>NC_035443.2:4782519-5496160 GCF_002127325.2 Helianthus annuus
TTACTTCATCTATATTCCTGCATGGTGTCATAACAAGATCATCATAGAATAATGAATCCTTAAGCAGTCCCATTTTGAAGGCTTCAACAGCCGTAGCCATATCCAAGTTGGGAATGTCCAAGGATTCTTTACTAAATTTAGTTATATAATCCCTTAATGATTCATTATGATTTTGAGTTATCCTGTACAAATCACTAGTTAATTTTTCAAATTTTCTACTACAAGAGAATTGGTTATTGAATAAATTAACTAAATTGGCAAATGAAGTAATAGAGTAAGGGGGAAGACTTAGCAGCCATTTAAGAGCTGATCCAGTAAGAGTGGATCCAAATCCTTTACATAGGCATGCTTCCTTCAATTTTTCTGGGATAGGATTGATCTCCATCCTCTCCCTGTATTGTGCTATATGCTCCTCTGGATCCGTTGTGCCATCATACAACTTCATGGTAGGGATATGGAACCTTTTGGGTACCTCTGCATCACAAATTGGTGGTGCAAAACGGGATACCTTGTGGCTTCCATCCGCAATCTCTGGGATAGGCTTGACTACCCCTGGAACACTTGAGATCATATCTTTTAGCTTCTGCAACTCCCTGGCCATAGCATGATTGGTACCTGTATCCTGCATGGATCCATGGTTAGTGGTAGGATAATTGTTTAAAGTGTTACCTCCCATTGGGTTCAAGTTAGGGAATCCATATTGCTGGGGTTCTGGAACAACGGAGGGACCAGTGGAAGCAATGGTCTGCATTGGAATGAAGTCCCCTTGATGGACATCTAGACTTCCTGTTTGCAAATTTTTTAGGGATCCTGGCATCTGTAAGGATCCTGGTATCTGGGATGATCCTGGAACGAAGGAGGATCTGTGAACCTGGGATGTTTCTGGAACAAAGGAGGATCCTTGGCCCTGGAATGATCCTGGAACAAAGTAGGATCCTTGAAACTGCTGTGCCCCTGGATAGGCTCCCGGATTCATAAAGGATCCCATGTATTGAGGATAGGATCCTACAGGCTGAAAATGTGAGTCTGATGTCTGAGTCATTGCTGCCGAGTTGAGATGTGATCCTCTTGACTCCCCTATGATTTGCACGTCCGGGATCCCTGATGGCTGGGAAGTGATCATTGGAGTATCAAAGCTCAAGGATTTGGGCATCAGTGGAGAATGATCCTCTGCCGCTTTCTTTTGTCTTTTGAGATCTCCAATTTCCCTGAGGATCCTTTCGTTAGTTTCATCTTGTCGCTGCATACGATCCTTCATCTGCAAAATTAAAGCAAATACATCACTAGTACTGGGAATAGAATGAATTCATAGCAGAAGAAGATAGAGGTTCAGAGAAGGTGGGAGTTGATCTCTTCTCAGTATTTTTCTAAGATCCTGCCGGTGGAGGAGGCAAGGTGATCTGTGATGAGGTGACTGCAGACATCGCCGTGGACGTGTTCTTCAATGATGAAGCCATGTAACTCTTTCAAATGATTTCGAACAAAAGATTTTTCTTATGAATGAAGCACCAATTGCCCCACGGTGGGCGCCAAACTGTTTTGGTCAAAAATCACACAAGGATAATGTAACCAAACTTTATGAAAACGGGGTATGATGCTTGGTTAATTATGAAAGTAAAGGATCACTTCTGTGATAAAGATGCAAAGACACGATGATTTATACGAGGAAAAAGCCCTTGATCAATGAATGATCTCCGGCATAAAAAACCTCGGGTGATGGCAACTACCGATCACCAACTTCAATATAACAAAAATATGATTACAACTTTGGATGATAATGAGCTGAGTACAAGGATCACTATTGCTTTTGGTGTCTAAGTGTGTGAGAGTTGCGTTGTATGTCGCGTGTGTTCTTCCGAATGAGGAAGGGTGGTACTTATACGTGTGTAGGTGACCTATTTTAGGTAGCTAAACTAACATTCAGCTCATTACCCCTTTAGAAATGAGATACAATCTAGCCTAAATAGCCGCCCATAAATCAAGCCAAGTTTCCATATCCTGTGCAACGTCTATCTTCAATTAAGCTCTTGCCATAATTGTGAAGACGCGTCCCTGGATCATAATGCTTAGAGCGTATCCTGCTACATGTTCCTGCAAAACAATATTGTATTAAGCGGAAGTGGCCGTTAGTATGAGGATCACCATAATGTCCCATGATCCTGATCCTGAAGTCCTGCTGAGGATCACTGTCTGCCAAAGAAATAAGGATCACTGGTTAGGATCATGTGTAAGGATCATCTATAATAAAAATCCAGCCCTAACACTACGTATAATGGTAGACGTACCATACATCCGTTCCTAAGGTTTGTAACGTTTTCACGTTAGCTAAGGTTTTGACATTTTCATGTCACTAAGTTTGGATAGTCGCCAGAAAGGGCCATACTCCAGTTTACATACGATCCCTTGGGCTTGTCCCCAGTTATCCTTTGGGCTTGTCCCCAGTTAT
Source organism: Helianthus annuus (assembly GCF_002127325.2). Taxonomy (NCBI): domain Eukaryota; kingdom Viridiplantae; phylum Streptophyta; class Magnoliopsida; order Asterales; family Asteraceae; genus Helianthus; species Helianthus annuus. The sequence goes on from NC_035443.2 coordinate 4,784,966, forward strand.
CCTATGGGCTTGTCCCCAGTGATCCTCCAGGATCATTCTCAGTTATCCTTTGGGCACGTCCCCAGCTACTAATTTATCTCTTACATTGGCTTAGTCCCAAGATATGTTCCATCTTTCAGGTTCTAGAAGTTAAACAAATAAGGATCCTTAATCCTTATCATCCATTAAAGTTTTACTTGTGGTTATCCCGATTAAAGGTTAGGATCCTAACTTGGATCCTCAGGTATGATCCTTAACTATTTTTAATTTCATTATTCATTTGAAAAACCTTTAGACCTTGACAACTGAACCTATGATCCTTAAAATAAACTACCTTGAAAATGGTGAAATTACAGGATATTTGATCCAGGATCATATCCTATATTTCTTGAACATGGTTTGCTTAATTATTGTTACAAATATATTTCTAAAACAATTGGAAACTAAAAAGATAAACAAAGGATAACAACACAAAGATTAAGGTTATATTATTAGCAAAAGGATCTTTAACCCTTGCAAAAAGTTGTCAAAATTGCCAACCCACGTTTCTACCAGCAAAACGTGGCCCGTCCACATGGGTTGGCAAAGGGTGTCCATTGTCTATGCGGTCTTAGCAGGTACAGGAAAGTAAAAGCGGCAGGATCACAAAGGCTTCATCCCCCAAACAGAGGATCCCTCCACCTTTTGTAATCCTACCTATTGTTCGAAGGATCCAGGATCCTTTACCCTAAAAACTATTGTTCAAAGATTACAGACCAATTGTTCACAAACCATCAACAACCACAAAAAACCACTACCAATCCTAAAAAATTGGGCTCCGGCCTAGTCTCGAAATATCCATCATCGCCCAATCCAGCAGCTCACACCTTTGCTGCCCCATCACCACCAGCTTCTCCACCCTGATCCTTCTCAGCATCACCACCTTCCAGCATAGGGATCTCCTCATCCTCATCCTCCAGCTCCGCCAATCTTGCCTCCCAACCTTCCACGTCCCATGAGCTCTTGTCAAAGGCAGGATCCTGAGCCTCCGCAGCCATTTGTAGTTGTATCTTGTACATAGCAGTCGCGGCAGAGACCTTGGCATCCTGGATGATCTCCTGCTTCTCGCCATCCATGTCAAGTAGCCTTTGAGCAGCCTCATCCTTGGTAGCCCGGAGCTCCTTCTCAAGATCGGCTATCTTGAGATCCTTTAACACGCCCATTTGTTGGAGGTCGGCGATCTGGCCCTCCTGATCCTCGACGTGGCCAAGGTAAGTCTCAATCTCAGCAAGTTTCTGCAAAAGAGAAAAAAGGTAAGTTCAGGATCAGGTGATCCTCAAAAAAGCAGGATATATAGGCAAAATATACAAGCAGGATATTAGAGAAGGATAACCCACAGGGGCAATGATCCCTACCTCATTGACAAAGTCAAGGAACTGTTGGCGGACCAGGGGAAATCCTTGGAGATCCTCAGAAGTCTTCCTCTTCTTTCCCTTACCCCTAATGGATGCTTTAGGGGCTGAAGCGGAGGGACTGGCAGCAGAAGTCTTTCTCCTCGGAGACTTGACGTTGGTGAGATCATCTATCCCAAACTTGGAGGCAGACTTGGCAGATTTGGCAGACTTCCCAACACCTACACAATCAAAACAAGATAAGTTCCCTTACTAATTAAACAATCTAGCATATAACTTACTTTTACAATGATACTTACTTGACATAGTGGCAGATGCGGAGGATACTTCCTGTGAATCTTGGACGGTGACTTGGAAACTTCTGACCTCAGGATTGAGCTTTTTAAAAGCTAAGACTCTTTCTCTTGCAGCAGGGGTTAACTTAAGATAAGCAATGGATATAGCTGCACAAAAAATAAAAAAGACGTTAGTGATCCTCATCGTATGAGACAAGTCTGATAGTGATCCTTCCAGGATCCTCTACCCTACCATGAGTGGCCCATTCCTTGGGCAGATCCTTCCCATCTGGGATGGAATCCCTTCTAACAAAGAAAAAGCGACGCTTCCAGTTTGTGTCATTCTTAGTAACCTTGAAGACAGGGTGATCCTCCCCAGCTTTCCGTTTTAGCAGATATCGGCAAGAACCAAACGTGGTAAGATCATAAAGTGCAGCCAACTCTGCCATCCCCAAATCGATTCCTTTCTGCTCGATGATCCTCTCGAAGGTATACAGGACCCTCCAGATCATCGGCATGGCTTGGATATAGGAGATGCCGGTTAAGGAAAAGAAAGATTGGGTGAAGGTTGGAAAAGGATACAAGTACCCTATGGTAAACGGAGTAGCAGGAAAAGCCACCCAGACGTCTGAAACAAAGTCGCTCAGAGCGGTAGGAGTGAAGGATTTGAAAACTGCGTTCGCCGGAAAGCAATGACGAATTCTGTCTACGTGAGCGTCAGTAAAGCAACACCTCTCCGTAGGAGAATCCTTGATGATCCCTTGGCTTTTTAGGGGACTACTCTTCTTGGAATCCTTATGTGGAGAATTCCGGAGCAACATGCTTATGACGGAACAGAAACAGAATAAAAGCAGAAAAAACAGAGCAAAGAGAAGGAAAAAAAGGAAAGAGAGAAGAAGAGGATACCTGATCAGTCTCCGGTAGCGATTATAAAGGGAAGATATCTCGAATTTAAATGCAGAGTGATCCTAACCCTATCTCCTATTTATAATCATGATTTGCAGGGATTGTCACATCCATGACGTAATGATCGTAACGGCTAGTTCAATGTTAACGGCTAGTTATTCGGAGTTGCCCGTTGGAGATAAGATCAAAACAAAATATAACTCGTCAATTTACAATAAACGCCTTATATTTTGGGGGCAATTGTTAGGGCTGGATTTTTATTATAGGTGATCCTTACACGTGATCCTAACCAGTGATCCTTGTTTCTTTGGCAGATAGTGATCCTCAGCAGGACTTCAGGATCAGGATCATGGGACATTATAGGATCCTCATACTAACGATCATCTTCGCTTAATGCAATATTATTTTTACAGGAATATCTAGCAGGATACGCTCTAAGCATCATGATCAAGGGACGCGTCTTCACAATTATGGCAAGAGCTTAATCGGAGATAGACGTTGCACAGGATATGGAAACATGGCTTGATTTATGGGCGGCAATTTAGGCTAGATTGTCTTTTATTTCTAAAGGGGTAATGAGCTGATAATTAGTCCTTTTACCTAAAATAGGTCACCTACACTTGTATAAATACCACTCTCCATCATTTGGAAGAGGACACACGACATACAACGCAACTCTCACACACTTAGACACTCGAAACAATAGTGATCCTTGTACTCAGCTCATTACTATCCGAAGTTGTAATCATATTTTTCTTATATTGAAGTTTGGTGATCGGTAGTTGCCATCACCCGAGGTTTTTTATGCCGGAAATCATACATTGATCAAGGGCTTTTTCCTCGTATAAATCATTGTGTCTTTGCATCTTTATCACAGAAGTGATCCTTTACTTTCATAATTAGCCAAGCATCATACCCCGTTTACATAAAGTTTGGTTACATTATCCTTATGTGATTTTTTGACCAAAACATTAGGTACCTTATTACTACATATTCTTTAGGATCCCACATTTAGGTACCTTATCACTACATATTCTTTAGGATCCCACATTTAGGTACCATATTACTATGTATTCTTTAGAATCCCACATTTAGGTACCTTATTACTACATATTCTTTAGGATCCCACATTTAGGTACCATATTACTACATATTCCTTAGGATCCCACATTTAGGTACCTTATTGCTACATATTCTTTAGGATCCCACATTTAGGTACCTTATTACTACATATTCTTTAGGATCCCACATTTAGGTACCATATTACTACATATTCCTTAGGATCCCACATTTAGGTACCTTATTGCTACATATTCTTTAGGATCCCACATTTAGGTACCGTATTACTACATATTCCTTACATGCTTGTAAATTCACATCCTATCAAATGAACTTAAAATCCCATAACCGCCTTAAGGAAAATCTTAACTTACACGCTATCGGCTTATTACCCTCTTACCCACAATTCGACCCGTTCATGCATTCTTCAACGTAACTTGTTTGTTTTACCATAAACTCTTATAAACCTAATAATACCAGTGACATCTATCATAAAATAATAAGTTCTTAGACATTTTGCATCCTCTTAACACATTATCGTTCATATACTTAGTTTTGACCCGTTAAGGGTATTTGCGCGTTAATGGTTTATGACATACCAAGACCATACTCTTCGCTTCCATACTTGTCCAAGACATTACACTAATCAATAACTTGCTTCTAAACTACTTATTAAGATCGTTTGCCCAAAATACCCATCAAGGGCATTTTGGTCAACTTTAATCCCGTCATTTACGACGAAAGACTTTCCTACATATTTAACCTCAAACGTCATGTTTAATTAATTTCAACACTTTATTACTTACTTGAACTAAGAAGTGATTACGGAAATCACTTACCTTGTGCATCCGTGTTCATAACCGCTTCCTTGCCTCATCTTGACCCGTTAGCCTTCCATGCTTGGTCCATGCTAGTGTGGTTCCTATTCTTTCATGCCGTCATGCCATAATAATGTTAGTATTTATACTTATTCATATTAACATACATTTTTCCAACTCTTATCTACATTGACTTCCACTAACACGCATACGACATGATTTGTCAACCACTTAGATCATATTAATGACATCATATTAATTTCATACATAATGTCGTATAACACATACAACTAAATGATCGCCTAGTCGCTTACACAATATACACATACTTATGCTTTCTTAACTCTACATTCGACAACCGCATTGTTCGACATCCGCACAATCAAATTATCATCTTACATATGTACACGACATAATTCCAACATTATCACTTATCAATAAACTACGCATCACATATTCGTACACATTTGCTCTCAATCACCATGAATCAAATGCATAAAGTATATGGCGAGCATTACATCATTGGGACATAAGGTACAAGTTCCTAATGCATAATTTTACCAAACCATACATTCAAATCCGAATTCTCATAATGACTCCACCTTAAGCATACTTAACTTATTATTTTGCTAACGGCTACACCATAAGCACCTTCTACATAACTTTCATACAATTTCACAAATTTTGCTCTCTTAGGCATTTTATCGAACACTTGGCGGGTGTACTACTAACAAAACATTATGTACAAGCATTCTTTGCAAATTCTTACTAACTCATATCAAGATCATCAAATTCCACTAGAATCATGTAATTTTCATACTATACCCAAATTAACTGACCATTACTCATTACATACAACATCATACATCAATCTTACACAACTAATGAACATGCATGATTATCCATATCATCATCTTCACTACCACAAGTGGGTTTCATCCAAAATCATCAAATTACTTAGAATCTTGCATAGTTCATGTTCTATAATGTGATTCTAACACATCTACATGATCAATTTCATACAATTTCATGGATTGACCATAACCCACTTCATAGCAAGATCATCAAATCATAAAATACAACTTACCACATGTTTGTTAGGGCTAGATCATCAAGAAAACGAGTTCATGCATCGGATTTGAGCCTAATTTCCTTGTCAATTTGAAGCTTTCTTGAGAACTAGGGTTTCACCCCTTTTTCTTTTCTCCTGCTCGATCTCACGCACCCTTGTGTGGGTGTGTGTGTGATTTTTGTTTTAGTAAACCAAACTTCCAAGTTTGGCACTCCAAGTCCCTCAAGTTTAACTTACTATCATATATGCCACAAGTTTCATCATTTAGCTTATCTAATAGGCATTTAACTAGGTTTATTAACCTAGTTATTGTATCTCGTTTTATTAAACATGGCAACATGCTAACGAATTTAACAATTCGAATTTTGGGGTGTTACAATATATTTTGAGTAATGTCCCCTTATTTTTTATACATTAACTAGGGGGTTACACCCGCGCTTCGCGGCGGGGTGTCCCGATTTTTTATTCGATATAGCAATCGAAAGAGAACGTACAAAATAAAGTCGTGGTAAGTACAAAAGTATGTTGACATGTGTTTTACATCGATCGGAAACAATAGTAAAAAAAGACACAAAAATACCTTGGTATCTGTTATTTTCATATTGTTAAAAGACAGAAAATTACCTTGGTATCTGTATGTCTGGAAGTAGCATGAGCATTTTGTAGGAGCTTTTGTTCTTCAGTCGAACAATTTCCAAAGTTGAAATGCTCCATCTGTTAAGCCTCCTCTGGTGTCATCTCTATACAAGCAGGATGAAACCTGAACCATAAACAGTGAATAAGGATTCAATGATCGAGAGCACATCAAGCATTCAAATGCCAGCTGTCTTATTTGATCTTCTATAAATAACAACCTACCAATTTGCGCAACCATCGCATTGAACCATTAGATCATCAGGATTGTAAGGCATCTCGCACTTACAGTACCTGCAATATAACATAAAACCAGTCTAATTAACTCACAGTTTCGAATTAGTTCGTAGCTTGATTATGAAAAAAACTTTATCCTCTAGTTACCAAGTTTCTCAAGTGTTTTACTAAAGTCATGCAAAGGTTTTCGTTTCTTTAAAGTCACTCAACTTTCATTAGGTGTTAATTTTTTTTATAAATGTTCAAATTTTCTAAAACTAAGTGAGTCAAATGAAACATATAAGAATCTTGAACGTAGAAGGTAACAGCGAATAAAATAACTCACTAAACAATAAAAAAGTTTCATAACTGTTAAAATTAAGTCAAACTGGAAAGAAAAAAAATCACCAAGTACTAACCAAGATGCATATACGTTTCATTTGCCTCATTTATACTTATCATTTTCTAACATTTATAGAGCAACTCGGATGAGAAATTTTCCGGCACCATACTGATATTGTACGGTACTGACTCAACATATTCGATACAGTATTCAGATTTGAATTTAGCCCAATTTCGGTATCTGTACTATTCAGTACAGCACCGGTTCGTAACTTTTAACGGTACCATACCAGTACTGACTGCACATATATAGTACAGTATTCGATTTTAAATTTTGCTAAATTTTGGTAACGTTAACTTTTAACGTGTACCATACCAGTACCAACCGAAAATATACGGTAAGGTATTTAGGTAAATTCCTGTAGCAATATAATGTAGATATCGGTTGTACCAGTACCAATCTCATCCTAATAGAGTTACACATACAATTCTAAACACCTAATCTAAATTACTGTAAACACTTAATAATCAAACAAACAATCAATCAACAGAAACGTAACACATACACAGCAACTCTATCAGGAATAAAGGCACCAGTAACCGAATTACACTCAAAACAACAGAAATAATCGCCGTTGTACACTTTTCTTTAATCGTATCAGCACTCTGCAAAGAAAGACCTCTTTGCTGCCGTCAAACTGTCTCCGGCCACCGATGGGTTCCTCCGGTCGGTAGTACCACCGCGTGAGCACCTTAACGTTGCCGCCTCTAGCATCTGATTCGACCTTCTCCACTTTCGCTACGTACGACGGTTTTGAGGAGTGTGCAGGTCGCATCAACACGCAATCGCCGGCTGATTTGAACAAAAACAGAAAAACTAATCGTTAGAAATTGTAACTGAAATGAAATTGGAGGTTATTGAAAGAGGAGAAGCGGAAGTGGAGATACGTTTGATGATTTTGTTGGTGGATTTGATGGTGTATGAATCTAGGGTTTTTCTGGTTGTCCGGGTTTTTGCCGTTGGTGAGTTTAGATGAACGTGAAAGGGGGAATTGCTATTTACACAAATACCTTTACTGTAGCACTGTAGCAGTGCTACAGTGATTTGAAATTGTTCTTTAATATATACTAGAATTACCACCTGCCGCAATGCGGCAGGGATTCATTAGTTATATATCATGTTAGATGAAAGGCAAATGTTTCTCACATGACCACGAGCCTGTGTGTAAAACCGAGAAAAAAATAACTAAGTCGATCTCTGACTTGCACGCTGCGCCAGACCTATCAAACTTGAAAAAATAGACGCACTGCGACGGACATGTCAAACAGGAAAAAAATAGATGAAAAAACGTTGAACCCCACACGCACGTTGCGGCGTGTTAAGTCGGAAATTTAGAACGACACGTTAAACGGAGAAGTTATGAAAGATGAAAAGTATATAAGATACTAAAGTTGAAAATAAAAAAAAAAGTGTTGAGATTAAATTGCAAAAGATTAAAAGCTTTGGGTTGAAAGTAAAAAAAATTAAACGGGTTAGATTGCAAAAGATAACAACTTTTGAATTAGAAGTGAAAAATCAAATTAATTAAAGGGGTTAAAATACCAAAATTAAAACTATAGACTTAAATTGCCAAAAATTGAAATTTTAGAGTTAAAAAAGAAATCAATTAAACAAAAGAGATAAAGAGATTTAGTTAAATTGATGTTTAATATTATTATTATTATTTAATAAAAGAGATAAATAAAAAATAGGCAAATTGGAAAATAATAATCTCACCATTGTGAAATTGGCCAATAATAATCCCAAGTCAGGAATTAGCCACCAATAATCCCACCTCGTCCATTTTTGGAAAATAATACTCCAAATGCTGACGTGGCACTTTTGTCGTTTAGTGACTGTGGATTATTATTTTCCAAAAATGGACGAGGTGGGATTATTATTGCCTAATTCCTGACTTGGGATTATTATTGGCCAATTTCACAATGGTGGGATTATTATTTTCCAATTTGCCTAAAAAATAAGGGTGAGAAATTACCAGAGAATGACAAGTGTTCAAAAAGGATTTTTGTTTATTAGTATAGAAAGATATATAATTACTCAAATAACTTAAATCCCAAATATTTTAAGTACTCAAATAACTTATAATATTCATACTTTAAAAAAAACTTAATATACGGTATTCCATAAAAAAATTAAACATCCCGATATAAATTTTATTAAAAATAGAGTTTGTTCAAAAACATATATTTTTAGTTTGAGATGGGTTGTAAATGTGTGTTAAAAATTAAGTAGGGTTCGGTTGAGTTGCGTAGGTAGAAAAAAAAAACGATATTAATTTTTTAATAAAGGCAAATTGGATTTAAATAATCCCAGCTTGCTCAATTTGGCCGATAATAATCCCAACTCAGTTATTGGTCGACAATAATCCAAACTGGTCCACTTTTGGCCGATAATAGTCAGCCGTTAAAAATAGCTTAACGGAGTTAAGCTTTTTTCCGAATTACAAACCGATGTTTTATGGACTTTGATCAGAACGAGGATACGAGTTGATTGATATAAAATTTACCTGGAAATACTGCCCCAAACGACGAAAACGGTGCTTCAATTCGGGTGTTTAAACTTCCAATTAACAAAAATCAAGTTGTTTGAAGCATCTCGTTTGAAGCATTGTTTCGAGGCAAGTTTTACATAAATCGAATCGTATCCTCGTTCTGATCAAAATCCATAAAACATCGGTTTGTAATTCGGAAAAAAGCTTAACTCCGTTAAGCTATTTTTAACGGCGGACTATTATCGGCCAAAAGTGGACCAGTTCGGATTATTATTGGCCAATAACTGAGTTGGGATTATTATCGGCCAAATTGAGCAAGTTGGGATTATTTAAATCCAATTTGCCTTTAATAAAAAGGTTGGGTTAGATTGGATCACCAATGGACATAGCCTTGTATCTATTTTTTTTTATTCGCTAAATTGACAAATGAACTTATGTTCCCTTGATTTCCTTTGATTTGATTAAGATCCAAATAATCCGTTTTTAACATTAATCAACCATGTGGGATGAAGGGTTGGACTTTAATATTCTAATAAAATAAACATCCTTCATTAAACCAAATCATTAATCAATTAGTCTTTTAAGGCTTTAAGATTCATTTTCACATTTAAAATACATCTTTATTTTAATAATATCATAAAATATATGCTAGCCCTTAAAATAACTTGAAGAATAATACAGTCTTCTCTGTCACTTATATGATTTTGTTAAATGAAAAAATCTAGCATTATATTTTGTTAAATGAAAAAAATATATATGATTAATCTAACAGTTATAATCATTTTCTTAATTTTACTATAAAAAGGTAACTATTGCAAATTAAAACTCTATCTCTAACATAGTTAGGGCTTGTTTGGCTAATTTTAAATGGTTAAAATCATTAAGTATTAAACTAGTAAAAGGTTTGAACTATTAAGAACTAATATAATGGTTAACTATTCAGGGGCAAATGTCTGACCAATTTAGATTATAGGTCTAATCATTCAGACTCTTTTTATAATGCTTAATCATTCAGAGACAAATGTCTGACCAATTCAGATTATAGGTCTTAATCATTCAGACTCTTTTTATAACGTTTAACCATTCAGAGACAAATGTCTGAACCATTCAGACATATGCTCGCGAAACAAATAGTCTAAACCATTAAGTGCTGAACCATTAAGAGCCCCATTAACAACTAAACAAACAGCCCCTTAGTGTTTTTAATAGCTTTATATGTGCTTGAACTGAATCATCCAGACTATGGGGGTGTTTGCCAACTTATGAATGGTTAAGTGTTGAACCAGTAAGAGGTCTGAATCATTAAGTGTTGAACCAGTAAGAGGTCTGAACCATTAAGAGCCAGTATAATGCTTAACCATTCAGAGACAAATGTCAAACCGATTCAGATTAGAGGTTTTAACCATTCAGACTTAGGGGCTGTTTGGTAGCCTTTAATGACCATTCAGATGCTACCTCTTAATGGTTTATAACCTCTGAATGAATAAGAGGTAACATCAAGTCTCTGAATGGTAAATCATCACATGTCACATTCTTCTACCTTCTCATTGGTAAAATTCTTAATGGTCCCATTAAGAGGTAGCCTCTTAATGACCATTCAGAGGCTACCAAACAACCCCTTAGTATAATGCTTAACCATTCAGAGGCAAATGTCTATACCATTCAATCATCTGCTTGTCAAACAAACAATCTGAACCATTAAGTGTTGAACCAATAAGAAATCTGAACCATTAAAAACCTCATTAAGAGATAAACAAACATGATTATTACGATAAACTTAAATTACAAATAACAGTGCAAAAGAAAAAAAATACTAAGTTCTAAAAGATATGGATTTACTAAAAGAGGTGGGGACAGGGTGCACATGGGCATCACTGGATCTGGGGATCTCTTTCCTGATCTGTGTCTCTGTACTCCCATGTACCTTCTATACAAACATCTCATCATTTCTTGTGTTTCTACCATGCTTTAATTTCAATTTTTGCCCGCTTTAAAAAACAATTTTACCAGTATTTTGATTATTACCTTCAGTTCGAATACAAAACTTTCTTGTAGATGATACAATACGGATCGTTTAAAAGAAAGAAAAAAGAAATGATGCATGAGGAAATTAACATAGTTCATTAAATATTTTAAATCAAATATAATATAAGAACTAGGTTATAACCCCAGTGTATTACACGGGTTGAATAAATAAATTTTATATACTAAACTACTATTAAGCCCCTGCGTTGCAGCGGTTGTCATAAAACTATATCATTGTCAGCGACCACAAACACCGGAAAAGCTCGTAAAAGCAAAATAAATAAAAACGGGAAAATAACTAAGTCCATCCAGGCCTGCGTGTTGGATGAACTTGTCAAACTCAGAAAAATAGACGTGACGCGACAGGTCAGTTAAACGGGAAAAAATATACGAAAAAATGTTGAACCCCACACGCACGTTGAGATGCGTTAACTCACAAAATTTAGAACGAAACGAAAAAACTTGGGAAAGATGAAAAGTATGGTGGACCAAAATTGAAAAATAAAAAAGAGTTGGGATTAAATTGAAAAAGATGAAAAACTTCGGGTTAAAAGTAAAAAAAACAAAGGGTCTAAATTTGTAAAATTGAAGTTATTTATTAATTTTAGATAAAGATAAGGATAAAAATAAGTGATCTGTAAATATTGGTTATTAATTAATATTAATATTAATATTAATATTAATATTAATATTAAAAGAAATTTATTAAAAAAATATAAATAAAATTTATGAGGTTGAAGGAGAGAATGACATTTGGCATTATTTGGACTCTTTTATTATAAGTTAGATTAGATGATAAACAATATATCTTTAAAAACCTTCTTTATTGCACGGGTTGAATAAATATAATTTTATATATAAAATAATAAAAAATGATATCTATAAGAACCATATTGTACGGGTTGAATAAATGTAATTTTATGTACCAAATAAGAAAGTTAGATCTTCCATCCGATTAAAAGAAAGACTTTAAGGAGTCACTTTCATACAATCTTAATTTGGAGAGTTTTCTTCTACACGGAAACGAAGATCTTCGAGAACTAATATTGGACCGGGAATCAAAAAGGGAAAAAAGTAAAGTCTAAGCGCATATGGCACGTAAAGGAAATCCGATTTCGGTAAGACTTGATCTGAATCGTAGTTCAGATTCAAGTCGGTTCGTTGAGTCTACAATTCATGCATCTATTTTTTTCATCCTCCTTTCGTTGACCTTTCAAAACCAATTAAAAAAGGAGGGATTTCTTTGCCTGTGGTAAAACACGGGCTTCTTCTTATATTTATTCTGCTTCTTTCAATCTTTTTGATGAATGAACTGTATAACACAGTTGTTCCTTTCCTAGCTAAGTCGGGGGACAGCAGAATTAATCCACTGTCGGGTCCCTCTGACCAGAATTCCATCTTTCCCTTAATAGAGGAGGGGGAAGTTCCTTACGAAACCCGGCCTAAAATCAACAGAGACCCGGAGTTCTGTATCAGCTTTCAAAATGCTTGCGATTTAGATAGCGAGATTTCTGAGATAATGGAAACACTTTTGCACGAAAAAGGAGTAGTTGACTTGAGTCAACGTGAGATCAAACGAGAGGTGGAAGGGTTTCTTTCAAACGTTTGGGATACGGAACCCATACCCCGGAATTGAGATTTCGAATGACATCTGTAAAAACTAGATGATTCAACGAGTATCGATGCTTTGCTTTGGCGTAGGTGTCTGTTAAATGTTGTTTAGGATGGTCTAGTAGTTGCTCCGTTTTCATCTATGGTTGACGGAACGCAGAGCAAGGACTTCCTGCCCGATCCGATTCCGGGGTTAAAAGAAAAGGCCGTGGACAAGAAAGCGGTTAAAATTGCCCCTTATGATGAAGGGAGGGGAGCTGCATCGACCCTTTCAGTGGTTTTAGGCGCTAAATGCTGGAAATATAGGTTAGTGCGGGATAATAAATATCCACACTTTCTTATAGCTATAGCCGAGACTTCTGTTGATCGAAGGGGATAGACGAAGTGACTCGATATAAAGTAAGCAACGAGAGGCAATAAGGTCCCGGTGTCACTCTTTATTTTCTTTTCTTTTTTTTTTTTTTTGTTTTTTGACTGACCGGATCGGTCACTCCTCAACCAACTAAGACATTTCTGAGTAGTTCCCCTCACCCCCTATCATTTCCTTAAAACCATGTGTATTACACGGTTTGAATAAATGTAATTTTATATACCAAATAATAAAAAAAGTTACATCTTTAAAAATATGAGTATTACACGGTTTGAATAAATGTAATTTTCTATACTAAATAATAAAAAATATATTTCCTTAAAAAACCACGTGTATTGTACGAATTAAATAAATCTAATTTTATATATCAAATAATAAAAAGTTATATCTTTAAAAACCTCATGTATTAGCGTGTTACACGGGTCGAGTAAATGTAATTTTGTATAATGAAAATAAAAATATTTAATATATTAATATAAAGTTTGGTTTTCGTGATAAATAATTTGTTTTATTTAAAAATATTTTAAATTAGCAATTTAAAATTTAGGATAATATTTTATTAGAAAAATAGAAGAATGGTATTCAAAATTTAAAGTAGGATAAAACTTAATATTAGCTCATTATTCATTTATATATTTAATTACAATAAGATACGCTTGGAAGTGAGGCGAGAAAATCATAACGACAAGTGTCACACATTAATGTTTTTTTTATATAGTATAGTATAGATAAAGATTTAGATTGATATAAATAGATTATTCTGTTGTAGCAAAATTTGTTAACGAAGTCTCAATAAATTTAACCATTTATTTAAAACTTCATAAATATATAAATGACAAATAATATTAGTAAATTTTATTTAAAGTTTCGTAAAATCTATTTGATACCAAACTAAACAAAACGTTCAAATACATAGTTAAGATCAAATTAGATAACTAAGTTTGCATTTGAAGTAAATAGATAAATATAAAAGTAATAATTAATTCAAATAAATAATATTATAAATAAGAAGGAGATTAAACTAAATAATAATTATCTATTAGATATTAAACTAAATAATATTTAGTAGGAGAGTTATCTATAATTAATTAGAAGAAATTAAACTAAAATAATAATTATCTATAAGAATGGCTTAATATGATAACAAGTGTCCGCTAAATGGTTTCTTTTATTATATAATAAGTATATATATAGAGTGGAGAGTTCAAATGAGAAGAATCACAAATTAAGAATAAAAAGAATAAAAGGGTACAAAGGTAATTTAAACCAATCATTTAATTAGTCTATCCTTTATTTTTGCTATTTAAATTAATAAACCCTAATCATTTAATGAGTCTATCCTATAAAATAATTGTGCAACTTACACAATAAAAACATTCATGCACATGATCCTACATATTCAACGTTTTCTACACCATAATAACAACGTTTCCTACACCAAGAAAACAATGTTTTGGTGTAGGGTACAGAATGTGTAGGTTCCCAACACTTTTAAATAATTTTACGACGTATAATAATATATGTGTAGGACACAACACTTTTAAATAATTTAGTCACTCCTTATAAAATTGGTGTAGGACCCAACACATTAATGACGGTGAAGGAGAAAATTATGGTGTCATTAATGAGACTTGAGTAACTCTTTATAATATTTAATAGTGTTATACATCAAATTGTCTATTCTACCCTTATTAATTAAGACATTTATTGAAAGTGGACAACAATAATACCTTGATTCACAACCATTGATCAAAAAAATATAGGGACAAGATTAATTTAGTTTTCTTCTTGAAAGAAAATTCTTCTCAAATGAACCTTCCCCTATATATAGACACTATAACTATATAAAAAAGGTAAAAGTATATGCAACTTTCTTTATGTGAAATGTTAGGATCAACGTAGGGTTTCCTTTGTCTGAGCTTACACGAACAAACAAACAGAAAGCGGTAAAGAACACGTGAGGATTTTATGTGGTTCAGTCGTGGTGTGTAACTGTCACACCTCAACCGATGGCGGAATCATTGGGGCGCGGCACTAGGCGAATCAGATTGTTCAAGAGAATCCATAACGACTATATTGCGATAATATGTATTACATTCGTTATCCCATATTAACAAATAATACAATCACGTATGTTATCACAGATTTCATGTCCTCTCGAACAATACAAATCCGACAACCTAGATTTTAGGTGAGTTTCTAGACTTCCTAGCTTGATTTTGAGATAGCCTGCGATCTAACCTGCAACATACGTTAAAATAATGTCAATACAAAAGTATTGGCGAGTATACAGGTTTGATATGTAATAGCATAATAGAAAAAAAGTGTTGCGAATTTCCTACATACATAAACGGGATACACGACATATATACTCACAAAACTGATACTACCAGCTAAATCCTCGATGCTCGATTCTTCGATGGCATAACTAGACCCCGTCGGGCGCAATAGTACTATACTAGTCGTGGTGGGACATCGCGAGTATAAGTCCTAGTACATATGCAACTAGCATCACGTATAACTATGCACGTATGTCATTCACAAGTGATAAGTGGTTTTAACATATGATGTGATTTTCGATAGAACGTATGTTACACCCAAAAGTGCGATAAGCAAAAAGGGTTCAAGTATACTCACAGTGCGTATTTGGTAGGCTAACACAACTTGGTTGGATTGACGAGAAAATGTCTGAAAGTACCCTGATTACAGACTGATTGCATGAGCGTTTGATAGTGCGATAAATGATAGCGGGATAAGTAAGAACGAACGATATTCCGATAGAATGCTGGCCCGTTCGGACGGGCCGTCCGATTGGATGGGCTGTCCGATCGGCTAGCCTGTCCGATCGGTTAGCCCGTCCAGTCGGCTAGCCTGTCCGATCGGTTGGGTTGTCCGATCGGATGGGCTGTCCGATCGGCTGGCCCGTCCAGCTATATTCGACGATATTTTGAAGGTTTTTCGGTGGTTTTGGTCGAGACGTTGCTGTGACGTGCTAAACAACTGAAATTCCGTCAAGTCCGACTTGTCTGACGGCCGGGAATCACCCCGTTCCATCAGAACTGCCCGTTCTTGGCGGTTTTTCTATGTTTAACCCGAAATTGGTCGTCTCATCGTTACAAATCAGATCTTGAACCAACACGACATTAGAAATGAGTAGAAGGTCAGTATAAGCTCCGATTCCACCGTTCTTGAGTGCTTTTTGAGAGTAAAAGTGTTCAAAGAAAGTTGGAAACCATTTTTCAATGATTATGTGTAGATCTGTTATGAAAATGTTGTTTATTCTTGTGGAAATCCTTCGAATCTGAGTTGTTCTTGGTGGATTGAGGCCAACACTTGAAGTTCATAAGAACTTCATGATGACCTCACCCTAGAACACCTCAAATCCGTTGATTTCTCGGTTAAAAGTTGAGATTTGAGAGATAAAAAGGTGGAGGAGTGCGTATAGATCAAAGAAGTACAAGTTTTGAGTTGAAAACTTACAAGAAATGCGAGAAATCGAGAGATGAAGGGGTTGAACGTCTGGTCAAACGGCAACAGTCACAGCAAGTGTGCTTGATGTGACAATGGGGTATTTATAGGCAAAGAGGAGGAGGAGGAGGAGGGGAAGTAGTCCGGATCGGATGGCCCGTTCGATCGACCGGCCCAGCTGTTCGGCCGACCCATCTGTTCGGACGGCCTGTCCGTTCGGAGGGGTTTCGACCCACGTGTTTGTGCGTTGCGATAGTTTTGGTCACATCTTCCATATACTTATTTATTATTTATTATAATTAATCACAAAAGAGTCGTATACACGTATTCATATTATATATTTAATTACCCAAAGTACGCGAGACGGTAACTGAGTTTCGTTTCGAGTATTCGATTTCCTTTTGACGCTTCACGGTCATTGAGGAGGGTAGATTTGGTCCTCTCCCAATGCCATCGTGAACGTTAGATATTCTTTAAGTAATAAGTTGCACTGCGACACATCACGGCTATCAGGGAGGGTAGAATTGGTCCTCACTTGACATCTTCGTGGTTGTCAGCAAGTGTAACGTGATGTGATAGGGATAGAATATGCGAAAATATTGCGGTATGGCGATGTAACTGATGTGGGTACATGTTGATCCGAATCTCTGGTGCTAGGCGTAACGAGTATATCGAGTAGTAACAACGCACGAAAGTGCGGGTTGTTACAGTAACCTACGTCTATTCGGCGCAAATAGAGGTTTTTTTATTATTGAGTGATAATGAATTGTGCTACAAGTACAAGAGATATAATTATGGACCATAATTAAATTTAATCTCCTTAACATAACAAGTTAACTAAACTAGCTAGGCCTAATTGATTAGGGCCTGGCTAGAAACCTTAATCTGTTCCACCTAATCTCAAACTGTCTTTAAGTGAGCCGAAGTCTACATATCTCAACATGAAGACATCACCCAATATTAAAAAACAATATAGCACAATTCAAAATCTATATTTATGTAAATCAACAATTATAACTATATTCAAATCAAGAGATAATTTAACCAATACATATTCAATTCAAGGGATAATTATGACTCGGGTGTTTAGTCTTGATGGTGCATCATCCTTTGTTTGGAACTGGTCAAGACAACCGTCTTCAGCGGATGAAGTGGCAAAACTATAGTTGCGCTATGCTGTTGTGCAATGTTAGCCTAGGCCCTAGTTTAGATAAGTGTGGGAATCGAAGCCAGATTTAATCAACCGGGATTTTTTCGGTTGGGTCTCTAAGAGGTCTTCTAGCGTCACAAGCATCCTTTTCGGATGATTATACTTATAAATGGAATAATTGGCTACTAAAAAATCAATATTTTTGGCTATAGACTTTATCTTAAGCAATTACCGACTCAGGCGGTCTTAGCTAGGCGATGAATAAGCATTAACAATACGTTATGTCCCTTGCGGGGCGAATTGAAGGAGGGATGTGGAACACTTATTTGTTTCTTGATATGTGGCCACAATCATTTGGCAAGGAATATCGTCTTGGTGCTCCACTACTCATATATATGCATTCTCAGATATTGATCTTATGATTCTACTAGGGTAGATGTCACACCCCTAATTTCCACGTATCACCGGTGGGCCCGGTGGGGGATTAACGTGACGTAGTTGATATCATCATAGTCAAATAACACAAATTATAATGCACAACGGAAGCAAAGATAGATTCATTTCAACTTAAATTATTGTAATATTCGAGTATCACAAAATGTCGAAATAGAATCCGCAGGCAGAATCAAATAAAAAGGAAACTTCATTTCAACAGACTTCATGCATCCTAAGCTTGCGAGACTTCTATGGATGCTTAAGGAGTGACCAGCCTATTACGCGTAGTACCTGCACTTAGTCTTTTTGGAAAATACGTCAGTTTACACTGGTAAATACAATTTAACTGACTCATTTTGAAAATGTTTAAAATTGATTTAAATGCTCGTGGCATAAAACTTTTTATAACTTGGGATAATTATTTGCTTAATAATCTTGTAAAAGAATTACATGTTCGTTCTGCGTTCGGTAGCCCGGGTCATGCCGGGTTAAAGACTAATAGACACACCACTTAATATAATTCCGCCGCGAGACTTCTCTCGTACCGACGATTATACATGTTGTACAACACTACGGGTGTACGCCTACACCCGAGTGCTAAGGTCGTGGCCATTCTTTGAATGATGCCAAGGATATCCGGGACATGGTCATTAAGCCCCCAAAGGCGTTAAACAAACAAAACAACATTTTAAACGGGTTAATTTGACTGCACATAACCAAGACCGGTTAAGGTCAATTCCCCGACCAAGCGGTATTTTATATACCGTACCCCAAGCCCGTATAGGGAAAATAAGTTAAACGTATTTACCTGAGCAAAGTATAAACCAAATATAACGAATGCACGTAGCTTTTACTGGGCTCCTAAATCTGGAAATTAAGGTTTTAATAACCTATTAGAATCCTAACGGGTCTTAAGCTTAGACCGGTTAGTTTTATATAAAGATTACGGTTTTAAACGCACAATAAGGCGAAGACCGTTTTAGAATGTGGTTTTGTCCCAACAAGCTTGCAGACTTGTTTTATATGGGTAACATAATCACATTCTGGATTTTGAGACCAAAAAGATATGGTTTGACCCGTTTCGGCTAAAATTTCCAAACTAGTCACATAAGCCGATCCGAACGCGTATAATGCGTAACGAGTAACCATAAGAGTCAAATACAAGTTTCTGAAGTCAATATGCTTAAAATATGTTGTGATATCAGTATGATACCTTCCATTATGCCCCAAATGATTTTAAACCAAAACTATGCCTCATAAGGGCGTTTTGGTCATTTTATAAGGTGTAAAAGGGTTAAAATGATAACCTGAGTTACAGGTCTGATTAAATTAGTAAATATACTTAATTTACTAAGTTGTAACAGTAGGGTATCAAATTTATGTGAAATTTATTATCTTTAACATTACTATGTATCGTAGGGGTATTTTGGTAATTTCACATGTGCCTAAAAGGTCAATTCTGGAATTCTGATTTCAGAACATTTGCCTACTATTTAAAATATAAAAATTTACTAATTGCATCAGTAGGTTCAATCCCTTAAGCTTAATAAGGTTCTAGTGCACACTTATGCGTTAAAAATGCCTAAAAAGGCGATTTGGAGCCATTTCCGGGTTTTCTGTAAAAAGCTGATATTTTTAATAATCCAGAAGACTCAAAATAATTTATTTATCATAACAAATCAGTAGAAATTGGTTTGAGGTCAAAAGGTTTTGTAAAACTCATTTTATGGCTAAAAAGGGTAAAACCGGCATAAACCGAATTAATCTTAGAACACTAAGTTATGCTCAACCTAAAAATAAATAAAAATCTCCAAAAATCCCAAAATATTATTTTATAACAGTGGGTAAAAAGTTTGGTATAAAAATTTGGGTTTTGATAGGCTATACGTAATTTACGCCATTTAATTAGTAAAGAAGCTCTTAATTACGCTATTGAGCCTAACTCTTAATCTAGACCTCAAACTGACTTCAAATTTTGGGTGCAAGTTTATAAATCAGTAGCTAAGGTGCCTACCCTTTTACCTTTTCAAAAATCACGTTTTAGGGTCAAATGGGCATAATGGTCAACATATAAGCGATTAACGGAAACATGCATGTGAATATGATATCTAATGAACCAAGTTGTATAATCTCAGAGAGTTATACTAACATGTAAATAGGTTCAAAAGAAGCTCTAAGGCAATCCTAACCTCGGCTTAAACGGGTCAGAACTGAAAGTCAAAGCAGAAGTCAAACTTTGCGACTTTCGGTTCCAAACCGAGCCTAAACTGAAAATTGTCGAGATGAACATGTTGGAACATGTTCTTATATTAATTACCAAAATACTTTAATGATTAAACAGGTTGCATGCATCCTACATTGCTAATTATGTATTAATTCGCAAATAACCTTTCTGTTGACTTTTTATAACAAGCTTTGACTCGACAATTAACATAGTTAGAGTGGGAATCTGGAAATACCCTTTTAAGGGTTTGTTACCCACATAATTACCTACTTAAAGGTACTTTTAATTCGTGATTTGACAGAGCACATTTTAATTAATCACGAAGTCAAACCTTAATTACGATGGTTTGACTTTTAGCTAATTAACTAAGCTAAAACGAATTAGGAAGGGTTAAGGACACTTACAAGAGTCTAATTGAGATTAGAGAGCCTAAGGAAGAGTGCTTGCTGTCCAGAGAGCTCCAGAAGTGAACTTGTGCAAAGTTGTAAATGAATGCATGAATTGTTCACAACTTCAAGTCCCTTATATACTATAGGATGGTGCCAAACAAGTCTACACATGATACAAGATCATTACAGGTGCCCCCTATGCATGAAATACCATTGGGGCAGCCCCTGGTATATAAAACAAGCTCTCAAAGTCGGTTAACAGGCCTGAAATGGCAGTTGTCCACGTTTTCTGTTGCTGGGAGTCTGATGCGGCCCGCCTGGGGTTACCAGGGATTCTAATGCGGGCCGCCTGACCTGTCTGATCAGTCAACAAGTTTTCAAACTTTGCAATTTCAGTCCCTGGTCCTTTGTAACGTGGTTTTAAGTCCTTAAATTGCATTTCCAGCCTTCTAACTTGATTTTTAAGGGCCTTGGGACTTTTACTAACTTGGTTAAGTCCTTGACTAACCTTGTAACCACTCATAAGGCCATAGAATTCAATGTTGACGCTTTTAACCCCTCGAACACGAATTTGATCATAACTTTCTCATACGATAACGAAACTTTATGAAGTTTTAACCACATATTCTAGTGAGTATATTTTACCGTTACAAAGCTTCGGGTCTGCCAAAAGGTCACTCAGAGGTATACTTTGCACATGTTGACACTTTTAGCCCCTGTAGTTTGTAATTCCTCACTTTCCTTTATGTTTCGCTTCGTATGATCCATGATTTATTCGTTGGAAGGTATAAACATTATGTAGGGCTATTTTAGAATATATTTATCCATTGTTGACACTTTGGACCCTTATATTCACATAGTTTCCCTGTTTGTCAACTTTAGTCCCTCCAAAGTATTCTTTCTCACGTTCAGAGCTTATGACACGTGTTTATACTTTATTGGACACAAATTTTCAAGGTGTTACAGTAGATGAGGTGAAGAAAACAATTGTTACAATCTGTAATTTTGAACGCGTGCCGGATGATTTGAAAACTAAGAAATGATTCAAATGGAGTAGTGTTCAATTCAGCAAGGGTGGAAATCAGAAAGATGCTTGATGAAATAAAGACGCTTGGCTATCTATGGGTTAAAAACCGTTCAAAAGTGGAGTCATTTTTCTAACACCCTGACCGATGGCGGAAACGTCAGGGTGAAACGAAATTATTCATAGGCACACAAATCAACTAAAAATTTAGATATTTCATTAATCAAATTAAAGATTATTCATACCTTAAACAAATTGTTCAAACAAAAGATAACTAGTTCAAATTTAAAATTAATCCAAGTCCCAAAGCTTCTAAGGTATGATATCCTGATGAGCATCATGCATTGTTTCCTGAAATATGTTAAGATAAAAAGGTCAACTATAAATAGTTGGTGAGCATAAATAGGTTTGCATATGAAAGATGTGTTAAGCAATTAGCATGTCAAAGGTTTATCTAAAACTATATGTACAATCAACCTTAGTGACTGAAACAGGTTCAATTCCATGAGTTAACCAAATGTATAATGAGTGATGGTTCAATCATTGTCATCAAATAGGATGAGTTTGTTAGACCTATAGTTCTATAATCTACTTCACTTCGCTTGATTAAAGTTAATGATTGTACTGTATCGTTTGTTCACAGAGTAAATGTTTAAAACAAGAAGTATAAAGATAATATATTATGGCATTATTGCTAATGTTTAAGTATACATGTATCAACCAAAAGTTTAAATGAAAAATGTTATGTAAACTCACTGGTTACGAAGATGGTTGCAAATGCGTACACTAAGTTCGATAAGGATTTGTCCTACGTGAAAGCTACAAACATGATTCACGTATAAGGATTATGATAAATGAACTGATAAGCATTGTTAACATTGACAAACAATTCTCATACTTAAAGTTTCAAGCTATTATTAATGTTGGATGACGTTAATTATACTTTTTCATCATATAAACATCGTAATAGGTTAATTTCAAGCAAGTTAGAATGTTAACAAAACATTCCGACAGCTTCAGTTCGGATCTGATTTCTAGACCAGTGTTGTGGATTTTGTTAAAATAGTAAATGATTGAATTAAATTCTTAAAATTAAATGAGTCATTCATATATGTCTTGGTATCTTTGTATAATTTTATTTAGAACTAAATGTTTACAAAAAAAAATCGTGAAATATACTAGATCACCACAACGGCAAAATACTAATGTTTATGCGATAGTTTACGCCAAAATTCATAAAATAATAGTAATGTTTATTCAACTGATGTAGGACTAGTGTGAAAAGTTTTCACTTCAATGGAGTACCTTCTGTAATAATTTCAAATCCTAACTTATATTGATCAGGCTATGAGTCTCGTAATGGACCAAAAGTTATGTTAGAAAAACTTAATTTTACCCTTAGTCATCTAAAAATCATAAAAACTAGTTAAGGGTTTTCGAAAAATTTATGAAACCTTTTGTACATGATCTACACATTCTGTAGACTATTTTAGACTCAAGAGCCAAGTGATTTGGTGTTTGTATGACCCCGTTACAATCAAAACAAAATGGGATTATAAGCTGTTACGAAAATTGATGTTGTTGATTTGAGTTTTTAACGTGTTTTAATTGTCAAACTCACATATATGTTCCATATAAAGACTACTTAACGACTTGTTGACGTTATACCGCTACATTTATGTGTATTTAGAGTTTTGTTCATGAATTAATTCAAAATAAAGAAGTTAGGGTTTGAATCTTACTTTGTATGTTCTTGTTCTTGAGAAAACTGAAGAGGATGATGGTGAAGCTTAATGACTTTCGAACTAAGGAGAGATGTGGGTTGGATTTGTTGAATTTGGCTGAATGAGGGTGATCTGAAAGTGTTATGGATCGAATTTTGCGAAGGGTGGAGGCGTAGAAGTTGTATTTTAACCAAAACTCTAGGTATTATCCCCAAATTTCACTTTTTGTCCTTTATGTTTCAAAATTCAGGGTTCAAATGACAATTATACACTTGCATTAAATAAACCTAACTAAGTAAATTAACTCAGTTTGGTAGAAAGGACATGAAGTGATACAAAAAAGGGGTTTTTGGACATAAATTGAAACTAAAATTTTTAAAGGGCACGTTTCAAAATTCAGTGCAAACATAAAGGACAAAAAGGGAAATTTTCTCTAATTGTTAGGTTTTATTCAAAATCAACAGGATTTAATACATTATTATTAAATTTCCAAATTAATAAATAATAATTACTTTTATAAATTTATTAATCAAATAAACAATATATTTAATTAAATTCGCTCAAGAATCGCTTAAAATGGAAAATAGTGTAACATACGTAACATCTTATCGTTTTAGGTTTTCTAGTTTCTAATTAAGGAAACTTTTTCTCGTTATAGCTCACCTTAGCTATATTTAGTAAGTTTCAACTTTTCTGAAGTTTGATATGACTAATTAGGTCTACGGTTATCGATTGCGTTGCAAATGTAACAAATTTTTGTCGGTTTTGAAACTAAAGCTTCCATTTAAGGAACTTTTGGTATTTTTGAGTTTAACTTAGCTATAAATAGCAAGTATTCATTTATTTAGAGTTTTATTATATGAATTTCCATATTTGGACAATTACTAATTATTCTCCAATGCTTATCATTTTCGAAAGTTTCTATAAATAGCAGGGTGCCTCTAGTTTTGTTTTGAGCTTGTTACTAACATGATAAATTCACATATTATAAGGATATGTTTACACAGATAAAGACCTAGTTAATGAATCGTAATACCAACAATGTTGTAGTTAAGATATGTGTTAAGTTTGCTAAATGACGAAGTATCACAATTTCGTGGGAACAATGGAGTCGTTTTAATTTTTGTATGTAAAAGGGGGAAAATCAGATTGAGATGTAAATATATCCGTTGGGGGATATTTGTATTATTGATGTAAGCTTATGTTTGCTGATAAAGTCTGGCCTTCCAAAAAAAAATGAAGGTCTAGATCAGAAAAAGAGTCCATGATGTTCAATCACTGTATTGCAAAAGTTGGGTTAAATAATTTTAGCCAATAAGGTTCCAAAATGAGGAAATTATATTTCTTTTTGGTATCTTTAAACTTTCTCGAGAGGTGGTTTTATACTTTTGTAATCACAATGTTTTGAGTGGCTTTTACTTTTTACAATAGCAAAATTATGTTGACACATACACTTTGATTTCAAACCAAATC
The DNA here is from genome assembly GCF_002127325.2 of Helianthus annuus. Taxonomy (NCBI): domain Eukaryota; kingdom Viridiplantae; phylum Streptophyta; class Magnoliopsida; order Asterales; family Asteraceae; genus Helianthus; species Helianthus annuus. The sequence continues at coordinate 4,810,102 of NC_035443.2, forward strand.
CTGTATAGGTCTTTGATATTTATTTGGTTAACTTGTTTAGCGAAAAGGGGGTCTTAAGCTATAATACGTTGATCCAAGCGTGAAGAAAATGTTATACTTAGACAATAGACGGAGATAATCGGGATTGAAAATTAACTTATCTTAAAAAAAGGAGGCTAACTTATGCTATGTTTGAAGTTGCGTGTTTATAAGTAAGACCGGAGGGTATGGGCTCCGTCCTCCGGCCCGTCCTCCCGTCGCCGCCCCAACAGCTCCACCCCCAGCACCGTCATAATCGTCCTCCCACAGCCGGTTTTCACGGGCCAACTTCCTCTCTCCTCACACACACACATCTATACATACATACATATATATATATATGACGAGGTGTGACCCGCATCGGTCAACCCGACCCGGTTACAACCTTTTATATTTATATAAATACAAACGTTTATTCTAGAACCTTCCATATCTACATGGAAGGTGCACAACTAAATCTCCAACTTTTCGGGAAGATCGTGTAAATCTCTAATTTATCGGAATACATCCTGGGATAAAGGAAACCCTAATGGAAAACCTATATATAGAGACAAACGTATAAGGTATGATCATCTTGTTCTCATACATCTTCTTCTCCAAAACTTCTCTCATAAACCAATACTTATTCTCACGCCGGAGGGTGGTTACAGGAATAACCCCATTCCTGTAACGAGTCCTAACGGTGTTTCTGTTTTGCAGCCAAGCGTTCGAGTCACTAATCATTGAAGCCGTAGGTGCTGTTTAGGTCAGTGTTTCTTCATTGGCGCCATCCGTGGGACCTATTTAGCGACAAGAACTTCATGGCAAGTAACCAGAACATGGCTGGTCAAACGTTGGCAAGTAATAATTTGGCGCTAGGGGCGGGAACTAGTATCGTTCCACAGTCTTCTCCGGCCGTCACGAGGTCGTTAGATCCAGAGTTCGAGGCGGAAGGGCCACCTCCAGGTTTTGACAATATCACCACCGTCTCTTCCCAGACTGTGGTTACAAACCCTTTACTCTATATGCCCTCTCAAACACCACCAAGGAGGTTGGAGGGGACTGGCGGTAACACATTCGCTCCGGGAACAACTGTTTTTTCACAGGCTTCACGCCTCTACTCCACTCCTGTTATCACCTCGGCGAGCCCCAGTATCTTAGTGTCAGAAACCAGTACGCCTCAATACTACCAGCCGTTGGTTTCTAACCCAATGCCGCCACTATACTCAGCCGCGCTTACGGCGGCGTTATCTACACCACCTCATCAGCCGGTTATCATGCCAACGGGGGTAATGAATGCCCCTGTCACACCAGGAAATCAGATGTATTTCCCAGGGTATTGCTATGCGCCCCCTTTCGGGTATTTACCCTCATACGGGGGAACAGCGTATCCGTTTCAGGGAACAGCGCAAGGAAGCTCTCAATCACCATACGCGGCTTACATGCCGCCATGGTGGAATTTTCCAACTCCACAACCAATGTATACCCAAGCACCAACTGAACCTGTGCACGACAGAGAAAACGCGGTCAGACCCCGGGTGACCCCTTTGGAAAACTCCAGTCTGGTGGCAGGACCTGCCCCGGGTGTGAATGTTCCACCCGCACAACCCGTGAACGTGGAAGAAGACGAATTAACCAAACCATACAAGCCGGTAGACGCGACATTCCGATCCAAATTCACTCGTAGGATCGCTGAAGCTCCTATCAAGGAAAAACCTAAAATGCCCCAAACGGTCGGTAAGTACGATGGCCTCACCGACCCGGACGACCATCTCAATTTATTTAAGAGCGCGGGTGAAGTGGCCTGCTGGCCCATGCCCCTATGGTGTAAAATGTTCGTACAAACCCTAGTGGGAGCGGCACGAGTATGGTGGGACAGCCTGCCCACAGGCGAGATAGACAGTTTTGAAGATTTGGAATCAAAGTTTATCCTACAGTTTAGTCAGCAGCACCGACATACGAAAGATAGGAACGAACTCCTTCATATTCGTCGTCGAGACAATGAGACGGTAGAAAACTTTATCATCAGGTTCAACAAAGAAAGCCTGGCGATACCAGGCGTCACCAACGACCTGGCATGCGGAGCATTCCTCCAAGGGGTTAATGATGACGAACTACTAAGAACACTGCATGGAAGGGATGGGGTACCCCCAACCATAGATGAAATACTGCGAATAGCCAAGGTATATGTTATACAGGAAAAGGCGGTAGCGGCCAGCCACGCAGCCAACAGAAAGAAAGAAGCCCTAAAAAGTCAGGAGGAAAAAGATCACCGAGGGTCTAAAAGCAAACATAGGGGAGACCGATATCAGAGAAACGACAAGGACTCGCGATACGACAGACACCGAAGCTCCTATTCAAAGAACGAGACGTCAAAACCTCGATCTGAATATCCCAATTTAAGCAAGACCCCGGCTGAAATTCTTGCCTCAGAAAACCTCAGGCTTAATCCACCAAAGCCGCTGAAAGATAATCCGAACAAAGACACGAGTAAATACTGTGAGTACCACAAGGGAAGCGGGCACGATACCAACGACTGCTTTCAGCTTAAGAAACGGATCGAATATTTCGTGAAGTCGGGTAAATTGGCACACCTAGTGCGAGATATCAAGCAAGGCCCGCCTGTGGTCAAGGAGGAGAACGACAAGGCGGCAGGCAAAAGGCCGCGCGAATTGAACATGGTTCGTGCTGACATAGGAAGGGGGGCGAAGCGGAGTTTCTCCACACTCGAGCCTTGGATGTTAGCAACAATGACTATAGAACCACGAATGGAGGATTTGCATCTTACCACAGACGCCCTGATCATCTCCGCGGCAGTAGGAGACTATCGCATGAGGCGAATCCTAGTCGACACCGGAAGCTCAGAAGATATCATCTATGAACATTGCTTCAACAGAATGCAATCAGAAGATAGGAAGCTGCTCGAATCAGTACACGCCCCTATCAAAGGTTTCACAGGGGAAAAGGTTGATCCTATTGGTCAAATCACTTTCCCGGTAACTTTCGGGCAATCACCCAAAGAAAGAACCATACTACTAACTTTCCTTGTGGTCCGCGCTGAGTCATACCACAACGTGATTATCGGAAGACTCACCCTGGGAAAGTTAGACGCCATAGTCTCCACGGCAAGAGGTTTTATGAAGTTCCCAACACCACAAGGTATCGCTACCGTATTTCTCGATAAAATCGGAGAAGTATTGAATACCAAACGATGTCGCCAAGGGCCCACCGGGGCCACGGGACCAGAAAGATGGGTATTGAGCACGCGCCACCCGGACCAAATGGTCACAATTGGGGACACTCTGTCCCCAGAAGTTAAGAGCGATTTGAAGCAATTGTTAAAAAGAAACGCGGACATTTTCGCTTTCGAGCACTCCGATATGACGGGAGTCCCCCGTGACAAAGCGGAACACAAGCTCGCCACACTACCAGGCGTTAAGCCAGTCGCTCAGGGTAAGCGCAGCATGGCCCCGGACCGCCGGGCAGCGGTCGTTAAAGAAGTACGCAAGTTAGTGGAAGCTGGAATTCTCAGGGAAACACAATACCATACTTGGGTGTCTAACCCGGTCATGGTGAAAAAACCGGATGGCACATGGCGAATGTGCATCGATTTCAAAGACCTGAACAAGGCGTGCCCAAAAGACGCGTACCTGTTGCCCGAGATTGATTTAAAGGTCGATTCCCTGGTACCCTATCGATTCAAGTGTTTCTTAGACGCGTATAAAGGGTACCACCAAATTAAGATGTCCAAGGAAGATGAAGAGAAAACAGCGTTTCATACCGACGTCGGCATCTTCTGTTATACCAAGATGCCCTTCGGACTACGAAACGCAGGAGCTACCTATCAGAGGCTCATGGACAAGGTGTTCGAAACACAGATTGGGCGAAATTTGGAAGTCTATGTAGACGACCTCGTAATTAAAAGCAGCGAAGAAAAACAGATGTTGGCAGATATAGAGGAAACTTTCCAGCGGCTCAGAGAATACAACATAAAATTAAATCCAAAGAAATGTTCGTTTGGGGTGGAAGAGGGGAAGTTCCTGGGGGTAGTCGTCACCCGAGACGGTTTTAAAGCTAACCCAGAAAAAGTAGCGGCCATATCGCGAATGCCTTCTCCCCGAACGCTGAAAGAAGCTCAAGCCCTAAATGGACGACTGGTGGTAATCAACAGGTTCTTAGCGAGGCACGCCGAAAAGTCATTACCATTCATAAAAACATTAAAAGATTGCCTCAACAAGAAGAATTTCAAATGGACCAGCGGAGCGGAACAGGCTCTGCAGGAAATGAAGCGTTTTATAGAAAGGTTGCCTACGCTGACCGCGCCCAGACCCAGTGAAGTACTAAAAATGTATTTAGCGGCAGCTCATACAGCGGTGAGCGCCGTGCTCATGGTCGAACGAGAGGGGAAACAAACACCTATATACTACATAAGCCGGGTGCTAGCGGGGCCTGAAACGCGCTATCCTACACTGGAAAAGCTAGTTTTAGCATTAGTCCACGCCACGAGGCGATTAAGAAGGTACTTTCAGGCACACCATGTACAAATCTTAACCAACTACCCGCTACAGCAGGTTCTGCACAAGCCAGAGGTTTCGGGCAGGTTGGCTAAATGGGCCATTGAGCTGGGGGCTCTAGATATTGAGTATCAGAAGCGAACGGCGGTTAAAGGGCAAGTGATTGCTGATTTCTTAGCTGAAATACCGGAAGGAGAAGTCGTTACGGACCCAGTCATTCAAGATATACCAGAGTCCAGCACCGCAAGGCAGACTTGGAAGCTATACACTGATAGATCATCTAGTGGAAAGGGGTCCGGTGCAGGCCTAATGCTGATAAGTCCAGATCAAATCAGGCTAATGTACGCCTTACGTTTTGACTTTGAATGTTCAAATAATGAAGCGGAATACGAGGCATTATTGGCAGGGTTACGGATGGCAAAATCCATGGGGGCAGCCAGAGTAGACGCATATGTCGACTCGTTGCTGGTTAACAATCAGGTAAGCGAAACGTATGAAGCTAAAGTGGCGAAATACCTGGCGAAAACTAAAGAACTCATGGATTCCTTCGACAAGGTCACGCTCAACCATGTACACAGAGGGAAGAATCAAATAGCAGACGCCCTAAGCAAACTCGCCACCTCAGGCATGGAAAAGGAAGTCAAAGTCGAAACGTTACAGACACCCTCAATCGAACCACGGAGTGTTTCCGCGGTCACAATAGAAGAACCTTGCTGGTATACTCCGATCCTACGCTTTCTCGTAACAGGTGAACTACCTCCCGCCAAGGGCGAGGCACAAAAGGTACAAACGAAAGCGCTACAATATGAAGTCAATGATGGTGTCCTATACCGAAAATCTTACTTGGGTCCGTTGCTCCGATGCGTTTCCCCAGCAGAGGCAAAGTACCTCATCAGCGAGATTCACGCGGGTATATGCGGCATACACGCCAGACCTAGAGCAGTGGTGGCCAAAATCCACAGTGCGGGATATTACTGGCCCGGGATGCACGAAGACGCTGTAACGGAACTGCGAAAATGCCGCAGTTGCCAGAAGTTTGCTCCTCAGACAATACGGCCCAAAAACAGCCTAGTACCGGTGACAGCAGCGTGGCCTTTCCAGAAATGGGCTGTGGATATCGTAGGACCTTTCCCGCCGGCCCCCGGAAAGCTGAAGTACCTAATTGTGGCGGTTGATTACTTCACCAAATGGGTGGAAGCAAAACCTTTGGCTAAGATAACGGCGGAAAATGCCAAAAAATTCCTCTGGGAGCACATCGTGTGCAGGTTCGGGTTACCGCTCTACCTGGTAAGTGACAATGGGACACAGTTCACGGATAGAGTTTTCCAGGAATGGTGCACTGATCTCCATATCCAGCAGATTTTCACGTCGGTAGCACACCCACAGGGTAACGGACAGGTGGAGCGGACGAACAGGAGTCTGATAGAGGGCATCAAAAAACGACTGGGGCACGAGGGAAGCTCGTGAGTGGAAGAATTGCCACATGTCCTTTGGGCACATAGAACGATGCCCAAAACTAGCAACAACGAAACCCCATTCAGCCTCACCTACGGAATGGAGGCAATGATACCCGCTGAGGCAGGGTTACCATCATTACGCTGTCTCAGCATAGGCAATAACAACGACCAATCGCTGAGAGAGGGCTTAGATTTGTTGGAAGAAAGGCGTGAGGCGGCCGCCATCAGCGAGGCACGATACAAGAAAGCGTTGGAAAAATATTATAACAAACGGGTGGCTAAGCTAAGTTTCCAAGCGGGTGATTACGTCATGCGTGACAACGAAGCAAGTCGAATGGAACCTTCAGGAAAACTGGGTCCAAACTGGGAAGGCCCTTATGTCGTTCAAGAAGATCTGGGTAAAGGGGCCTACCGCCTATCCCGACTAGATGGCACGCCAGTACCGCGCAGTTGGAACATCGCCCAGTTGAGGAAATGCTACCTGTAAAACCTTGCTCCTAACAGCAAGAGTTAACTATCTTCTCAAATTCACATGTGTAACCCGTGTTGGGATTTTTCTACTTTTCTTTTATTGCTTCACGCAAGTTTAATAAAGATTTAAGTTTATTTGTTACAAAAGTTACCATCGCACGATGAATGCATCAAACGGTAAAAACACAAACATAACCCTTAAACACGAAATACTTTTCATTCATATAAGTCATAGGGTTAAGAATAACAAGCGCTTACGGCGGGTATCTTGGTAATAGATACATACACCGCCCCAAAACAGATAGGCATCATCACATGTACATGACCTATCTCAAAAAAAACCAAGTACTTGTCCCTATCCCTAAAAACAAAACATAGGGGAACCAAAAAATAGAACATGTTCAAAACACCTACTGAGGAAGGCTGGGTGCCATCACCACTGCAGGGGTATGCACCACCACCTCATCATCCACAACTGGATCGATGGCCAAATGGTCAGATGAACCATCAACCATTGGGGCCACCGTACCTGAGCCATCCCCCACCCCCCTAGGTCCATCCTCTCCAAGCCTCTCCTACGTGGCGGTGACGTGGCGGCCCATCCTCATGGGGATGAACCTCCCATACCCACTGGTCTAAGAGATAAGCCGCAATAGATTGTTTGTCTCATACGTCGGATGTTTCACATGGTGGAAGATTCGAACAAATATGAGACTATAAAGATAATTCTATTCCGTCAAAAATATTGTGTTGGTTCAGTTCTGTTTGTGCATGAAGAAAACAATATAAATCATACCTGTCACCGCAGACAGTGCAGAGGAGAATCCAGTGAGAGAAGACGACATGGAGTTCGACATCTTTGTCAAGGTGATCTGGTTCCTCCTTAGGGTGCTGACTGATGATGGGGCTAAGAAACCGAAAAGGGTATCGGTTATGGAGAGGAGGTTTCGTGATGATGTTATGGCTAATGGGGTGTGTGAATTGTGTAACTGAGTAACCCCTAAACCTCCACATAACTCTCCTTATATAAGCACCCAGGAGGAAACCTAATTAGTTACTAAGGGTAATATGGTCCATCAACAATTACCAACTAATTAAATTATTGGTTCTAATATATTTTGATCTCTATAATGTAAATGATTATGATGGCTATAGATTAAATATTAATACGTAATATATTTAATCTTACATTCTCCCACTTAGCCGAGTAATCATTTACTATGAGTATTAGATAAGCCTGATCAGGAGTTAACACTCATTTTAGCCTTAAACAAGTACTATAGCAGAAAAATACAGCCGTTGAATCATTATGCGACTCAGGACCCCCATTAATCATACTATAGCCTTAATTTAAAACCTAATCATCATGATTAAAATACGCGTAAGCCCTTTGTTTGATTTGTAACTTTTATTTGTCTATATGCCATTATACCGGTTGAACATATTCTAACAGACATACAAATTCAAACTTGAGGAAAATTAACTAATACTTAGTCATTCATAGTACGATATGCGGTTGCGCATGGCCATTAATTAATACCCGTCTATGAGCTCTCTTAGTAAGACTTATGGGTAATAGCCCTTCAGTTATAGGATCCTTAAGCATATCATGAATGTATTCGATACAAAACTTAGTTTCCTCAATTCGTTCATAAACAAATAATTAATTGCGTATCGAAACTTAATGCAGCACCTCTTGAACTGTTACTGTTCAAGGAGTTATGGTAGCTGACTTTATCACACTAATTCTTCAAAACATTATATGGAGTTAATAAACTTATGAGTCCACTGATTAAATTTCCAACAACATTTAGTGACCATGTTATGTCGTTATAACTTAGGTTGTTAATATCAGTGCATTATGACTCCTCCATGAAATAGGTTTTGTCTGCTGACATAAAGATATCCCCGAAACTGCATTTTATAATCTTTGAATATCTCAAAGTTAGAGTAATAAACCGGTTTTAATTCTCACTTCTTCTTTAAATTGTAGTCTCTCGTTTCTTTTAAAGATATTGTAATACTCCATTAGATGCTACACATTAATCTAGACATATCTAGTGTGTTGCAATATGAGTAATATCTAAACGAGTATAGACTTAAACTTACATAAGGCTTCTAATTAATGAAGCGTAAATAAATAATCTCATTTATCATATTATCCTCTAAAGGAGAGCAATATAGATTGTTACATATGTAAGGACCCATTTAATGTTAAACTTATGGAACGAAACTAATATCCCATTGGGTCTATCTCAGTATGTTATGATATCAATCACGTAAGAGATATCTCTGAGTTTTATTATATCAAAGTTTGTGTTAACAATGCTTTGACTTATGTAACATATGCTTGTCAAAGAATGTCATCTATATAGACAAGTTTATTTTAGTTGCTCCCACTCATCTTGAGGTAGGTACATTAATCCACTTGATTCTTGATGAAAATAATTACGTTAGCTTTTCATCACATTATGATGTTTGCATTAACCCATACATGGATATTATTGGCTTACAAATAAAGTGTTCTTTAACCTTCAGTTTGAAACTTTAGGTTGTTATCTAATGAACATGTAAATGTGTCAGCCATTTATTAGGGAAAATCGTTTTAATGTTCATCTAATGTAGCTTAAAACTATTATAAGCTACTAGAACAGTGATGATCCTCAAAGAAATCTTTTGTTAGATATGCAATAAAGAGTCTTTAATAACTTATCTCTTCCTGGGTACAACCTTTGACAATCAATCATGCTTTTGAGTGTCTTAACGCTTATATTAGGATTGGGTTTAGTCATGAACACTCTTAGGTAACTTAATCAAATCCCAAACGTTATAAGAACACACAAAGTCAGTTTTACTAGAAAACTGTTTTATTCCATTCAAATGATTGATTTACACTAATGGCTTAATTTGAAGAGATAGGATCAGTAAACATTTCCAAAATCCATTTCAACTTCAATTAGGGAGGTTATGTAATCATCAAAGTTAGTAGGCTTTTAAACCTAGATGACCTCCTGAGTTGATTATTGGGTTCATTAGAAGTTTCAATTTTATGGATTAGCTCTTGGTTAGGTTGCTATCATTTTCATTCTAAGTTTGTAAGAGTTGGTGCAGTATAGTGTACAAGAGGTGTAATCGGAGTTAAATTCGGAGTGAATTTAATGACACTCTTCCCCCCGCCTCTTGTATTCCTTGCAAGTCATAATAAGGACTTTGACTGCTCCCACTAACCTTAGAAATCTTTAGGAACTCAGCATGCTTAGGGTCAATACTTAACGACCAACAAATTCTAATAGAGAAAACAAATTAATGACATTAGTCGTTGTAGTTTCTCTTGTTGAGGATTACGTTAGTTTAGGTAAGAAATCTAAGTGCGCCCACAATTAAGCAACAATGAAACTTTTGTAAGAGTAGCATTAGATTTAAGGAGATAAGGTTTGATTGAACAGTGTCGTGATGGAGCGATGTCTTGTACAAGAGGTGGAAATTTAAAATTTTCAATCCCCATCTCTTGCAACTATTGCAAGTTATTATTAAGACACTTAATGCTCCCACTGATCTTTAATATCTCTAGAATGCTACAAGAGAAGTTTCAATGAGCTACGTGACGTGGGAACCTATCACATATACGTTAGACTTTATTTGATTTCTTTAATGTCCAGATATCATAAGAAACTTTAAGGACATATTTAATAGAAATCTGATTAACTACATATATGAATAGAGTTCTTCTAAGACCGTAGGCCATATGCGACAAAATTTAGATACAAGTTGATAGTCTTTCAAATGATAAATGAATTATGTCTGAATATTCCATTTGGAATAAGTTCCACGAATGTCAATGAATGACTTATGATGGACCCATACTTATTCCTTAAGCCAAGTAATATTTAGGGCTGTAACGTCATGATTTAAAATCACTGAAAATGAGATTAGATGAAAAAATCATCCTCATTAACCATGTTATGATTTCTCATGAATTTTGGTTCTAATGGATGAAATTTATAAGTCTCATTTTCCTTTTGTCAAATTCTCATTAGCATGATGACAAAAGTTGTGAAAAAATAAGGTATCATCTAGTTTCATCTTAGTAATGTTTCTATCCAGATATTTAGAACAAATAAGAGGAGAGTTTAAGATAAGTGTGACTTTATGTTGACTATGCAAACCTCACAACCTTCATAACATTGCTTAATTATGATACTATATTCTGATTAATCTTCAGAATATATAAGGTATCGAAAAGCGTTGTTGGAAGAGTCTTCATTATGGTTCTTATAGTCTTGACATTTAATTTTGTCACTAACTCTCATGTTAGTTATTTGTCGAGTTCTGGTAAGGAAACGTATGGAACTAGAGTCAACTAATCATGTGTTAATTGGAATATTAAAATTATCAGACTTAAATATCATTAGTAAGTTACTATCTAATTAATTTATCCAACTCTTCTTTATAATAATGGATAGTCTCGTTGCTTATGCCTAGTCTAATGACATAATTATGCAGTGAGATTTTCCCTTGAAGAACCTTAACGTTGGGATTAGCACTTGTAATTTGTCTATGGACTTTAGAACAATCCTCTCTTAAGGTTTTAGTGGTTGTAAGGTGAATAACATCTTATTTTCCAGTTTCAAACATTTATTTCTATGTACATATGTTGCTTATCAACACACTCGTTATACTTTGGTACTTTTGAGTGTTATAGCTGATTTATAATGCATCAAATTGTACAAATGAAAACTTAGTATGTAATGTACTGGAAAATGTACTTATTTCCATGCGTAAGCCCTTAACTTTATGGGTCATGGTATTGTACATTATAATATATTCACATATACCACTTAACCATATAATTTATAATTAGTTAAATGAAGACATGCACCTTAGGAGTTCTTGTAATTATTCCACAATTATAGATTAGTCTTAGGAAAAAATTAATCTGGAATAACTTTAGTGATAGCAATTATATTAGAGAGTTCTTGATTATCATAAGAGACATCATGTTCGATTTATCCTAATCATCATGCTCTACTTTTCTTCTGTAGTGCCTTATCAGAAGAGAGCAATAAGGATCATCGTGTCTTAAGAGATAATCAAGGATTTAATTTAAGAGCTAATTCTTATAGAAACTTTAAATAAAGCAAAACATTTTAGGCTTAGGAATTAGAGTGGATGAGATATAGATTTATAGAAGAAAATTATAGTGAGTAAAAATTATGGGTACTAAGAATAAGGCAGACAAAATGATCACAAAAATTAATTGAGGATCATTAATATAAGGATCATTATGTGAAGAGGTTGTGATATGTCTATTACTAACATCAAAATAATAGACTACTTAAAGTTCTACTTAAACGAAGACAAAACAGCTTTGGCCAGAAGTGTAATCATTTAAGCATATGTGCAAAGTGGTTGTAACAAATCAGCTTTGGCCAGAAATTGAGACAAACACTTTAGTTATGCACTTGTTGAGTATGCCATCTATGAATGAATTAAATCAGCTTTGGCCAGAAATTAAGACATTCATGCTTATGATGCACACACAACATAGCTTTCGTAATACTTGGATGATAAGTAGATGCATCAAGTCAGCTTTGGCCAGAAATGATGCATCAGAAGCTCATTCAAGTAAAGCCATTTTGGTTTTGTAAAACATTATTTGATCCTCATTAATTAACTAAATAATTACAAAAGCCAATCATTTAATAGCAAACCACCCGTTAGCGCGGATCGAATAATGAGGTTCACATTTAAACAGCCTAAAAAAAATAATGAGGTTTCGAGTCGCAACCACGGTCTCGAGTAATGACGTTATGGTTGCGAGTCGCAACTACGGTTTCGAGTAATGACGTTATGGTTGCGAGTCGCAACTACGGTCTCGAGTCGTGACGTTATGGTTGCGAGTCGCAACTACGGTCTCGAGTAATCACGTTATGGTTGCGAGTAGCAACCTCATGGTCTCGAGTGATGACGTAATGGTTGCGAGTAGCAACCTCATGGTTTCGAGTGATGACGTAATGGTTGCGAGTAGCAACCTCATGGTTGCGAGTAGCAACCTCATGGTTTCGAGTGATGACGTAATGGTTGCGAGTAGCAACCTCATGGTTGCGAGTAGCAACCTCGCTAACAGCTGTTAATTGTGATATCATAACCGAAAATTCGAAAACTAAGGGATTATGAGATATTATTTCCTGTTTTAAAGTGATCTAATTTTATAACATATTTCGAAAATAATAACTGTTTATCTAATAACAGTTTCGAATAAAAATTAAAAGATAAAATTAGATCAAACATGGAAAAAACACCCATTAATCCTAAATCATTCCAAAACATAACAGAATACTTCGAATTTTCTCAAGAACATGATGAACCCTAAAACATAAAACATAAATTCTGGAACCCGAAACCTGAATTTTATTAGTTTTTTCTAAATAGATTTCGGTTAAAAAACATAATCCAGTTAATTCGGTGAACAAATAATTAATCTTTTCCCGAAAACAGAGATCTCGAGTCGATCTCCATGACTCGAAATCGGCTGTTATGTTCATAAGGTTTCAAAAAAATTCCGTTTTCCAAGTTTCAATCCCAGAATTATGGATACGAAAACAGAACTGACTAATCAACATATGCTCTGATACCACATGTTGGTTCAGTTCTGTTTGTGCATGAAGAAAACAATATAAATCATACCTGTCACCGCAGACAGTGCAGAGGAGAATCCAGTGAGAGAAGACGACATGGAGTTCGACATCTTTGTCAAGGTGATCTGGTTCCTCCTTAGGGTGCTGACTGATGATGGGGCTAAGAAACCGAAAAGGGTATCGGTTATGGAGAGGAGGTTTCGTGATGATGTTATGGCTAATGGGGTGTGTGAATTGTGTAACTGAGTAACCCCTAAACCTCCACATAACTCTCCTTATATAAGCACCCAGGAGGAAACCTAATTAGTTACTAAGGGTAATATGGTCCATCAACAATTACCAACTAATTAAATAATAGGTTCTAATATATTTTGATCTCTATAATGTAAATGATTAAGATGGCTATAGATTAAATATTAATACGTAATATATTTAATCTTACATATTGCCGTTGTTTTGAGTTTAGTTTTAAAGGTGTAATTGTTTTTATGTTAAAATTTTATGTATATATATTTACCTAGAGTCTCCTATTAGTACCCAAAAATGTTAGTTTAGGTTCGGTTTGCACTTTGCCTCTAAATTATTGAAAACATATGATTAATTAAAAAACTAAAAGAACAATCATGCGTTTGGAAAAACTTAAATTTGTTTTTTAATGGCGTTAGATTTATGGGCTTTCACTCGATCTTTATCCATTGGAATGTGACTGCCTTGATCTCCTCCATTACCTTCACTAGATGACTGTTTTTATTTTTTTTTTAACGGTCGATAATTTTTTTTTTTATTAATTCAAATTAGCAAGATCCTAGACACCAAAGAGACCCCCAACAAATTTGCTCTAATTAATTGGGTTGGAAACCTTTAAAAGAGTGTATCATTATTTACGAATACCCCACCGTGTTTATTTTATCTATGTAGAAAGTGAGATCGACGACCAGGAACAACTTACTACTGTCTATTTAACTTGTTAGGCTGGGGGTATAGAATGGAGCACCTAGGGGCTCCATTGCGCCACCTCAGTGCCATGTATGACAAGGGGCTCCATTGTCTTTTCCGAATAACACCCATGCAATGGAGCAAAGCCCCCTTATTAAAAAAGAAAAAAATAATAAAACAAAAAGTTGTGATTGGTTGAAAACATAGGCCCCACCACCATCGGCTCATTATTCTCCGCCATTGCAACCACAAGCACTCAATAACTCCCTCATAATAACGCCTACGGAACAGATGGAGGCACTATTGGTGAGAAAATGGCTGAGATGGATAGGCAATGATGCTCCAGACCACCTAGCCTTACCGGAAGAGACTATAGTATGTATATTGGAGTAATGTATGGTATGGGGACATGGGAAGCACGCGTGAAGAAGAGCACATGGGTGCGGGTCTTGTGGGGTTCTTGGCGAGAAGGCTGAGCTACGGGCTCGTTTATGGAATCTAACACCCTGCTCCATGTTCCTACTTTTTGATATATATAACATAAAATATATGCACCAACACCTAGATTTGCAAAGATAAATAAACAAATAAATAACTATTTTATGTTTCATAAAATTAATACTTTCTTCAACTTGTAAGTAAAATACACCAACACCTAGATTTGTCAAAATAAACAAATTAAATAAATTAAATAAATACTGTAGATAAATAACTATTGTATGTTTTATAAAATAAATGCTTTCTTCAACTAGTAAGAAAGTACAACACTAAACTTTTACTATTGCTATATTATAATATCTATCTTACATGGAATAAACACTCTGATCTTCCAAGTTCCGACCAGCAAAAATTTCTATTTGTAAGGTCATGGGATGTATTATAACATTTACGGTGTTAATAGTGACATGATATGTTAACTCACATTGAACACCCCTGTCTCCTTGTGTTAGAGGGCATTAAAGGGGTTATATGTAAACATGTTAACCAGATGTTAAGTGATTGAATCAGTTATTCTTTTCTAAACCAAAAACCATTAAAAAAGAGGGTTAGATGAAGTTAACGGGATTATACCATTTTCTTGAAGTGAGTCAGAGTGAAATGAGAAAGAAAGGTTGATGTAACACGTAGGTAAAGTTAAGATGGACTAAAGTATACTCCAAGGCCTAAGGTATTTAGTGTCACCACACTTTTTGTAATTTGAACATCTAAATTGTTTTTGGTAGAATAGTTAATGTGAAAATTTGAAAAGTTTTGATCCTCTTATTGGTTTTCATAATTCCATACCATAATTTATTTCTTTATCTATATTATAATTGTAAAAAACGACGGTATCAAAGATGTAAACGACGACAACCCAAACCAAAGTTTTATTACCCAAGAACAAACTGAATGTTACAGCAACTCGTACAAATCAGAAGATCTAACAACCACTAACTCTCAACTCTCTTCTACAGTTGATTATATAATTACTAAACGAATACTAGATCTCACAACGATCCGGAAGCTCATAACAACCCAGCTGTGCTTTTGGGCCTTCAACGATCAGCATTAACTATTCAGCCCATACTCTTCAGCAACACAGCAGGCCCATTATATCATCAGTCCAACAGATCCACTGTTCCAAAGCCCAGCTACATGCCTGCTCCATTTCAGCCCACTTGAATCAACTTACAATAATCCAGCAAGCCCAACGAACATACAAAAATAAAAAACAAATAATATTAATATCAATAAAATGTTTGGTAAAAAACTGGAACAAATATAGTATTATTTTAACACCGCCCCTCAGTTGCACTACCAAACACATCATACAAACTCAAGTTTTTTTTTTTTAATCATCAATAAATCTTGCTTAATCAACATTTGTTAAGTTGATCACGAAGACAAGAAATACTAGATATAATCAAAACACTATTACCCGAAACTCCCACAAGTAAAGCCCGCATAAGCAACTCAAACCCGATGCAATGATATTAGGTTGGGTCACTGAGAGAATATGAACAGGAAACAAAAGCATATGTATGAAAGAACGTAGACGTCTGTTCATGATTTGCAGCTCCTTCTCAAGACGTTTGTTCATGATTTGCAGCTCCTTCTCAAATTTCTCCTAGCAACCTTCCAACCTTCATTGTCAATAGCAGGACAATGACCAGAAACCCCAAACCATAACTTGCAACGTGCAGCAACATCACACACAAAACAGTAGCACAATTTACAATAGCTTTCATGTGATATCTTCTCAAAAGGATGCTTTACACACACATGTCTCGAATGGGGATAATCTCTACAAGCCACCTGCCCTTTTTCAGCAACTAGAAACACATCTGGAGAAACTTGAACATTGTTCAGGCAACCTTTTTCGATACCCGAAAGATCCAAATCATCCTCTTCTGGATTGAAATCAAGAATAAAGCAATCTTCTTTATCATCAAACTCTTTAATGGCGAATTTTCGCTTCAAACAGAAGATGGGTCTATGAGGGGTCCCGTCGTCATCATCATCTAAGCATTCAATGGGTGTTATTTTGTTGGTTTTACTTTTGGGTGTTGAGAGAGTGTGAAGTGGGTCTGGTTTCTTAATATTCGCCATTGAACGAAACCTTCGGAAACCCTAACAAAGAAAACAAAACAAAAGAATATCATGATTATACATGGAATCACATGATTCAATATAACCATATGAGAAACACATCTCATAACTCACAAAAGTCACAAGACTCTAAAAAACCACGTCTGATAAAACAAGAAAAATCACACAATTCCTCATCAGACAACAATGATTAAGCCTACAAATTCTGATAAACCACAAAATCACATGATTTAAAAACAGAAAGAATCTCTTACACAAGAGACAACACACAAGGCTATATCGACTATCAAGAAACAATCTTGAACCAATACACCAAACCACATGGTTCAACAGTAAAAAACCTTTAAATCTTTTTGGCAAACCAAACAAGATAAACGATATGCAATTAACTTTGTTTATTAAACAGAAATTATAATCTCATTTCTGAACATATTAGGACAACAAACAAAGGATCATACACATAACAAATCTGAACAAAAACATCTAAAACACTCAAACAAAAAACGCAGAGCTCACACTTAGATCACCAACAAGACGATCTATTCTCACACAACACGCGAACTAACAGGTTTATGAACCAATATATGCTCAAAACCTAGAACGATATGAGAGAGACTGCAGAAACGTATGAGTGAAACCATAATAGAAAATGAAAGACTTCCTGCACAACTCAACTAAATTTAACAGATGATCAGTTCTACACAATGACGAACTACGATCATAGCCATAAATCTAGAACACGAGAGAATAAAAAGGAACCAGAAAAATGCACTTTTCTAATCAAACAGTGAATCACACGATTCAATTACAATATGCAAATCATATACGATAAAAACAAGAGTCACACCACTTTAAAGATAAATTTTCAATCACACGAATCAAAACCAAATAAAAAAGAAGAGGATTCATGTCAAAACCTTGTAAACAGAATAATACAACATATCCAAATAACAAGGCATCATATGATTACATAACAACTCCAGATACACATCTACACATCTGATAAAACCCAAGAGTTACAAAACTCTATACAACTCAGAACAATCTGAAAACTTGAATCACATGATTCAACACCATGAAAATTGACCTTTCTTTTTTTTTTTTTAAACCAAGACCAAGTCTGAACCTTTTGAATCACACGATTCAAAAAACAAATCTGACAAAAACTAGAATCACACGATTCTACACATCAGATAACAAATTACAGCTAAAAACACTCGGTTGAATAAAAAACAAAGAACGTTTTCAACAAAAAACATCCCACCAACCAGAGAAATAAATAGGGCTGTAACACATATTCGAGAATAATCTTCACAACATTACTGGTTAAGACACATGAACCACACGGTTCGACCAACCAAATAAAAAGATTTTAGACAATACGAAGAACAGATAGAAACCAACACTACGATCTAACGGGACTAGACCCAACAACACGAAGAATCTACAAATGACCCTAGACCAGTGTGAAAAAGCACCACCCAGACCAGTGAACTAACATCACTACGGTCGGCGATGAAGTCTCAAATAGACGAATAAGAAACAAATAAGATCACCAACACAATGATCCTACACAAACCTCACTACGGTCAGACTCAAAACATGAAGAATCCAAGACCAGTGAGATAAAGGCAAACACTATCGAAGAACACATCTTCAAGATGGTTTAACCTTTACAAGATAAGACTCAATCAGCCAGATCTATATTCAAACCCCCACATACAGATACTCAACACGACGATCTGCTTTAACTCTCAACAAGACTCAATGGACACACTACAAATCTGAACATACAAGAACATGTAACGCCCTAAATCTCAGTTTCAACATGAAACCCTAGAGAGAAACAATGCGACGAGAACGAATAAAATATCTCACTTAAAACCAACCAAGAACCATAAACAAGAATCACATTCTTAGAATAAAAGAACATATTGACCATGACCCAACATGTATGAACATATCATAAAGATTGAACAAATAGTACATTGAAACAGATAATCAGCCTCCTAACTAAAGATTACAACAGATTCATAACGAATTGAGAACCTAGGTCTAGAATAGAGAAAGCGATCAAAAGAACAACAGAGAACACATGTCAAATTTCATGATATCAATAGAGAACAAACACATAACTCAAATTACCCTAAGAGTTTATGTATTAAAATGCAGCCCTCTAAAAAAACCACTACTAATTACAGCCAAGAACAAACCATATAGAAAATTATCAATGGTCAAATTTGTAAACTCAAACAATTTCAACAATCAAAAGCTTTTATAGTTTTACAAAAACTCTACCGATCTTAATGATCTGAACAACAATATGAGAATTTGACAACAAAGCTATACGACCTAACAGATTTCGACATGAGAAAACCCTAGACCTCAGATTTACTCCAGATACTTCTAGAAAAAAACAACTAGTCACATATAAGATCAATACAACATGTGTAAGACTGTGATCTCAAGAAAGAACAAAACAAACAGATAACGAGAGTCACAAAAAAACACAGAAAATACTACTGAGTTACATATATCCCATTGTCTAGCCAAAACCTCATTATTCTCAGACTTCTTACATGTTTTATCAATGAACCCCATTGTAAACACAAAAACAGGTAGCAATCAAGAAACAATTAAACATGAAGTTTCAACAATTGCACAAATCAATTACAACAATAAAAATAGTAAGCAACTAGGGTGAAACCTCGACAGGGACCAAATCAGAGGTGCATCACTCAAAGGTGCCTCTGCAAGCCTTATCGAGGAAGCCATTTAGACCTAGAAACAATCTAAACAACCACAACAAGTACAGAAAAACAAACATAGAATACACCAAGAATAAAGCAAGTAACACACAATATGCAACAAGGTGTACCCAAGTCTTAGCACATATGCTGTCATCATATTAACATCAAAACAATCCCCAAATAGAAACAACTACAACAGAGTAATAGACTAACAGACTCAAGGAAAAAACACCACCAACAAATATGCACAAAAGATGAATGCAACAGGATGTGACCCGTCCTGTGTCCCAATAAATCAACAAACCAACTACTCCGGCAATAGAATGCCTAATGCAAGAAATAAAATCAACAGAAAGATAAAACAGGGAAAGATCTCACCAAGATTGCAAACCCTAGCTATGATTTCTCCAGTTCTGACCAGGATTTTACAACTTTGTGGGTTGAACCCTAGATCAAAACAACAGCTTCCTGTTTTAATCCTGAAGACTACAGCACAACTTTAACAAGAACCCCCATATATGAAGTCAGCAATCAACGAGTCTGTCTAGACCATCAAGATTAGACAATACTGAAAACCTCTAGCAAGATCCAACAACAAGAAGTACATCAGAATGAAAAAAACCCCAAAAACCAGAAACCCTAACTCGATCGATCGAACAACGATCAACGATCACTGGAAGCGATAATCCTAAGAGCACTTGGCTCTTCAGATCTACAAAGAGCAGCACCTTGAATGCCCTGATTGAATCACTTGGGACTTCAAATCCAGGAAACCACGCCGAAAGAACAACAAATCTCAACACCGGGTTCTTGAATAAACACCCAATTTTCAGCGAACATACCCTAGATTAGGATTTCATATCGTTAAGGAACATTCGAACCCGATAAGCACACCTTTAAAGAACACTCGATATTTTGAATCTTGATTTGAATATCTTGAATAGTTCTGGCAAAACCCTAAATTCGGGTTATCAGGCTTTAATACAAGAAAATTCTCAAATCAAAGAACAAACCCCCAAATTTGATGAACCAAATCTCATCGGAAACACTTTAGATCTGAACAATCTTGACTCAACCTAGGATTTCAGAAACAACACTCTGGTTCGACAAACGAAACTGAACCACAGCGGAAGAACCACAGAATCGGAGCCTTATGGCTCTGATACCATGTAAAAAACGACGGTATCAAAGATGTAAACGACGACAACCCAAACCAAAGTTTTATTACCCAAGAACAAACTGAATGTTACAGCAACTCGTACAAATCAGAAGATCTAACAACCACTAACTCTCAACTCTCTTCTACAGTTGATTATATAATTACTAAACGAATACTAGATCTCACAACGATCCGGAAGCTCATAACAACCCAGCTGTGCTTTTGGGCCTTCAACGATCAGCATTAACTATTCAGCCCATACTCTTCAGCAACACAGCAGGCCCATTATATCATCAGTCCAACAGATCCACTGTTCCAAAGCCCAGCTACATGCCTGCTCCATTTCAGCCCACTTGAATCAACTTACAATAATCCAGCAAGCCCAACGAACATACAAAAATAAAAAACAAATAATATTAATATCAATAAAATGTTTGGTAAAAAACTGGAACAAATATAGTATTATTTTAACAATAATTTGTTAATTAAACTTGTTCATTGATCCAACAATGTTTTTTTTTCTTATCGTGTTACATAATTTTTAAATTGAATTGCCTCTTTATTGGAATAGTGATTTTCTTAGTTAAGTGAAACCTAAAAGTTGTTCTTTTTCTAGTTTGCTATAGTGTGCCCACATATGTACAAGGATAAAGTCATTGAGCGTATTTTGTGAGATATGTTGTCTTTCAACATTTCTCCATTATGGTTGACTTACCTAAAGATTCAATGTTTTTTTTTTTCACTAGTATACTATATATGTGTGAATTTGAAATTAAGTTAAAAGGAAACTAGAGTTAATTACTGTTACTTCATATAATATTAGCTTTCGCTTCATGTTAAATGTCTATTGTTGAATGTTGATTATGGTTTGCAATTATATTCATTACGAAGTTTCTAAATGAAAATTACATTGAAATAGAAGATAAACGGGCAACAAGCTGCAAGCTACGCCACTACCCCCTTTTGAATAGCAAAACTAAGTCTTTTAAAAAGTACACCCATAGATCTCGAGGTCATAACATTACTATGCATGACCTTTGAACTCGACTAAGTAGAAAAGCAAATGAGATAAACACGTGCTGGTCACGCTTTCTCGTATTTGGTCACTTTACCCGAAGTAGTCTTTAAAGCAGTCTGACCCACCGTGAAAGCACTACCCCCTAAGCCAATAAGGGGGCCCCTGTTAGATCCACACACACGTGTTTCCCTCCTCTCCATTCAAAGACCAAAATGTCAGCTAGTCTAAGAGTAAATCTTCTTTCCAATGGGCCAGTTAAGAAATTCACGGGTGCCAAATAACATAAATCCCTTACTTAACACAAACATAAGATTGATTTTAAGATAAGAACATTTCTAATTGAAGAGTCTGAAAGCATCATTAGCATATTAAAATATGACTAGACATTCACTTGCTAATAGTGTTGCATTGGGTAACATCGAATCTTGAAAATTAAAAAATGGTGAAAATAAAAAATAATCAATTTAGATAACTAAATAAGCACATGAATGTATGGGATTTAATATTCACGCATTTTACAACTAAAACATATAAAATAAGAGAAAATAATGACGATGGTTGTAAAGTCAAATCGTAGCTCAAAGTCAAGGAATATTGGCGCAAGAGTCACCGCCTAAGGTTATTACAATATTGTGAGCGAAGTTAAGTCGGTAGGGTTTATGTGGTTTAAAAGCAGGTCGAATTTGAAGAACATAGATTCGGATAGTTGGTGTAAATTTGTTTTTATGTAGTCGCTCTTTGTGGTCATCCGGTTTGGGTTTGGTTGGGTTTTAATGAAGTTTTCGTTTAAGAAAAAGGTTATTACAATATATTTGTCCATATTTTATAGATCCCTTTTCTACCTTGTTTGCCTTTATCCGGTTAATACATATACAAATTTGTAAACTCTTGGATCAACTCACTATTACAAAATTTTTCAATGAGTTATATAGTAGATAGATAGTGCGACTTAACATAATTTCTTTAGGTAAGGTGTTACACATATGTGTTACATTCTAGATTTCCATTCATCACAAGTGTCACACTTAGGGTGTAAAACTTATTTCAAACCCATTAAACATGTAAAACTAACCAAATTTGGAACATGACTCGGTTATTTATTGTTCACTTTTTTGTCCACGGCACGAAACCATTAGGTTCTTTAGTTGATCTGTTTCAAAAGCAAATGTTCTTGTATTTTGACTAAAGGGTGTCAATCAAAAGATAAATTAGGCTTGAATCACTAGTCCAACATTAGTATTTTTCAATCTTTAGTGTAATATGGCGAATTTATACTTTTATATTCAGTTATGAATTTATATCGAGATAGTTGGTAAACAGGCAACAAGCTGTGTCGCTACCCCTTTTTGAATAGCAAAACTAAGTCTTTTAAAAACTATGTCCATAGATCTCGGTATCATAACATTTATGCATGCTCTTTGAACTCGACTAAGTAGGTCCATAGCCTCTGGCGCCAGAAAACCAAAAGTACCAAAAACAAATGGGATAAACACGTGCTGGTTGTCAAGACACGCTTTCTCGTATTTGATCACTTCACCCGAAACAACCTTTAAAACAGTCTGACCCACCGTGAAAGCACTACCCCCTAAGCCCACAAACGGGGCAACCCCTGTTAGATCCACTCAGGTGTGTGACTATCACGCACCGCTAATGTCATCGAGGTATTCATGATAAGGACGTTTTCTTTGGGAGAATTATTGTCCCAAATAAGAGAAACGTTTATTTGATGAGTATGTGATCATGTAGTTAAATCGCGTAGCGTTGTGAACCACATAAGAGAAGAGATAGGTCATGTCACGGTGGGGTTTAAGTATCTTACTAAGTGTTCATGATTTGCTTGGCATCTTCCTCTTACACCATGTGCATCTCCCATCATCTTGGTCTAGATAAATAGAAGACAAATTCGTCTCTTTTGATACTCTTATATCCCAAAATAATATCTGATTTGACAAATAATATTTATTATTATTATTATTATTCAAAATACCCATAATTTAAATAGAATATGATGGAATAAACTTAACTATATTCTGTAACAATCACTTAAAAGCCGTTGTGTAGAAATAGCGATGCTTCAACTAATTATTATGTCCATTTTATAGCTTATGCATTAAACTAGGGTACTGGTGTTCTTATTATTATTAGGTGACAGGGTCATGTTTCCACATTGACAAACTGAAAATGATAAACCCAAACAGAAGTCATATATTTATTTGTGTCAAAGAGATTAGCCCTGGTATTGGCATGTGAAGAAACGCTGACCTTATGCGTAAGCTCCGGCTAGGACTTCAACTCTTTGGCGATCCGAACAGCTAACTGCAAAATAGAACACCTTTAGGACTCGTTACAGGAATGGGGTTATTCCTGTAACCACCCTCCGGCATGAGAATAAGTCTTGGTTTGGGAGAAAGAAAATATGAATGTAGAGAGAGAGTAAACGAGAGCAAGATGATCTTACCTTAGATGTTTTACCACTATTTATAGTTTACCATTAGGGTTTCCTTTAACTTAGGATGAGCTCCAATAAGTTAGGGATTTGCATGATCTTCCACAAAATATTGGGGATTTGGTTACGTGGTTTATCCATGCAGAATAGAACATTTTAGAATAAACGTTTGTTATTAAATATTTATAATAAAATAATAGGTGATGACCGTGTCGGGTTAGCCGATCCAGGTCATACCTTCTGGCGAATTTGGACTTGAAAGTAGCGTCCACTGGTTTGTAAGGTCTAGTGAGATCGTCTTCTTCAACATTAATGGGTTGTATTGGAGGGATTGCTCCGCTCTGGCTGGTTCCCTGGGTAGCAGAGGGTTGAGCCCGGGTGATGTTAAGTGTAGAGCTGGGACCTCCGCTTGGAGAAAAACGAGGCCTGGATGCGTTTCCTCTGTCATACATGGGTTCCGCCGTAGGCAGAAGTTGCCTGTAAGCCGGCTGGGATGTTGGAAAAGTCCACCAAGGTAGCATATAAGCCGTGTATGGCGACTGTTGAGCATAACTTTGCGCCGCCATCTGTGGAATGTATGATTGGGTATTGTATTGGGGTAAATACCCGTATGGGGGCGCATAGTAGTATCCTGGGAAGTAAGCTTGATTCCCCGGCGTAACCGGGGCGTTCATGATCCCTTCAGGCATGATGACTGGCTGGTGTGGTGGAGTGGACAACGTCGTTGTTAGTGCTGCTGAGTATAGAGGCGGCATGGCGTATGTAGCCGAGGGCTGATAGTATTGAGTCATGCTCATCGGTGGTGTAATAGCACTTGGGCTTGCAGATGCGATAACCGGCGTAGTGCTATGACGTATAGTCTGTGTTCTCATGGTTGATGCTGGGGTGAAGACATTGGTGTCTGTTGTATTTGGTTCCACTGACCCGAATTGCAAGGAGGTGTATGAGAAAAGGTCTGTTGTTGTCGTCCCAGCAGAGGCAGCAGAGGTGCCTGCAAAACCTGATAGTGGTACATCCGCTTCGAATTCCAGGTTGAGAGACCTGGTCACAGCAGGCGAGGCTGGCAGGGTAGTAACAGGGTTCGTTTCCAGCAATGGGTTGCTGGTTGTCATTGCCTGACTCGGTGTTACTGCCGTGTTCTGATCGCTTGCCATTGGATTCAGTCTTGCTGTTGTTACCGAAAGGTCCCACGGATGGCGCCAATGAAGAAACGCTGACCTTATGGGTAAGCTCCAGCTAGGACTTCAACTCTTTGGCGATCCGAACAGCTAACTGCAAAACAGAACACCGTTAGGACTCGTTACAGGAATGGGGTTATTCCTGTAACCACCCTCTGGCGTGAGAATAAGTCTCAGTTTGGGAGAAAGAAAGTATGAATGTAGAGAGAGAGAGTAAACGAGAGCAAGATGATCATACCTTAGATGTTTTACCTCTATTATAGTTTACCATTAGAGTTTCCCTTAACTTAGGATGGGCTCTGATAAGTTAGGGATTTGCATGATCTTCCCCAAAAGATTGGGGATTTGGTTACGTGGTTTATCCATGCAGAATAGAACATTTTAGAATAAACGTTTGTTATTAAATATTTATAATAAAATAATAGGTGATGACCGGGTCGGGTTAGCCGATCCGGGTCATACCTCGTCAGCATATTTAAAATCATGTAACCAGTATATTTAAACGCATATGTAAACAGGCTATAATTAAGTTGTAAACTGGTTAACGGGTTATAATAGAGTTGTAAACGGGTAATTAGTGAGTTGAACTTATAAATTATGTATACTTCTATTGTTTAATGTTAATTTTAAACGTTTATCGGGTCGACAAGTTTAACTAATTCCCTACAACCTGAAGATGGCCTGTTTAATTAAACCGATTAAACAAGTCAATATGAAAACAATTTTTTTTTCTTGTAAAAACGTTAGAAAACAGAAATGAAAACTCAAAAGTTGATTATGTTTGTGTAATGTACTACTAGATGTCTAAAATTAGTGTAAACCTTTTTCCACCCAAAATTTAACTGTAATTTGTTTGTATGATGTTCTAGTTTAAAAATAAACGTGCTTTATAAGGTTATAAGGAGTGGTCGTGACCCTTATGGTCACCATGACCCTCAACATCAGCGCCTTGTCACTCACTTGTAATCCATCATCCAAAATCACTATCCTATGGGTGTGGTCATGACCCAAGCCACTATTTTCTTATTTTAATTTATTTTTATGAAACGGAAAATGAAATATTGAAGGCCCATGGTTGCTATGGTTTAATCTATGTCAACCATGATGAATGAGGCAAGGGGCTGGTGTAGAAATTCATTAATGGTCCTGCATGGCGATTGATGACCCAACCATGTCCCCCACACCCTTCAGCCTAATTACTGAAAATAACAGTATGCTTTTGTTTCATTAACAATACTAACTAATTTACCTTAATACTAAAAAAATTAATAGAAAGTAATAGTATTATTTTCTTACAATTACAAATGCTACATTGTCATTAAGCTTTTTGTTATTTTATTTTGTTGGATCAAGAGCTACGAATTATAAAACTTATAATTTATTGAGCTAAATCATTGATCACATAAAAAGTTAAAATCACAGGCTGATTGTTTATTGCACTCAATTATTTTCTAATTTTGTATACTTTTTTGTTTTAAAAATAAGCATGATTCACGGGATGCATCAATATCATGAGACAAATGACAGAGACTAACTATTAATTAATTCACTAATTTGGATCATGATGACAAAGGGTGGCACATCTCGAATCTTAATACTTTTTAGGGATAATTTGGTCTTCTACCATAAATAAAATAACGATTTGTATATTATTTGACCTAACAAGTTACAATCGTGATGTTATCTGTCCCATGTAACATTTTTTCATTTTATATTTATTTTTAAATTAGATGACAAAAAACTATATATAAAAACGAGCCAGCAAGAGCGGTTGTACATATCTTAATTACCTAGGCACCAGTTTAGCATATCCATAGAATCTTTGTTAATTAGGAAAAATCATGTAGCAAAAGACAAGAATTCTCCGTATCATCCCCTCATCCATTATCCTTATCACACAGATACACAAATTTCACGCACAATCTCACACTCTCGCTCGCTTATATAACACTCACACAGTCACAACAGGACCATGATATTATCCGCTTGCTCCACATATTTACAACTTTTTTTTTAAACTAGGTGAGGACATTCAAGAGGTCATCATGCACTATATGACTAACTTAGCATTTTAATGTTCATGATCAATATGTGATGTGTATAAGGTCTTACATTATATCTCTTTGAATTTTATTTCACCTTCATCCCTACCTCTTCCAAATTTATGATAGCAAATTTATATGACACAACTTAGATCCTACCCCACACTAACAGTACACTCCTTACTTTCCACTAGGGCTGTGAAGAAAAAGTGATCGGAATGACCGTAATCAATCAGATCAGGGGTTTAGTTCTGCATAAACGAATCGAACCTTCAGCGAACCGTTCGTAACCTGTTCGGCGGGAAGTTCGTTTATGTTTGTTCATTTATTAAATGAAAACACAAAAAAGAAATTCCGTTTGATAAGTTAAACAAACGAATATGAAAAAAAGTTACGTTCGTTCGTTTATGTTCGTGAACGTTCGGTAATGTGTTCATATATGTTCGCTCATTATGTTTATTCATTTAAAGTTTTTTTATGTTACATTTTTGTTTTATTGGTTTTAGTTTTAAAAATGAAACCATAGTTATATTATATTTCTATGCCAACACCCTTCAATTCAGTGGCGGATCCAAGAATTTTTTTCACCAGGTTCTTTTTGGTAAATTCTCACTATTTTTTTCCAAATCACACAAGGTTTCCACCAATTTTTTTCATTTTTTCCAAACCGAGGGGGTTCCTGGGAACCCCCAAAACACCCCTGGATCCGCCCCTACTTCATTTAACCATTTCAATTTCAGTTAAAGCTTGACAAACTTCTTAATACTTGTGTTAATTATGACTCTCAAGCTTTTTTTGAGCTCGATAAGTTAATTCTGAACCCGGGCATGGGCTCATTTATCAAACAAACTTATATCTACACTTAAGCGTGCTTCGATTCAAGTTTTACAGAACTGATCTAAAGCAGCCCACGAGCAATTCCGTCATTCACACATGACACAACTAAATAAAAAACAAGCAGTAGGGCT
Organism: Helianthus annuus; assembly: GCF_002127325.2. Lineage (NCBI taxonomy): Eukaryota > Viridiplantae > Streptophyta > Magnoliopsida > Asterales > Asteraceae > Helianthus > Helianthus annuus. The sequence goes on from NC_035443.2 coordinate 4,838,265, forward strand.
GCAATCTTTTAGGCTTTGTAGGAAAAGACTTTAGGGACAAAAGTCACAAAACAAGATAAAAGAAACCCCACACTCCACTAAATTGACTCATTGACTTGACTGAGACCAATGTGAAGGCTAAAAAAATGAAGGGTTTAGATTGATCATAAACACTAAAAGGAAAAAAGAAAAGAGGAAAACAGGGTCACATAATATATATATTGGCTGGAAATTGGGTTGTCTCAAAAAGGCAATGTTTGATCAGACTGTCACACACTCACGGTAATATTGATCGGTTCTTGGTTGTTATTCATCACTTTATAGTTTAGTATCAGCAACACATCCCCCACAACCCCTCTTACTTTTATCATCTTTATTTTATCTCTGGCCCATATGAGATTTTATAGTACAAGATTTCAAATTATATGGAACTTTGTTTCGTCGGGCAAAGTTACGAGAGAGTGTAGAGAGTCATGCACAACAGTTTCTTGACGCTGAAGAACCAGAGCTTTGTTTTCAGTAGGATCGGTTTTGCAATTCAAAAGGGGGTGAAGTGATTAATCGGTACAAGCTTTGTAATAAGAACATAGATGAATGTATTATGGTAAACACCCAATTCAAGTCCTAGTCGATATTCAAAGGAACATAATTTTATGTTTGTTTGAGTATCGACTGGGACTTGAGGGCGTAGCTTGTTGCCAGTGTACCTACCGCTATTATGTAATTTCCTACTTTTTGTTCATTTACAAATTCACGGAATAATCTTTCAAAAAAATCTTTAATTAAAAAATGAGTTATTCTAATTCAAAAGGGGGTGGCGGCGCAACTTGTTGCCCGACTACCTGCCATTGCTTTGTAATTGCCCTTTTTCGTGTGGAATGAAAAGAAAAATGAATTATTCTAATTAAAAAAAAAGTTATGGGATTTTTAAACGTAAGAGCATGTATCTGTATTTTGTTGAAAAAATGGTGAAAATGTGTTTCTTACATAGTGGAAAATGGGATTTCCACTAAATTTGGACATAGATTAAACAACAAGAATCTATTACTTTACTAAAGGTTGATCTGTGTCAACCAAATTGTTAGAGATGGTCTTGTTAGTGAAAACTTTATTTGATAAAAAGTCATCAGCAACAATCCACAAATAAGTCAAGATAGGGTTTCCATATCTTAAATAACTAAATGCACCATCAAAACGTCACATTATATCTATCTATCGTGCATGGCGCATGCACATGGTTTGCTTCACCTCTAGGTTTCCAGTTGCAATGTTATTTTACCTTTGTATTTTAGTGTATATTTTTGGGTAAAATTTCTGTACAAATAGGCTTATCGTACAAAACGTACGAAGGACATGAAAAGGTAAAAAAACGTTGTGGCATTTTCGTAATTATTTAACCCGTAATTACCCTACAGGATCAAATAACCCTACAAGATCAAAATTACCCTACAAGATCATTTATAGAGTAATTATGATCCCCTACAAGATCACTTGTTGGGTAATTTTGATAATTACTCTACGAGTAAATAATTTACGAAAATGTTACCGCGTTTTTTATTTACCTTTTCATGTTTTCGGTACGTTTTGTACGATAAGACTATTTGTATTTGATCTTTTGCCCTATATTTTTACATCATGCTGATAGGAACTCGAAGCTTAATGTGTAACATTAGGATTAGTTGAGCCAGAGTCAAAAGAATTTATCACTTCGTCGATCTCCAACGTTGAAAAAGAAGGCCTCATACTCATAGACTTCGAGACAAGTTTCCTTAGGAGTTTTACACTTGGGCTTGAGTTCAAGTTTTAAGTTTGTGCTTGATATTAAAGACCACACCTATGGCCACATGATACCTAAGTCCCTTAAATAGTTAAAATAGTTAAATGGGTGCAAGCCCACTAAGAGACTCTTATATGAACTTCATTGTAATGCTTCAACCGACGTTTAAATATAGACTACTTGCATTTAGTCGCACTCTGAGACGAGAATTTGATAGTATCGGTTTGGTTTATTACGATATCGGTACTCGCTATCAGTGGCAGATCTAGAAGAAAATTTCAAGGGTAGCATGGAGAATAAATTTTTTTGCTCACTCACGGGTATTCGATACATAAAACGGAGAAGAAATAAAATTTTGCACTAATTTCCACATCGCCGACAAAGTTGAGAGGTAGTGTGTGCTAACCCAGCCTGGCAAGTACATCCGCCACTACTCGCTATAGCAAGCGAAAGAAAAAAAAAGCCAAAAAGTTAAGTGTAATATTCCCAAGAGGATACCGACATTTGTTTTACATTGATTGCAAACCATAAAAACAAATATCGATTCGATAATAACGGTATGGTACTGGCATGGTACCATCACTCGTATAGTTTGAGATACCATAATGAAAACTCAACCTTGAATACAACTCTGTTTTCAACAAAATTTATAATGACATGTAAAGGGAAAAAAAATAAACAGTTGTGTAATTAGTTTTGATGCTCAGAATTTCCGACAGTTTCAAGTAATCCCACCATCATGTCACTGTTCATCACCCCTTATGATCCATATGTATAACTAGGTGATTTAACCGCGCGTTACGGCGGTACATTACCGCGAGCATGGATTGGTATCGATTTGGTTCGTTACAATACCAGTATGATACATTCACTTCGTATATAAATCAATCGACTGAAAACGACAAAAATGAACACGGGTACCGACAACGATGTTCAAACGGAATTGATTGATTCAGATCGTCACAGTATGGATGTCATTATTCATATATCGTTGCAGACAAAGTTGTATAAACTAAAAATTATCGAAATCGAAAACTATAAAAATGAATACAAGTACCGGTACCAATGTTGTTCGTTTGGTTTATTATGGTATAATAACGATATGGTGCCGGTTTATCAAAAGTAAACACAAGAAAAATTAATAGCGGTGTCGATACAGATGTTGTTCAATCGATTCGGTACGTTTTGGTACGTTAGTGGCACATTATCTATTTCAAAAAAAAACTTTACCACAATATTGAAAAAAAAAATAAACACAGTTTATTAGAAAAAAATCGAAATAAATGATAAATAATATTTTTTAAAAAAATAAATAAATACCTCAAAATAATACTTATCATTCATTGTTGCTTTTGGTTTGGTTTGGTACACATGCAGCACAATATCCATTCTCAACAAAAGTTATGCTACAATGTTAAAAAGAACATTGTTGCGGATTTTTTTTTCTTTTGTAAATTAACAAACGCAAGTTATTAAAAAAATTAAACTAAATAATTAAATAAAATAGTAAAAATAAATAAATACGTGAAAATAGAATTAAAAAGTAAATGAACACTATAAAATAAAATATTGAAAAACTGTTCATACACACTTTCAATTGATATGTATAACTAGTGTTTTTCCCCCGCGCTATGCGGCGGGAACTTAATTGGTATCCGTTTGGTTCGTTCTAGTACCGACACTCGCTATAGTAGCTGAAAGAGAAAACTATAAAATAAACCGGGTTATGCCCAAAAGAATACGTACTTTATATCAATCGAAAACCAAAGAAAGGAATACCGGTTTCGCTACTACCAATATTTTTTTACTAATGTTTTCGGTTGAAATCGGTTCAGTTAGTTCCGTATAAACACTTGTATCGTGTACAATAAAAAATTGTTTTTTTTAGATTTTTATTGGCACTCGTATAGTTTACAGTTTTCGATAGAAAAAAATCAATTGAAAACCATAAAAAGGAATATTGGTTCCCATACTGTCGATATTGGTACCGATGTTATTCGGTTTAAATTGGTTCGGTAAGTCTCATATCAATACTCGTACAGTTTACGATACAAAAAATGTGTTTCTTATATTTTTATTGGCACTTATAAAGTTTATGATAGAAAAATAAATAAATTAAATATCATTGTCGGCTCCTGTTCGCTTTGGTACTATAACGTCATGGTATCCATTTTAAATATCATTGTCGGTTTCGCTTTGATTTGGTACATTAGTGTCATGGTACCCATCTTAATATCATTATCGGTTTCGATTCGATCTGATACGATAGCAACACAGTATCCATTTTCAATAAAAACAAATTAGAAAAAATGAAATTAAAATAAATATAATATAAAAACATTAGTTTCACTATTCATCATCAGTTAAAAATAATATGTATAATAATAATAATAATAATATGTATAATGTGTAATGTGTAATTTGTATTTAAGCCAATAGTTGTGTCTAGTACAAGTGATATTAGTAAAAGTATTGGTTATTCATTGAGCTCCCTGGATCTTATTAGTTATTACTAATTTCATAAGTAATATAATCAACTTATTATCTACTGTTTGTGGCCTAGTGATAGAGAGGCTTGGGTTCTCCAATAGAGACTCAAGTTCAATCCCTGTTTGTGTCACTTTGATGGATTAGACAATGATGGATATAGTCTAGTCTCATTGCAGAGATGTCATGTGACAACCCGAACTTTACAGGTTAGTGTCGTTTGTCTTAACGATTCTAAGATCCTCATCGTTTTCCTTTAAGCGGGGGTGATAACTGGTTACGTTATGGGCCACGAGTAAATGCGGCCACATTCATCTTAGTTACATGTTACTTTAGGCCCAAATTCACACAAGTCTAATTAAAGCTTTTGTGGGCCGATTAAGTAGACTTTTATTACTTAAACATGTGGGCCGATTGCATATTATATGTTACGTAGACTTTTATTACTTAAACATGTGGGCCGATTGCATATATGTATAAACATACTGAAATATTGGTTGGGCCGGGTGAAGTGCATGTGGGTAATTGACTGTTTGGGGGCCAGTTATTAGAAGATATGTACACAAGGGTTTACGTAGCATATCAACACACTTAAACAAACCCTACCTCCTCTATTGTTCTCGTCGGCAGGAGAAACCCCCCTCTTCGCATCAACATCTATTCAGTCGAGATTTCTGGTTAGTAAAGTCATGTGTGTTTAAGTTTTCAATTACATGATCGCATGCATCATTGAGCGCCTGATTTATAGTTACGTTGGCTGTGATTCGTTATGACTTGTCATGAATTACTTGAGTTATTTGATTCAGCATGCTTATGAACTGTTTGTGATGATTAGCCGAGAGAATGTTTTCTGATTGTTTATAGCGTGGCCGAGAACATGCTTGTTGTTTGCTATTAGGATCCATGATTTCAATTGCCTAAGTGATAAGGATAATGTGATGACATGAGGATGTTGATGTCTAGATTAAATTAAATTGGGTACATGATTCAGTGATGTTGTTCAGTGATGTTGACTAATTGCCACACACATAATTGCTGGACACATACACACATAGCTATAGTTCTAGACTTGATGCTTTCCAGTAGGCTACTTTTTAAACAAATCAACTGCTGACTATTTCTGTGTCATCAGTAAGGAGGTTAGAATGATGAGGGTACAATGAACATTAATGACAATCGGTTTTAAAGGTCCCATAAAGTTGAGGTCACATGGTTGCACAAGACTCAATACCTTAATTATGATCATGACAGCCCATGTGTGAAACCAAATCACATGGGCATGTCAGTGGAAATATCATGGCAGTGAATGAGACTTGCATGATTCATTTGTTTAGTAGATCACACACACACTTGAGCCCATGCATGCACATGTCCACACACATTGCACAAGGATTGATCATTCTATGAAAGCATGTAAAATGACAGCTGGGTAAGTGCGGCTGGACCATTCTTAGATTCGAGCACACCAGGCCCAAACCGCACAACCCATCTTGATACGCAATCGAGTGGGGCCTGGACTCCAGCCGTAAAACTGTTGGTCTGGACCGGTGTGGTGGGCCAGCAAGTGGTCGGATAGCATGCGTAGTAGTGGCCCATGGCCGTATCATTGGGTCACCAAACGGGTTGGGTTGGCGAAGGCTTGGGCCGCGGGTAATACCCCGGGTTGCACAACGATTTTGGTTATTAGTGTAAGGTTGCGAAGTATCTATGTTAAACGTGAACATGCTATGTGAAATGTATGAAAACCCAAATGTGTATTTAGTGATTACGTGTAAATGTTACAAGTGTATGTACATGTATGACTTTGGAAAAACAAATGAGATTCTAACGGTTAGTGGTAATCACATTAGGGACTAACTGATCAACTTGGAACGTGCATTGTTCTTACCGAGCAAACCAAAGGTGAGTTCACTACATTCGAGCATGCGTCCCAGTTGTTGGGGACAGTCAGTGGGTATCCCATGGGGGGATAAGTCTTTGGGTAAAAACGGGCATATTGGTTAATATTCTCACCTATCATCTTTTGTAAGTCCCTCATCGGGTATTAGTTAGTAGCGCTACTTAGGTTTGGCACCCTCACCCCGTGCCTGTAGAGGACGGAGGTGAACTAATGACCCAGTCTGGCCCAGTACTAGATAGGAGTACGTGGGAAGGGCAGTCGTGTATTTCAGGAGCCGTCATTGTTCGGAATTGAGATATTAACAATATTACTTGCATTGGTTATTGAACTGTTTTACATACAACGGGTAACAAACGTTTTCTAAAACTGTGAACTCGCCAGCTTTGTCTGATACACGTGTTACATGCTCGCAGGTCCTTAGGTACTTGGAACGCAGGAACTTGCTGGCTGGAGGGCGCGAGTGGTCATGGTTGCATTGTTGAGTTATTTGACAAACATTTATTTACTTTGGTTGTGTGAAACATATACTTTGTGATACGTTAATGCTTCCGCTGAACCTATGGTTTTTGAACAACTTATGTTTGGGATTTCAGTATTATTAAATGATGGAACTTTATTTCAAACTTGTGATTCAATGTAATTGGTGGCTCATTGCTAGTCGTCACACGCCTAACAGGGACACTCCCTAGGTGGTAATTTGGGGGTGTGACAGTTTGGTATCAGAGCCACTGGTTATAGCGAACTTGGTTTTAAAATGTTTTACAAAACCAGACTATAACTGAACTGATCCGACATTGACCATGACACTCAGCTCCAGACAGCAAGGTTCGTCTTTATTTACTAATGCATAGCTAGTACATACTCATGATTAGTATCACACTCGAACGCACACATGATATTACAATACGAATTACTATGCTATCTGTCTATACTACGTGTTTTTAAGAGTAGAACTCTTCTTGGGTTTACATGCTCTATGTTGTGATATCGACGGTCGTACTGTATGAATTTGGGGAAACCTTTTTAACATGAGTAGGGAGGAACTGAGATAAGCATGCAAATCAGGTTATTATTATGGGTGCACACATAATAACAACGTGAGGTGCATGTGAGTCCCAGTAAATCTCGACTAGTGTGAAAAAGGAATCCCGCGTTGTTAGTCAATGTTGTATTAGAACCTCGAAAACTGTGAATGCTATAGCAATACTTGACATCCGCTTGAAATGGTCTGTTAATTTGTTACTTCTTCCCATACTTATAGGATCATGAACGGACGTGGTGGAGGTCGTCGTGGTGGACGCGGTGGACGTGGTGGAGGCCGCGGTGGTGGACATGGCGAAATCCATATGACTCAAGCTGAGCTAGAGGAATTACTCAACGCCCAGGTGGCTGCAGCCTTGGCAGCTTATCAGGCTGGTATGACATGTACCAGACATTCCTTCCTTTGAAACGTGAACTTGAGTCTTACTTGTTGGTATATTTTCTTTCGTTAATAGGTCAGCCGGCGCCACAAAACCAGCCTCACCCACCGGTCTGCACTTTTAAAACTTTCATGGATTGCAAGCCACAGACCTTCAGTGGCACTGAAGGGGCTGTAGGACTTATACGCTGGTTCGAAAAGGCGGAGTCAGTGTTTGCGATATGTAACTGCCCAGTTGGGGATAGAGTAAAGTTTGCAGCAGGCACGCTTCAGGATGGTGCCTTGACCTGGTGGAATGCCCAGGTCCAACTGCTAGGTATTGAGGCGGCAAACGCCACTACGTGGGATGATTTCAAAGAACTGATGAGAGAGGAATACTGTCCTCGAGACGAAATACAGAAGTTAGAGAATGAGTACTACGATCTGAAAATGGTGGGGTCTGAAATTGAGGCGTATGTGAAGCGGTCGTATGAGTTAGCTGATTTGTGTCCAACTCTGTCCCGACCCATGTCCCGAAGAATCGAGTTGTTTATTAAGGGGTTACCTCCACGGGTGAAGGGTTTAGTTACAGCGGCGAACCTCAATAACCTAACACAGATTGTTAGATTGGCGCATAAGATCGTTGACCAGGAAGTGGAGAGCGACTCATTGCCACCTCGTATTTCTAGCACTACCACAGCTGCCACTACTTCCACTGCATCTGCTGCTGATAGCAAACGTAAGTGGAACGATACGGACAAGGGGTCCAACTCTGCACAGCCTCAGAAGAAGATGGATACTGGCAGCACCCGCAGTTTCAGTCAGACAGCATCAGTGAATCAGAACTCGAGTAACAAATCAGGGCAGGGATCATATGCGGGGAAGCTACCCTTGTGCAGCAAGTGTAACTATCATCACAAGGGACAGTGTGCTCGGGTTTGTCATCGATGTAATCGACCAGGGCATATGGCCAGGGATTGTAGGACCACACTTCCAGCTCAGCAGCAGCCAGCGCAGCAGACGGGTAGGCAACAGCCTCAGCAAACTCAGGGTACTCAGAGAGGGTGTTATCAGTGTGGGGCCGAGGGGCACTTCAAGCGAGACTGCCCTCAGCTGAGGCAGAACACAGGGGGTGGTAACGGGAACAATAATGCGGGGAATAACGGGGGTAATGTTTGATTCTGGTGCCGACTGGAGTTACGTGTCTTTAGAGTTTAGTTCCCAGTTAGGATTAAGTCCTACACTTCTCGTAATGAAACACATAGTAGAAATCGCAAATGGTAAAACAATCGAAGCTACACATGTTCTATTTGGGTGTAAAATCGATCTTCTGGGTCAAGTCTTCGACATTGACTTAATTCCTATTACTCTTGGAAGTTTCGACGTGATCGTTGGTATGGACTGGTTGTCCAAGAATCAAGCGGAGATTCTCTGTAAGGAGAAGATCATACGTGTTCCCCTTCCTAGTGGGGAATTTCTATCAGTTCAGGGTCATCGCAGTGGGACCCCAGTTAGTATTGTCTCGGCAATGAAGGCTCAGAAGTATTTGCGTAAGGGCTATCCTGCTATACTGGCTCTTGTCACTGATTCACCGCCTAATGAAAGGAAGATTGAGGATCTTCCAGTTGTTCGTGACTATCCTGACGTATTTCCTGCGGAACTCCCTGGTTTACCTCCACACCGTCAGGTGGAATTCCAGATTGACCTCGCCCCAGCGGCAGCCCCAGTTGCTCGTGCTCCTTATCGTCTTGCGCCAGGGGAACTGCAGGAATTATCAAACCAACTCCAAGAGCTGTTGGATAGGGGTTTCATCCGACCTAGCTCTTCCCCCTGGGGAGCCCCAGTCTTATTTGTGAAGAAGAAGGATGGGTCCTTGCGAATGTGTATAGATTATCGCGAGCTCAACAAGATGACAATCAAAAACCGTTACCCTTTGCCTCGTATTGACGACCTGTTTGACCAATTACAAGGGTCGAGCTTTTACTCTAAGATCGACTTAAGGTCTGGTTATCATCAAGTGCGAGTCAGAGAGGAAGACGTCCCCAAAACCGCGTTTCGGACGCGATACGGTCACTATGAGTTCTTGGTTATGCCATTCGGGTTAACCAACGCACCAGCGGTCTTCATGGACCTCATGAACCGCGTGTGCAAGCCCTACCTTGATGACTTCGTGATCGTTTTTATTGACGACATTCTAATTTACTCCAAGAACAAGGAGGATCATGAACGGCATTTACACCTCATCCTAGAACTCCTGAGGAGGGAGCAGTTGTACGCAAAATTTTCTAAATGCGATTTTTGGATACGGGAGGTACATTTTCTGGGGCATATAGTCAATGAGGTGGGCATACATGTGGATCCTGCCAAGGTTGACGCCATTAGAAATTGGGCGGCACCAAAGAACCCTTCGGAGGTGCGGCAATTTCTCGGTCTAGCAGGGTATTATCGTCGTTTCATTCAGAACTTCTCAAAGATTGCACAGCCACTCACCTCGTTAACACAGAAGAAAGTAGTTTACTCTTGGGGGACGAAGCAGGAGGATGCTTTCCAGCTTTTGAAACAAAGGTTATGCAGCGCACCAATCTTATCTCTACCGGAGGGCACTGAGGATTTTGTAGTTTATTGTGATGCTTCGATTCAGGGTCTCGGTTGCGTGTTGATGCAACGCGAGAAGGTGATAGCTTACGCTTCTCGACAGTTGAAGGTTCACGAGAAGAACTATACGACACATGACTTGGAGTTAGGAGCAGTGGTGTTTGCGCTGAAGATTTGGAGGCACTATTTATACGGTACGAAGTGCGTTATCTATACCGACCACAAGAGCCTTCAGCATATCTTTGACCAAAAAGAATTGAATATGCGTCAGCGTCGTTGGGTGGAATTGTTCAATGATTACGAGTGTGCTATCAAATACCACCCAGGTAAAGCTAACGTTGTGGCGGACGCACTTAGCCGCAAAGAAACGAAGCCTAAACGCGTTCGCGCATTACAGCTCACTATCCATTCCAGCCTTCCTGATAAGATTCGTACGGCCCAGACTGAGGCATTGAAGGAAGAGAACATTAAAGCTGAGGGTTTACGCGGTATGGAAAAACAGCTTGAACAGACATCTGATGGCATCTACTACATCATGGGAAGAGTATGGGTTCCTCTGTTTGGTGATCTTAGAGAACTTGTGATGGATGAAGCACACAAGTCACGATATTCTATTCACCCGGGATCGGACAAGATGTATCACGATCTTAAGGTTATGTATTGGTGGCCGAATATGAAAGCCCTCATCGCCACGTACGTGAGCAAATGCTTAACTTGTGCAAGAGTTAAAGCGGAACATCAGAAGCCTTCGGGTCTACTGCAGCAGCCAGAAATACCCAAATGGAAGTGGGAACAGATCGCTATGGATTTCGTTACTGGATTACCGAGGACTCAGGCTGGAAACGATACTATATGGGTGATTGTTGATCGACTCACGAAATCGGCACATTTTCTAGCAATCAAGGAAACAGATAAGTTTTCGCAGCTTGCAGCAGTGTATCTTAAGGAGGTAGTTGCTCGGCACGGAGTGCCAACTTCTATCATCTCAGATCGAGATCCGCGTTTTACTTCTGAATTATGGCAGTCTATGCACAAATTGTTCGGTTCGAAACTTGATATGAGCACCGCTTACCACCCACAGACGGATGGTCAGAGTGAGCGCACTATTCAGACACTTGAAGACATGCTGCGGGCATGTGTGATCGATTTTGGGAAGGGATGGGAAAGACACTTGCCGTTAATAGAGTTCTCCTACAACAACAGCTACCACACAAGTATTCAGGCAGCTCCGTTCGAAGCATTGTATGGGCGGAAATGTCATTCCCCTCTCTGTTGGGCAGAAGTAGGTGACAGTCAACTCACAGGTCCTGAACTCATTCTGGAAACTTCACAAAATATAGCTCGGATAAGGGATCGTATGGCAGCAGCACGTGATCGCCAGAAAAGTTATGCTAACAAGCGTAGAAAGCCTTTGGAGTTCGAAGTTAATGATCGGGTTATGTTGAAAGTTTCACCGTGGAAGGGCGTTGTACGCTTCGGGAAGCGTGGCAAGCTTAATCCACGTTACATTGGGCCATTCAAAATTATTGAGCGGATCGGTAAAGTCGCTTACAGACTCGAGTTACCTGCGGAATTAGGCAATGTTCACGATGTGTTTCACGTTTCTCAACTAAAGAAGTGTCTGGTCGATGAGACACTAGTTGTGCCATTTCAAGAGCTCAAGTTGGATGACAAGCTGCAGTTTGTTGAAGAGCCTATTGAAATCATGGATCGGGAGGTCAAGGTGCGTAAACACAGTCGAATTCCGATTGTTAGAGTTCGTTGGAACTCAAGACGTGGACCGGAGTTCACGTGGGAGCGGGAGGATCAAATGAAGCTTAAGTATCCTCATCTTTTTCCTAACGACAAGTCTAAATCGGGTGAAACAAGTGAATTTCGGGACGAAATTCCCTTTCAAGTTGGGGATGATGTAACACCAGAGCAAAATCCACAGCAATCTTGATTCCTCACTTCACTCTTCTGTACCTATCTGTCAAATTTCGGGACGAAATTTCTTTTAAGTTGGGGATGATGTGACAACCCGAACTTTACAGGTTAGTGTCGTTTGTCTTAACGATTCTAAGATCCTCATCGTTTTCCTTTAAGTGGGGGTGATAACTGGTTACGTTATGGGCCACGAGTAAATGCGGCCACATTCATCTTAGTTACATGTTACTTTAGGCCCAAATTCACACAAGTCTAATTAAAGCTTTTGTGGGCCGATTAAGTAGACTTTTATTACTTAAACATGTGGGCCGATTGCATATTATATGTTACGTAGACTTTTATTACTTAAACATGTGGGCCGATTGCATATATGTATAAACATACTGAAATATTGGTTGGGCCGGGTGAAGTGCATGTGGGTAATTGACTGTTTGGGGGCCAGTTATTAGAAGATATGTACACAAGGGTTTACGTAGCATATCAACACACTTAAACAAACCCTACCTCCTCTATTGTTCTCGTCGGCAGGAGAAACCCCCCTCTTCGCATCAACATCTATTCAGTCGAGATTTCTGGTTAGTAAAGTCATGTGTGTTTAAGTTTTCAATTACATGATCGCATGCATCATTGAGCGCCTGATTTATAGTTACGTTGGCTGTGATTCGTTATGACTTGTCATGAATTACTTGAGTTATTTGATTCAGCATGCTTATGAACTGTTTGTGATGATTAGCCGAGAGAATGTTTTCTGATTGTTTATAGCGTGGCCGAGAACATGCTTGTTGTTTGCTATTAGGATCCATGATTTCAATTGCCTAAGTGATAAGGATAATGTGATGACATGAGGATGTTGATGTCTAGATTAAATTAAATTGGGTACATGATTCAGTGATGTTGTTCAGTGATGTTGACTAATTGCCACACACATAATTGCTGGACACATACACACATAGCTATAGTTCTAGACTTGATGCTTTCCAGTAGGCTACTTTTTAAACAAATCAACTGCTGACTATTTCTGTGTCATCAGTAAGGAGGTTAGAATGATGAGGATACAATGAACATTAATGACAATCGGTTTTAAAGGTCCCATAAAGTTGAGGTCACATGGTTGCACAAGACTCAATACCTTAATTATGATCATGACAGCCCATGTGTGAAACCAAATCACATGGGCATGTCAGTGGAAATATCATGGCAGTGAATGAGACTTGCATGATTCATTTGTTTAGTAGATCACACACACACTTGAGCCCATGCATGCACATGTCCACACACATTGCACAAGGATTGATCATTCTATGAAAGCATGTAAAATGACAGCTGGGTAAGTGCGGCTGGACCATTCTTAGATTCGAGCACACCAGGCCCAAACCGCACAACCCATCTTGATACGCAATCGAGTGGGGTCTGGACTCCAGCCGTAAAACTGTTGGTCTGGACCGGTGTGGTGGGCCAGCAAGTGGTCGGATAGCATGCGTAGTAGTGGCCCACGGCCGTATCATTGGGTCACCAAACGGGTTGGGTTGGCGAAGGCTTGGGCCGCGGGTAATACCCCGGGTTGCACAACGATTTTGGTTATTAGTGTAAGGTTGCGAAGTATCTATGTTAAACGTGAACATGCTATGTGAAATGTATGAAAACCTAAATGTGTATTTAGTGATTACGTGTAAATGTTACAAGTGTAAGTGTATGTACATGTATGACTTTGGAAAAACAAATGAGATTCTAACGGTTAGTGGTAATCACATTAGGGACTAACTGATCAACTTGGAACGTGCATTGTTCTTACCGAGCAAACCAAAGGTGAGTTCACTACATTCGAGCATGCGTCCCAGTTGTTGGGGACAGTCAGTGGGTATCCCATGGGGGGATAAGTCTTTGGGTAAAAACGGGTATATTGGTTAATATTCTCACCTATCATCTTTTGTAAGTCCCTCATCGGGTATTAGTTAGTAGCGCTACTTAGGTTTGGCACCCTCACCCCGTGCCTGTAGAGGACGGAGGTGAACTAATGACCCAGTCTGGCCCAGTACTAGATAGGAGTACGTGGGAAGGGCAGTCGTGTATTTCAGGAGCCGTCATTGTTCGGAATTGAGATATTAACAATATTACTTGCATTGGTTATTGAACTGTTTTACATACAACGGGTAACAAACGCTTTCTAAAACTGTGAACTCGCCAGCTTTGTCTGATACACGTGTTACATGCTCGCAGGTCCTTAGGTACTTGGAACGCAGGAACTTGCTGGCTGGAGGGCGCGAGTGGTCATGGTTGCATTGTTGAGTTATTTGACAAACATTTATTTACTTTGGTTGTGTGAAACATATACTTTGTGATACGTTAATGCTTCCGCTGAACCTATGGTTTTTGAACAACTTATGTTTGGGATTTCAGTATTATTAAATGATGGAACTTTATTTCAAACTTGTGATTCAATGTAATTGGTGGCTCATTGCTAGTCGTCACACGCCTAACAGGGACACTCCCTAGGTGGTAATTTGGGGGTGTGACATGTCAGGTTCTATCCTGAGCCCACCCGGGTTTTTGTCCCACCATGCATTATGCCAGCTCTTATGGTGTCACAACGGCTGTTAAGTGGCAGTCTATGGTATGGTTCCCGGAAGAACGCTCAAGCCAAACTCTGAACTCAGCGTGAGCCCGGTTAAAACAACATAGTCTGGTCAAAATGGGGGCGACGGTGACACAGAAATAGCCTTATACAAGAAATTCGCTACAAAGAAATATAATCAACTTATTAAAATCAATACAAAGTATATGATAATTTATTGTTTAAAGAATTAGAAACCTCTAAATTTAGAAAAGAACAATTCGATGCTTCTTACTTTAATGAGAATATTCACCTAACTATAAAATATATTTAATAACTTGAAGTGATCTTGAGGAAAGAAATCTATTCTTTGCCCAAATTAAGAGCTTGGAATGTAACTAACCTTTTTCCCTTTAATATTATACAAACATTAACTAACTTATATAATTTAAAAAAACTTATATATAACTTTTGAAAGCATCAACTTAATTAAAAAATCACAAAATAAAACAGTCATAACATATAACTTCATAGCATATAAGTTGGTTTATGTAATTATTGAATATAAAATAAATGTAACTAAACTCTGAAAAAATTTATACATGTATTGTAATTTGTAAACATGGTATCATTATACACATCCGAGTAACATGACATAATTATTATTATTATTATTATTAAATAAATAGTATAACTTCTAATGCATCATACATAACTCATCACTGCATCGGATTACAAAACTTGCCCAGAAAATCAAGCAGCTTCTCCTCCATATTGGCCCCAAAACTTCAAAACTCAACCAAGAATGAAACGACAGTGAAGAAAACCTGTAAATATAATCATATTAAATGTGAGAAATACAAAAATTAGATAAGCATTTCCGGAAAAATAAAATAAAATAAAATAGTAACAATAATAATAACAGTAATATTACTTGTGTAGGAACTACTAAGCATAGCGGTACCAATAATAGTAACAGTTACAACAACAGTAATCTTACTTGGGTCAAAACTAAGAGCATTCTCATCCAAACCATCAAAATCTCTGTGGGGGGTTTTTAAAATATAAGAAGTATAAAAAGTGGTTGTGAGTGGAGGAGAGAGAAAATGTTACTGTTCATCTGTATATTTGGGGGGGACACTGTTCACCCCCTATACTTTTTTTAATATATATTGAAAGTGGTTGTGAGTGGGGGAAAGAGAAAATGTAATATATATTGAAAAAGAGAGAGAAAAAGTATTTGTTTTTAGTGGAAATATATTGATATAGGAGTTGTTTTTTAGTGGAATGTATGTATATTTTTAGTGGATTGGATGTGAATGCTCTAATGAGCATAGCAGTAACAGTAACGGTAACAATAATAGTAACAGTAACAAAAACAGTAATCGTACTTGGGTCGAAACTAATGAGCATAGCAGTAATAATAGTAACACTAACAGTAACAACAATAGTAATCTTACTTGGGTCGAAACTAATGAGCATAACAGTAATAGTGATAGTAACAGTAATCTTACTTGGGTCGGAACTAATAAGCATTGCGGTCCCTTCAAAACCACAAACTCCACCATTCTTCTTGTTCTTTTGCCAGTAACTATTGAAAGCATAAGATGCATGAGCCACGACCGAGTCGGGCGAGTAACAGCTCCCGTTCGGCTTGATCGGGCCACAATCCGCGCCACCCGCCCCACACGCGTAATCCAACGCCACCTGCAACTTCTCCGACGGCACACTCGGCTTCGCCACACACCACAGTTCCTCTTTCGCCATTGGCGTAGCCGCCATTGGTTCACCAACCTTACCAACCATCGGCGGCGCAGCACGGACCTCCGGCGGAGCCGCATGGTAACCGTGAGGGTACGGATTACACGGCGGGAGACTGTAACCGTAACCGTACGGATGCGACGGGCTGCTCGCCGGCGCCATCACCGGCGCCTGAATCTCCGGCGCCGGTGAGAATTCAACCGCCGCCGTAGGCGGCGGCGGAGCTGAAACCGACCATAAATCATCGATAAACGAAAGCTTTCGCGACGTAAATCTCGCTTGATTTAACGTCGGAACTATCACATTCACTGTTTCTGATCGAAAACCGTCCAAACCGTTCATCGATTTCAACTCAGAAGCCAACAACTCAACAATTTCATCAGAAAAATGAGTTGGGTTTACAGTATAAGTCGAGTTTATCTTCTCCAACAAGCCAAACACTGGCTTAAGATATGAGTTACGAAAACAGCCAGACGAAACAGAAACAGAAAAAGAAACAGAAACAGATACTTTAATCTCTCTCTCTAGACCCCATCTAGTGAGAGAATGATACAAATTCTTCATTGCATTCATAACCATTGTTATCATATCTTCTTGATTGATATTCTCAGCATTGCAAAGAAGTTTGTTAGTTAGAATAATATATTTTATATTGGTAGAAGGATAGTAAGATAAAACATGAGTCCTTAGCCAATTTTCAGCGGTTAAAATGTTGTTTGAAACTTTAGTAAGCTTGTCTTCATCAACAGAAACTCCAAGTGTTTGAACTGGAGCATCATTGCTATGTAGAGTCATAATATGCAACCAGTTTTGACATAAAACTGAAAGGAAAAAATAATAATAAGAAATGGTTACTGGACAAATGTATGAATTTAGGGGTGTAAACGGGCTCGGCTCGTCATGTTTTTATGAAGCTCGAGTACGAGCTCGGCTCGGTCGAGTCTACTTATTTGAGCTCGAACTGGGCTCGCGAGTAAAACCCAAAGCTCGAGCTCGGCTCGGCTCGACTCGAGCTATTTTGAGAACAACCTCAGACGAGCTAAAAACTCGGCTCGAACTCGCTTTAATATCGCTTAAACGAGACAAAGTTCGGCTCGAGCTCGAGCTCGGCTCGCCAATGTTATCAACATTATTATTATATTATATATAAACTAAATAAATTGTTGTTCGGGCTTGTTCAGGCTCGCGAGCCTAAACGAGCTTTGTATTTTAGGCTCGATAACTAAACGAGCTCTATTTCAGGCTCGAGCTCGGGCTCGTTAAAGGTCGGCTCGTTTGAGCTTTTAACCGCCGATAACGAGTAGCTCTCGAGCCTGTGGGCTTGTCTACACCCTGTATGTATGATTATGTGATTTTGAACATTTTGAGTTTACCTGAAGGAGAGTGGAAGAATAGAGAGAGTAAGAGGATGGTGATCTTGAACATTTTGTGATGGTTTGAAGTAATGAGGATTGGTTTGAAGGAGAGAGTGAGATTTGAGTGTTTTTATGGTGGGGGTGTTTGGGGAATATGGGGTTTGAGTGGGGGAGAAGGTATTCTTGCTGAATGTTGAAGGTTTTTAGTTGTAATGTGTGTTGTGAGGGTTGTATGGTTTGAGATAGTGAAAAAGCTTTTTTGGGGAATGTTGTTGAAAAGCATTTGGGGTTGAGAAGGTGAACCATATCAAAAGTTACAAAGTACATACTATGGACCATTCTATTTATTTTTTGTAAGGTCACATCAAAACTTAAAATTCAAATGTATAGACAAGAAATAGCTATGTACCAAGATTTATTTTTAGGAGTGATTAGAACGGGTTTTCACCAACTTTTACGAGGGCGATCGGAAATGTTGACTACTTTTTTTTATAGATACTCTCATATAGAAAAAGGAAACACTCATGACGTGTGGAATGTATGTTAGGGATGATAAGGAATCAACATTGGACTTGGCAAAGCCACTCGGTAAGTGGTAGGCATGGGCGGCAACCCGACAACACCACTCCTTGGCTCGTGACAAGTAGAGGCAACGTGGTGATCGGCAATTGGGAGGCGACAAGTGGTATTGTTTTACCAATGATACCGAGAGGGAGAGATGAGTGGGGGTGGGTCCATTCCAAAATCTAACCAATCACATTTTACTTAGATTTTTTCTTAATTTAATTTATAAACTGGGTTGAAGCATGAGAAGCATATAAAATTTTCTATTGGAGCTTCCCTCGTTCCTTTTATCTCGCATAATTATGCGAATCGGGCTTTAATGAGTTCTAATATGCAACGCCAAGCAATCCATCTTTCTCAATCTGAGAAGTGCATTGTTGGAACTGAATTGGAAGGCCAAGCGGCTCTAGATTCAGGGACTCTTGCTATAGCCGAACACGAAGGAAAGATTTTTTATACCAATACTAACAAGATCCTTTTATCAGATAATAACAGGGATACTTTAAGGATTCCATTAGTTATATATCAGCGTTCTAACAATAATACTTGTATGCATCAAAAACCTCACGGCGGGGTAAATGCATGAAAAGGGGACAAATTTTAGCATATGGTGCTATTGGTGGCGAACTCGCTTTGGGGAAAACGTATTAGTAGCTTATATGCCATGGGAAGATTACAATTCTGAAGATGCAGTACTCATTAGCGAGCGCTTAGTATATGAAGATATTTTCAGATGTAGTACGCACATTCAGTCGATTATAATCAGAAGCATACAAGTTCAATTCGTTTATCAATCGGTTAGTATCATTATTGTTATTGTTGTTTTACCACAAAGATTAACAAAATAATTGCAAATAATGTACATTATAATTGGAACTAAATACAGAGTTTTACCAACTAATATTCAAAATAATGTACAAATCAAGACATGTTGCGCTTTGTCACAGATTTTAGTAAAAACTAAAATGGATTCTGGTACGCTTTGTCGCAGATTTTAGTTTTCAGTTTGAATAAGTTTTCTTGTCCGGTGAATGGAATGCCAAATTGCGGATCACGGAGATTCTCTTCAAGATCTAACGGCTTTCTAAGAAGGACTTTACCTCAAACAGAGATTCTCTTCAAGAGCACATCAATTGGCATGCTCTTAAACAGAATCTCTGTTTGAGGTAATGTTCTACTTAGAAAGCCGTTAGATTTTACTGTCACCCGATCAGTTTACCTGATCGGGTGACAGTAAAAGTTCAACGGCTTTTTAAGTAGGACTTTACCCTTAAACAGGGATTCTCTTTAAGAGCACATCAATTGGCATGCTTAAAGAGCCATTTTCAAGCATGTCAATTGCCGTGCTCTTAAACAGAATCTCTGTTTGAGGCAATGTTCTACTTAAAAAGCCGTTAGATTTTACTGTCACCCGATCAGTTTACCAGATCGGGTGACAGTAAAAGTTCAACGGCTTTTTAAGTAGGACTTTACCCTTAAACAGGGATTCTCTTCAAGAACACAGCAATCGGCATGCTTAAAAATCCCGTAAAAACATTAAACAGCCACTGTGTGGCTGTAAGCGGTGACGTGTTAGCAAAGGTGCCCAAATACTCAACTATTACAACCTGGAAAAAGACAGTTGCGGCGATAACGCTTACGAAAACCTTATTCTTCAATATCCCGTCTAACACGTCTACTTTCTCCATTTCCCGAGAGTTCACCTCGTTAAAAAGCTGCAAAGTTCATCACCCGAATATCAGCTCATAGTCATGATATTGGAAACTTATCACTTGATTAATATTTAGAGTAAACTGCAATTTTACCCCCTGTGGTTTAGGCCAATTGGCACTCTGACCCCCCCCCCCTAACGAAACAATTGCAATTTACCCCCCCCCCCCCCACCCCACAACGTTGATGTTATAACTTATGTCGCAAGTTTACCCCCCGGCGTCAAATTTGCTTAACTGATCTGTTAGCTTTAATTTGAAATGACTATTTTACCCTTTAATTTTACCCCCCAACATTCCTGTTATGTCGCACAATTACCCCCCACTGGTAAATTACTAAAGTGTCTGTTTGCGCTTAATATGACGTTACCTGACAGAACACGAAGGAATTAAAAATGAGCGTGTTGAGTATGAGATCCGAATCGTCGCCATCAAGGCCGAAAAACGATTTCCCTTTTGATTGAAGTAGCCATATGACTACAAACTGGTACACAGCCTGCCCGAATATGTTCCGCCACATCACATTGCTTATAAAATTTCCCTTTCTTCCGACGGGAGTTCTCTTCATTAACTCGTCGTTTGGAGGTTCGGTTGCCAGTGCCAGTGCTCCCAACGTATCCATGATCATATTCACCCACAAAAGTTGAACCGCCGTGAGGGGCGCACTCCCTAAATCGACGATAAAGCACATTCAGAAACATGATATGTATGTTTTAACTTTGTAATTACAGTTAGGGGTGTCAACAAGCCCAGAGGCTCGAGAGCTACTCGTGATCGGCTCGGTTAAAAGCTCGAACGAGCCGAGCCTTAACGAGCCCGAGCTCGAGCCTGAGCTCGAGCTCGTTTAGTTATCGAGCCCGAGCTCGAGCCTGAAATACAAAGCTTGTTTAGGCTCGCGAGCCTAAACGAGCCCATACAAAATTTTAATTTTTTTATATATAATATATTAATAATGATGATAACATTGATGAGCCGAGCCAGAGCCGAGCTGTGGCTCGTTTAAGCGATGTTGAAGTGAGCTCGAGCCGAGCATTTAGCTCGTTTAAGGTTGTTCTCAAAATAGTTCGAGCCGAGCTCGAGCTTTGAGTTTTACTCGCGAGTCGAGCTCGAGCTCAAAGAAGTAGGCTCGAACCGAGCCGAGCTCGAGCTCGGGCTTCATAAAAATCTAACGAGCCGAGCTCGAGCCTGATCGAGCTCGGGCTCGGCCCGGCTCGTTTACACCCCTAATTACAGTTAGTTGAGATCGGCCGCGTTGGAACCAAAATGTACCTGTTAAACAAGCTGAAGTGAAGTTCACGATCAACGCAACGATATTGACGGTAAGCTGAAACTGTACGAATTTTTGAATGTTAACGTAGACGGATCGTCCCCATTTCGCGACAGTGACAATAGTCGAGAAATTGTCGTCTAGAATAATAACATCCGCACTCTCTTTCGCTACCTCGGTTCCCGCAATGCCCATCGCAAGGCCTATGTCGGCTTCATGAAGTGCTGGTGCATCGTTCGTTCCGTCCCCAGTAACCGCCACAACCTCACCGAATGTCGTTCTCAAGTGTCTAACCAACATATGCTTATCTAGAGGTGAAGATCGCGCCATAACCTGGATTTTCGGAATTATTTCGAGTAGTTCTTTTAGACTCTTCTCGCGGAAATCTGGACCCTCGATCGCAATCCCGTCATCTGTAAGTATCCCGCATTCTCTCGCTATCGCTTTCGCAGTGGTTATGTTGTCTCCCGTAACCATACGGACCGTTATACCAGCCGATCTGCATAGAGCCACCGACTCCTTGACACCTGGACGGACCGGATCTTTAATACCCACGATTCCGATACAAGTATACCCGTTTGACGGAATAGGAGTTTCGGCTGAAAACCCGCTTTCCAAGTCGATATACGCAAGACATAGAGTTCTAAGAGCTTCACCAGCGAACGAATCGATCGTGCTCTTTAAACGGTTAACGGATTCCTCGTCAAGAGCAACGACTTCACCGTTTTCGTTAATCGCTTTGTCGCAAGCAGCCAACACTATTTCCGAAGCGCCTTTACAGTGAGCTCGTACACCACCTTCCGGAAGCTCCAACACGACTCCCATCTGCTTCTTCGTCGAGTTAAACGGCTCGACTCTAAGAACTTTCGTCGACTGGCGTTCGGTTTGAAAATCGCCACCAAGCGACAACCCAAACTCCAATATCGCCGTATCCGTTGGTGACCCGAGTATCTCGCGTTTACCGTCCTTGTTAACCACAACTTCGCCACCCGTGTTGGTAAATATCGACTGTACAAGTATCCTTTTAGCGCTTTCGGGGATTTCTTCGCTGTCGACATTCATACAAATGCACGATTTGACAACCGTCATGTGGTTAGTAGTTAGCGTCCCGGTTTTATCGCTGCATATAGTCGTCGCAGACCCCATGGTCTCACACGCGGCTAGATTTCTAACAAGCGCTTTGTCGTTCATCATCTTCTTCATCGCAAACGCAAGGCTCAGGGTTACAGCCAACGGCAGCCCTTCGGGGACCGCAACCACGACAATCGTGACAGCGATAGCGAAATATTCCAACAACAACAACGCATCGTCACCGGACCAGCTCCATTGGCTTCCTTCGACAAGCTTACTAGCGAATAACTTTTGAACCAAAACCGCGAAAGTCACTATAGCGAATAGAAGCCCGATCTTTCCAATGATCGTCGCGACTCCGTTTAACTTAACCTGCAAAGGCGTTTCGTCGTTTCCGCCTTCGGTTAAAGTCGCCATAAGTTTTCCCCATTGGGTTCTCATGCCGACCGTTACAACTAACATCTTACACGAACCGTCTTGGACCTTGGTTCCCGACAACAAGTAGGGGTTCTCGGCGTTGACTTTGACGGGCTCGCTTTCTCCGGTCAAACTCGATTCGTCTATCGAGACTGCAAACCCGGAGAGAAAAAGCCCGTCTGCGGGGACCTGGTCTCCGATACCAAGATGAACGATATCGCCGGGAAGTAGTTCGTATATCGATAACTTTTGTCGGTACCCGTTTCTCGTAACTTGGATGGATATTTTCTTTTTCTCTTTGTCTAAATCGCGAAACTGTAGCGATTGGCGATAATCGCTTGTTGCGGTTACAAACACTACCAACAAGATACTCGCGACAATGCCAAGACCGTCGTGAGCTCCCATAGGCCATCCTTCGGTTGCTATGCCAACGATCAAAGACACAAATGCGCACACAGCGAGGACCATAAGGGTCATGTCTTGAAGTGCTTCGAACACGAACACCCAAAAGCTTCGTTGTTCGCGTTCAGTGAACTCGTTGGTTCCGTAAAGTTGTTGTCTGAGAGTCAAGTCTTTGGCATCCATAGCAAGGCCATTGGTGGTAGATGTTTTAAGTTGTTTTGCGACTCCGTCTACGCCGCCATGGCTTTTTAGCTTTTCGGGATTATGGCTTTCGACGATGGAGCTTGCGTCGTCAGCACTGATGCCAAAACCGGCTTCCTTGAATTCCTCGGGTAGAGCATCGCTGCTGGATTCTGCGCCTGCACGTATCATAACGTTTATAAGAATTACATTACTCGTTAGGCTATCCGTACAACGCTGAACGCCCACAGCCATGTAAGCGCAAACGGGCATGAAACACCCCCCCCCCCCACACACACACACACACAATATTTCGGTTAAAAGTGTACAAATTCCGATTTTTCGTCCGAAAATTTTAATATTATATAGGATCGCCCCCAGATTATTTTTCCTAAATTCTATATCCTAAATATTTATAAACTTTGTATATAAATGATGGGTAGTTTGGTAAATATACACTTTGTTTTATTTGGAACTATTATTATTTGACCCGATTTGAATCGTATAGCCAACCCGATCCGACCCGAACATAACGATAGGAAAATTTTTTTGGGTCCTATCACTTTATGCCCCCTCGAAACTTTTGGTCAAGCTCCGCCACTGCCACCCTGCCCAGGCGTGAAGGGCGATTCACAAGCGTGAGGCGCATCTCTCACACACTCATTTTCTTTAAATTTTATTTCTTTATTTAAATTAGTTAGTGAAAGTGAAACCACTCCTGCTGACGTGGCAAGGCGTTACGCATAGTAAGCTCACCATTCATAAGATGAAATGCAGCCTTTGATACCAAAACCGCAATCCTCAACTTCTGTAATCATAAAAAGGTATGATCAACAACTTCACTAACTTATAACTATCAATATAAAATCACTTACAGTAGCTGGTATGAATTACTACAGATGACAGTCAAAAATACATATTTTCGCCCCCGAAAAAGCCGAACTACATAAAACTCAAACCTTTTGAATCTGGGTCCTGTGGTTTCAATTTTGTTGTCATTTTCATCCAAAAGCAAAATCTGATCAGATTTTTGCAGTGAACATCCAGTTTTTTTGTCTTTTTTCTCCCTTTTAATGAAGGGCAAAATGAACAGATTTTTTTTAATTTGTTATAATAAAACGTTAAAATACCATTTCGCCCTTCATTAAAAAGGAAAATAAAAGACAAAAAA
Organism: Helianthus annuus; assembly: GCF_002127325.2. Taxonomy (NCBI): domain Eukaryota; kingdom Viridiplantae; phylum Streptophyta; class Magnoliopsida; order Asterales; family Asteraceae; genus Helianthus; species Helianthus annuus. The sequence goes on from NC_035443.2 coordinate 4,862,776, forward strand.
GCTGGATGTTGACTGAAAAATCTGTCCAGATTTTGCTTTTTGATAAAAATGGCTACAAAATTGAAACCACAAGACACAGATTCAAAAAGTTTGAGTTTTGAACTAAAATGGCGAAAGTGACCAAAACTCAGAAACCATATTCGCAGTTTACTCGAAAAAATAAGTAAAAAAAATAAAAAAATCGAAAAGGGCTCCCATTTTTTTATAATTTTGGTTTGGCCCCCAAAATGATTAAGTTGCCCCTACATTCACCATGTGCTTTGTCCTTCATAACAAACTTGCAGCATTATCATACATTCATACACATAAACAATCAATTGTTCAAAGGGCGACCATGAGTACAGTACAGGCAATTGTCTAATAATATTAAATTGCTAACCTGATTAGTACGGCGCATAGCCGCCGCTTCATTCCGCTTCTCAATATTAGCAGTGAAGCGAAACCTTCGTTTCGGGTTCTTCACAAAACCACAAGCGTCTCTCCATCTCTTCAACGCCTCATCCGACGAATGCTTCGGCTTCACTCCACCGAAATTCTCATTAAAATAGTCAGTCATCCTTTACGTCCCCTTACAGATACTACTTCACTTCACTTCACTTAACCAAAACCAAGTACCAGAATACAACAGAAAACGATCACCTGTTTCTTCTTTTTATTATTTAATATTATTATTGCTTCTTCTTCATACACACGAACTGGATGTGTATATATACACGTAATACTGCAACCAATCCAGGAAAAGAAAACACATAGAAATTATATCAATTCAAACAGCGACAACCACCAAAATTAACATATTAAAACTAATGAACGAGCAACGAAGCTTCGTAACATTATGTATATAAAATCACAAATAATAATAATAATAATAATAATAATAATAATAATAATAATAGATATAAAGAAATTATGCCGAAAGAGAAAAGTTACCAGACTACAACTAGATGAAGGAAAATGGCGCGAAGGATCCGAGCATGTGGACTGCGTGTTTTATACGTGTTTTTATAAAAAGTTTATTGGGTCCTTTTCAACGTGTTTTAGCTTAAACGCGTGAAAGACCGTGTGGACGGTTTTCAAAGGGCAAATACTTTATTGATAGTGATGGAATATAATATATGATGTTACGGCTTCAACCAATGTTTTAAATACCGGTATGAACCGGTCGGTTATACCGGTTAAACCGGATATCGGACACGAGTCCGGTATGATAAAGACCGGTAAAACCCGAATACAGTGTGTCTTATGTACCGACGGTAAATCCGGTTCTACCGGTTCAAACCATTGAACCGGTTTGCATTATCTTAAGATTTGATTTCTTAATTTTAATAGAATACAATATTAAGGTAATATTGATCTTCCATATTTCTGGTAATTAACCTAGTGTCTTTTATTCCAATATTTCGTCGTTGCTGAATTTGTTACTCACCTCATACAATGCAATATTGTTTATAACTAATGAAGATATTCTTAAAATGCTTAATAGTTTACAATAAAAATAGTTGTTTTTAGATAAAACTATGATCAATTACATAAATCCTAGTTGATATTGGTTTGTTTTTTTAGATGAATTTGTATTTTATGGAATTTATAGGGTTTACTAATAACCCGGTTCAACCGCCCGATACAACCCGTTTCAACCGGTTGAACCATTTTAGAGCACAACCCGGTATGACATAAAAACTGGTTTTTAAAACATTGGCTTCAACAAATTGTTTTAAGTTTCTAAATTAATTAAGAGTAAATTACTCTTTGAGTCCCTGTGTTTTAGTAGTTTTAATCATTTGAGTTCAAAATCAAAAAAATTAACGCTCTAAGTTCCTAGTCATTTATTTTATAACGTTTTGGGTCCAGTTTTGTTCATTTTATAACGGTTTGAGTAAAACTGGACTCAAAATGTTAAAATTTGGAATCAAAAGGACTCAATAGGTTATAAGAAAAACGTATAGGGACTTAGGGTGTTAAACGTTTTGATTTTGAACTCAAATGGTTAAAACCACTAAAACACAAGGACTTAAAAAGTAATTTACTCTTAAATTAGTAAAATGATGTACAATCAGGGGCGGACTTATGTAATAGGTTGGGTGAGCGGGCGGGCGGACGCAACCCATAAAAATAAAATTTTAGTGTAATTTTTAGGCAAAAATCTGAATTGCACTTTGAAAATTTAGTTAAACCCTTTATTCACACCCTTGAAAAATAATTTATGGGGGTTGTGGTGCAGGTTAGACCCGTTTACATGTTATTCTAATGTAATTTTTCTACCATTAATTTACGCTTAAAGTTTATCAAATAGTAAATGTAAGGGTGAACGGGGCGTTTTGCGGGAAGGGGTTCAGTGAGACGAGTCCCCGAGCAAGAACACCGCCGCCGACCCCGCGGGGTGGCGTCTACGGTATTGATTCACCGCACAAGTTTTCTCATTTTTTGAATGTTTATTTAACTTAATGAGTTGATATAATTGACTTTTTGTTTTTAAAAAAATAAAAAAAACAAGTCCTCCAAGAGAGGAGTGCCGCCATCAAATTAAGGGTGTGGGAAGAGTTAAGTGGGGAGTTGATGTGGCGCGTGCTGATTGGCTGTGGGTAAGAGAGGTCACTCCCCATTTAGAAGAGTGCCCCTTTAAGGGAACATATGTGTGTATGACAATGGCCATTGGACAAGTGGTTTGGAGATTATCTACTTGTCGTGTTCTTATTGGTGGAACATATGTCATAACTCATAAATATATAAATCAAGTCGCATTACACGGAACCACTAGAAATCTTTAAGAAAGTCTCGTACCACTAAGGCATTACCGGAATTATTATTAAAAAATATACACGCGTATTATTACTTTTATTTTGTGATTGCATATAATGCCCACTTGTAGTCTAGTGGTAGGAGACTTGGATTTTCTAATGGAGACTCAAGCTCAATTCTCACTTGTGTCATATTGGAGTGAATATTGGGCAATGATGGTGACAAACCCACCGAGGGGATTCGATCCTGAGCCGCACCCTGGTTTTCATCCGGCTGTTACTTCAGCGGAGTCTTCTCATGTGGAGGTAGTACGGTTTCCGGGGAACGCTGTAACCAAGTCTGGCCAACCCAGCGCGGGCCCCGTTAAGACAATGTAAGTCTAGGCAGACTTGGCTAGGGCCGCCGATTAAACGGTGTAACATTGGGTCACTCAAAAAGAAAGTCACCGTTCAAAAAAAATTTTGTGATTGCATATTTTTGTGAGTGACGGTATATTTTTTGTAAATACATGTTTATTTCATTGTATACATTAGATTTTTTTAGATCCATAAAGATTTTTGAAGCTCAAACTTTAATATGTATCCAAAGATCTCCTAACTTATTTCTTAGCTAAGAATGTTATTCTGATAATAATTACCGAAGATTCTAGTTCTCCTTAAAAGAGTTAAGCTTTCAGAATAATAGGCTAAGCCCACCACTACAACATTTATATTGGAAGTCTATGTTTATACATATAATTACACTAAAAATCACTATTTTTTTCTCTTTCATTTTTAATTAAATAATATTATTTTATACTTTTATCATTACCTTTTCTCCCTCCTCCAGAGTCTAGGAAGTTCCCCGTGTGCATCTGCAGGACGCTCTCCTCTCCAGGCTGTAGAGGACGGTCTGCGACCAAGATGGATGGAGACTTCTCCGGGTACAAGAAGTCCACCAGGGAGTAGGCAGCTGTAAGGGGTTTTGTTGTAAGTATTAGTTCGAATAACTGGAAATCCACAACGTTTAAGAAACTTACCACCATCGACAGTCTTGAAAGCCAGGTAGGTCTTGATGTTGGGCCAGCACAGGCTCATCCCAACCAACACCAGCGCCCCCTCAGGAATAACATTGCACTCAGTTGAATGGGCGGTTAGGGCTTTGTACAGCGCGTTCTCCTGATATTCCGCCTTAGCGGGACCCACATCCTTCACTTTCTCTTTCGACGCCATCACTCTCTAGCGCATCCCACCTGAGATGACGTCAGCGTCAATGAAGAAGAACTTTTTCTTCCAATCTTTATCCCGAGAGCTTGAGGGAACCGGTCGCATACATTACACGTCTGTGTTTCGGAGATCAAACGTAAAAATGGTGCTTTCCAGGCCAGGGTGTAAAAAGCACGGAATATCAACTTTTCCGACAAAAACCCTAGACTCAGGGAGGCATATTCAAAGTGATGAAGCTTCGCAAGGCCCAACGGATGCATTTGTGATATATGCACGACGTACTCATCTAACATCTCCTTGCAAAACCGAGTAATGGGAAGTCGGAAGTTGCAAATTTTGAAGAAGTCGGCATAAAAGTGTAATCTGGCCATCTCGTAGGAGAAAATCAGCGTCTTTCTCCGATGGCATGACGGGGTGCCATTCCAGCATAATGCCATAAATTTTTATCAAAGAACCGAACGATGCTTTGTTCCATTTGCAGTACAGGGCATCGTCGCCAGATGAAACAGTGGTTAACCAAGGGAGGTTAATTCACTGGTCTCGTCAAGTAGGGTTAATCCCTTCTTTCCGAGGATCGGTGGCTGGATCGTCCGCTGATCCGGCTCCTGCACAAGGAAAACACACCGTGACTCGTAACAAGGAGGATGGGGAGGGTGGTGCTCCTTGTTACCACTCTCCGGCGTGAGAATCAGTAATTTGCTTGAGAGCAAAGTGTGTGATAGTAGTAAGAGTGAAAGAGTTGATAAGCGATACCTCAAACCTGGTCCGGGATGGGTATATATAGCCGAAGAGTGAAGGAGGGTAATTGAGTGGCTAGACTGACAACACGCAGCCCCTTGCAGGTATGTCAGGAGCGTAGGTCATGGAGGTGACGCCACGTCCCACTATGGCTGTCAGTCTATGTGTCAGCTTGCTTATGTGTGGGCTGACAGATGACTGTTATCAGTGCCACTTGTTGTTTTGGCCACCTGAGTCAAGGTGTCAGCCCCACTTGCGTCGTCAATAGGATGCGGTGCTGGGCCGCATCGCTATCTGCGGTCATTTCCGCATCCCTTGCTCTGACGAAAATGTGTACAGGATGCGGTGCTAAGCCGCATCGCTATGTGCGGTAACTGCCGTTGTTACCGCATCCCTTGTCGTGACGAAAACATCCGTGTTCATACACAAGGTAAGTCTTCTAATCACTTGACCGATTGGAATCGCTGACTGCGTTCGCGCGTGCCCGCACGGACGCAGATAAGTTCTTGTTGGTGGAGGTGTTTGATAAGGGTGATGGTCACTCGCGACTGCTTCGGTGCGAGATTTGGGACCATACCCCTTCAAGTCCCCCCAGTCCAGTGTTGTTTCTTCACGCAAGTTGTAGGTGGGAGGAATACTGGATTATTAGGTCGAGTGGGTACCTTTGAAACTGGTTTGGAGAAGATTCTAAGCCCGACCGGTTGCTCCTGCTTCAAGTAAATCAATTTGGAGATCTGGTAGAGTCGTGTGACGTCTCTTCTAGACCGTTGAGCTAGTTCAGGCTGATGCAGAAACATCAGCTGATGACTCTGGTAGTGTGGTCTACCTTTTTCTGATGTCATAAGACGTGATCGCCACCTGTTGGTGTGCCGAACCAACCTTTGAGACGGTGACCAAAGATGAGTATGAACCCTCCATTATCCGCAACTCTAGCTGTAACCTTTGTGGTTGCGGATGCAATGTGTTTGGTGCCATGCCGGCACTTTATGTTTATCAACTGGACATGTAACGATGATCCCTTACTTGTGGGGTATTCATGTTCTTCCAGTTTAGCTCTCAAGTAACCGCACGTCTTTTGCCGTTACCTCGTTTCTGAGCATCGTTGGCCATGTTTGGTCGAACAATGTGAGGAATTGTCTTGCATTGTCGGTCGTGTTTGGTCGAACAATGTGAATAGTGGAGGTGAACTATGGTCAAATAAACATGGTCATAGGCATGCTTGTGCCCACCATTGTTTATTCTATGCGGTCAATTGGTAGGTAAACAAAGTCACATGGTATTACATGATAAATAAATGAAGAAGTGTTGTGCATATTAAGCTCACCATTCATAAGATGAAATGAAGCCTTTGATACCAAAACAACAATCCTCAACTTCTGTAATCATAAAAGGTATGATCAATAACTTCACTAACTTGTAACTATCAATATAAAATCACTTACAGTAGCTGGTATGAATTACTACAGATGACAGTCAAAATACAGATTTTGACCCCAAAAAAGCCCAACTACATAAAAATAGGGATTTGGGTCCCATTAAAAAATATTATATGTATAATGTGAAACTACATGTACTTTGAATCATTAACAACACTAATGTGATTGTAGTCTGATGGTAACAATCTTAGAATCCCAGCAGTCTTAAGCTTTTTATTTATACTATGAAAAAGAACATTGGGTTTGGAGGTTACGGGTTCAAGTGCTACAAGAAACACGATTTAAAGAAATTTGCCGTTATGAAAAGCTGCAGATTTAAGGTTTTATTCTTATATTTTAGACACATGTTTATGCATTCATATGGCTTGGGAACCAGAAAATATGGAATTAGCCAAATAACAAAACCAAAAGCATTGTTTTATTCTTATATTTTAGACACATGTTTATGCATTCATATGGCTTGGGGAACCAGAAAAATATGGAATTGCCCAAATAACAAAACCAAAAGCATTGTTTTTAGCAGTGATGTAGTAATCGCTAGTTGCTAGTCAGGCGGAGAGGTGAGGACTCGCGATTAACTGGATTAATCAGAAGTTATTTGAATTAATTGGGATTAATTGTGATTAATCATCGACGCCTAGTCGGTATTTTTACAACCATGGTTTTACAAACATTAATACTTGTGTTGTGTTTAATTTGATATGCATTTTTTACTTTTGCAATTTCCATGCTAAACAGAAACAGAAAATACAAGTAAAAAAAATAAAAATTCGAAAAGCGCTCCCAAATTTTTATTATTTTGCTTTGCCCACCGAAATGATTTAGGGGTTGTTTGTCTAGCTCTTAATGGGGCTCTTAATGGTTCATGATCTCTTACTGGTTCATCACCAGACTGTTTGTTCACGAGCAGGATGTCAGAATGATTCAGACATTTCTCTATATGGTTAAGCATCATACTGACTCTAAATGGTTAAGACCTATAATCTGAATTGGTTAGACATTTGCCTCTGAACGATTAAGCATTATACCGGCTTTTAATGGTTCACCTATTACTGGCTCAAGTGAGTACAAGCAAGCAATTGTCTAATATTGAATTGTTAACCTGATTAGTACGGGCGCATAGCGGCAGCTTCATTCCGCTTCTCAATATTAGCAGTGAAGCGAAACCTTCGTTTTGGGTTCTTCACAAAACCACAGGCGTCTCTCCATCTCTTCAACGCCTCATCCGACGAATGCTTTGGCTTCACTCCACCGAAATTCTCATTAAAATAGTCACTCATCCTTAACGTCTCCTTACAGATACTACTTCACTAAACCAAAACCAAGTACTATAGTATAACACAACTGTTTCTTCTTCTTCTTCTTTGTTTTAGTATTATTATTGATTCTTCTTCTTCAAACACATGAACTGGGTGTGTATATATAATAAATAATCAAATTCAGTAGCCGACAAGATTCAAAAAGTTACATCCTCATATTGATAGATTGATGAACGATCAAGGAAGCTTTGTAGCAATATTGTATAGAAATCACACATCATAGATGATATATCATAAAGAAGTTTTGAAGATGAAAGGGTACCGGATTATCAAGGAAATTGATGCAAAGGATCGGATTGCTGACTTGCGAATATTAAAAGTCATGGGGTCGTGTTAAGCGTGTGGGAGTGAGAGGGAGGTAAAAGACGCGCGAAAACCGTGTGGAATGGCGTGTCTTTTTTGGAATGGTTCCAAGTGTCAAATACTTTAATCAATAAAGTGTTAAAAAGTTTCTAGCACTACTTCAATGTAGGGGCCTTGTAAAAAACTACAAAATTGGCATTGTTTTCAGAACCGGACCGGAGGTCGACCCAGTCGCCTTACGGGGTCGAAGGTCGGACCGGTCCTACTAGTCGAACCGGATCATAGAACCGGATATATATTATATATAATACATACTTAAATCGACCCAGTCGCCTTACGGGGTCGAAGGTCGGACCGGTCCGACCAGTCGAACCGGATCATAGAACCGGATATATATTATATATAATACTACATACTTAAATCGTACTCTCCTTCTCCTTCTGTGATTATACAGCTATAATGCCGTTAGAAATGGATTTATTGCCATTAAAATCGGTTTCAACTATATATATAACTTACACCTTCCAACATAACTTATACCTACTCCAAAAATACTTAACTTACACCTTCTAATATATATCTTCAAAGCTCGTTATGGCGTGCAGCGATGAGGTTGTTATGGTTTTAGAAACCAAGATAAACCCCCAAGTTTGGAAGCACTTTGATTTCTGCTTAATGAGCGATAGCCACGAGATGGCACGGTGCAAAGCTTGTGGCAAGTTCATGAAGGATACGACCAACTCGCCGTTAAAAAAACACACCGATCATTACTGTCTGGTTACAAAGGCGAAGAAAAATGAAGCAGGTGAAGCATCCGGAACCGGTTCTTCGAATGTTTAGTGTGTTATGTAATGTAGGATTTGTAGGATTTAGTGTGTTTTATGTTAAATAAATGTTTAGTGTTATCATGTAATGTAACCGGTTTTAATAAAAACTTAGTGTTGTATGAAAAACTTGGTTGAAACGGCTAGGAATCGATTCCAATGATAACATCATCAAGAATTTAATGCACAGTGTAGGAATTGGTTACGGAGGAACCGGTTCCAGGTAGGAACCGGGTACGGACCAATTTTTTTATAAAAAGTGGAACCAGTTAAGAACCTACGGGTTTTTTAAACTCAGAACCGGTTCTTCAATAAAGCGGGTAGGAACTGAAACCGGTTTCAGGTCGGTCTACCGGGTCTTGTTTGGAACCGGTTATTATGTCCATCTCTAGTTAGTGTAAATCCTATCTCCCCTTAAAATAGTTAAACTCTTGGACTAGTGATTAAGCCCATTATGCTACCTTTGTCTAAGGACCTTAGGTTGGTCCATAAAGTGATACCTAAAGTTTGGTAATACAAATATTTCTCTTTAATTTATATTTATATTAGAATCTTCATCTTCATTCATCTAATTTAGTAAAAGACACTTTAATTTTTAAAAATAGTTACCTTTTGAAATTCTCTCTTATCGTATTTCTCATGTTTATCTTTATTTAATTAAATAATAGTTATTTATTCTATTTTAATATTTTTTTTTCTTTTTCTTTCACTCACCGAAATATAGGTAATAAAATTTAAGAGTTAATAGTAAATCCCAATATATAAAGAATCACTTTTCATTCTCTATTTGAGAGGAATCAAATGGAATGGAGTGTAAATTTGATGAACACCTTGGACATTTTTTTAAATTGTTAGAATGAGATGATACAGGGATATCATTATGAATGCTTTAATCATATTTTTTATTGGACTTATAAAAGAATAAATGATTTTTGAAAGTCAAAACATGCTAATCAGATCAAGGAATAAACGGATAATGAAGCACACTCCTCCCAAAAATAGTGAATCTTGAACACTAATCAGAACATCTGTTTGAAGTTGGCAAAGATCTGTTCGAAGACTTGAAAGCTCTGTTGAATAAGAAAGAACATATGTTTAATGACCAAAGCCCTGCTGAAAACAAAGTACTAATGGAGAAGACCAAACATCTGTTAGACCTAAACAGATGTTTTGAACATATCTACAACGGTTTGAAGAACATACCTTTCAATGTAACAGTGTTAGTCTAGAACATATGTTAACTTTATTAGAATAGCTGTAAATTCTATAGAAACATTTGTGGAACATATGTGGAATCTTTTTTGTTAGAATGTTAGATGTCACTATCAGGGTGACGTCAGCTTGATTGCAAACAGACTTTTTGTACTTAGTATAAATAAATCTCACCTGTTAGAGATCTATTTCATCACGTCACTTAACATCCTTTTTTAAGAACAGGTTGTGAGTGATCAGACTGAGGGGGGGTTTGTATAACCATTATTGTAATTGTAATCTTTTGATTATCAATAGAAAACAGTTTTGATATAACGTTCCACTCTTGTGGGCTCATATAATTCCGCTGAAATTCCATTTTATTATATCATTCATCAATAACTGTTCACCTAAAGCACACAAGTGAAAACGTAGATCCTAACATTTTTCTTAATTTTCATCCTACCTCATTTTTGAAAACATCAAATCAATGAGTTATTTTAGTTTCAAGAACGAAATTTCTTAATATGACAATGTAGCTAAATGCAATTGGGTTGTAATTTTTGTTATTAATTTATTATTATAACATTCTAACTCCTTTTCACATATAAAAATTGGTATTTATAAGGGCGGAAGGGACACACATCTAAGATCTCAATTCCGTTCCACTTCATCAAATAATATGATTATGCCACTTCATTTAATCCAATATAACTCACTCCAGCTTAAATAGGTTGCGGTCGTCCACCCACTACTACCCAAAACTACTCGGCCAACAACTAGTAGACCTAACTCCATTCTCTTTATCCGAGATCACCAACCCGCTCAACATGCTAACACCAACTACCAGGGTAGGTTGCGGTAGTGTACCCGCTCTACCCGGAGCTACTCGCAAGAACTCAGTTACCAACAGATAAGGCGGCCCAACCACGATAATATCAAACATATTTTGAATAGATAATCATATTGAGACGATTAGTTATATTTTGGTTATGAGCAATTGTTAGATTTTCAAGTTTATGTTCCGTCATATGTGTTATTTTACATATATGAATTTTATTTTATTTTGGACATCATAATTTCATTTGATTGGAAATATGACATTGGTCATAAAATAATTGAAAGTATAAAATGTTGGATATTTTAGTGTAATCGGGATTGATTTGGCGACCAAAGTGAATTGTAATACACATTAAACAAGTTAGGATGCACGGGAGTGCATGTTTGTTTGAGTTATTATAATTCAAAATGTTCGTGCGGAGCTCCTAGTCAATGGGGGTTCCAAGGGGCAACGCCCCCTTGGCGGGGTTCAGGGACAGCGCCCCTAGGAGTAGGGTCCAAGGGGCAGCAATCCCTGGCTGGGATCAATTAAACTGCTTTATCAAAAATGCCTTAGAAAAATAATTTTCCGAAATTGCACTTATTTTTTTTTAAATAGGGCATTACTGGAGGCATTTACCAATGTTTTTGCACCCATGATTCGAAATCAGTGTTATTGGTCACATTACTAGTTCTGACGAATTCTCACAAAACATACTAGTTCTTGTTCTCAATAATCTGAGTTGTATCCAATTGGATTTTTCGGGTGAACCGCCAAAATAATTTGACCTGAAAGTGATCACACGCCTCTCAGATCATCCGTTGCAAATCTCTAATTTCCCTAACATAAAGCACCATGCAATAGCAATATTGGTGTTGAATATCTACAAACAGAGAGGTAATACAAGATAACTATTAAAATCTAACAAAAGAACAATAATATGTGTTTTGTCTTACAAGTGACGTCAATCTAGAGTAAAGAAATCCCCAGCGACATGCACCATATACCTCATCCCCGATATGCACCATATACATCCTTCCTCTACGATGGCAAATAACAGGATTGTCACACCCCAACCGATGGCGGAATCATCGGGGCATGGCACTGAGCGAAACAGATTGTCCAGAAGTTTCCATAACAATTATTATTACTATTAAATTTATATAATACGTCCCATGCCGTACCTTAAATAGCAAACAAATTATTACAAATAACATCAAGTCAAATATTCTGTTTCGACAACTCAGATTTCAAATATAAAAATTGTTCAAATGCTTCTAGAGACTCGATCTGCAAGATCTACAGACAACTATGCTCTAGACGCTTATTCTAAGCTCGCCTTCCTAGCAGATAAGCATCCTAATTGCCTGTCACATACGTTAAAATAAAGTCAATACATAAAATGTAAAGGTGAGCATACAAGTTTGATAATAGCATATAGAGTTCGAAATAGTTTACGCATAACCAGCACGTACACTGAGGAAAACAAAGCATGTTAACTATCAACATGGATCTATCGATACCAATGACTGCAGGTTGACTGCCCGAGGCAGTTCGCAATACATGATTACCACCGTAATCCATGCAAGTAATTGTCCTTAACAACCCCCGTGTGAACGGGTGCTGAGTCCAAACTATAGTACTATCGTCGTTAAGGCAGGTAGACAACATTCCACGTGTAAACATAACAACAAGCATTCATTTAGTCACGTAATACATGCGGTAACGGTTAGCGTTTAAAGTAATTGAGTAGTGTGTTCGATTGTGATTTAGAATAAGTAACGTATGTAACACCCAAAAGTGCTGAAAGCAAAAAGGGTTCGAGTATACTCACATTGATTGATGGATTGAAGGGAGCACTTGAGAGTAGGGTTAGCTTGAATAGTTCGATAGCATAACGATAAGCAACGCGTAAAACGTAAACAAGTGTTGGAGGATCAGACAGCCTAGTCGATCGGACGGTAGGTCCGATCGGACGACTTGATCGTTCGGCTAACCTGTCCGTTCGGACAGTCTGTCCAGTTGGTCAGTAGGCCGATCGGATGGACTGTTCGAGTGGATTGTTTCCTCCTTTGGGAATGATGTGTTTGTGTATGATGGTTTGACCTTTTAAGGTTTTCGTTGTAGTATTTGAAAACATTGAAGTATCCTTACCTTTCAAGTCGATCGATCGAACAGACCGTTCGATTGGTCGGCTTAACCGATCGGTTAGGTTCTTCAACAGCAAGTCCTTATCAGGGTGTCACCTGGTCGGACGGCTCCACCGATCGGGTGGCACTCCAACGTGTTGAACAAGCTGAAAATCGATTAAGTGTTGAAGCATAGTATCTCATGATCCGAAGAGTAATTCAAATCAGACCGTAGCCCGATCGATCAGCACTTTGTTCAATACTAGACTTCATGAAACTGTTAAAGTGTGGGGCCATGTGCTAGCCGATCGGTTGGCTTATCCGATCGGCTGGGCTGTCCGTTCGGCAGTCAGCCCGATCGGTCAGCTTCCTGACTTGGTCGACTTGTTCGTCTAACACTTGGTTGTTTTGAGTGTTTGACGTTATATCGAGGTACTTTGACAACGAGTGGAACCATAAAACCCTCGTTCTTACTTGTTTCTCTTGCTCGGACAGGAATCACCCAAATCCGGCCAGTGAGCGATTCGGAACGGAGTTTAACGTTTAACCCGAAGTCGGTGAACCTCGTGGATAGAACCTGAATCTTGAACCGCACAACTACTAGCATGATAAGTGAGTCGGTTCAAACTCCGTTTCTACCGGTTTGAAGGCATTGAGTGTAAAAGAGTTGAAAGAAAGTTGGAAAACATTCTTTCAATCCTTTTCACCGTGTAAATGTTTAGATCTATGATAGATCTTTGTTTATTTACGTGGAAATCGGCTAGATCCAAGTGGTTCTTGATGGATTAAAGCCAAAACAAGAAGTTCTTTAAGAACACCATGATGACATCATCCTTGAACACTTGAATCTTGATGATTTCACGGTTAAAAAGTAAGATTTGAAAGATAGAAAGGTGTAGGAGTGTGTATAAATCAAGAAAGTACAAGATTTAGGATGAAATCTTACCGGAATCGTAAGGAATCTGAGAAAAGGAGGGGAGCACGAGCTGGTCGGTCAGAGGTTTCCAAAAGTAGAAAGTTTGAAAGCGACAAGGGGTATTTATAGGCTTCCAAAAGAGGAAAGGGCCGGCCGATCGGTCAGGCACCCCGACTGGACAGCCTGTCCGATCGGACAGCAGTCCGATCGGCTGGCCTGTTCGATCGGCTGAGAGCCTGATCGTTCAGCTGCCTGATTTCGAACGTTCGGTGCGACGATTTTCGATATTTCGATTTCGATTGCGATTGATGAGAATTACGATAGAGTTTCCTATTCAAATTACTTTTAATCCCAACCACTATATCTAACATACAATCACCTATGTCTCGCGCTGTCTTTTCGCCACCAATTATCATAATTCGATTTTGATTGAGTTTGATTGAGTTTCGAGTTTCGATTTAAGTTTCGATTGATTACCACACATAACATAAAGTAAACATGCACAAGTAACACATAAAGCACACACACACGTATACTAACACCAGAATTCGCATAATTCGAGTCTCGAGTTCGATGATGATTAGATTAGCTCGATTATTGATTAATTGACTTTATCGCATTGTTACTTCCTATTATTCACAGTCGCTTAGCGTTTCGCATCGATTTGAACATTCGATTACTTTGATTAACAACACTTACTCCACATAATACAACTAACGTAATCGCAAACATAAAATAGACTAACTATGGTAAAAGGAGTCAATCTTGACTTTGACTTTGACTTTGACATTCGGTAACACGGGGTGTTACAAGGATCCTTTTCGCTAAACCCTGCACACACCAACACCAATTAGACCCATCACACAGAGTGGGGTCTCTCTGTGACCATCCTCCGGCGTAAGAAGTAACACATGTTCTTTTATAATATACGTGTAATCAGTGAATAAGTGTTCATTATATGTTCATATCTCGGTAACCTATATATGTACCTTGGGATTATGCTGACACAACCTATGGGCCATTATCTGCACTGAATATTGTTACACCATCATTGTTAGTAGGTTAGTTTGTTATTTGTGTTGGTCCAGATAAACAACCTTTGACTTAAAACTATGGCAAGTGTGTAACACCCTGAAAACGGGTTTGGTATTTTAAACCCGGTAAATATAAGGAAACGGGTAAAGTACCGTTAGTGGTAAAAACTAGCCCGTAAGCAAAAAAAAAATAATAATAACTAGGAATATATTTACCTAGTTATTAACATGTAGATAAGTAATAGAATATGGAATTGTAGTCCTAAAAATGTTACAACTAAACTTGAGGGGCCAAAATTGTAACAAAGGAAACTTAATAATTATAAAAAAAAAACAAACACACAACACACACATGGTGTGTGTGTGGGGATCGATCTACAGGCGACCAAAAGGGGGTAAACCCTAGCTCATCAAACATCTTCAAATCTGAAAGGAAATTGGAGCTCAAACTCTTGAATAAACATGAATTAACGATCACCCAAGCTAGGGGATCGTAAGGTATGTCAAATTTTTTATGTTAATGAAGTTGTGAATTTTGGTTTACATTGCCATGTTTCGATTTAGGTATGAATCGTAGAGGCTATGGTCAAATTAGTGAAGTATGATTGCTTAGGAACAAACCCTAAGTAGAAATGAAGTAAATCGTTATGATTTAGGTGTTTGGGTGAATTACCACACCTAGCTAAGTGGGGTTTTGACTATATAGTGAAGATAATGATATATGTGTGCTTAGAATTATCATAATTGGTAGTTTAAGCGAGCAAATTGAATAAATTGTAAGTTCGAGTGAAAGCTCATGCATGACTTGAAATGGGGTTTTGAAAGTTGTGACGAAATTCTTGACATTGAAGTCCTTGCATGAACTGTAAGGATTTAAAGATAGATAAAGATAGAATAGAGATCTAGAATCATCCTATTTGTTATATTCAAGAAGAAAATTCTTGAATAAGTGTTAAGATTGGATTAGTATATGTGTGTGAAATGGGTTTTTAATAAAAGTGTGAACTTTATGGAACTAGATGATTATATGATGTTTATAAACTATGTGGATGAATGTAGTTAGTGGCCTAAAAATAGCGCCTACCGAATAGTCAAAGAAATGCCTAAGTGAGTTCATCGAACTCAATTGTGCATTTCATACATTAAAAAGGGATCGTTGACTTTTGAAAGTGAAACTGACCGTAAAACATGACCGAATGATAATTTGATAGAAAATGCGTAAGGTGGAATAGTCGAGATTAATAATGACTAATCTAACCATCTTACGAATTATGATGATAGTTTGACGCTTGACAAGCTAGGTGGAGCTTGGGAAGGAAGCGGATCATACAAGCTAAGCATGAAGAAAAGCAGAACCGAATGCAAGGTAAGTAAAGCTTACACCTATTTGTAGAATACGTATTTATTTTATAGGTGATAAATACGACAACGGAATATATCCGTAATATGGGTCCGACATGAAACGAAATGAGTCAGAACGAATAAAACAATTAAAACCATGTATAATGGTGAAAAGGGCGGAATGGTAATTTAGTCATGAAATGACATTGGTAAAACGAGTTTTTTAAGGACTAATTTATAAGTAAGCCTAACGAATAAAGGATGTTTAGTAATTTTTATAGATTTTTATAAAGTTGTTTGACGAGGTTTTCGCTGATGTTTTGTCAATAAATTAGTTGTTGACAGCAACAGTTTCGCTACTTGCAGAAATTATTTCGAGGTCTTAACCATCGAGTTTTGACACGATATTTGACCAGAAGTTGGTTTTAGGGCTGGCAATTTTGACACGAACACGATAACACGACACGAACCTACACGAAGTTAACAGGTTTCGTGTTTGACCTTAACAGGTTTCGTGTCTAAACAGGTCGACACGATAAGACCTGTTTAAATTTCGTGTCTAAACAGGTTAAAACCCGCTAACATGTTAAGACCCGTTAGTGACCTGTTTATAATTTTAAATTAAAAAAATATATCAAATATACTATATGTGATGGGGACCTGTTTAACCAATATTTTGAAATCACGCTCCACCATACGACCAAGACCAAACCCTAAATTTTCTTCACTCGCCATCCGCCGCTCATCTCTTCAATCTCGCCTGATTCGCCGCCGGACATCACTTCAATCGCCGGTCAAGTAGTTCCGGCTTCACTTTCAAGTTGTTCCGGCATCGCTTTCAAGTATTTCCGGTATCACTTTCAAGTTCCGGCGCCGCTTTCAAGTCGTTCCCGCATCACGAAGTAAGAAACACATATTAGGTATTTTTTCATGTAGTTCACGAAGTCAGATTAGAATGTATTCATCAAGATGCTAGGTTACAATTATATAATGCAGATTAGAAACACAGATTAGGGCTTAATGGTGTGATTCGAACAAAGGTCCTATTATTCTTTCATCTTTGTTCTATCTACATTGCAAAAATAGGCAAACACTACATTTTGTTTCTTCTGCTAAAAAACACCTCACCTTTGACCTTTCTTTATCATGTGATAAAAACAAGTAAGTTTTAGTAACGATTATAACACATAACTTAAGATTTAAGGAAAAAAAAGCTTGTACTAAATATAAACCACGAAGAGAAGTACCACTCGTGCTGGTTGAACAGCACTTGAAAACTATCTGGCCCTTGATAAGGTGTGCCATGAAAAGAAGATCCATCAGAGATCTCGATAGGATGTGTGGGCGTACCACGAGCAGGTTCTATGGGATCTGTGTCCTCATCCATATGGTCTTCTGAGAAGTGATCCTGTGGTCCTAACGGGACAAAACCTGCAGGTTCCTGAATGTAATCTGCTGGGTTAAACTGACCTCTGAAGTAAGGAGTGGGATCATCAAAAGCACGGTGCGATTCAGATCGCTGTAAAGGTAAAAAGGATGGTTGAGAGTTATTGGGATTATTTTCCGAGTCTGGTCCAAACGAATGGCGGTATGAGGGTGTTGAGCTATGCGAGGTAGAATGTCTCGCAGGTTCAAAAAGGTTTCTTCGTCTCTGTGGTTCTTCACTCCTTGTACTGGAAGGAGCTCGCGTGTTCGAAGGTCCAGCTTCGTGATCATTGTGAGTAATGATCGTTCCTCTGCCTCTTCCTCCTCTTCCTCGTCTGATTGCAGGTGGCATTTTTCCTGCTTTTAAAACTTTAAATAACAATAACAATAAAAAGACAAACTGGAAAAACAAATTCGAATTTGTCCTATGTTCTTGTCTAGACTCAAGTATGTGCAATTGTGTAACTGAGATCAAACACAAAAGGCTAGTGTTTAATTCACTCAGTGTTGGCTCTGATACCAACCTGTCACACCCCGATTTCCACGTGTCTCACCGGTGGGCCCGGTGGGGGATTACCGTGACGTAGTTGGCAACATTATAGTCAAACCACACAATATAAGAATGCACAGCGGAAGCATAAAGATAATATATTTCAACTTTAAGTGTAATATCAATGTATCACCATTGTTGAAATAATAATCCACAGGGGATCAAATAAAAATAACAAAAGTATTGTTCAACAGACTTCAGGCATCTTAAGTTTGCAAGACTTCTAGTGATGCTAAGGAGAAATGTCAGCCAATTTCGCCTAGTACCTGCATTTAGTCTTTTTGGGGAAAATACGTCAGTTTACACTGGTAAATACGTTCAACTGACACTTTTGTAAAAATGTTTAATAAAATTGGTTTAAATGCTCAAGGCACAAACTCTTTATAACTTGGGATAATTTATAATCAAATCTTGTAAAGGATCACATGTTACTATGCGTTCGGTCGCCCGAGTCGTATCGGGTTAAAGTTTAATAGACACACCACATAGTATAAAACCGTGGCGGGTAACCAACGGCTACACTTTTATAAATTATAGACATAATGTCGGGTGTACGCCTACACCGGGATATCAAGGTCGTGGCCATTCGTAAATGCTGCCAAGGATATCCGGGACATGGTCATTAAGCCCCCAAAGGCGTCAAGCCAACAAAACAAGTTTTCAAACGTGTCACATTGATAATACCTAACTACTAATGAGTTGGGGTCAATTGCCCGACCAAGCGGTATTTTAGATACCGTAACCCAAGCCCGTATAACGGAAAATAAGTTAAAAGTATTTACCTTTGCAAGTATAATCCTTAATTGAATAAATCACAGATAGCCTTTACTGGTCTCCTATTCTGGAACGAAGGTTTAAAAATAACCTATTAGAATCCTAACGGGTCTTTATATTTGCCGTAGCTTAGACCGGTCGATTTCAAAGGATAGTTACAGTTTAATCGCGTGAAAGGCGAAAACCGTGAATGGAGTGTGATTTTGACCCAACAAGTTTGAAGACTTGTTTTATATGGGTATAATAATCATACTCTGGATTTTGGGGTCAAAACAATATGGTTTGACCCGTTTCGGCTAATTTATGTAAACTAGTTACATAAGCTGAACCGTGCGCGCAAAAGGCGCAACGGGTAACCGTAAGAGTCCTACACTGTTTTCCTAAGTCAACATGCTTTAAAGAGGTTGTGGTATCAGTAGGATACCTTTCGTATTGCCCGTAACGAGTTTAAGTTCATTATACGCCCCGTAGGGGTTTTTCGGTCATTTTAAAGGCTTTTTAAAGAGCTTTCTGAGTTCTACAGGAAATCTGAGTTTCCCGGACAGTTTATAAAGTCTAAAATACTTTATTTATTATTTAAAATCAGTAGCAACTGGAATCGGGTCAAAAGACCTTGTAGAACTCAAATTGTGGCCAAAAAGGGCATATTCGGTATTTACCGAACCGATGCCATAACCGCAGGTTATGAGTGGGTCAAAAAATAATTAAAAATCTTTAAAAATCCCAAAATATTATTTTACATCAGTGTGTAAAAGGTTTGGTGTCGAAATCTTGGTTTAGATAGGCGTTATGCTAATTGCGCCGTTTATTACAAAAGTTTTCTTTAATTGCGCTATTTAGCATGACTTCTATTCTAGACCTCGGATTGACGTGAAACTTTAGGGACATGCTTAGAATTCAGTAACCAAGGTTATGGTCCTTTCACATGTCCAAAATTCTCGTTTTAATTTGAAAAGGGCGTTACGGTCAACTTTTAAGCACTTAACGGAAAGGTGTAAAAGACTTGGACAAACGACGAACCGGTCACAGAGGGTTATACCATCTTGTAACCTGGTCCTAAGAGAGTCCTAAGGCATATCTACATTACACTAAAACGGGTCAGAACTGAAGTCAAAGCAAAAGTCAAAGTTTTGCGACTTTCGGCTCCGAACCGGGTCAATATAAAAAATGGCCGAATCAAACAAGCTTAGACTTGTTAATATACTTATTATAATGTTTTATGAGTGTTTAAACAGGTTGCATACCGTCTACATTACAGATTATGCATAAATCGCAAAATAGTATTTATGTTGCTTTTTCTAAGCACGTTTGACTCGACACTTGAACTAGTTAGAGTGGTGATCAGGGGGAACCCTTTTAGGGGTTTATTACCCACATAAATACCAACTTATAACTACTTTTGATTCGGTTAATCACTGGACCATTTGTGATTAACCGCTATGTCAACCGTTAATTACGACGGTTTGACTTTTAAGCTAAAACTAAGGAAAAACTAAACCATAAAGGGTTGAACCAACTTACAGAAGTTCTATGCACGAAATGTGAAGCTTAGATAGAAGTCTTGAGCTCCAGGGATGATCAGAGGTGCAAGAGAAGGTGTGAGGAACATTGTTGCATCCTTATGGCCTTTTATAGGCAATGAGGATCACTAAGATCATCACACAAGGGTCTACAAGGCTCCCTTGATGATCAACAACTGTCCCTCAATGCTAAAATATGATTAGGGGTCGCCCATATCTCTGGAAGATCTTGGCATTTAAGTTTTACCGCTTAAAACAGCCAACAGCCAACTTTCTGTCGCTGGGCGTCTCTTACGGACCGTATGGCTTGGGCCTTGCGGTCCGTAAGCTTGTGGCGGAAACACTTTTACCCCTTCACCCCCTTACGATCCGTAAAGCATTACCCTTACGGTCCGTAAGCGATCATCAGTGGCAAAAAAATTAACCTTTCATGATTTGAATGGTCAACTTGAACTTAAATATTTTTGATGGATTGCCTTTAACCCATACTTGCCCAGATGTCTACCCCATTATGCAATATGGGTTTGTAAGAAGGATGGGTTCATGGCTAGTTATTTGTCTTGCATCATTTTCTTAAGACCCAAATTAATATCTTGGATACTTTTAATTATTATTAATGACCCGATTAAGATTAGGTGCTTATAAATTTGCTTGGGGTCTCGGGATTTATAATAACGGAGTCGCTCAGAGGTATAAAATTAACATGTCGACATATCCGAAAATCCTACCGCATATCTTAATTAAATCCGGGTTTATATTATTTTTGTCGTATTTGACACGTGTCATTTATTTATTAGACACAAAAATTCGAGGTGTTACATAAGCCTTTTTGGGTCAAGTGCCTATAAACGGGTCTTTTCCGTAAAACAACCAACCGAAGTGTAGAATCCGGGAAAATCGGTCAAATATACTAAATCCACCACGAGTATAGTTGTGGTGAAATGTAAGTAGATAATTCAAATTTGGGAAAATGATGGGTGAAAAGAATGAGCGAAATTTAAACTTTAAAGTTTAAATTCTTTAAACGGGTCAAAACGAATTACGCGCATAACTTGGGTATTGGTTGCGTAATCCACAAAAGTTAAAAATCTGAAATAAAGATTTTGAATTAAATACTTTGGTGTATGATTTATGATTAACTAGAAACAAGTGTGTGATGTTATAGTCAAACGTGTCGAATAATCATATAAAGGATTTATAAGCTAATAGCTTATAATTCAGATTTTTATGCAAACCGAGGTGATAAACGGATCCGTAATTTAATTACGGACGCATGAGAAAAAAATCACGCAATATGGACTTGTAGATAAAAAGCTATGGCAATTTAAAGATTGTTGTTTTTGTAAAAATGGAGCCGGGCAATTATGCAGGTCCAGAGAATGGACCCGCTGGAAAACAGACTTCCCCGCGACACGTGACAGAATCCCTTAATTTGGGCGCGACACGCGAAAAATTAAAGGACGCCTTCCGCGACACGCGGGAGGCATGAATTTGGACTTTTATTTTTATTCTCATTATTTGATATCGGAACTTGATTATACTTGTTTATATGTTGTCAAAACTAACCTTTAAGTTGGTTTTTATGTTAGGTAATGTTGGCGATACTCCGGACGACGGTCAAGCAACATGTCAAAGAACCAAACACAACACTTTTGAAGCTTCCGCGTTAATATATTTTGTTTTAACTAAATGTGAATATGTAACTCTTGATGTCACTTTTGTACGTTTTAAACTAGTGGGGATGTTAATCCTAAATACTCTAATCGTGTATGAATATTAAGTTAACACTTTATTTTTGTTAACACGTATTTTACGCAAACTAAATGCCTATTTAGTAGTAAATTCATATTAAATTAATATGGGTGTTACAAAGTGATTTCAACATGCATTGAAAATAATGTGCAGAGTCAGAAATCAAACTTTCAAGAAACGAAAGTACGGAATTTTTCAAGTTTATATCTCTTTGAAAAGATTGCAAGGTGATTGGTTACTTATCGGCTAATACAACACAATACTTAAAAGATTTCGAGTGAGAATCAATGAAGGGCGGTGGAGCATGTAAGATATTGATCTTAAATGCTTGGCTCATTTACTCTTCGTTGATTTAGTTCTCTATTTATAGAGAATGTTTGGCATGAATAAACATTTGTTTATTCATGTAGTTGACTTCTGGAAAGTAATCGTTTGGCATATTCATTGAATCCGAAATCTTCCATTTGCCAACTTGAAGTCTGCCATCCTTATCATGTCAGGCAGGTGGGGTCATCAGATATTTGATGATCTGTCTGATCCGGGTCAGATTGTAATCATCATATTATCATCAGATAGATCAGATTTCGTCTTTTCCTAGTCTGTTCTTCTTCCTTTTGTGGAAAGATCTCTTGATCTTTCTCTGATGCAAATAATCGAAGTCGAATCATCTCATTGTCATTTTATCATCATTGGTTTTAACCTTTCTTGACTTGTTATTCATTTGTTCTGATTAAGCATCAGATCTTCTTCATTTTACTTCAACACTTGCAAATTCAAATAAGAGGCCCTAACAATTTGTATTCCCGTATTTGTAATGGGATGATAATTTTACTAATGATGACCTGGACCTGTTCGGAATGTGCCCGTAGTATGCATCTGCATAAAATTTGTTCCATAGTATATACAAACACATATCAGTAATATGCCTCTCAAGCTACATGTTGATTTTGATTTGATATATAGCTCTAAACACATAACATAAATGAAACATAAATTTTAAATTAAAGACTTCCACGTTTATTTTTGCCTTATTGCATATAAGATTTTTTTTCTCTAATTCGATCTTGTACTTTTGACTTCACTCTATATATTTGTTGCAACGTTTACTTACAGTCTAAAATTTCAATGTTAGTGTCCAATTAATAATTTGTTCTGATTTTGACTATTCAGGATCAAAGCCCGATTTGAATTTCTCTTGGTTATTAAAATTCAAGGTTGGTGTCTAATGAATAAAGACCCAGTTCAAATATTCGAAACTTGAATTCAAATTCAATATTTAAATTTAGTTTGGTTGAGCTTAACATGTTAGTGTTTGAGCTTAACATATTTTGTGTCTTACACATGTCAACACATTTAAAACACAATTATATTTGTGTCTAAACTAGTTAAACACCTTAACTTGTTAATTACCTAATTAAAGGTATTTATATTATAATTTGAAAAAAGTAAAATATAAGGCATTTGCCTTACCGCTTACGCCTTGAGCTATACCTCCTAAACCAAACCCTGGTTTTACTTTTGAATCTTCAGCAAATAATTCTTCACGAATCCAGAACCCTAGCCTTCACCTCGTCCTCCAATACCTCTAAATTTTTGGGCTAGCACGAAATGTTTTAGAAGTGTTAAAGCATGACTGAATTTGGAATTGAATAATATAATTGTTTGCATGTTAAAGTTATAGTTCGGATTTGGGAAAAGAACTCATGTGAGTTCGTTACTTTTGTCCAAAGTCTGCTCTAATAAGAAGAAACAAAAAATCATATAAAGTCAATGATAATTTGAATTGATTTTTTTTTTTTTTGTTAAAACTATATGTGATTCTTGTTCTTTCTCTCTTTAGACATTAAAGCTGAATTGGACCCGTAAGTGGTCCAAAAATAAGGATGAACAATTGAACAACATTAAAATTTGAATTGAACCGTAAGTGGTCCACGATTTTTACATAACATGGATTTTTAATGTGTATAGTTTTAAGGACACCAATGTTTTAAAATTCGGTTTTATACCATACTGGATTTGGCTCAGAAACGGTTTATTCAGATGTATCGGGTGGTTTAATCGGTTTTACCGAACGGTTTAAACCGGTTTTTAAAACATTGAATTGGACACTAAAAATTAGTCAAAGAGAGATATCGTATTCGCGTTTAATTGGGTAAAAGACAATGATAATTGATAAAATGGACCCTCATAAGTAAACTATAATTATTATCTATGGATTGCAAAGTAATCATACTTATAAGACCAGACGGTATGGGGTCGGCTGAGGCCTGGCTTGGCCCGGCGCCGGTCCCCCACACCGCCCCCCACTTCTCCGGCTCGTCCCATCCGTCTCCCACCAGTCGTTCACGACGTGCCTCTCTCCTCTCTCCTCACACACACACAACTATACATTACCTTATATCTTAAAACAAAAGTTCGGCTGTTACATACATTGTTAGGAAGTTTGACTTGGTGGTGGTTGTGTTTCAAACTGAAGGAGAGGTTACCTGTTTGACTTTTCCTTCTGTGCTCCTTAAATGGATTTAAAGATTTCCTTTTTTCTACCTTTTCAAATGCACTTTTAATTTCCTTTTTTCTTAATTGAAGTTTAAATTTTTTACTGCAGCTTAAATTTCCTTTTTCTTAAGATTCCTTTTTTCCAGTTACAATTTTTCCCCTTTTCAAATGCAGTTTAAATTTCCTTTTTTTTATTGGAATAAATTTTTTTAAATAGAGTTTAAATTTCCTTTTTCTTAATTGACACCTATAATTTAAACATTTAGTTCTAATTTTGGTAATTGATAACTTTAACCTGTCAACCTTTCTTCTTAATAACTTGGCCTCTCATTTTATTTGAATTGCTTTTACGACTTTACATCGTAGCGTCACACATTAATATGTTTTTTTTTATCTATGCTTAACTATGTGAATGTCTAAATAACTTTTACGATTTTACATGGTTGTCTAAGTTACCATCACAGCTTTACACCGCAACGATGGAGAAATTCTCTTTTTTTTTTTATCTATGTCAAATGACGTTAATCTCACAAACATGTCGTGTGTAACAATGTAAAAACGCGTAATTTCACGTACGGGCATTACACGTGTTTTTCTATGATTAACACACCACATAAAAACATATACATTGTAACCGCAATACTTATATAGGTTACACTGAGGTAGATCGGATACGCCGAAACACATGTTTTTCTATGATTAACACACCACATAACGTACCACCAACTATAAACAACTAAGGTTCCGCAGCCGTAACACACGACGTGTAGCGTACCTGTCGGTTTAAATTCGTCTTTCAATGGAAACGACTAACGTTTGACATAAACTTTTTCCTAAAATAAGCATACTCAGATATAATATGTTTTTATCCTTATTTTGTGACCGAAAGCGAGTCGAGTCAAATATAATAGTTTTTCATTCAACGGTGATGTAATATTTTTCAAATTGGATTAAATATACAGTATAAATTCGAGTTACCTTAACTTTCGACGTCGCCGCAACGCGCGGCGGGTCAAAGTCCTAGTACATACATATATATAAAGGGGTTCATCCCCACCCCCTAGGTCTATCCCCTTCAAGCCCCTCCTACGTGGCGGTGACGTGACGACCCATCCCCTTGGGGATGAGGCTCTCCATACCCTCCAGTCTAAGTAAACTATAATTATTATCTTTGTATTGCAAAGTAATCATACTTAAATTGGTGATTTTAATAAACAAAAGGAACAAAGTATCTGACTTATAATAAAAGATTTCAAATAATATCACATGTCATTCTCTCCTTCAACCTCATAAATTTTATTTATATTTGTTTAATAAATTTCTTTTAATATTAATATTAATTAATAACCAATATATAGATATCACTTATTTTTATATTTATATTTATCTAAAATTAATAAATAATTTCAATTTTGTAATTTAGGCCCTTTGTTTTTTTACTTTTAAACCCAAAGTTTTTCTTCTTTTGCAATTTAATCCTAACTCTTTTTTATTTTCAATTTTCGTCCACCACACTTTTCATCTTTCTCAAGTTTTTCGTTTCGTTCTAAATTTTGTGAGTTAATTCACCGCAACATGCGTGTGGGCTTCAACATTTTTCGTATATTTTTTTCCGTTTGACTGGCCCGTCGCGTCACATCAATTTTTTTTGCGTGTGACAAGTTCGTCCAACACGCGGGTCCTGGATGGACTTAGTTATTTTTTCTATGTTTTATGTTTCGGTTAATTTCTCAGCAACGAGCGTGCGTGATTCAAAGATTTTACGTCTGCTTTTCGCTCGGCGTTATTTTTTCCCGTTTTTATTTATTTTGTTTTTACGAGCTTTTCTGGTGTTGGTGGTCGCTGACAATGGTATAGTATTGCTATTGCTTAACACAGTTTTATGACAACCACTGCAACACAGTGGCTTAATACTAGTGGAATTTTATAAAATCGTTAAACTATGGTCAAAGCAAGTCCACATGGATAACAAGAGAAGATTTATGTCATAGAATGGATATTATTAAGAGTGAAATGTCCATATAAGTCATTGGTTGTGAGATGTTGATCGTATAAAGTATAAACATAGTAATGAATAATTATTGGTGGGTGACTAAGGTGTAGCTGATGAAAACAGCATAAGATATTTATATGTGAGTATGTGACTAAGATGAGTATAAAGATTTATTTTATGAATTATGATCCACACATTAAAATGTGTCCTTATATTATAGTTTGTATAAAATGATCAAAGTGATAAACTTAAATTATTATATAGCTAGCACAAAGTTAAATCCGAGTCGATCAAGCATTTTGGGTGTTTGTAATTTTTTGAGTTGTCACAACTGATCTTGACGATTTCTTTAAATTGAATTTAAACCATAAATTAAGTACTATTCTAGCAAAATAACATTCGGTACGAATTCATCTTACTATACCAACTCTCTTATCCCTAACTGATCTAACTACCAAAGCTTGTAGCCTACCAGTACCAATCTATAAAAAACGGATTGCTAACCTGAGTCGTACACGCATGGCAACAGCTTCGTTGCGCTTCTGGTGTTTAGGGTTTCTTCACAAGACCATACATTTTACGTCTAACAGATCATAACTTTCAACCACTTGAGGGGGAACGTACACATGTACAACACTACTTAATACCGCTCCATATTTGTAACCCCCCACCCGATGAATGCTTCGGCTTCACTCCACCGGAATCTTCCTTCCAATAATCCTCCATACTAACCACAATACTCCACATTCCCCTCCCCAAAAACTATTTCTATAGACCAAATTCAAGTCCTAGAACTAGATGTATATTTATACATCACATGCATAGAAATCACTAAGAAATTACCAAAATTAAGTAGGCCACATGAGTCAGAAATTTACATGCTCAAATTGATAGCTTTTTTTTTATTTGTGTAGGATCAAGGAAGCTTCGTACCATTATTGTCCATATGAAATAGTACCCATTTGGGTCCTTGTCAAAGTGTTCGCTAAAACGCGTGAAAGACCGTGTGGATAAATGAGTTTTTTTTACTTTTTTTAATATAACTAGGAATAAGCCCCGCACGCGTTGCGGCGCGGGTACATCGTAAATATTGAATGGATTAGTTCAAATATCATGTGATGCGTGAATCATATGAAAACGTGCATTTCGACGTATCATAGAAAACCTAAAGGGTATAACAGAAAAGTTGACACGTATAATCAAAAGTGATTAATTAGAACTTTTGAAAAAAGGGAAAAAAACCACAATTTAACTCCACTCGATTCGAAACAAAATTAACGAAACATTTATAAAATAAACACGGAAACATATTATATTTGACCTCATTCATTTCCCAAAAAAGTTTACGTTGAAATATACACCAACTCGAATTATACCGAAACGTACATAGAAGTAAGCACGTAAAGAATGTTTTTTTTAGACAAAAAAAATATTATATTTGATCTGACTCGTTTCCAGAAAAATTTTACATCAAATAGAGCAAATCGAATTTATACCGACACGAAAATAAAAATATGCACGTAAAAATAGTTTATTTTAAGTAAAGATGGAATAGGGGTAAAATCGAAACAAATAATTTTTAGTAAAAAATTTAATAGGTGAAAAACGTTTATAAAATCGTGCCAAGTAGCCCCAATGCCACACCACCAACAACAGAAGAGCTCGTAAAACAAAACAAATAAAAAAGAAAAAATAACACTGACCGAAAAACAGACTTAAAATCGTTGAATCACGCACCCGTTGCGACGTGTTAATGTGAAGAAATTAGACCGAAACGTAAAACGTAGAAATAAGAAACCAAGTCGATTTAGGACCCGCGCATTAGAACGAACTTGTAAAAAGGCGACCGGCATGTCAAACGGGAAAAGAGACAAAAAAACGTTGAACCACATACACACGTTGCGGCGTGTTAACTCATAAAATTTTGAACGAAACGTAAAACTTACGAAAGATGAAAATTATAGGGGACTAAAGTTGAAAATAAAAAAAAAGTTTTAGGGTTAAATTGTAAAACATGAAAAATTTTGGGTTAAAAGTGAAAAAGTTAATAAGGCTAAAATGAAAAGATTAAACTTATATGAAAAATTGAAAACCAAATTTTTTTTGAAAAGCACCCTATGCACATTGTACAACAAACAAAGCAACAAAATGTTTCTTATTTATAATATGAAAATGCTTTTGTTTGGCTGGCCAAAAAAAAGTGTCAAATACTTTATTGGATAACAATATTAAAAACAATAAGATATCATAATTAATAAGGTAACTAAGTTGTTTGATGTTAAATTATTGTAAAAGTGAAGTGGTTACTATTTTCATTGTTTATTTTTTTTAAAATAAACTTTTATATACGAAGTTTAATAAAATTTTGAATATGCTGTTACGACATGCTTTTTATCGACATCTCGATATAAATTATTCCATATATAAATAAGTAACATTTTCATGCATAAACACTTGTAACTTGTGCTTTAGGGATTTTTCAAAAAAAAAAAACTTTATTTTTTAGTTTTAACCCCAAAGGTTTTTACCTTTTTCAATTTTAACCCTACAAAATTTACTTTTTTAACTTTAACTCAAAACTTTTCATTATTTGCAATTTAACTTCCCAACTTTTGTAAATTATACTTTTCGTATTTGGTTTAACGTTTTTACGTTTCGTTACGTATAGTTCTAAATTTTTCGAGTTAATACGACGCAACGTACGAGTGTGGTTCTACTTTTTTATGTTTTGTTTCAAATTTTGCAAGTTAACACGGCGCAACGTTCATATGTGATTCAACGTTTTTACCTTTATTTTTTCATGTTTGACAGGTTCATCGCAACACGCAGATCCTAGGTCGAGTCAGTGTTGGTGGTCGATCACGGTCGTGTGACATCAGTACTATTTGACACCGTTTTATGCCCCGCCGCAACGCGGGGTGTGCTTTGGGGGTTTTTCCAAAGAAAAAATGGTTATGCATATGGTTGTCGTAACCTTGACTTTAGGGGTTTTCCAAAAAAAAATGTTTTTTTCACTTTTCACCAAAAAGTATTTCATAAATTACTTTTAACCAAAAACTATTTATTTTTTTTACTTTTAACACAAAACTTTTTATCTTTTGCAATATATCCTCACAACTTTTTTTACTTTCAACTTTGATCCTTTATAGTTTTCATTTTCCGCAAATTTTCCGCTTTATGCTTGGTTCTAAATTTTGCGACTTAACACATCGCAACGTGCGTCTTTGGTTTAACGTTTTTATGTTTCGTTCTAAATTTTGCGAGTTAACACGACGCAACGTGCGTGTATGGGTGAACGTTTTTACATCGTCTATTTTTCTCCTGTTTGACAGGTTTAACATAACGTGCGGGTCCTAGGTCGACTTAGTTATAACTAAAGAATCCCCGCCGCATTGCGGCGGGTCTCAATTCTAGTTTTACTTAAAATCAAGTTGTAAATAGTATTCTACAAATGACACAGTTTACCATTTTTGTTATATTAACAATGTACATTTGCGCGACGCTTATTTTAATCAAAGTTTTTTCTATTTTTATTTTAAAAAACAAACGTGTCAATTATAATTGATTTTTTTTGTTTGTTGTGACAAAATAAATGGATTCTGACCGAATAACATCGATAGCGATAAAAGAGTTGTTGGTTGCTACTATTCATAACTGGTAAGAAGAAATTGGTTGATATTGGGCCTAACACATAGTTACTAACTGGGCCGACCCAGCATGCTTGGGCTTAATACAGGTTAATTTGCTTTCACTTTGCTATCACAGGATTCTAAACTTGTTCGGTTTATTAAGATTGGCGAATTTATTTTTAGCAAAAAGGGTTTTCATGTTATAACTCGCTTTAGACCAAAAAAATTGATTGAGCCGGCTCTAAATTTACTTAGGCCATGTCTGGTAAAATTAACTAAAACTTTATCTGACTAAAGTTTATTTACTTATTGTGAACGATAGGTTGCACGGCCGGTCATGGGGAGGGGCATAGTGAGCGACTGCATGCTAGGGCCCACTTTCCCGGGCCCAAAAATATATTTTATGTATTTTATATGTAATTATATTAATACAAATAACCTATAATTGAATTAGTATCGGACCAATACTATGGGGAATAAAATATTGTTATTCAAATTTTGATGCAAAAATAATGTTATTGAGTATTGGTTAATTAAATTAGTTTATGCCCAATATTGTGATGAATTAAATTGAGATTGCTAAATGATGGTGGGCTGAACAAGGAATAATGTTAAGGCCCTGGCCCACCTAAACTCATTAAAGTTTTAAATTATTTATTCTTATCACAATTATCATTGTATTACAACTTTTTATATATGTTTATAGTTTTCAGGGTCCATTTTTCCTAAGCGCACAGGACCCTTAAATTTTCAAGGAAAACCGTTATAGTTATAATATAGGTTTGGTTGTGCTATCACTTTGATTCGGCTATCAAATAACATATAACCGAAATTGTTGTTACAACTAAATTCGTGTCAGGTATTGTTGTCGGATTGGACCACATCTTGCACTCGCGTGCTTAGATCTAAGCTATAACATGTTAGCTCATTAGAAATTGGTTGTCATAGAAATATTAAGAGTAAATGAGGATAACCAACTGGGGTAGCCCAGTTGGCCACCGACACCCACCTCTTTCCAGAGGTACCGGGTTCGAGTCTTGGGAGTGACATATGTCGCCCAGGGTAAGAACTCGGCATGGGGAAGTCACCGCGGAGCTAGCTTGGTCGGGTAGCGGCTCCCAGAGTGAGATCACTCCGGCGGTTGGGAGGACCGTGCACTGTCCCCCCCCCCCCCCCCCCACCCCAAAGAGTAAATGAGGATATTATTTAATCATGTAAACCACTTTCCTGTTGTATATGTTGAATTTAATCAATTTATCCTTTGTTGCATGATTCTTGTGTTCTAGTCCGACCATATGTGCATTATTTTGCATGTACTTACATGAATAAAGTAGTTTAAAGAATATGACCATTGGCCAGAGCTCTTTGTCCTACTGGAACATGATAGCAAAGTGATTTATTGTCGAAAATTGTATGATGCGACCTTTCAATATAAGTGAAGTTATATGTGGTTTTTATTATTGTAGTACTGTGTGGGTACATTTGATTTTCCCTAATATGCATTATATGGAGTGTGATAGTAATGATAAAAGGCACGTTGTTTAGGCGCCATCAAGGCATGGGGTGCCCCCTCTCATTATCACTAACATATATTATGGAATGGTCTGATTGGTCTCCCTCACACTCACACTCACCAAAATTGCTTCACTCACGAGTGTCAGGGCAACCACACGTCCACACCCACCCGCTCAACACCACTCAGTTGGGTGTGACGTGATGTTTGTGTGATAGTAATGCATACGTGTTGGCCCACCTCTCACGGACATGTAACATATATATATGTAACATGTGGTATAATATGAACCTTGCATTTTACTTAATTAGTAGTTTCATATATCTTATTATAAAATTTCAACATAAGAAGCTTTGACCCTAGAAAGTAAGGTGAAAGTTAATTTCTTTTTGTCACAAACCACTTATTTAGCATCTTATGGAAACCACTCTGTTAGAAAGAAAAAAATGACAAGAAAGAACTTATATTAACTATTATAAAGATTAAAAAAATAATAAAACAATGACAATACGAATCTGTATAAATTCAATCACCGTGAGTTAAGTTGGATAGGTTTGGTCGGGATCTTTCGAATTTATGTTATTTAACATCAATCTTTTGATGTTACATCATTATAATCATACGATAGTACGATACATTACATTGATGTGCTTTTGCTATCATGTAGGTTTAAGGTGAAATGGTGTTTAAACGCTATGCTTAAAAGCAAATATGAGAGAATATGCAAATAAGGGAGGCAAACCTTAATAATATACGATGATTCGAACAATTTAAGTTTGTTATGTTGATCAATATGATGTAACCATTGGCGGACCTAAGTGAGGTGGTGGGTGGGCATGCGCCCCCCCTTAAAAAATCTTTTTCGTGTATTTTATAGGTAAAATTCTCGATACACCTCTTGAGAGTTTGGTTGAACTCCTCGTGTGCACCCTTAGAAAATAATTTATGGGTCCACCATCATGTAACTAGTATTCAAAACATTCATAGAATTAAGTTAGTTATGTTGATCACATATATAGACATATACATACTATCATCATCCTTACCGGTATTATGTTCCCCATCTTCTTGATTAGTATTAACATCCACATCATTCTCACTTCGATTCACAACCACATCATTCAAGTTCTGTTGAACACTATCACTTTGATTCACAGCCCCATCATTCAAGTTATGTTGCACATTATCACTTTGATTCACAGGATTCTCACCAAAGAATGGGTCAAACTCAAGATCATCAATTGTAACATCAATTTCATAATGAACGCTACTTTTTCCTACTTCATTTTGAGCATGACTATGTCCTGTTTCTAGTTGAACACTATCTTCTATGTCATTGTCATTGTCAGTTCCATTCCCAAAAGGTTGAGCACTACTATGTCCTGTTTCATAATGAACACTACTCTGTCCTACTTCATTCTCATTTCCATTCCATCCTAACAATAACCTATTCTTACTGGCTTGATGTTTTCCATTGCCATGATCTCCTCATCAGTTATTTCTTACACCCTAAGCTTGGTTGGGGAGCAGAAAAACGTATGCATAGTTGTTATAGCATACTGACAATACACATTCATAACCCTAGACTCAGGAACAACTTTGAGAAAAGCTAAAACATCTGCATCACTCCCCAAAGCCCTTAGTCCAAATCAAGATTCTCACCGGGAACAAGAAAGTGATAATACCTTTCAACGTTCTTTAAAAGGCCAAATTTGTCCACGATACAATCCAGTTTATGCACAGAGAACTTATCTTCATCTTGCAAGTCAATAAAATTGCAGTTTTCTTCAACATAAGCCATATCTAGAAATCGGGTGAATCTGCTACTGTGATGAAGCTTAATGGTGAATAGATTAGAGAACCCCACTGCATTAAGCAATGATCATTTACTATTAGTCATAATTTCAATAAACAAAACGTAAAAACATTAGGTTATCAAATCTCAAAACCCTAAAAATTACTGTAGAAGGCAACGACTTCAGCTTGTGATAAGTGTTGTCGGATCATGAATTGTCTAACATTGTTGTATAGATTGATGTTTATCGTGGAATAAAGTGAAGAAATTAGAAGGATGAATGAGGGAAGGAGTGAAATACGAAGGTTAGAATGTGAATGGTGAAGAATACAAAGGGACGACGACTGCAATCAACGGTGTAATACCAATAATACATTTGCCTTAAATAAACCCTAACTGAGTAATTTAACTCAGTTTGGTGTAAAGGATGTAAAGTGTTATATAACATGCGTTTTTTGGACATAAAATGGAATTAAATTATTTAAAGGACACGTTTCAAAATTCAGATAATACATAAAGGACACAAAGTGTAATTTACTCTCTAGTTTTATATAGCCAAACATTCCTCAACCAACATACGTATAGCACAAGAAAACAAGTTAGTATAACAAAAAAAATAATATACTTCCGACGATGGACTCAAAATTTATTTTCTGATGTCAATTGAGTGGTTTAACCAAACTTTTAAGAGGCGATACGTATTTTTTCCTAAAAATTACACTAATTTTACACTTAAAAACTTTTTATGGCAATTTGGAATATTAAAGTATTTGAAAATTTTCTAAACTACACCTACTTGGAAATAATAAAAAAAAAAACATAAGTTCTTAACTTATAAACCACCAAAAATTTAAACAGTGATCCACTGTAAACAACTAGTTTAATACCTGTCCGTTGGACGGGTTACGCTAACAACGTAACAAACAAAGATAATGTATATTGATGGTGTTTCGGTTTGCTTCTCCTTTTCTTCTTTTCCATCTCCTATTTGAAAAAGTTACAACCATCTAACTTTTACTTTTTTTCTTTTTAAACCACTAAAACTCATTCTCAAAACACATTCCGGACTGCCAAGTCGCACATCCTGTCTCCAACATTCACATTCCGAACTGCCAAGGTCGCAACAGTTGGAATGCTCCCGCTGTAGGGCCTCCAAACGAAGTAAACCTTCGGGATTGCGATTTTACTCCATAAAAACGTTGGAGCCTTAAACTCCAAACACCTCTCTTTATGAAAAATTTCAACCTCCTTCATAAACGCACTTGATTAGTCTGGAACAGAGGATTAAATCTCAGCCCTTCAATCATCAATTTTGCAGTGTTAGATTGCAGATGTGGAAGTTATTAGATAAAATATATACATTATCAAGAAGATTGACGAAGCCGATATGGATTTCCGCAAGCAACTGACGAACCAATGAACATGGGTATGTCTCCACTTAAAGAATTTGTGGAGAGGTGAAGATACCTTAATTTAGTCATAGAGCCATTCAACATAGAAATGGTTCCATTAAATGAATTCCAATGAAGGTCTAAATGACTCAAGTAACTTAAGTTAAGCAATGAAGGGCTAATTTTACCTTCAAGATCTCCAGAGCTCAAGTCAAGGCTTGTGACGTGCCCTGGTCGGCTGTTGCAAGTGACTCCACCCCATTTACAACAATCCCTGGTTGTTTCTTCATCAACCGCCATGTAGACAGAAGGTCGTAAGGGTCTAAGGGTCTTGATCAATGTATGATTTGAAATGAAGAAGAGCATTCCTCTCCTTGTCGATGCACTGAGGAGGTGCTCCTTTTGTTGCTGCCACCAGAATGATGGTTGTCGCCTTTAACCATAGCAACAAAAGTAGCAAAACAAACAAAATAAGACGCATAAGCTTATGGAAAATATTATTTCTCATAATGTTCTTTCAAAGTGTGTTGATATCAGTTCCCATAGCAAGCTTTATATAAACTCGAGTTTGAAGCATTAAGCACGCAACCTCAATCGGATGTGTGAAATGTCTTGGTCAATATGTGTGACATTAACTTCCTGGGCCATTGGTCCAATTAGTTAGTAATGTAGTTGGGAGTACATATGAAGAGGAAAATACACACAACTTCTAGTGCTTATGTTAATAGTAAAGTTAAAGCATTATAACCACAATTAATTACTTAAATATTCAATCTTTTTCACTGATCCCTTTACATTATATCAAAACTAAAAAGTGTGGTTTTACCAGAATACATGTAAAATATGGCTGTTTATAGGAAACACAATACTCACACTACTCCACTGTGTAATTAATATCAGTAAAAATGGCAACACAACCAACACTACTAGAAAAAAAAAAAGATGCTTTCAACGCACTTTTCCGTTACAAATTCGTCACAAATTCAAATTTTCTACGGATTTGCAACAAAACCTTGATGTTGGAAAAAGCCTAGTTGCAAATTATTTACTACACATTTACAACACAGTTTTCAACGCATTTCCGACAAAAATATGGTGTTGGAAATTTGTAACGCGTTTCCTACGCATTTTCTAATTATCATTAGTAGAGTTTTGTAACACAATTGCAACGGAATATCCAAAAAAATGCAACTCATTTGTAACGGAATATCTAAAAAAATTGCAACACAATTGTAACGGAATATTAAAAAAAGTTGCAATGCATTTGTGACATAATATTTAAAAAAAAACTGAAAATTCAGATTTTTTGCTTAAAAATTGCAGGAAAAACAGAAAAAAACCACAAAAACTGTTTGAAATTCAACTTGCTTCAAACATTCTAACCTATCCCTTTCAGCAATTAATAAATTAAAAGGCTTCAATATAATTTAAACATGACAACTTAAATCTACAAGGTTGTTCCTATTGCAAATAACAAATAATACTTTCGTCGACAAAACTTTGGTTGACGCCAATATTGCCTGCTTTGCTCCGGTTCCTAGGGTTTCAGAAGTTCACCACAACAACCTTTGGTTGACGTTAACTACAAAAAGATCACAAAAATAAAGATTAGCATAAGAAAAAAACAAAGAAAAGAACTCGCATGAAAAAGTGTCAACATAAGTCTTTGGTGTGTTTACAAGTGTCAACAAAGAAATAAACTTTGCAGAGTTGATGTACAAATCCTTCACGTCACACTTTAGCTCTTGGTGTGTTTTCAAAAAAGTGTCAACATAGGTATAATCAAAACGACTCACTTCGACTCAAAATGCATTTTGACCAATTACCCAACATTCTAGACTAATTTCTGAGCCATATGTAGAACTTGTTGAAGCTAAAAGAGCAGCCTTTATAACACATTTACACATGGGCAATAACACAATTAGAAAAAAAAAACTGTAAATAAATTAAGATCCACTCAAACCCGATCACGGAGTAGATGATGACACTGTAAACCACTGTTTGCGGCAACACGTTGGGATTTCCACTAAAACCTGAGCAAAAGCATATGATTTCAATTATTTTGAACAATATGATTTATGAGATTTTATGCATTGAAACTACACATTGGGTGGTTTCAAACGGTTTGAGCAATTTGACTTGTTACTTTCAAGCTATTGTATTTTTTTCACCCTTTTGATCCGTTTTGAAAGAAAAATAAAGATGACCTGAATCAACCCATTCATTAGTTAATGGGTCGAGATAACGTCTTATAGTCGAGATAAACTCAACTCAAATGATCAACCGCCTACTTTTTTTCAAAAAAAAAAAAAAAATTAAAGCCATTAGTTAGAATGGAAGCAGACCTTGGAACACTCCACCCCTTTGCGTTTTAAGGCACAATATGGTGATCTCTCACGCGTATGTGTCAGCACACACTCACATCCACAGCTTCATCTTGACCGCAAACTCGTTCTTTTAACCGTTCATCAAGTCCCACCAATAGCATTCTTTCATAAACAATCAACTGCTGAATTGGAATTCCTGACCATAACGAAGCAACTTCTGTTATTTCACCAGCCAGGGGCGGACCTTTAGTTATGTGGGGCGTAGCCCGGGCTACGGCTCAAGTTTTTACTAGTAGTGTTAATTTTTTAATTTTTTTCGATTTTTATGCATATGACACCCCTGAACAAGTACGAGGAACCCCTCAAAATTTTTTTTACAAAATAATAAGATGTTGGTAAGCCCAAATAAGTAAATAATAACACATTAGGTAAGCCCAAATAAGTAAATAATACACATTTGCTAAGCCCAAATAAGTAAATAATAGCCCAAAATTGAATGATTATTGATTTGGGCAATTGGGCGGCATGTTTTTTTAATATTGTATGATTGCACGATAAAAAAAAATTTGGGATACCCCTGAATTGATGTTCTAGTTCCGCCACTGTCACCAGCTCCCACTATTGTAGGCCTAAATGTAAAACAACAATTATTTATTATAAAAAAAATCCAAGATGAAATTGGTGTAATAATTAAGTATAAGCATAAAAAATACCCTTTTGGTAGCTATTGAATTGACTGGTTTCCTTTTAAGATCTTTTTTTTTTTTTTACATTTTATACTTTCAATAGAACATGATCAGGCACTTAAAAATAACAAAATTTGTGCTTACCCGACTCTTTAACCTCCCTAATTAGGGAAGTTACACGTCCCTCTAATTCACCCCTCTTTTGCACCAGAAATTAAATCTCCATGAAACTTTGGAGGCTTAAACTCCAAACTCCTCTCTTTATGAAAAATTTCAACCTCCTTCATAAACGCACTTGATTAGTCTGGAACAGAGGATTAAATCTCAGCCCTTCAATCATCAATTTTGCAGTGTTAGATTGCAGATGTGGAAGTTATTAGATAAAATATATACATTATCAAGAAGATTGACGAAGCCGATATGGATTTCCGCAAGCGACTGACGACCAACTTAGGAAAGAGCACGAAAGTGGGGGTGTAAAACATCTGCAACTTGAAAGGGATTAGGAATTTAGGGACAAATCAAATCGGGTGGGTTAGTAACACAAATACAAAATTTATAATCATAAGAAACCCTAACTAAAATCTAGATGCTTACCAGGATGTGATTGAATGAAGGTTTAGATAGCCATTGATGAAAGCTATGTTATGTGTATGTGTATATACCAGATGTGTACAAGGGGAAGGGTGTATGAAGGCTACCTGCGACGTGAGGAGGAAGGGTGTATATCAGATGTCCCCTAATCGTGATTTATGCTACCAATGACTGTTTTGAATCAAGAATTGCGTACCTTGTGATCAATTTCAGAAATTTTGTGGCGTCAGTGTGTGTTAAGCAACGAAAGGGTGTAGAACGGAGGCGGCGCTGGTGTCAGACTCAAACAACAGCGGCGACGAGTAGAGGAGAAAGGCTTACCGACGGCAATTGTGTGAAGCAAACCATTAATACTGTCATTTAACTTCAATAACCACCCACCACTGTCAATGAAAACGCCCTGTATATAAAAGATTAAAAGGAGGAGTTATGAGGTGTAAAGCAAACATTTGTTTAAACAGATATAAATAGAGGAAGGGTATATTACAGTTACCTGCAACAACGTGGGGAGGAAAAAAAGGAGACATGGAGGTTTACCGGAACCTGTGCAAAAAAAGTGGAGCTGCTGAAAACTTAAATGAACCGCCCTAAACTGCTAGAGTAGCAGTTATTTTGGTGAGTTTAAGTGGCTGAGATTTAATCTCAGCATGATCCGACGGTGGAGATTGATTTCAAAGGTAACTTCCACTTAATGGGTTCCATATATATATATATATATATATATAATATAGTTCTATGTTTATCATATAATATTTTTTTTAACGACAAATATTTTTTATTGTTGTCTATAGGACTTGAACCTAAGACCTCCCACTTCCAATGTGTTTAAATGTTTTGTCTGTATCAATAGACCACCACCTCATTGGTTATCATATATTATTGTAAAAATTGATATTCAATGCGGTCGAAAACAATTAAGAGGGGTTGCAA
Organism: Helianthus annuus; assembly: GCF_002127325.2. Lineage (NCBI taxonomy): Eukaryota > Viridiplantae > Streptophyta > Magnoliopsida > Asterales > Asteraceae > Helianthus > Helianthus annuus. The sequence continues at coordinate 4,902,146 of NC_035443.2, forward strand.
AAAAAATTACATGACATATTTATAAATATAAATATGGCAAGTTAGCCTCAAATATCTTATAACTGTGCTAGTAACCGACATTTTTTCTTCATGTTATAGATCTTGTGTATATACCACGATATTAGATAGACTTTTTGTACGAAACACATATTGTTTTAAATTTTAACTGCACTAAAAATATATAATCTAACTCCATTTTCACTTCCAAAATTATAATAAATATACCGCCCAAAATCAAACTACCGAAATTCAAAAAAACAAAAACTTAAAGGACAAAAAACGGTACAGTAGGAAGGTGTAAGGGCATTTAAGATTCATCACATGCAACGCCATGAATGGGCCAAACCTGTAGCTTATCAACCCCCCCAAATATCCAAAGAGTTAATATTAAATCTCATTTATAAATGCAAATAAATTAATACTTGTATTCTATTTCTCTCCACCATGAAGTCCATCGTTTCTCAATCGGAGGATTGGCAGAATCTTAGGGTGGTGGAAACAATCTATGAGGAGGATTCGGGCGAAGACTCGTCTACCGCACCGTCTTCGCCGCTGCCTCCCTCCTCCCCGTCCGCCACCTCTCTTTTCTCCCGAGTTAAACAATGGTAAGTTATTCGGTTCAAAAGTTCAAATTCAGAAAAAGGTTGCGACACAGCTTGTTGCCTATTTGCCTGTCATTTTATTGTAAAATTTGTAGTATTTTTATATGAAAGTTATGCTAGATAAGTGTAGTCTAATTTAATAATTCTATATCTTAGTCTATGAAATGCTCGTCTAGCAATATGGTGTTTGCCCGTGAGTTTAAATTTTTGCAAATACAAGGTTAAGTCGTATTTAGAGATGTAAAAAATTGGCATATTTTAGTCTATGATCAGCTAGTCTAGCAGTATGGTGTTTACCTATTAAAAATAGTGTGAGTTTAAATCTTTGCAAATACAAGGTTAAGTCGTTTTTTTTTAAATCTTAGTATGTTAGAATTGTTTGTTTTTATATCAATTCCTTGAGAAAATTTTAATTTTTTTTGAAAGATTGGAAAGATTTTGAAGTTAGAAAGTAACGTATATGAAAGTTGAAACCAACAATTAAGTTGAAATTAAATTTTAATTAAGCGTTATTTTAAAGATTTTGATAAATAATTAACTGTTTATAAAATTTTAAGAGACATATACAGTTTATTCTAACATTTTTATGTCATATGTTTAGGTCCCAAAATAATGGAGTTGAAACCGATGTGATCATACATGTTCAAGGTTCTAGTTTTCGTTTACACAAGGTATGTATGTATGTATGTTTTTTTTTTTTTTTTTAGAAATTGAAAAAAGAACACTTATTAATCTTGAATTGTAATCAGTAGATAATTATATTTTTATTTATTCTTTTGTTTGTTGATAAAGTTCAAATTAATATATCCTTTTATTTGTTGGTATATGTTTATAAAAAGGTTTAGGTTACTTTTATAAAATTATCAACGTTCACAACATGTTTTATATAAAACACTTCTAACTTTTTCAACCTCTATGCTTAAAAGGTTAGAAGTTAAAAAGTTAAGAAACTTGATATTAAATTACATATGAAACTGTAGTTACGTTTTATTTCTCTGAATGCTATAAACATGTACACAAAAAGATCTTCAAAATCACTTTTCAAAAATCGTAACAAAACTTGAAAATTTTAAAAGAAAATTTGAAGTCTTTGAATGTGTTGATTTTAAATGAATTGTTTTCATGTATTATATATAAGGGTCCTAATAATCTCACACCTTAAAATCTTAATTTCACACTTGTATACGGGCCGTATAACGTTATACGACCCGTATAAAATAATGTAACATGACAAATATTTGGCCGTATAATGTTATACGGGTCGTATACATAGAAAAAATTTTAGGTCGTATAACATTCTATACGGGTCGTATAATGTTATAAGGTCCGTATACATGGACAAAAAACCATTCCCTGATTTTTTTTATTTGTGCAACAATCAGTTATGTGGCCCGTATAACTTTATACAGGCTGTATACATGTTGGGGTGTGAAAATAAGATTTTAGGGATATGAGAATAGTGAGACCCATTATATAAAGCGCGTTACTTGCATTATTTTAAACTATGAAAACTACATAATCATTTTTTTTTAAATTATATTCTGTCAAATTTAATTACATTTGATTTTAGGATTTTTGTACTTCTGTAATTAAAATTAATAAAAGAAATATTCCAACCTAAGAAGCTAAAAAGATATAAACAAATTAATTGCTATAGCTTGGAACACTACGCTTTTGCCAATCTCATTCACGAATTAAATGATGAAAATTAATAACCTAACAAACACATTATTCCAAATTTATTAGACTACACAAAAAGTCAGTACAAAAAATCAATACAAACCACATTAAATGATTATAACAACATTAAATTAAATCTTATGTTCCACCTAGGATCCTCTAGCACGATGCAGCGGATATCTCAAACGGCAGTTAACAGAAACTACCAACGTTACAATCTCTCCACCGTTAAACATAACGGCCCACACATTCACTCTAGTAGTTGATCATTGTTATGGAGGCCACTTGTTCATAACACCTTTCAATGTGGCTTCTTTATTGCTAGCAGCCGAGTTGCTAGAATTAACGCGCGATTCAAATGTTTGCGTAAGTCTAAGGGAAAAGGCGGATGCGTACTTGTGTCGTACGGTTTTGGGGGACAGGAATTATGCCGCGGTGGTGCTAAAGTCGTGTATGGGGCTTTTGCCTGATGTGGAGACGCGAACGGGTGTTGTGAGTAGGTGTATAGAGGCTATGAAGTTGAATTGTGATGTTGGGGATGATATGGCTTTGTTTGATGGTGTTCAAGAGGTTTCGGGTGAGGAGTTTCGGTTGGTGATCGAGTGTTTGCATCGGCGGTTGAATGGTAGTCATGATTTACTCTATAGAATCATTGACTTCTATTTCAAGGTAATTGTTGTAAAATTATTGAGTAAAATTAGGGTGTGTATGAGTCAGTTTTAGCTGTATTAAAAACGAAAAATCTAGTTTTTGAATTCTGGTTAAAATTAGGGTGTGTATGAGTCGGTTTTAGCTTTATTAAAAGTTAATAACCAAAAATTAGGTTTTTGGATTTTTAAAAATTGTTCGTCTTCGGTATTTTTGGTTTTCACTATTAGTTCACCTTTTGATATTTTTGATTTTATAATTTTGGTTTAGACAATGAAACTGTTTTTTAAGCTTCAAACTAATGAATTGAATATTCAATCTATTTGAAATCTTGGGTCTAAATTTTTTTTGTTAGTCTTTTTAACGAATTTTTTACACCTAAATACGTAATTATAAGTATTTTAACTTACATCTTGTATGAGACAATCACGGTATCATTAGATTGCTAGGTTATAATTAGGGTCCTAATAATCCCACACCCTAAAATCTTAATCTCACACACTGTATACGGGCCGTATAACGTTATACGGCCCGTATGGAATAATTTAACATGACAAATATTTGACCGTATAATGTTATATGGCTCATATACAGAGAGAAAATATTAGGCAGTATAATATTCTGTACGGGTCGTATAACATTATATGTCAATTAATTAATTTTACGTACAGGCAGAAAGCGGGAAGATGACAGAAGAAGAAGGAAGCAAAATATGCAACTACATCGACTGTTCGAATCTCTCCCCTCAAACGCTAATGCACGCAGTTCAAAACCCCAGGATGCCACTAAGATTCGTGGTACAAGCCATGTTCATTGAGCAACTCAACACTCGTCGATCCATTTTCAGCGCCGCACAAACCTTTAAAACCACCAACCACCGCCCGACCAAACAACCCGCCGCCGCCACCTCCGTCACCCTCGGAGCAATCCTCCAACGTGACGCCGCGCTCCGCCAAGTGGCACACCTAAGAGACACCATGGACTACACGAGCTCACGGATACAAAGTTTGGAAGATGAGATAAATGGGCTTAGAAAGATTTTGAACAAATCGGATTCGGGTCAAGTTACGGGTCAGGTTAAGTCCGAGAGTTTTCGGCTTAGTTCGGAGAGGCGGGTTGAGAGGGGGCAAAGAGGGTCGGTTTCTTCGGGTAGTTTGCGGACCGCGGATATGGGAAACGAGTCGGACTATTTGGGTGATCAAGGGAGTCCGAAACGGTTCGGGAAGCGGGTCATGAATGGGTTAAAAAGTGTGTTTCGTAAATCGGGTTTGGGTCGTAATAGGGGTGAGGTTAAATTGGAAAAAGGGACCAATTAGTGGTTTGAGTGTATTTTTGTGTTTTGACTAGGGCTGTTCATTTTTATCTAAAACCCGAAACCCGACCCGAATTCAAAGCCACCCGAACCCGAATTAGCGAATACCCGAGAAACCCAAACCCGAGAAACCCGACCCCGACCAACCCGAACTTTAAATGGTTCGGTTATCGGGTCACTTTTTTCCAGGCCAAAAACCCGAACAACCCGACCCGAAAAACCCGAATCACGAAACCCGAAAAAAACCCGAACATTTATTGTTTTTTTCGTATAAAAGTGTTTAGATTTTGAGTCTTTAATAGATGGAACACTAAGTTTTGGGTTTTTTAAATATTATAATAGCAAGTTGTCAATTTATCTTTGAACTTTGATGATATTTATAAAATAACAATATGAATTTTGATGATATTATGTAAGAAAAAAACATTTATTTTCATTTTACATCTAAACCCGAAAACCGAATAAACCGACCCGAACTAACCCGAACCCGAATAACCCAAACCCGACTAATCCGAACTTTAAATGGATTGGTTATCGGGTCAAATTTTCCCAGAGAAAAACCCGAACAACCCGACCCGAAAAACCCGAAACCCGAAGAAAAAACACGATGAACACCCCTAGTTTTGACCATTTTGTTGATGAAATTGGCTGCCAGTTTTGTAAAATGTTTATGTTTTGTAGATGAGGGTGACAAGTGGTTTGTGGTCATTTGGAGATTAAAATGGATAATTTTATATAATTTGTAATTTTATAGATGGATTATGGTGACCTATATTACCTACCAACATTGTTTGAACTTTTTAAATAGCTATAAAAGTAATAATTGAGCAAAATGTTTTTTGTTAATTTTAAAAGAGTTTAAAATCAAATTAATCTATTAGAATTGGTTATATTTATAAAAAGTTAAAAGAGTTTAAAAACAAATTAGTTTATTAGAATTGGTTATATTTATAAAAAGTTAAAAGAGTTTAAAAACAAATTAGTCTATTAGAATTGGTTATATTTATAAAAAGTAGTTTTGAAAACCGACTCTATAAGTTTAAGCGCTTATGATATTATCCTTCTTTTATCTGATTACTATAAGACCATAGGAGATGTTACATGTATCTAAAAACTGAAGGAGACAATGTCCGCTACTACCAACCAGAGCCGGTTCAAAATATTGTAGGCCCAAAGCGGATTAAAAAATTGAGACCCTTTTCATAAAAAATAAAAAATAAAATTTGTTTTAGATCCTATTATTCATATATCATCTCTGTGTATACATAATTATAGATGATAAATCTTAATATCAACAATCTTAAATCCAAAATCACCTACACATAATATGGTATTTTTAGAATTTGAGGCCCTATGGAAATGGTGGCCCAAAGCGCTTGCTTTATTTCACTCCCTCTTGAGCGCCCGACCTTGCTACCAACTAGAAGGAGTACAACAAACGTAAAGTACTCCATTGTCATTATTACATTAGAGAACCAGACTAAACCTATCAGTTATTATTCCTTTAACGTAAGATGACGCTACTATAACCCAACCTTTGGTTGTCATGTATGATTCTTAATCAATATTTGCATGCTATATGATGATGTTTCTAATCATTATCACCACTCTTCACGTCATTCTCACATCACTCCATCTTCTACCACCATACTCCATCACCACCCTATATGGTGTGGTGATGGTCCTCCCCATCAACCACCAACCTATCACATGCCTCAAATTTGGGAAAGGTGGACTATGGTGAGCGTGGATATATCCATGCTTTCTACACAAGGAGGAGGAAGGGAGTGGTGTACCATCATCACGATGGCATTCCATGACCCCCACACCTATTAGCCTAAGTAGTTACAAGCTCATAAACACCACACACAATGCATCACTGACCTAGTGTAGAGCGTTAACAACTCACACTTTAATACATTTTAGTTATTATCTTTGGGATATCTTTTAGTAAGAGCACTCACCTTGGAGTCTAAGGAGAACCACATGAGACTCTAGTTAAGACTACCTATTGTGGTCTAGGTGAGCACCCGGATTTATCCTCTAATATTGCGACACATTGCGCTGACTAGACGCCTACTCATCACCTTGCCCAGTCACGCCCCTCACTTGAGCCTGTTGTGGTAAGTTCACCAATAGCGCCCCAAAACACCCCCATTTTTTTCCCATCCGTGCCAGCTACCATACTCACTTCGGCTCGCATGACACCGTTGTGGTGTTCGCGAGCCAGGTTGGCAGCCGCGTGGCTAGCGCCACCCGGTCGCTTGACCACAACGGCCAGTCTAGGTAATAGTAGTAAATATTAAGACAAATGGGTAAATGTGACCTAAGTGGATGGTAGCATAGGTGATAGTAAGGGGTTGGATAAAATGATACAAAGTTCAATAGTAGGGACCCATCACCATCTAGCCTAAAATAAATTAAGTGACATAAAACAAACCAGAAACAATTGTCTGAAAGATATTTACAATGAATCCGGCCCATGCTCATGATGCTAATCAAACAAGAGTTACATTTAAGCTGACATGGATCATGATAAGTTGCTTTCATTGTCTAACACAATCATAATTCGCATGTTGCTGGTTACTCCTACAACAAAAGCCAAAGACGTCTAGGTGATGTGCCGCTAACCTAAACCAATAAGTATTTGAATTTCCACACGTGTGGAAACTGCCACGTGTTCCCACACAGTCTTCATTGCTTCTCCACCTTAGGGAGGCGTGGAACAACGCCAAATCATCTTCTCACCAAGTTTCATGCGAGCAAGCGTAGTGGAATGACTAAAAACTGCAAAAGTAACTATCACGTCACTGCCGCAGAGGCAGTGCGGATTTAAACCAACCCACCATTTTCCAAGGGTGTATTGCTTTAACTAAAAATAAATAAAAAAAGAGGTGATTGGTTAGTATGTAACGAGTAGTGGACTCCACCCCTTGCATCTTTCACACACGTTATTCTCTTGGCTTTGGTTGTATTTGAGGTAGGGATGAGCTCGGTACCGTCCGGTTCCGAACAGGTACCGAAAAAACCGGTATCGAAAATCCCCAAAAGTGGGTACCGGTACCGAATATACCCGGTTCGGTACTGGTACGGTACCGGTATTTGAGTGTAAAAATCGGTAAATACGGGTACCGAACCGGTACCGAAAATGTCAAAAGTCGGTACCGAATCGGTACCAAAAAAGTACCGGTTCGGTAAATTCGGTACGAGTACCGGGTCTGATTTGCTCATCCCTATTTTGAGGTCAGTGGTGGACCCAAGATTCTTTTTTTTTTGTCATCAGAGGTAGGGCTGTAAACGAACCAAACCTTCAGCAAACAGTTCGTCAACCGTTTGACGTGAAGTTCGTTTATGTTTTTTCGTTCATTTAGTTAATAAACGAACACGAACAAAATATCCCGTTCGATTAACTACATAAACGAACACGAACAAAAGTCACGTTTTTTCAACTTCGTAAACGTTCGGTAACATGTTCGTTTGTTTATGTTAGCTTGTTAAATGTTTCAATGTTTTTTTTTTAAATTTAACGAATAAAAGAATTTTAACCCTTGAAACATAGAACTGAGAACACAAAAGAGTTACCGGCACCAATCATTTTGGATGAAACCACATCCGTCGATAACAAATCGCAGTGAAATCAATCAATTCTTTGTTTCCGCATTCCCAATTTCAAAACCGGATTCCCTTAATTTCGATTCAACATTCTTTGGATACAGAGAAAGGAGAAACATACATAACTCTTCATTACCAATCAAACCCATCTCTTCCAATCAACAGATCTCATAATATTTTATTCCAATTCATTTTCTTTCAATTTTTTGTTCGAATCGTTATGGGCATATGGGAAGTTTTCCTCAATTGGCTGCGAAGGTACGTTATCTTTTCATTTCTGCATCCAATTCGATTTAATATTGTTTGATTTTTTTCTTTTTGGATGTGGGTTTGGATTCATGTTAATGGATGTGAAACAAAATTTGAGATTTTCAGGGTTTGAAACAAGAATGTCTATATATATATATATATATATATATATATAGGGAGCCGCTAGAATGAGAACCACCCCGAGTAGTAAGAACCGCGAGAACTACACCCCATGGAGCGCCGTTCGCCGCGATTTTTTTTTACAAGTAGATGTGTGCATTATAAACACGGCCGTAAAAAATCACGGCGAACGGCGCTCCGTGGGGTGTACCCTTTTACACCTCAAGTTTGGTGAAAAAAAAAGAAAAAAGAAAAAAAATTAAAAAACACCAAACTTGAGGTGTAAAAAAGTACACCCCACGGAGCGCCGTTCGCCGTGATTTTTTACGGCCGTGTTTATAATGCACACATCTACTTGTAAAAAAAAAATCGCGGCGAACGGCGCTCCGTGGGGTGTAGTTCTCGCGGTTCTTACAACTCGGGGTGGTTCTCATTCTAGCAGCCCCTATATATATATATATATATGAATGTATAAACTAATATTGAAATGACATGTTGATACAGCCTCTTTTTTAAGCAAGAAATGGAGCTTTCTTTGATTGGTCTTCAGAATGCTGGCAAAACTTCACTTGTTAATGTTGTTGCTGTAAGTAATTTAAGACAGATGTTCAATACAGAACCAATTATACATAGAGACAGTGGCGGATCTTGTCCGTTGAACGTGCCAGGGCCGGAAGACACGGGCACTAAAAAAAACCCGAGGAAGCCCGTGCCAAACATAGTATATATAAAAAAATTTGATCGAAATGCGGAAAAATTAGCACTACGGCCGAAAAACTTGCCTGGGTCGTGGCCCTGCCAGAGCCCTTCTGAGAACCGCCCCTGCATAGAGATACGTAGAGAATTGCGAGAACCAGATACACACTTGTACCCGTAGTTGTCAATAGCGAGCGTAGCGTAGCGTATAGGTCTAGGCTCGCTATTAGGGTTGTAGCGATAGATAGCGATAATTTATTTATTTATTTTAATATAAATAGCAATTAAATATAGCTATAAAAGCTGTATTTTAGGTTTTTGTTAAATATACATGTAAAATAGCATATATACCAGGGTATTTTGATATAATCTACAAGGTTTCAAAAAATGGAAACGAGTTTCGAGGCGTTTTCCCTTCACCTCACGAGGAAGCCTCGAGGCGAACCGAGGCGGAATAAAAAAATAAATACAAAAATTATATATCTTATAAAAATAATAATACTAACTAAATTCATCATCAAAAACACACATAAAAAGACATAAATTGTTTGAAATTGACACAAAAAGTCAAAAACAAATATCAAAAACCCCTGAGGCGCACCTGAGGCACAGCCTTTTTAGCGCCTCAGCCCCTCTGAGGTGCACGTACAATAGAAACCCCCTGAGGCGCGCCTCGGAATCGTTTTTGGGTGTTTCGCCTCGAGGCGCATGCCTCAACCGTTTTTTAAAACCACGATAATATACATATAAATTTTTATTTTTTTTTCTAGTGTATCTCTATCTATAAAATAGCCGCCCGCTATTTATTGTTATTCGCTATGTAGCATACTAGCATATAGGTACCTTATCGCTATTTGTCGCTATTCGCCATTAACAACTATGCTTGTACCTATTGCGCATTTCTATCGTATGATCAGATCCTAGTTTGGTTTCTTTAAAATCATCTACTAACTTGATTAAAACCGTCTTTTGTTTGTAGACCGGTGGATACAGTGAAGACATGATCCCGACAGTGAGTTCTCTTCAAATATTACACCATTTATCTCTAGAAACTTTCTAATTATACATTTTGCATCTTACAAACATTTTTGAGTAAATTACGTTTTTGGCCCCTGTGGTTATATCACTTTTACTATATTAGCCCAAAATAAGAATTTTTAACATATCTGCCCCCATGGTCTCTTTAACTAACCATTTTGGCCCCTAAGTCTAGAGATCATGGGGGCCAAAATGGTTAGTTATAGAGACCATGGGGGCCAAAATGGTTAGTTATAGAGACCATAGGGGCAGATATGTTAAAAATTTCTTATTTTGGGCTTATATAGTAAAAGTGATATAAACACAGGGGCCAAAAACGTAATTTACTCAACATTTTTTCTTGTTTCCAGGTGGGATTCAATATGCGCAAGGTCACCAAAGGAAATGTAACGATAAAGCTATGGGATCTTGGAGGTCAACCGCGTTTTCGCAGCATGTGGGAGCGATACTGCCGAGCAGTTTCAGCCATTGTGTATGCAACTTTGACTAAAACACTTATTTTGAACGCATTTGACTTGTGATCTATGCCGTTAATATCGCCATATATCGGTTATCGCCCCCCTATTGAGATATCGGTGAAAAATATCGGTCAGAATATCGGTACCGATATTATCGGCGATATTGACCGATATATCACCGATTTTTCAAATTTCAGTACCTTTCTTTCTAGTTTTACCATTCGTCTTTCTTGTTTTTGCTGCTATTGGTGTTTTAAGTCTTAACTGTTAATTGTTAGTGTTTTATGTAGGGATGGCAATCGAACCCGAACCCTATGGGTAAACCCGAAACCCGACACATCTGGGACGGGTTTGGGGTCGGTTAATCGGGTTTGGGACGGGTTTGGAACTAGTTTTTATTTTTTTCGTGGGTTTGGGATGGGTTTGGGATTTGGTGATATACCCGTTTACCCGACCCAATTACCCGATAAAGTAAACCCGTTTACCCGATTGTATACCCGATATAATTTCTTTTATATTTTTAAATATGTAAATATATAATACATCCTTTATTCTATACACATAGGTATTTTGTCTCGTATACATTATAGTTATTTGATATATTTCTTTAGTGATAATACTAAATGTAACTGATTAGTAGTTACCCGATAGGTTTTGGGTCGGGTATACCCAACGAGTAAACTTTTTAAAATTAATGGGTTACCCGAAACCCGTGGGTATACCCGATACCCGATGGGTATTTACCTGCTAGAAACCCGACGGGTTTTGGGACGGGTTTGGGACAAACTTATCTGATCGGGTTTGGGGTTGGGATTACATAAACCCGTCCCAAACCCGACCCATTGCTATGTTGGTGTTTTAAGTCTTAATCAGTTCATACTTGCTACAATTGTTAGTGTTTTGCAAGTCCCGAAAGGTTAATTTGTTAGTGGTAGGAGAGTATACTGAATTGTTAGTGTTAAATGGCTATATATATATTAATTCTGCATGATATTAAAACTACCGATATCCCACCGCGATGACCAATATCTCAAATATCGGTGACCAATATCCGATTTTTTACCGCATTAATTGCTTAGCTTGTGATTTTGATTGTCTTGATGTTTTAAACATAACGTGTGCGGGCGCAGTTACGTTGTGGACGCTGCAGATCATGATAACTTGAGCATCTCAAAGGGTGAACTTCATGACCTTCTGAGCAAACCAGCGTTGACCGGTATTCCTTTGCTCGTTTTGGGCAACAAAATTGACAAAGCCGGGGCCCTCTCTAAGCAAGCTTTGACCGATCAAATGTAAGACTATTCCGATCATAATCATTTTTTGTATAATTGCTATATCCTTTAATTTGTGTTTTGTTGATAATCGTGTGTAGGGATTTGAAGTCTATCGAAGATAGAGAAGTGTGTTGCTTTATGATCTCGTGCAAGAACTCGACAAACATTGATTCGGTCATCAATTGGCTTGTGAAGCATTCGAAATCGCAAAGTTAAGAACATGACCGAACCAAATTAGCAAGAACCATGATCGCCATTTTTGTGTGCTTATTCTTTTTGTCGAGTTTGTCAAACTTTATGCAGACTATAGGGCTGTTTCGAGTGAATTTCCATATTGTTTTGTGTCATGCATTTTTTCTGCTTGTTGTGTTGTATATTCCTTTTCGGTTAGGCTGACATTTAAGCTCCACATAACGTAGCGATTTAGAGGGTCGTTCAATACATAACGAATCAAGGAGAATATTGTAAGACTGTAGAAAAAAACACTTACTATAATGATACTAATATTGTAAATAGACAAAATACAAATTGTATGTGGCTCTTACCGTCACCGAAGGTGAAGACCTTTATTGTCCCGACGCCTCGATTTCCTTTGATGGTCTCGACGGACTTGATATACTGAGGGTTTACCTTTGGTACGATATGGTCTAAATCGACTAGAAGGTTGAAAAGTTTATCGGCGGGTTAATGAGAAGCAACTCTAACTTTGAGTGTAACGGATGTCATGATGAATTAATTTGAAAGAAGTTACATAACAAACTGAGGTATTGTTCGTCTCACATAATGAAATGGAATCTTGATGGAATTGGAATGTTGATTTCACTCTTTATTTTGTTGGTTTCAACAAGAACATGAATTGTAATTGAACAACATAAGGAAAAGAATCTACATTCCAATTCCATCCAAATTTCATTGTATTTTCCAAATCAAATTTCAATTTCTACGCGAATTCTCATTCTAATTCCATTACAATCCATGAAACGAACACTAATTATAGAGATGATTTTTGTTACAATGAAATGTGCATCAACTTATTTATAGATATATAGGTTGAAAAGAAAGCCATCAACTTTGAGCAACAACTCTTGGGAAGATATTATATACTTTTGTAACCTTTCGATTCTTTGAGCAACCCGTATTTATTAATAAAGTTAGTTATGCCAACGTGGCTTAATGGATAAAAAAATATATCTAGCTTGAATAAGAGATATCGATACCCTTAACTAATGCAAAGATGAAGCATTGTGATCTCCAAGTTACAAGGAAAATGGAAACCAAAATTCCTCACCTCAATATTTAAATTCTTATTCGCTCTTAAATAGACGATACTAATTCTCACGCCAAATAGTGGTCATAGTGAGAACCCCCTTCTTGTGGCGAGGCTGACAATGTTTGTTTGGCAGAAATCGTTCGCTTAGAAATCAAGAAAAACATGTTTGCAACCCATTCATGTATTTGTTTCTTTATTGGCTCCTCCATCACTGACACCCAAAAGCTAGAATTGTAACTACTATTTGAATCATCCATGGGTGACACTTGTGTCGTTACTACCAGTGTCACTAATACAACGGCTACCGTTACAAGCAACCCAATAGCCACCACCATAACGGAGTACCAAAGATTTGTTGAAGGCCCTATTTTCATGATGACGTCGCCAATCATAACCATGGGGCACATCATAGGGTTCGGGACTAAAGAAGTTGACCATGATAATTCGAGTCTTTTTGGGATTGCTTATTTTGGTGACGTATTACCTTATTGACTTTTTGAAAAATTAAAAAGTGTTTGGGTGAAACTATTTTGTGAAGGGAAACGTCAATAAGTCACTCCATTGTGACTTAATAACTTTTCCAAAAAGTTATAAGTTGTTTTGAAAAGCCAAGCCAAATGGCCTTAGAGTGGGGACAAAGACCTTCCGCGTTGGGGGGGGGGGACTCGGTTGTGAGCCAAACCACCACTACACTTCCCTTCATACCTCATATATCAAGTCAACGCCACCAACAACCATACCACCTGTTTCGACTTACTTGTACACCCCAACACACCAGACACTCTAATGTATGGCTGCATCCCACCACCACCAGTTCCAAGACAAGTGTACCCTTACCCGTATTCGTTCCAACCACCGTATGCCTCATCCGTGCCAGTAACGGGACCGAATGATTGATGGACAAAGCAACAAATGGCTTGCAACCAATAGCACCAAGAATCATGATGAGAGGCGCTACAGACTCATTTAACATATGACCTTCACTTCAAAGAATTACTAACACATAAAAACAAAACAAAATCTTCGTAATTAGTTGTTTTTTCGTTGCTATGTAATTATTTTTACCGACATACCTACATTATTTTTTAGTAGTCTAACCAACGCATGGATTGGCCACGGTTTTGTTTAAATTTGTATATAAAGTTTTGAATGTTATCAACAAAATAATGGTTTCATTTTTCTTATATATTAACTTACATATGTTTAATAATGTGTGGCCTTCGGTAACGTTTCAATGTCATTAATTTTTATCACAATTTTACGCCTCCGCCGAAGCACGGGTGGATTCCCACTAGTTTAAAAACAATTACCTTGTGTTTTCACTTTTCAGGGTATAATTTCCTCATATCTCCATCACGCCCCCAAACCTTAAACGGAGAACAAAAATGGCGACTTCTCTCCGTCGTATCGGAATCCACACAACCAATGTTCACCGATCACTGATTCCTCAACTCATCAATCGATTCTCCACAGATGCTTTATCCGTCGAGTACAAAGCCGGAGAAATCGGCACCGTTTCCGGCATTCCAGACGAACATCTTCAACGGAGAGTAAGATCCGATCTATCCTTCAATTCATTCAATTCGTTCGATTATCACTTACTTTCTCTAATTGATTCCATTCAGAACTTGAATTATTACTCGTTTTTGTTACTCGATTGACCGGATTTCGAATCTAGGGTTTCGTTATTCACGTTTTCATTTTATATTACTCTAGGTATGCATATCGGTTATAAAATGGCCTTATTATTACTCAGCTTGTGTATATTGAGTTGATTGTTAATTGTATGCGATTGTAGGCTGTATGTATTGTTGATTTTCTGTTTTCTGGTTGATCTGTTTTGATCCTATTGTTTATTAATATGTGCATTGGAGTTGAAGTTGTGGTTCGTTAAGTGTTTAAGCTTATTTTAACTGAACATGAGTTAAACATTTGATATTCTAAGGGTGAGCGGAGTGGTGCGGTAAACACCATCGGTAAGCGGTTTACCAATCGGTAACACCGCCGCCGATGGTGTTTACCGATCGGTGAGGGGAAGGAAGCGGTGAAGGTTTACCGATGAGGGGAAGGTGAAGGTTTACCGATGATTGGATGGTTTCATTTGTTATGTTTTTTTTTTGTTTTTAAAATAATAGTTTACCTAATCCAAGATAGGTAAACCACCGCCAACGTCTTTGAGCATTAGGTAAATTGACGTGGCACTGTCTGATTGGGTGAATGGGGAGTTTACCTATTCCAAATAGGTAACCACTCCCTTCACCCTAATGGAGGAGTTTTCATGATGTTTGAAACTATTTTTATTTTTTATGAGAGAAAGTCGTTTGAGTTATATAATGTGATGCTGGATTAAAAAAGTTAGTCACAAGTTAAAGTGACACTCTGAATTTGGATGTGATTGTCTTGGTTCTAAAAAGCGTGCCTTAAGCGCGCTTAAGCGCAAAGCGACCCTAGGCGCAAAGAGCTGCGCCTTATGTGACATAAGGCGAGCTCTGTACAAAAAGCGCACAAAAAGCGAGCTTTTTTGGAAAAAAATCCCACTGAGGCACACGCGTCTTGTACAGAAGGTGTTTTTGTGCTTTAAACTGTTATACATGTAGCTAAAATGGTTGTACATTTAAGTGATTTATACAATAAATCATATTTAAACCTTTTTTATTACTGTATTTTGGGTAAGGGATGCTAAAAACCTATAGGACATATAAAAAAATATATAACCACCTTGCGCCTCTCGTACAAAAGCCCTCCATTTTTGTGATTTACGTTTTGATTTTAGACCTTGCCGCTTTTGTGCGCTTCACACTTTTTAAACCAAGGTGATAGTTTGAATATTCTATGCTAGCTTATCATGTTTGTGACTAGTGGCTTGGTGTTTTGTTACCTTGTTATGAAGTATTTAAAATCATATTGATATTTGTTTCAATAGTATGAAACTCATTGAGGAATAATGGTTGGAATAATGTTGTTTTTTAAGATTGATATCAACGTCTATTTAGTTTGTAGTTTATACATTGTTTTGAGCATGCTGTTCATGGTGTAAAGTGTGTCGTATTGAGATTGATGGCACTTTACTAACATATGGTAGATGTTAAGTTTATGTTTTAATTCATGGGTGACGGTGTTAGTCTTGAAGGTTGAGATTTGTGAGTGTAGTATACTAGTATATAGAGTGTTGATAAAACTCAACGAACTAGTTGTTCTTTCGAGCATTAGTAGTGTTAGTTGTGTTGAATGTCAGGAATATAAGCAGCGACATAGTTGTAGCCTGTAGGAACATTGATGCTTGGTTTTAAATTGCGTGATGCGCTTCTATGCGTTTAGTCCAAAAATCTGACGCGTGATGCGTGATGCATGATGCGAGCGCATCACATAGCGCATCACGTATGTGATGCGTTCTTTATAAAAAAATAGTTAAAAATTATTTATACATAAAAACTTATAAAAACATACTTAAAGTAAAACAACTGACGTAATTAGAAGATAAGAGTTGTGTTTTTTGGTTCAAATCAAGCATACTAAGATGTTAATTATGGAAAAAACCGAACACAGTTCATAAAATCTGGAAAAAAAGCATAAGAAACAATGTTGCGTGCATCAGAGCGCATTATGCGAAATGCGCGCAATATTCTCGCATCACGTAAACGCATCGCATCAGCTGTTGGGATGCGCTCTCATTAGTGCATCAGGCGCATCACGCATTATGCGCGCATTTTATAACCAAGCATTGATATACTAAGTCTTGAAGTGTATTTACGTGTAATTATTCAGCCTTTGCTGTCCTATTTGTTTCATGTGCTATATTATAGTTTTTTAGCTAGATAGATTCAGATTTGTTCGCTTTTGGGGAAAAAAATTTGAATTGACGTAACATGTTTAATTTGCGTTGATAAAATACTAATAATAATATAACCTCCATGAATGTCAGGTTATTATCTATTCGCCTGCTCGAACAGCTTCACAGCAAGGAGCCGGAAAAGTCGGAAAGTGGAAAATCAATTTTATGTCCACACAGAAGTATAATCCGTTCTTCTCTACTTATTATTCTCGCATACACTTCAAGTCTATGAAGTAGCTTCATTCGTTCAGATATCTATCTGCTTGAACAAGCATGTCGATAGCAGAATTGTTCATCAGATCGATACAAAAATATTTCACAGTTGTCATTTTACAATTCCGAATTGATTTAAATGCTTATTGTTGTTCTGTTTTATGTAGATGGGAAAATCCCTTGATGGGTTGGACATCCACAGGGGATCCGTATGCCAATGTTGGTGACTCAGCGCTTAGTTTCAAAAGCGAAGCAGATGCAAAAGCGTTTGCGGAAAGGCATGGTTGGAACTATACGGTGAGAACTATATTGTTATATTGTTATAATTCCATGTTTGTTATTATATATGTTCAAGTCTGTTAAGCAGATTTAATTAGTTTCATATGTAAATATTTAGATCGTCTTTTTCTATGGTTTTTAAAAGTTTCATCCTTCATATTCTTGCTTTTGGATGTATCTCGGTTAACTGTTGTTCTATGCAGTTAAAGCGGTCCAAAATCGAATAGCGGTCAAGGTCTGCTATATGATATATAGGTTATTGCGGTGATATAGCGGTAATTTTTATACCATGCATAATTTATGTATTTATATATATATACATATATATATATATATATAAATATATCTTTGAAAAATATTAATAGTAGTATCAAAATTCATAGTAATATCATTCCATTATCAAAAACCTGTTGCAAATCAAATACTAATAGTAACTTTGAAGTATTTAATTTAAGAATTAACACAATCAAACACCGTTACTGCTATAACTGCTATAGGCCACCGCTATAGTACCGCTATAGCGGTATTTAGCGCCGCTAATAGCGGAACCGCTATAGGCCACCGCTATTTGGACCGCTACACACCCTTAGGTCTGCTAACCGCTATAGCACCGCTATTGACTGCTTAGCTGTTGTTTTATTCTCGTAAAATCATTCAATGTTGTTTGTTACTTAATTGTTTAAGTGGCTCTTATGTGCAGGTCAAGAAGCACCAGACACCCCTATTGAAGGTTTGTCGGTCAACACTAAGTCTATGTACTTGTTTAGTTATTTCACATGTAAAAGAGTTGATTTGTTTTTTTATGCATAATTAGTTACATGGTATCCTTAATACAAAAACGCGTAAAACAGAAAAAAACTTAGGGGCTGTTTGGCAACATCTGAATGGTTAAGCGCTGAACCAGTAAGAGGTCTGAACCATTAAGAGCCTGTATAATGCTTAACCATTCAGAGGCAAATGTCTGACCAATTCAGATTAGAGGTCTTAACCATCCAGACTCTGTATAAATCTTAACCATTCAGATGCAAATGTCTGAACCATTCAGACATCTGCTCGTGAAACAAACAGTCTGACGCATTAAGTGCTGAACCAGTAAGAGGTCTGAACCGTTAAGAGGTAAACAAACAGCCCCTTAGCTGTAAAGAAAATTAGACCAAAAATATGTATTTATATTCATATTTAATGCATCAATTATTTTTATTTATAGCCCGTTTCAAAATGCAGGCAAAGGCATATGCAGACAACTTCAAATGGAAGGGGCTTCCGAAAACAACCGAGAATTAGTGGATAAATCAAATCTGAAGCTGTTGTTTTTTTTTTGTTTGAATAAATCAGAGTGTTTGGTGTTCTCTCTCATTTATTTCCGCTGCTTTGTATGATTAACCGCACCCTCGGGTGTTTCTACTTCCAAAATTGGCTCTCCAAGCCTTTGAAGAAAATATTTGTGGTGCGTCACCCGCAAAACCTAATGTTTTTAAAGCTCCAGGGTCGGTTATTTATCGTTTGCTAATTTTGATTTTGCCATCAACATGGCATAATGCAGACGTGAACCCCAACAAGTAGCGTAGTGATCTGATTCTTGCAACTGGTTTGAGTCTTGCATGCTTCGTCATACATGCCCGTATGTAATGTGACTGTGAGTGCGGCATGACTAGTGAAATTGCGACGGATCATGAGTTTAAAAAAAAACCGTTGTATTTAAGATTTAAAAAAAAAATGCATGATAAAGTTTTTGCATAGAAAATTAAATTAAGAGTAAATTACAAAAATCGTCCTTTATGTGTGTCACTTATTGCAAGCTGTCCTTTATCTTCAATAATGGCAGAAAATGTATTCGATGTTTGCAAACCCTTGCAAGTTATGTCCTTTAGCCCCAACTCAGTTAATTTTTTGTGCTTAAATGTGACCAAATGGACCCTACATGAGGGTATTTTGGTCATTTTGATCTCATGTGGAGTCCATTTAGTCAGATTTAACCACAAAAATACCCTCATGTGGGGTCAATTTGGTCAAATTTAACCACAAAAATTAACTGAGTTGGTTCAAAGAAAAGAATACTAACAAACAATCTGCAAATTTTGATCAGTCGATGTTGGTTCGAATTTTGATCAGTTTTGCGACTGCACTGCTGCTTCTACTTGTTTGAAAATCAAAATTATGATCAGTTCTGCGTGACTGCTTGTTCGATTTTTTATCAGTCTCATACAGGTTGCACTTTGTCGAATTTTGATCAGTTTCTGCACTTTGTCGCTGCTGATGTTATAAAGTTCAGATGCTTGTGCCTTATACGACGTTTGGTTTCCACAAATCTGTTGTCGCGCCCCTGCCCCATATTCAAAGGGTTATTATTTGTTTGGGCTAAAATATTAGTTGGGTTGGGATTTGGGCTTACATAACAATTGGGTTTACATTCAAAAGTTTATTATTTCTTTTAGGTTAAAGTATCTTTTTTTTTTTTTTTTTTTTTTGTCATGGGTATTTTCGTAGTTATTTAGGGGTATCCTCTGTATAAAACCGACAAAAAACAAAAATACACTACGGATACGAAGTTGAGCCATAGCCCGTGCTATGGCTCGTTGAATGCTAGTTCCGCCCCTGATTTGGGGCATACTATACTGATATACTCACACCCTCGCTTTATAATCTCACACCGTTCCATGTAATACTGGCCAGCTATATGCCAACGTCACCATGCAATCAACCTTCTAAAAACAGTATTGAGTACATGACCATGCACACACAAAGGACCCCAAAAGCTTTAAAGTCACAAGTCCACAACTACAAATGTATATCACCACCGTCGCTATTAATATCATCAATCACCGTATCCAGCCGATCACTCCTTAATTTAGTAAATTCACACCCTTGTGTTCAGATTTTCTTCAAAGCTGACCTCATACTCCTTAATATAGAAAGCCCTTACAATAAAAATGCCACCCATTAACAATTTTCAACTCAAATCACCACCATGCAGAACCACCACCGGAAATCGTCATCGTTCGTCTCCACCGGAATCCCCATCGTCGGCGGAGCCATTGTAGCCCTCTCACTTCTTTGGGCTTTTTGGCCCATGATCAGTTTCAGTTTCACTTCCCCAAACCCCAATAATTTCAAAACTGGAGTAGACAGTGCTACTCCAGGTGGACTGAGTGGGCCAGGTGGGTCAGGTAGGTCAGGTGGTCAGGGTTTTAACTTTAACCTGACCCACGACCCACCCGAGTCCACATTCTACGACGACCCAAATCTGACCTACACGATCGAAAAGCCCATAACAAATTGGGACCAAAAACGGCGGGAATGGCTATGGCTACACCCGTCTTTCATACCCGGGTTAGAAACCCGGGTCTTGTTAGTAACCGGGTCACAATCTACCCCATGCCAGAACCCGATAGGGGATCATCTACTACTAAGGTTCTTCAAAAACAAAGTGGACTATTGTCGTATCCACGGGTACGATATTTTCTACAATAACGTACTCCTCCACCCGGAAATGTTTACCTACTGGGCCAAGATTCCCGCGGTACGCGCGGCAATGTTGGCCCACCCGGAAGCCGAGTGGATCTGGTGGGTCGACTCGGATGCCGCGTTTACCGATATGGATTTTAAATTACCGTTACACCGGTATAAAAATTACAATTTTGTTGTACATGGGTGGCCCGAGTTGATTTATAAAAAGAAAAGTTGGACCAGTTTAAATGCTGGGGTTTTCTTGATTAGAAATAGTCAATGGGCTCTTGATTTTATGGATGTTTGGGCCGGTATGGGCCCCCAAACTCCGAATTATGAAAAATGGGGCGAGTTGTTGAGAAAAACATGTAAAGACAAGTTTTTCCCTGAATCCGATGATCAAACGGGTTTGGTTTATTTATTATTAAAAGAAAAGGAAAAATGGGGGAATAAAATCTATGTGGAAGATGGGTATTATTTTGAAGGGTATTGGATGGAAATAGTGGGGAGGTTGGAGAACATAACGGAGAAATATAACGGCGTTGAGAAGAGGGTGAGTAAGTTAAGGAGGCGACACGCGGAGAAGGTGAGAGGGGCGTATGTTACGACGTGGGAGGAGTATTTGAAAGGCGCGGGATATGGGAGGGAGGGGTGGAGACGACCGTTTATGACGCATTTTACTGGGTGTCAGCCGTGTAGTGGTACGCATAATGAGGAGTATTCTAGGCAAGGTTGTTGGGACGCTATGCAGAAGGTGTTGAACTTTGGGGATAATCAGGTGTTGCGTAATTATGGGTTCGTGCACCCGAGTTTAGGGGATTCGGGCTCGGTTGTGCCTCTACCGTTTGATTATCCTGCTTGAGTAGTAAATTTAGTGGTTGTTACATGCATAGAGTTTTAATTAAAAGGGGTATGATTGAAAGTGTAATTGGTGAAATTTACTATATATGTTATAGTGTTTTTTATGGTGATATTTAGTTTAAAATAAAAAACTCAGGAAGATGATATGTATCATATTGTTTGTTTATTAAAAGTCTATTAAATAAATTAAAAAAATAACCAAAAACAAATAAGAAAATTAGTCCTTAAAAACATTTTGAAGAAAATAAATAAATGTTAAGAAAAAAGTAAAATGCAATTTATAAAAGTTCTTGAAAATTGATATTGAGGCCCAGTGAAAGTTGGGTACTCCTTTGCCTTCTTCATAAGGGTATTCTTACGGGTGATGAGCCAACTGTGTTAGAAAAAAACTATTGAAAATGTGATTTTTACCAACTTTAAATAGAAAAAATTATGTGTAATTATTGTTAATGTAGTTATTAATTACCGGGTTTGTGATCTACTAAATAAGAGTTTCGCGACAAACCAAACACCGTCTAAAATAAACGAGATATTAATTCTCGAAGTAGCGAGCTCAATGTGTATGCACCTCAAGGAGTTGTAGCTAAACAAGCATTGTGGGAGGATATTAAGGTTATTACGGTTGTAAATAGGGGAGGTTGGGTTGCTTTTGGAGATTTTAACGCAGTAAGAAAAATAGAGGAAAGGCGAAATGCTAAGTTTGATCACACAAGCGCTAAAGACATTAATGATTTTATTTACTTGGCGGGTCACTCCGAATTTGTTATGAAAGGTAAAATTTTCACATTTTGTAAAGGTAAAAGTGCCAAAGTTAAATTAAGCAAAATAGATAGCTTCCTTGTAGGCAATAGTTTTGTTGAACCTTTTGTAGCCACTGAACCTTTTGATTTCGGATCGATTACCAATATGTCTTTTTGAAGGGGAGAAATATTATCGATGGCCCGTTGATTATAAATGAGTTAATTTCGTGGGTGGGTGAAGAAAAAAATTGAATAAAAACTTACTTTTTAAATTAGATTTTGAGAAGGCGTTTGATCATCTCAATTGGGGTTTCATTGACTCGATTATGTATCAAATGAATTTTCCGGTTAAATGGCATGGTTGGATTCACGGTGTTCTAAGTTCGGCAAGATCCTCTATATTGGTAAATGGGTCTCTATCATTTGAATTCCAATTTCATAGAGGGATTAGTCAAGGCGATCCTATTTCGGTGGTTATTTTTATTACTAGAATAAAGGCTTTGTCATATATGATTTCAAAGGTGGTTGAATTAGATATTTTCAAAGGACTGCGCACTCCAAACTCCAGGCCTATTGTTTCGCATTTTGTATGAGGATGACGCTCTCTTGGTGGGGGAATGGTCAGAAGAAAACATTCTTAATATGACAATAATCTTAAGGTGCTTTCATTTAGTGTCGGGCCTTCAAATAAATTATACAAAATCAATTTTTTTTCTAGAGTGGGAGTTGAAACGAATGAAGCTTCAATGTTGGCTAAGGCTATTGGTTGTAAGTTGGGATCTCTTCCGTGTCAATATTTGGGTCTCATCATTGGGGCTAACATGAATAGGGCGACGTATTGGAGTTTGATATTTGAGTTATTTGATAAAAGGCTTACTTTATGAGAAGCGTCGACCTTATTTATAGGGGGCGTTTGACATTATTAAAGTCGGTAATGGAAACGTTACCAACATATTTTTTCGCACTCTTTAAAGCGCTAGTAAGATAATTGATTACCTTGAAGCTAGGAGGTTTTTTTTGGGGGTGGAAATGAAGATAAACATAAAATCAATTGGGCGTGTTGGAGCAAAATAACATCTCACATTGAAGAGGGAGGTCTCGGCCTCACGCCTCTTCGTGATGCAAATATTGTGGTGGGCGATAAGATACGTTTTTGGCTTGATTCTTGGGTTTTGAATCAACCTCTAAGGCGGTTAATGAATTTTTTTTAGACTAGAAGGGTAAAAGTGATATAACCACAGGGTCAAAATCGTAATTTACTCTATTGCTAAATTTTATGAACTTTGAAACATAGCAACTCAGAATATTATTAGAAAGGACTAAGGAGTGTCCTATTTTTTTCACAGACAAATAAAATACCAAAAAGCGTGGTACTATATCCCGCTTAAAAGGAGTTATAAACTTTTCATAAGATTCTATAATAACAAAACTATACTAAAAAGCGCGGTACTATATCATGCTTAAAAGAGTTATAAACTTTTCATAAGATCCTATATTTGAACTTTTCATAAGGCTCAAACTACCTACACACCAAGTGTGTAGATAGCCAACCTAAAAAGGTGTTTTTTGTCCTATGTGCATACGCTACAGTGTCGAGCTGTGACCAAAGTGTGGCGTTTTGGTCCGGTCAACCAGACAAAGACTGACGGGTGTCTGACGGGTCTGTTGACCGGACCATCCGACAAAGTCAATACAGAATCCGGCTGGGTCGGAGAATGGAAACAACGAAGACGAAAAGGTTGGAAGCCAAAACGACAAAGGTGACGAAGTCTCGGTGGGAAACGATCAGTCAAACGAAGCATTTATTTTCTGTGAGAATTGGGAAAGTCATTTTGAAAACAGAAAAGAGTACACGAATGCAAACAAGAATGTCGGCTTGGGCCATGCTGACAAGGAGCCCATAGATGTGGAAAATATTGGGTCAATTAATGAAGAACAAAGCTAGGATTAATAAAAAGAGTAAGCCCACAAATAAGTCAAAAGATATATTGGGCCAGGCATTTAGTAAAATAAAAATACCAGACCTGAATATGGGTGTAACTGATCCATCGGATCCTTTTCAATTAGAAGACCTAATTTGGAAAATAAACCCATTAACAAAGTCAATCAAAAGGAGGATTGAGAGTGTCGAGGTAGAGAGCATCAAAAGACATAAAGGGGAAAAATACAAAGTTCCGGATCTGAATACAGTAAGAGGTATCGATCAACAGATAAATACAATAGAGAAGCAGGTTCGGGAGGGTCAGACACATGAAGATGAAGCTAATCGAGAACGGGAAGAAACAAATAACCAGGATGAAATAAAGAAAGAGACGGAAGAAACAATAAAAATAAGGGAGATCCTAAAAATCAAGGTAAGTGATTTCCAGACTCAGCTAAGAAGGGTAGTGGAGGGGGAAAGGGTGTCAGAAGATAACCAATGAATATCTTGTCAATAAATATTAGAAGGGTGGGTGGGGAGGATAAGGCAGTTTGGATTAGGAATTTAGTAAAAAAACATGAAGTCGGTTGTGTTTGTATACAAGAAACGCAAGTAGCAGATATAGACGAAGACATGGCCAAAAGATTCTGGCCTTTTGAAGAAATGAGTATGGAATCGGTAAACGCACAGGGGAGATCAGGCGGGTTGTTAATTATGTGGGATCCAAAGATCTTTAAGTTAAGTGAGAAAGTAAAAAGTGAGAATTGCTTATTGATATCAGGGTATTTAGAAGGGGTAGAGGAAATGTTAAACGTATATAACATTTATGCACCAAACGATGTACAGAAGAAAAGAAGGCTGTGGGGGGAACTAATGTCTATGAAACAGAGTTTACAAGGAATATGTTTAATGGCTGGGGATTTCAATGAAGTAAGGGTAGAGGAAGAGAGAATGTTTTCAAAATTTGATGCGAATAGTGCAATGGTATTTAACAAGTTTATTGCCGAGGCGGGGTTATTGGAATATCATATGAATGGATCAAGATTCACGTTTATGACTGATGTGGAAAAAGTAGTTCAACTAAATAAACTAAATTACCCTAAATTAAGACTCAAGTAATAAAAATCTAGACTCTTTAACCTGACTAAACTACTCACCGGCAAGTGTACCGGTCGACTCTAGCACAGAAAAGTAAGTCCGGATGTCGAACCCACAAGGACTCTAATGAATTACGTTAACGATTAAACTTAGACTAGACACTGACACGACTAAACAAAAATTGTGTTTGAGGGGGTTTTACTAAAATCCTAAAATTATGATTAAATTGAAATTAACTAAAACACGAACGAAAACTAAGGTTTTGTTTCAGATGCGATTAAGGGCTACCTAGACTTAAATCCAGTTTAACTACGAATGGACTTCTAACGGTTTTATTGTTGTATGGAGCCGGGATCGTTAAATACTAAACCTTAAGGTATTTCAATGCTAAGACTTCCCGACCCTTCTCAGGAAGAAACCTAGGAAACCCTACAAGGCTGTTATGATTACCGACTGTTAGATTTCCTCTCAGTCCTCTAACGTCTCTAAAAGTGCCCTAATATGACTATCTACCTCTCAGCGCGATAATCTAAGGCAATTCTAGGTTCTGATTTGGTTTACTAGACACAACTGCAATTAGGGAACTAACTTCGACTTCTCTCAAAATCTAAATTGGCTATAAATTGCACCGCGACCTAATAACTAACCCGAGCCTCTCAGCGACAAGTTAAGCAGAATATTTACTTCTAATTGTATTTTAATTACTGTTTCTAAGGCTATCGGCCGATTTACCCAACGATCACCCGAACCCGCAAGGATGCAAATAATCAACACAGATCTATTATGTGATAAAGACCGTCACTAAAATCTATGTGAAACAGCAAACAATCCACAATCAAAAGTAAATACGCATATGCACCAAATCAGAAAATCTAGAACACTTTACTTTCAAAGTCAATCCATAATCAAACAATAAAAACCGTTAAAAGATCCAAACATAAATTAAACCTTCATCAAATCTAGGTAGTATCTAAGTTTAGCCAAGAAACATGTTGTTCAAATCAAACAAAACAAGTTCAAAACAAGAATTCATCATAAAGTATTGAAAACACGAAAATAAGGAACACCGGGAGATAAAACCCGAAAGATCTTCACTCTCACGATCCAAGCTTCAACCGGATGATTCCCTTTAGCCAAAATACTCCGAAAAGCTCAAAATCTCCTCTGAAATTCGTCCTAGGGTTTCTTGGTTCGCAATTAGGGTTTTCAGTTAAGTTTTTTGGTAATATTAAGTCAAACCCTAAACCCAGAAACCAAAATCATCCAAATAGGGACCCTCGCGTGGCGCGAGGGTGGCTAGGCGTCACGCGGCGCCTCTAAACTCAATTTCTTGATTTTTTAATTCTTTTCCGAATTCCAGCTTCTCCGACGCGCGTACAAATCCCGTTTTTCTTCCGAACTGCTCGTTTTTACTCGTTTTTCAACACTTTAAGCAACGGGACCTGAAATCAAAGCTTAACGTCAGCAGTATCATAGTTCTAACCTAAAACAGACTCAAAACGACTGAAAACTGACCAAAATATACACTATAAACATATGTATTTTTCAGTACATCAAACATCCCCACACTTACTCTTTTTTCGTCCTCGAAAAAGAATTATGCAACGGAATCAGAAACGAACAATTACTCGGGTCAAAAGTATAGGTACAATTAATTAAAACCAAAGCTTGCGTTAGCTGCGATTGCGAATATACTTTATCCACTCTAAACCCGAATCCAATCCCAAACCCTTATCATGTGAATTTAATTTAAGTGCGGTCAATCCACCTAGGGTCTCACACTAGAATCAACAGTCCACCTACTCCCAACTCAAGCTTATAGGACTAAAAGAACGATCATTTGACCAATTCCTAACCGTTTTATACCAAGATAAAGAGAGTTTGAAATCAAATCTATATATATTTTTTTCTTTTTTTTTTTCAGCTTGCTCTTTTTTTTTTTCAAGTTTATATTCGTGAGACTAGACGATGCTTTCCCTAACCCAGCGGTATTTGGACTGTAGAGTCGCTATCCCCAATCACAGATTACATAGGTTTCGGTACTTTTATTCGGCAAGTCGATTTCACACATCCCAGAGGCATTCCGGCTGTAGAGTCGCTATCCCCAACCACAGATTACATAGGCCTGTGTTACTTTCATTTAGTTTCTAGCTCACTTTTATTTATTTTTTTTTCTTTTTTCAGCGAGATATGATAAAAAACTCTAACTATCTTAGCTTATAACGGCATCCCTTATACTATTTTTGCCAGTTTTAGTTTCCCATATTTCCCAGGCGAGAACCCACTAGCAGACCGACAATTAAGGTATATTAACTCAAAGGGACTTAGAACCAAACCCGGGCCTATCCACATATCCCAAACTAGACGCAAACTTGGTTTATTTAGATCTCATATTATAATTATTTGAACCCGAGCAAAAATTCATTTTTTCTATCATTTTCCGCTTTATTTTGCAAACTTCTTTTTATTTCGAAAGACATTTTCTGATTTTTCATTTTTTTTTAAATTCATAATAAAGACTCAATATTTACATGTATCCCATCCCCACACTTAGAGATTTGCATTGTCCCTAATGCAAGAACGAAAATACGACTCAACAACTACCTAAAAAAAATAAAAACTAAATAACGAACTAACGAACTAGACTCGACGACGAAATAAAAATACAACAACAACAAAAAGAAGGAAAACGACTTAACTCAATATGTGAGACTGTCAAAGTGCCAGTCGTTTCCACATAGCCCTCCAATACCGAACGTGCTCAGCAAACAGTACCACACTCCCTCACACACGAACGGAAAGCGGCTCCAAATCATCAACCTAAAACCAACATAGCATACCAAACCAACTACTACAAACGTTCAACGTACCAACATCCCAAGTTCAAACAGAAAATAAAAATAAGTCAGCTAGTACAACCATATCGAATCTACCAAAACAGCATAAACAAAAAAAAAATTAAAGATATCAAAGGATATATGTTGCTTCAGTCCATCTGCTCCATCACTCCTCATCATCCCCAGAATCCTCCTCCATCTGCTGAATACCTGAACCGCCGGCCTGCTGCCAACCGAACTGACCACTGTAGGCATATCCACTCTGACCTCCCCACTGGTCATACCCCGGGTACTGACCATACACATACGGGGCCTGCTGGTCGCCTCCGTAAACCGGTGGAGGTAATAGTCCGGCAAAAGGCTGTGGTACCGGTGCATTAAGTGCCATACCTGACATCATGTATCGGAGCATATCATCCTGCCTATGGTGGCTCTGCATCACCCACTGCTGGTCCACCCGCATCCTACTGTCCATCTGATCCAACCTCTCCTGTGTGTAGTCAAAAGCAGCCTCGGGAGTGAACGGGTTGGGTCTCGGCGGTCTAACCGGCCGTGGTGGAGGGACCGCACGCCTCTCTCGAGGTACCGGCTGTCTCTGTGGGGGAGCTCCAACCTCATGGTTCCACTCTGGTGGATCAGATTGGGTAAGAATACCCGCCAACTGAAGGTCCAAAACACCCCAACGAACTGTAGGCATACCCACATTCATCTCAGTAAGTTTGTACTTTGTGAGGGCCCGAATGTTCCTTGCCAACCCAGTGATGTAAGGGCCCATATCCAAAGCAGCCCTTTTACCTCCCCGACGAGGCCTATTGAATGACCACGCGAAGAAGCTAGCCAAATTCCAGTTCCGCTTCTCCACCATACACATCAAGGCGAAGATATCTAGCCAATTTGCCTTGTTCTCCCCCGACTTTCTTGCCACCACAGTCGTCGCTAACATCTTTAAAATATACCTGTAAATCGGGTCACGAACCGATGAGATAAGGTTCGTGTGCGCGAACGACTGTGTCGAGATCGAACCCCAAAATTCACCCAACTCTGTCGGGCCCAAACTCTTCGGCCTATTATAGTTAAACACACCCCGAAGCCCATTCACGAACTCTTCCGTCACTACCTCTTCCGACGAATACAAACCCAGTGCCACCCCAAATTGGGGTATAGTCATCTCGTACAAATTCCTCCCCAACGAAAATGATACCGCATTAGCTTTAGAAAATGCACCCTCCTTGTGACGGAAGGTACAATGGAACTCTATAGTAAGCTCGGTATATTGCGTCTCTTCACACGCATCCATAACCATCCGCAACCTTGGTCCTAGCAACTCATTGACCCGTTCACTCGCCCCCATACTCTCCAACCATTCCCAATCTATGATCCGATGTTCCAAAGTTTGGGTTACCACATACTTTTTCATCTTAACCCTTTCTTCAGTGTCTTCATCAAAGTCCAACATCGGATGATCACTCAACTTGTCAATCTTGGCGTACACTCTCCTATCGTTCCCACGATACTTGATTCTTCTCTTCCTTGGGTTGGACGAGGATCCTGCACCTGACATGATCTGCAAAACAAGACATATTTGACAAGAAAACAATGCAGATTATTAGTACCACGAGCTATTTTTGGTCTTTTTAATTTTTTTAATTTTTTTTATATTTTTTAAAGAAAAAGAAAAACAATAAAGAACTAGCCGTATAGCATTTCGTTCGCGGCTAATTTCGAAAAAAGAATGGGTTACCGTTTACAAAGGCGTAAGTTACACATCCTTTCGCCCGAATGGAGATTGAGTACGGGCAAAAAGTTGTGAACTTGTACATGCATATAAGTAAACCCGACACTAGACTCAAACTACTATCCTAAAAACACTTCTAGACTCACGACTCGAACGAACTACGACTCAATGTACACTATCTCCTCCCGGCACTTTAATTGTCCTCAATTAAGCATAAGTGCCAAAATATCCCCACACTTGAGGCGAAAACACGTGAGAGTTGGACATTTTAAGCCCTAACATAACATTTGAAGCAACAAAATCTGTTAAGGAAACTAAATTCGTTTGCAAAAATCAGTTCAAAAACTTATTTTTTTTTGCAAAAATCCATAGTTACACCCAAACAAACCCGCAAAGCTTAAACATGATGCATAGTGGTCCAAACATACCCCAAACGTGCCAAACAACCTCAAGCAAACCAACCCGAACCATCCGCAGACCCGATTTGTATGTAACATCCAAACCTTACCACCTACATACCACTAACATGACAAAGAGGAGCAAAAATTCTAACTTTAAGACCCTACACAAACCCTAACACCAAGACAAGACTGACCCGACACTAAACAAGGCAATAAAGCTACCTACTAGTGAGAAATTACAAGAAACATACCTTGGAATCGGATTGAACAAAAAAATTGAGGTCTTGAACTTTTTGCACACGGATTTGCCCAAAATCGTGAAAATGGGGTGAGAAATCGGGTGAAATAGATGGCTAAGATTGTGGGGAACGTGATTGTGGTGATTTTGGAAGAAAAATGGAGCGATTTGGTGAAAAAACGAGTGAGATATGGTGAAAATGGCGAAATTCGCGTTTTAGGGTTTGGAAAGGGGAAAGGAAGGGTTTCAGCGAACAGGTTCAAGTTAAAACTGATTTTAAAAGGGCCAAGGGGGCGTCGCGTGACGCGACAGGGGGTCACCCAGGCCTCACGTAACGCGGCGGTTCTGAAAACAATTAATTTGAACCCTTAAACCATCGCGTGACGCGAAGGAGCTAGGCGTCGCGCGAGGGTCTGTTTTTGGCAGAATGTTGCGTGAAAAAATCTTGTTCATGCCTTAGAAAAATTTTCAACTCTTTCCCAACCCAACCAAAAACCTCAAAATTTTTTCTAAGTGTTTAAAACACTTACCTGGGATCTCTTTTCTCGTGCATTCTCCGTTCCGTAGCGATGATGAAACCTGCAAAATTCTCAACGACACAAAACACAGACCGAAAAACTACAAAAAACACGAAAAAATAAAGAAATTTACAAACGGTACATACTCTACACGCGAAGCTTTTCGCGCTCACTGTTCGGCAAAGGTAGGTGGGTCCTCTAGAGGAATTTCTTCCTCTTCAGTAGTATCAATAGGACCTCCCAAGTAATGTTTCAGTCTATGGCCGTTTACCTTCCACACACCTTTGTCGACCTCATCGTATAGCTCAACCGTGCCATATGGAAACACTTCTTTCACCACATACGGCCCACTCCACCTCGATTTCAATTTTCCTGCTATCAATTTCAACCGTGAGTTGAACAAAAGTACTTTATCACCTACCTTAAAATCTTTCAAACCTCTCAACCGCCTATCATGCAATGCCTTAGTTTTCTCCTTGATACTCCATGATCTTTCATAAGCGGCATCTCTCAATGCTTCCAACTCATGAATCTGGAAGAATCTCCTCCTTGCGGCTTCGGTAAGGTCAAGGTTTACGGTTTTTAATGCCCACAACGCCCTATGCTCTAATTCTACCGGAAGATGGCAAGCTTTGCCATACACGATCATAAAGGGTGTTGTGCCTAACGGTGTCTTATAGGCGGTACGGAATGCCCACAAAGCGTCGTCGAACTTTTCCGACCAATCCTTTCTACTTTTTCCTACCGTTTTCTCTAAGATTCTCTTCACCCCTCGGTTAGCATTCTCTACTTGGCCACTAGTTTGCGGGTGGTACGCGGTAGAAAGACGATGAGTGACACCGTAGCGTGCAAGTGCCTTTTCCATGGCGGAATTGCAAAAATGCGTGCCACGGTCACTTATGATAGCTTTAGGGACTCCGAAACGCGTAAACAACTTCTTAAGGAATCTCACCACCACTCGGGCATCATTGGTGGGCAAAGGTTGAGCTTCGACCCACTTCGAAACGTAGTCAATGGCCACGAGGATGTACCTATTCCCACTAGAGGATGGGAAAGGTCCCATGAAGTCAATGCCCCATACGTCAAAAATTTCTAAGACTTGGATGGGATTTTGAGGCATTTCATCCTTGGATGAGATGTTGCCGGTACGTTGGCAACGGTCACAAGTCCTAACAAACTCTACGGCATCCTTAACTACCGTTGGCCAATAAAACCCACTATCGAAAACCTTTTGTGCTGTCACATTCGCTCCGTGATGGCCCCCCGTTAAACCCTCGTGCACATGTCTAAGGATGTCTAAACCATCCTCCTTTGAAACGCATCTCCTAAGCACTCTATCTCCACCTATCCTAAAGAGGTAAGGGTCGTCCCAAATATACTTCCTAGCCTCCCTAAGAAGCTTTTTCTTTTGTTGGTAAGACATACCCCTCACAAGATCTCCGGTTGCCAAATAGTTTGCCAAATCCGAAAACCATGGCAAACCCTCTACCTCGGCACTTACAAAATCTATGGTTTCGTGGGGAAAGGTATCTCCTATGGAATCCTCACGAACCTCCTCTCTCTTTGGATCCTCTAATCGTGACAAGTGGTCGGCGGCCACGTTTTCTGCTCCCTTTTTATCCTTAATTTCTATATCGAACTCGGAGAGCAAAAGAATCCATGTAATAAGACGCGGCTTTGCGTCTTTCTTTTGAAACAGAAATCGCAAAGCGGAATGGTCGGTGAACACGGTGGTTTTAGAAAGCACGAGATATGAGCGAAACTTGTCAAACGCAAACACTACGGCTAAGAGTTCCTTTTCCGTCGTGGTATAGTTCTCTTGAGCATCGTTTAGAGTTTTGCTCGCGTAGTAGATCGGATGAAAGTGTTTATCGACTCTTTGACCTAGGACCGCACCTACGGCATAATCGCTTGCGTCACACATGAGCTCGAAAGGTAAGCTCCAATTGGGCGAAACAAGTATCGGGGCACTAACAAGTTTTTCTTTCAAGAAGTCGAACGCCTTGATGCACTCCTTGTCGAAGAAAAAAGGTACATCCTTCTCTAAAAGCCTAGTCATCGGGCGTGTGATTTTGGAAAAATCCTTTATAAAACGCCTATAAAAGCCCGCATGACCCAAAAAGCTCCTAACGGACTTAACACTAGTAGGTGGAGGCAATCTACTTATTGTATCTATCTTGGCCCTATCCACCTCTATGCCTTCTCTCGACACCTTGTGTCCTAACACTATCCCCTCCGTCACCATAAAGTGACACTTCTCCCAATTCAACATAAGATTTGTCTCTATGCACCTCTTAAGCATCCTATTAAGATTAGAAAGACATTGGTCGAAAGTGGTGCCATAAACCGAGAAGTCATCCATGAAAACCTCCATGGAAGTCTCGAGCATGTCTTGGAATATGGCTACCATGCACCTTTGGAAAGTTGCCGGAGCGTTGCATAACCCGAAAGGCATGCGGCGATACGCATAAGTGCCGTAAGGGCATGTGAATGTCGTTTTATCTTGATCCTCCGGGGCGATGGGGATCTGAAAATAACCCGAAAATCCATCGAGAAAACAATAGAATTGTTGACCCGCTAGACGCTCCAACATTTGGTCAATGAATGGTAAGGGGAAGTGGTCTTTCCGGGTGGCGTCGTTTAACTTTCGATAATCTATGCATACACGCCAACCGGTAACGGTACGGGAAGGGATTAACTCGTTCTTTTCATTCATGATCACCGTCATCCCACCCTTTTTTGGGACGACTTGGGTCGGGCTAACCCATGGTGAATCGGAAATGGGGTAAATTACCCCGACATCTAACAACTTAAGAACCTCTTTCTTAACAACCTCTTGCATGTTCGGATTAAGGCGCCTTTGAGGTTGCACCACCGGCTTATAGTCATCTTCCATGAGTATTCGGTGGGTACAATAGGCGGGGCTTATGCCCTTGATATCCGAAAGGCGCCATGCAATAGCTTCCCTATTCACTCTCAACACCTCTAATAACCTACCCTTCTCTCCCTCCTCTAACTTAGACGAAATAATGACGGGATTCTCGGAACCCTCACCTAAAAAAAGCATACTCTAAGTGGGATGGGAGGACCTTGAGTTCTAAAGGGGCGGGTTTCTCTATAGGAGTACTTTCACTCTCACTCTTAATTTCACTTAATTCTAGCACTTCGGGGACCCACTCGTCCTCGTCTAACTCTTCACTCTCACTAGCTACCTCTTCTACCTTATCAACTACTTCCTCGATCCTACTCTCGACTAGGTCGGCTCCACTAATGTAGTCAAAGCAATGGTCAACACAAGATAAGAAAGACTCTATGAAATAGACCGAATGACAAGGACTACTGAGATCGTCGGAACCACTAGGGTGTTCCATGGAGCGTGCTATCTTGAAAGTCACCCTCTTCTCGCCGACTTGAAGTGTGATTTTCCCGTCGAAGACATCGATGATGGCCTTGGCGGTACACAAGAATGGGCGTCCTAGAATGATGGGAACCTTTTCGTCGGCTTCCATATCAAGAACGACAAAGTCTACGGGGAAGACGAACTTATCCACTTTGACTAGAAGGTTTTCAATAATGCCTCGTGGATACTTAACGGACCTATCGGCTAGCGACAAAGACATGCGTGTAGGTGACAACTCTCCTAGACCTAACCTCTCATACAAAGAATATGGCATTAGGTTTATACTCGCTCCTAGGTCGGCTAGGGCCCTACACTCGGTATCGCACCCAAACAAGCACGGGATGGTAAAAAGGCCCGGATCCGTCAATTTTTCCGGAACCTTGTTCAACACTACGGCGGAACATCCTCCACTAAGGGGGATGTTAGAAACCTCTCCTAACCTATCCTTGCGTTTTAGAAGGTCTTTTAGGAATTTTGCATATTTCGGCATTGATTGAAGAGCTTCTATAAAAGGAAGGTTGATCCTAAGCTGCTTAAAGATCTCTAAAAAT
Source organism: Helianthus annuus (assembly GCF_002127325.2). Taxonomy (NCBI): domain Eukaryota; kingdom Viridiplantae; phylum Streptophyta; class Magnoliopsida; order Asterales; family Asteraceae; genus Helianthus; species Helianthus annuus. The sequence continues at coordinate 4,937,176 of NC_035443.2, forward strand.
TTCCCGTACTCTTTGGAATAAGTTTGATTTTTAAGGCGGGAAGGAAACGGAGCACGGGAAGTATCAACATTGGGTGAAGGAACAACCTGAACGGGTTTCTTTCCTACACTCTTCTCACTCGAAGGCCCCCCGGTGTGTGCGGTACTTTCTAGGATTAACCTAGGTTGCACTTTACCGGGCGCCTCCATTTCAATCTCCTCATCTACGGGGTCCTCATCTTCTATCTCAACACTCTCGGGTCTCACTACCTCTCCTAAGGTCCTACCACTACGGGTCGAAATTGCCTTCAAAGAGCCAGATGGGTTGGGCCTTGTGTTGCCCGAAAATTAACCGGGAGGTCGTTCTTGCAACTGGCGTGCAATATCCCCAACTTGCCTTTGAAGGTCTAAGAAGCTTGAATGATTATTCTTTAGGAGCGTAGCATGATCCTCTAAGGTACGTTGGGTAGCCTGATCCTTAACCAATAATTGGGAAAGAAGGTCCTCTGTCCTAGACAAACTACCACCTGACCCCTCACTCTTAGGTTGAACCTCTTGGTTTGACCCCTCACCTCTAAACTGCCCCCCTGAACCTGAACTAGCAAATTGACCTGTTTGACCCGACCCCCCACTAGAATAAAAACCTGGCCCCCTACTTTGGTATTGACCTGACGGAAAACCAGGGGGGTTACCTGAGGAGCGATAATTATTAGCACGCCAATTAGAGTTACTATTGTTGAACGGGTTAGTTGGACCCCTATTTTGACCTGCTAAATACTCGACCTGCTCTAGGGTGATGGTTGGGCAATCTATGGTGTCATGTCCCCCTCTACAAACCTCACATCTATCTACCTTCTTCTTAATTTCTAGCAACTCTTTGGTGATATAGTCAAGCTGAGTTATTACCTTTGAGTCTGAAACGACTTGATTCACTCCTCGAGAGGATGAGGAGGTAATCACAGGATTGGAATTCCTGCCGGTAGCACTATGATCTATATCAGCATGAGCGAAGCTCTCAAAGAGGTCGTTCCAGTCAGCCACAGTTTTCTTTCCCATTAGGTGGCCTCCTGCGGATGTGTCGAATCGGGCCTTGCACTCAGGGGTAAGACCATTATAAAATTTTTCTACTAAGGCCCAATCCGACAGTCCATGTTGGGAACAACGCGAGAGCAATGTTTGAAACCTCTCCCATGCTAAGTGATAAGGTTCGTCAGGCTCCATTCTGAAGGAATGGATCTGATCTCGAAGACGGGATGCCTTCGCAGGTGGGAAATACTTAGCAAGGAAGGCATCTCTAAGTCCAGCCCAAGTGGTGTAAGTACCTGCCGGCTGCGAATCAAGCCAGGTGGCTGCGCGGCCAGCAAGCGAAAAGGGGAAGACTTGGAGATAGCGGGCATCAAGATTCACACCTTCGATACCGAAGGTGCTACACAGACGGGTGAGACGGTTGATATGTGCTGGCGCGTCTTCATCATCACGACCGTGAAACTGACAAGAGTTGTTAATGGCAGTCATGATGTATGAAGGAATTTGCCAAGACTTATCATTGGTGATTTCAGGGAGGGTGATGGGTGAGTTTGCGGTAAAACCCGCGGTGGAACGCTGGTGGACAGTTTGATTTTCGGCTATTTGGTGAACTGGTGGTGGACTAGGGTGACGGGAGGGTGGTGGGGAATTGTGGGGTGATGACTTAGGGGTAAAGTCGAAGTTCGGCGGTTTAGATGGAAGTGTAGAGTCAGAAAGGGCTGAAGATGAAGTTGGGGGTTTTCGAACCTGAGGGATTGGTGTGGAGAGGGAAGACTTGTCAATTGGTGGCTTCACTGGTCCCTGCGAACGCGTGTGGGGCATGAACTGCAAAACCAAGAATAAAACAAGTAAGTCAACTCCAATAAAAGACTCAAAGAAATACGAAAAAGACACTAAAATTACTTGGACTCCTACGACTCACAAACACACAAAAAGCACGTAACGATATCAGTTGAAATCCAAACAAAGCAGTTAACGCAATTGCCAAGAGTCCCCGGCAACGGCGCCAAAAACTTGATGTGGAAAAAGTAGTTCAACTAAATAAACTAAATTACCCTAAATTAAGACTCAAGTAATAAAAATCTAGACTCTTTAACCTGACTAAACTACTCACCGGCAAGTGTACCGGTCGACTCTAGCACAGAAAAGTAAGTCCGGATGTCGAACCCACAAGGACTCTAATGAATTACGTTAACGATTAAACTTAGACTAGACACTGACACGACTAAACAAAAATTGTGTTTGAGGGGGTTTTACTAAAATCCTAAAATTATGATTAAATTGAAATTAACTAAAACACGAACGAAAACTAAGGTTTTGTTTCAGATGAGATTAAGGGCTACCTAGACTTAAATCCAGTTTAACTACGAATGGACTTCTAACGGTTTTATTGTTGTATGGAGCCGGGATCGTTAAATACTAAACCTTAAGGTATTTCAATGCTAAGACTTCCCGACCCTTCTCAGGAAGAAACCTAGGAAACCCTACAAGGCTGTTATGATTACCGACTGTTAGATTTCCTCTCAGTCCTCTAACGTCTCTAAAAGTGCCCTAATATGACTATCTACCTCTCAGCGCGATAATCTAAGGCAATTCTAGGTTCTGATTTGGTTTACTAGACACAACTGCAATTAGGGAACTAACTTCGACTTCTCTCAAAATCTAAATTGGCTATAAATTGCACCGCGACCTAATAACTAACCCGAGCCTCTCAGCGACAAGTTAAGCAGAATATTTACTTCTAATTGTATTTTAATTACTGTTTCTAAGGCTATCGGCCGATTTACCCAACGATCACCCGAACCCGCAAGGATGCAAATAATCAACACAGATCTATTATGTGATAAAGACCGTCACTAAAATCTATGTGAAACAGCAAACAATCCACAATCAAAAGTAAATACGCATATGCACCAAATCAGAAAATCTAGAACACTTTACTTTCAAAGTCAATCCATAATCAAACAATAAAAACCGTTAAAAGATCCAAACATAAATTAAACCTTCATCAAATCTAGGTAGTATCTAAGTTTAGCCAAGAAACATGTTGTTCAAATCAAACAAAACAAGTTCAAAACAAGAATTCATCATAAAGTATTGAAAACGCGAAAATAAGGAACACCGGGAGATAAAACCCGAAAGATCTTCACTCTCACGATCCAAGCTTCAACCGGATGATTCCCGTTAGCCAAAATACTCCGAAAAGCTCAAAATCTCCTCTGAAATTCGTCCTAGGGTTTCTTGGTTCGCAATTAGGGTTTTCAGTTAAGTTTTTTGGTAATATTAAGTCAAACCCTAAACCCAGAAACCAAAATCATCCAAATAGGGACCCTCGCGTGGCGCGAGGGTGGCTAGGCGTCACGCGGCGCCTCTAAACTCAATTTCTTGATTTTTTAATTCTTTTCCGAATTCCAGCTTCTCCGACGCGCGTACGAATCCCGTTTTTCTTCCGAACTGCTCGTTTTTACTCGTTTTTCAACACTTTAAGCAACGGGACCTGAAATCAAAGCTTAACGTCAGCAGTATCATAGTTCTAACCTAAAACAGACTCAAAACGACTGAAAACTGACCAAAATATACACTATAAACATATGTACTTTTCAGTACATCAATGACTGAAAGTGGATCTAGTATGAGCAAGATAGACAAGATTTTTGTGTGCGATGATTTTATGAATAGATGGCCGAGTGCAAAGTTGGAAACTTTATCGAGACATTTGTCAGATCATAATCCGTTGCTGTTGTCGTGCTCAATAAAAGACTATGGACCTATCCCTTTCAGGTTCTACAACTCATGGTTGCCGATAGAAGGTTGTGAAGAAATAGTCATTAATACCATAGAAAAGCAAGTAAAGTAAATGGGGAGGATTGGATAAAAAATATGGGAGCTGTACTGAAGAATTTAAAAGCTAAAATAAAGGAGTGGAGGAAAACAACAAAAGAAAAGGAGGAAAAAGATGTCCTTAAAGCAAAGAGGAGGGTGGAAGAGATAGAGCAAATGGCGGAAAAGCGAAAACTAAAAGAAAAGGAAAAGGAAGAAAGAATCAAAGGGAGGTTGACTATAAGGAATCACGAAAAAAAAGATAAAAGACCTAAAGCAAAAAGCGAAAGTAAACTGCGCGAAGTTGGGGGACGAAAATTATGGATTTTTCCATAGAATGATCAACTGCCGCAAGTCAAGAAATCGGATAAATAAAGTGCAGATAGAAGGAAGGATATTCGGTGATCCGAAAGAAGTTAAAGAAGGATTAAGGATGGCTTTTAAAAAAATGTTTGAAGAACCGATGAAGAAAATGCCATCAATGGATTGGAGAGGTTTCAAAAGACTAACAGAGGTACAAGCTAAGCAATTGGTAGGAGAATTCACAAGTAAGGAGGTGAAGGAAGCGATGTGGGCATGTGGTGAAGATAAGACGCCGGGACCAGACGGGTTAACGTTCAAGTTTTGAAAAAATATTGGAAACAATTAGAAACTCATGTGATGAAGATGGTGAAGCAATTTCATGATCAGCCAAATATACCAACGGGATGCAATGCGTCCTTCATAGCATTGATTCCTAAGGTACGTGATCCGATTTCTTTGAAGCACTTTAGACCTATTTCTTTAATAGGTATGATCTATAAAATTATTGCGAAGGTTCTTGCTAGAAGGATTAAACCGGCCATACCGGACTTAGTAAGTAATATTCAAACGAGGTTCATAGAAGGTAGGTCCATTTTGGATGGACCGCTAATTGTTAATGAAGTATTAGCCTGTGCCAAAAGTTGCAAAAAGAAGATTTTTATTTTCAAAGTGGACTTTGAAAAGGCCTATGATTCTATAAATTGGAAATTTATTTTGTCAAATCTAAAAGCCGTGAACTTTCCACTATTATGGAGAAAATGGATCGGGGCAGGGTTAAAATCGGGAAGAGCATCGGTTTTGGTACATGGGTCACCCTCATCAGAATTTGGGTTGTCTCGTGGATTGAGACAAGGAGATCCATTGTCACCATTTCTATTTATTCTAGCATTAGAGGCTTTAGATGTTATTATGAAGAGGGCAATAGAGAAAGGATTGTTTAAAGGGGTGAAATTACCAAAGGATGGGCCGACAATTTCACACTTATGTTATGCGGATGATGCAATCTTCTTAGGAGAGTGGTCGGAGGCAAATATTAAGAACTTGAATAGAATATTGAGATGTTTTTATTTGTGTTCGGGTTTGAAAGTCAATTTAGGAAAATGTAACCTTTTTGGGGTAGGGGTACAAGACGATGAAATAGAAGACATGGCAAAAAATCTGAATTGTAAAGCGGGGAAGACGCCTTTTAATTTCTTGGGTATCCCAATCGGTGCCAATATGAAAAGGGTTAAAAATTGGAAACCGATTGTGGATAAATTCAATTCAAAACTCTCGTCGTGGAAGGCTAGATGGTTATCAATGGCAGGAAGAATTGTCTTAGCAAAGGTTGTGCTAGGTGCACTACCAAACTATTTTTTCTCTATTTTCTTAGCACCAAAGAAAGTCTTCGCGGAACTAGAAACAATAAGAAGGGATTTCGTATGGGGTAAAAAGAATGGAAGAAGTAAAATGAGATGGGTAGCTTGGGAAAAAATTGTAAAGGCGAGAGGATATGGGGGGTTAGGGATCGGAGACATTCGGAGTGCTAATTTAGCACTTATAGCAAAATGGTGGTGGAAATACAAAGAAAATCCTGGAGCATTGTGGGTCAAAGTGGTAGACAGTATTCATTGGAAGCAGAACTCAACTTCGGTCATTCCTACAAAAAATAATTTTGCTGGAACTTGGAAAGACATATGCAGTATCGAAAAAGAATTGACGGCAATGAACTTATCTCTGAATAATAACCTGGTGGCGGCAATAGGCAACGGGAAATGAACGAGGTTTTGGCTGGACATTTGGATCGGAGAACAGCCTTTGAAGGTCCGATTCCCTGCTTTGTACACAATGGCAAAAGACAAAGAAGTAAAAGTAAGTCAATGTTTAAAAGAGGATAGAAGCAGCAGGACTTGGACATGGGAATGGAACCGAGAAAAGAGAAACGAACAGGAGCAGCAACAACACTTGGAACTGGAAAGAATTTTGGCTGATTGCAAGACAGAAAATAAGGAAGACACATGGAGATGGAGGACGAGACGGAGTGAAGAGATCTCAGTGGCATTATTAAGAGACGAAATTAGTAAAAACTCCTTAGACGAAAGAGATACTCCATGGAAACATTGGAACAAGTGGGTACCCCCAAAAGTTAAGCTTTTTATTTGGAGAGCGATAAAACGTGGTATAGTGGTTAAAGTGGAACTTGCACGTAGGGGAATACAATTGGAAGATCGGTTATGTGCACGGTGTAAAAGTGAAGAGGAGTCGGTCGACCATTTGTTAATAAATTGTTTAAAGACCCGGGCAGTGTGGTGGAGTATCATGATATGGCTAAAATTACCAATACTAGAAAATATAACTTCAAGTGAAGAAATATTTGATAAGATAGAAGCATACAGTGGGTCGAAGGAATGGAAGAAGTTAATAAAGGCTATCGCAATGACAACTTTGTGGCAAATTTGGAAATCTAGAAATGACGTTGAGTTCAATAGAAAGGAAGGAATGGTAACAAACTTGGTAGATGAAGTAAAAGAACTGTCGTTCCTTTGGATCAAAGAACGATCAAAATTGAAGACTTTGGTTTGGGAAAGGTGGAAGGATTTCAATATTAGAGATGTCACAAAGTGAGTGTGTTTTCTTGTTTAGCTTAGTCTCTTTTTTCTTATTTGTATCTTGTACTTTCGGGTTTTACAGCTTGCTGACCCTCGTTCTATAATCATAGAATTCTCGCCGTTCAAAAAATTTTTTTGGCCCCCATGATCTCTAGACTTAGGAGCCAAAATGGTTAGTTATAGAAACCATGGGGGCAGATATGTTAAAAATTCTTATTTTAGGCTAATATTGTAAAAGTAATATAACCACAAGGGCCAAAAACGTAATTTACTCTAACTTTAACGTATATGTTGTACTTAGTGAAAAAAAGGTTATATATTCTCTACATATACCAAAAGGAAGTGGGGGAATAGTCCCACGCAGCTGCGTGACACTCCCCTATTGGACCAACAGTTTTATTGTTTTATATTCGTTTTAAAATTGTTTTATATTCGTTTTAAAATTACGGTTTTGTCTTTAGTGGGGGAATAGTGCCACGCAGCTGCGTGGCACTCCCCTATTGGACCAACAGTTTTATTGTTTTATATTCGTTTTAAAATTGTTTTATATTCGTTTTAAAATTACTGTTTTGTCTTTAATTTAAAATAAAATTACGTTTTTGCCTCCAGCTAAAAATAAAATTATGTTTTATCACTCGCTCAAAATTACGATTTTGCCCTCGGTTCAAAATTATGATTTTTTCCCCATATTACAATTACAATTTTGGTCCCAGTTCAAAATAATTTTTGCTTTTGCCCCAAACTAAAAATAACGACTTTGCATTTTCGCCCCGTTTCAAAAATTATGATTTCACCTCCAGTTTAAAATTATGTTTTTACCCGGTTCAAAATAAAACTATGCTTTTGCCCCTATTCAAAATTACGAATTTGCCCTCAGTTCAAAATTTTGATTTTGCCCCAACTCAAATTAAAAATATAGTTTTGTCCCCAGCTTGAAATTACGATTTTGTCCTTAGTGCAAAGTTATATTACGATTTTGTCTCCGGTTCAAATTTATAGTATTGCCATCACTTTAACTTTTGCCAAATTAAGATTTTACCCAACTCAACAAATACAACTTTACCCTCAGTTCAAATTACAGTATTGCTATCGTTTTAGTTTTTTTAGCAAAACTATAAAAGTGTTTTTTTATTAGTTGACTGGATTTAATTTTTTCCATGTCAAGGAGCTTCCTAAAACTCGCTCATTAATCCTTACAAACTACAGTTTTGCCCTGAGCTCAGAACTACGATCTTGTCATTGTTTAGTTTTTTTTTTCCCTAAGAAAGCTATAATAGTGTTTTTTTAATTGATTGAGAATTATTCGGCCATCGCCCCGCAACGCGGGCGGTGGCATTAACTAGTTTTCATACATACCCCACAAAAAATATATTGAAATTCAAACAAATTGGTTTTAAATTCCTACTTGCCCACAATTTCCCTAGTCCCACCATCATATTTTACTAATTACATGTTACATCAACATTTAATACAAGCTTTTAATGCCAAAAGTTTAAAGAGTTAAGACCAAGTCCAATAACATTTCAATTATAAAATTATGATTAGTTGTATAAACGTACCTACTCTCAAAATTTTAATCGCAATCTTTAGTTAAAACATCAAATCAATTAGGGTTTTTTTGTCGTGTAAAATTGAAAATATTACTAATATAGTAAGTTGAAAGAGAATATACAACAAATAAAAAAAAACAAAAAGAAAAAAACCGAAGGCGTTTAATTTTTTTTTGACAAAGCAGGGGTGTTAAACGGGTCGTATTCGCAGGTTGGTGGGTTCAACTTGACCCGAACCCAAAAAATTTTTAGGAACCCGAACGCGACCCATTCAACCCGATTCCCCCCCCCCCCCCCCCGGGCAAATTAGTATATTAAAAGTAAAATTTACCAAAAAAACACAAATGTATATAATACAATTACATTTAAATTATAAAATCTTATGTGATTTTCTCTTTTTAAGTTATAATTACGGCATAAAATACACACACAACCCGTCAACCCAACCGGGTTAACCCGACCCGTTTAGCTAAACGGGTTCATGAGTTCAATTTGAACCTAACCCGAACCCGTTTAAACTAAACCCAAACCCACAAATTTCGTGTTAGGTTCGTTTTGGATTCTTGGGTCGTGTCAGATGTTTACACCTATGAAAATAGGCATATATTAGCCGGTAAACATAGAAAAAACCGATTTTTGTTATGTATTGAATCAAAAACCGATTACAATCAATTATCTTTGATATATACAATGAAATTAAAAACACAACAAGGGTTCATTAAAATTCAAATTAAAATCAGCAATTAGACAAAAGAAAAATAAAATTAAACCTACATATTCTCATGCATGTACTCTTGAAACTGCATGACTTTTGCTCCTAAGAAACATCGGATCACTACTTAATCTAAAATCATCCGTGTAATGAAAACTCCCCTCTTCATCGATCCGACCGATCGCCACGCTTTGACTACGTGGCACTTGCGTAGTCGTTGACTGTTGGGTCTGTTGCCGGCCAATACGATCAGGAATATGATCCAACTTATTACCCAAACTTTTGGTGGAAGCAATCCTCACCAGCTCGGCGTAATCCTCGCTGGCTCTTGACGAAGTCGTGCTGTAGCTTTTCGGCAGGGCCGACGTGTAAGGGCCCGTCGAGCCGCTCATGCCGGATGCACATGAGTACATGCCAGAGATGTACAAGTCTCGGATCTTGTACACAACTTTTACTGGTGCCTTTAGAACCCTAATTGCAATTGAGGGTTTTTGGGTCTTTTTTGTATCCATTAATTTTTGATGAAAAATAAGATGAAGGAGGTGATGATTAATGTGGAAGAACGCTTTTTTATAGATGTTTGAAACTCTTGCATATTAAAAAATAAAAAAAAAGGTAATTTAATTTATTCATTGCCGTGATCATGGAGTATATATGGAAAAGGTCAAACAAATGAATTATTGATGAAAAAAAGACTTATATAATTCTAAAGGCATGCATAATTTTTTTTAGATGTCATTGTATAATGTATGCAGATGATTTAATTATTTGGTGAGAAGATTATACAATCTAATTATGAATATATTTTTTTTGTCGCCATTCAATCCAAGTTTATGTAGGTTTTGTTTTGTCTTACAATTTAATTGTTTCATAATGTTTCATAATACTATTATGTGACATTCCGGCCGACTTTATTTGTCCATTCAAGTTACAAATAAGATAAAACTTGTAATACGCATCTTGGTTGTAAGACTGTTGTGTGGAGGTGGTTTATCAGTTGGTGATGGTCTGCTATGTAAGTAGTTACGTCATCGGGGGTCTATCACCTCATTATGTAACGAGAACGCTTTTAAATATTGTTGTTCTTTGCTTGCCGGAACATAATTATCGTTAACCTCATCTTCGTCATAATTACATTGTTTGATTTTTTTAAAGAGTTTGTGATCTTTTAGAGAGTGTGGGTGAGTATATTTTAAAAAAATGAGGGTTTGATTGGTTAATATAATAAATAACTTTTTTTTTTTTTTTTGTAAAATAGTCGTTGTAACGGCTAAATTGACCAAGAGGGGCTCGTCCAGTGGCGGAACTAGAAGAAATATTCAGGGGTATCCCAAATTTTTTTACCATACATTTATAGAACCGAATTTTTTTTTACCTGCATTACGGGGCGGGGCCGATCCTGAAAATTTAAGTGCCCTGGTGAAGGGGTATGGTCCCAGATCTCGCGTCAGCATCGACCGCGAGTGACCATTACCCTTATCAAAACCCCCACTAGCTAACAACCCACTTGTGCCCATGCGGTAACGCATCAACACAAGGGTTGAATCCAATCTATCTAGTAGCAAAGGAGGACTTACATGGAACAGGAGAACGGTAGAGTGATGCGACATAGCATCACATCTGGTGTACGAAAACGGAAGTATTCACAGCGACGCGACATCGCACCACGTCCAGTGAACACTTCTATCAATACAGGAAAGCCTTACCTTAGGCATAGAAGAAGATGAACGTAGTGGTACGGCTGACACCGCACCATACGGACATTTTCGTCACGACAAGGGATGCAGGCAAGACGACGATGCGGCTAGCACCGCATCTCGCGTATTCCTTGATCACAAGTAAGAGACGCGGTAACTTCAGATGTTACCGCACGTAGCGATGCGGCTTGCACCGCATCCTATGTACTCAAGCAAGTGGTACTGACACCACAGTGCAAGTGGCACCAATGACAGTTACCTGTCAGAGCTACGTAAGCAATGGACTGACGTGGCGTAACCTCCATAACCGACGAGCCTGACACACCTGAAAAGGGGCAGCACGTCGTCAGTCCATCCATCATCATCCTCCTCCACTCCTCGGCTATAAATACCAACCCCAAACCAGGTTTGAGGTATCTTCTCACAACTCTCTCACTATTACTACTATCTTACTTTGCTTCCCAAGCAAACTACTGATTCTCACGCCGGAGAGTGGTAACAAGGAGCACCCCCCACCCCATCCTCCTTGTTACGAGTCACGGCTTGTTTCCTTGTGCAGGAGATCAACCACCGGTGATCCAGCCAGCGATCCTCGAGAGGAAGGGATTAACCCTTCTTGACGAGACCAGTGAGTTAACCCTGCCCGGTTAACCATTGTTTCATCATTGGCGCCCACCGCTACTCTTAGCATTTTCTAAATCATCCTTTTTCCTCTCTCACGATCATGACTGATCACCAAAACAACACTGCGGATAACCAAAATCCTCCAATCCCAAACCCGGTAGGGGTCAATGCCTCGACCTCCCAACCCGGACACATTGGCACGTCCACACAAAGGAGCCCCTCCTTTATGTTCGGACATGACTTATCACAGTTCCCATCTGTGATCCCACCAGGCACGACAATTCATGCCTGGTACGAGCAGCAGGCAGCTACGCTGACTGCAGCATACAACCGCGCTTGTACTGAAGCGAATATACGAGCTGGGCTTCCCCCAGCACCGCACACCCCTGTTGAGCGTATTTTACAATACGACGGCAGGATCCATTCACGCCCGGCTTCAAGAAGCCGGCGTGAAGAAAGGGGATCGTCTTACTGTTCGGTCCACACCCTCAACGAGAATGATTCCTCATACGGGTCCCACACCAGAGGACCGGTACACACCCGCCTTGGCCCCCATGGCGAGGACAGGAGGCGATCAACCTCCAGACGCAGCCCCGGCATTCAGAGCCGATTGGGCCCGCAACCATACACCGAAGGGTACGGTCATACCGACCCTGACGACCATAGCTACCGCGGTGATTCGCATGACACCAGTAGCAGACCGGGAGGACGCAACTATGTTCCTCCCAGTCACCCCCGCAACACATACCTTAGGGCGGCAAAGCGCCCTGCGAACGAACCATACAGGCCAAAGGCAGCGGCCGAAAATTCCAAGTTCGGCACGCGGATTGCCAACGCCCAGGTCACCACGACAAAGTTCCCATTCAACGTTGGGAAATACAATGGTTCGACCGACCCGGACGACCACATGAACGTTTTCATAGGCGCGGGCATCAACGGCCAGTGGGACGAACCCACTTGGTGCAATTTTTTCCCCCAGACCCTTACGGGCCTGGCCAGGGCATGGTTCGATTCTTTGCCAGTGGGATCACTGGATTCATTCGAGGACTTGCGTACCAAGTTCCTCGCACATTTTTGCCAGCAGCGACGCCACGAACGAGATTCGTGTGACGTCATGAACATCTGGCGAAGGAACGACGAATCGCTCGAAGCATTCGTCGTCCGTTATAATAAAGAATGCCTGGAGATAGGTGACGTGGCAGACCAGATGGCACGAAACCACTTCATCCGGGCCGTCAAAGACAGAGAGATGATCATGACCATCTCTGGCAAGGAGGGCTTGCCCAAAAAATGGGAAGATGTCATGACTGCGGTCAAGAAATACGCCCAGACACAGCGGTCACTCGAACCGCATGTAGCAAAGGCAAAGCCCCAAGCCGAAACATCCCAACAAGGGTCCAAGCGTAACAATAAACGCAACCGGGACGTTGGAAATCGCGATATTTCCAAACCATACTTCCCGCAAACCAACACGTTCGACCCAAAGAACTACAACCCCGCCCGAGACAATCGGGCGTCCAAGAAAGAATCTCGGGACCGCAACTGGACCGAGATCACCATGTCGCCAAGTGAGGTCCTCCTTGCGGACCCACAGTTCTTGCGACCGGCCCAACCAATGAAGTCCAAGAAAAATCAGGACCTCACACTCTACTGTGAGTACCACAAGGACTCGGGCCACACCACCAACAGCTGCATCAGTCTCCGACTGGAGATTGAGCGCGCCTTAAAGGAGGGGAAACTGCAACATCTTTTGCCAGGTGGGCAAAAACCCACCAAGCGCATTACCCCTCACGGCGAAGGTACCTCCTCCGGGAAACGAACCATGCACGTGGCTTCCACCCACATGATCCACGGAGGCAAGGGCAGGCCGCGGAAAGCGGCAAGAAGGCCGGAATGTGATTGGAAGGACGAACAAGTCGTCTTTCCAAAAGTCCGAGGCGGACCGCGCGATAGGCGCGCCGTCGTCATTTCAGGCCAACTGGCACACTACTGCACCGAGCGTCTATTCATCGACCCGGGCAGTACATCTGATATAATCTACGAACAATGCTTTAATCAGTTCGACCAGGAGGACAAAGATCGGTTGCAAGCAGTAGATTACCCGTTAACCGGGTTCGCAGGGGAAACTGTCTTTCCCCTAGGCCAGATTACTTTTCCTGTGCGTCTTTCCAGCGGAAACCGCACAAGGACAGAAGAGGTGAACTTCATGGTTTTACCTCACACCTCCAGATATGACGTACTCCTCGGGAGAGAATCCCAAGGAGATTTCAATATGATTACGTCGGTCCCCCACTCTGCGGTTGGTTTCCCAACCGAATCGGGGGTCGCGATAATCTATGCCCGCAGAGACGTCATGATGTCGGACGAAGTACGTCCGACCAAGGTCGCAAGGCCCACCCCCAATGACCAGCCAGAAAAATGGGTTCTCAACGCGAGATACCCAGAACAAAAGGTCACATTGGGTCACGCCTAAGGCTGGCAATAGGTAACCTGTAGGTAACCTGCTAAGACACGATAACAAAAAAGTACACCATGTGATATTTTACGTTTTTAAAAATAATCAAAATTTGAAAGTTAGGATCCATTATTTCTCCTTCAAGGTGTATAAGATATACATCTGTCTTATAGACATTGGATATAAAGTAGTTAAACGAGTCGTGTTCATGTTTAAAATTTTTGTTGTTCGCGTTATCAGATACCTGTTAAACCTGCTAAGACACGATTTGCCAGCCATGGTCACGCCTTGTCCCCGACCGCCAAAGCGCAACTGAAGCAGCTCCTCTTCAGGAACCAAGACATCTTCGCGTGGACACCCGCAGACATGACCGGGGTCCCACGTGATATTGCGCAACATCACTTGAATACCATGCCAGGTATCAAGCCAGTGATCCAAGGCCAACGCCACCTTGGGTCAGCTAAAAATCAGGCGATGCAAGAGCAGATCGAAGAACTGCTCTCCGCAGGCATCCTGCGGGAAGTTAAATACCAGACTTGGTTGTCCAACCCAGTCATGGTAGAAAAACCGTCCGGGGGCTGGCGCATGTGCGTCGATTACAAAGACCTTAACAAAGCCTGCCCCAAGGATTGTTACGCGCTTCCAGAAATCGACGAAAAGGTCGATAATCTCGCACCATTCAGGTGGAAGTGTTTCCTCGATTGCTACAAAGGATACCATCAGGTACAAATGGCAATCGAGGATGAAGACAAAACGGCATTCCGGACTCCCACCGGAAATTACTGCTATACAAAAATGCCGTTTGGGTTGCGCAACGCGGGCTCAACCTACCAAAAGTTGATGAACGACACTTTCCGCGGCCAAATAAGCAAAAGTGTCGAAATCTACATGGACGACCTGGTCGTCATGAGCATGGAAGAAGATACCATGCTCACAGATATCGAAAGAACATTCCAAACTCTGCGAAGCGTTAACATAAAGCTCAATCCAGGGAAATGCTCGTTTGGAATGGAAGAAGGCAAATTCCTTGGGTTCATCGTGACTAAAGATAGATTCAAGGTAAACCCGGAGAAGGTCCAGGCGATCGAGCGCATGCCATCGCCTTCATCAATGAAGGATATGCAACGGCTAGCCGGCAGGCTAGCGGCACTTAACAGATTCTTAGCCAACCACGCAGCTAAGTCTTATCCGTTCATCAAGACCCTGCGGAGCTGTTCAAAGAAAGAACAATTCCAGTGGACCGCAGAGGCCGAACAGGCCTTCCGGGAAATGAAGGAGTGTTTGATACAACTCCCAACTTTAACCGCACCACGCAAGGATGAGCCACTCATACTATACCTATCCGCCGCGGACAACGCGGTGGTGCGGTACTAATTGTGGAGCGAAAGGGGGTTCAAACACCCATCTACTACATCAGCAAGATGCTCAACGACCCAGAGACGAGGTACTCAATAATGGAGAAATTGGTGCTAGCATTAGTGCACGCTTCAAGATGGTTGCGACGCTACTTCGTAAACCATGTCACACCCCCAAAATCCCACCTGCGGAGTACTACCGCTTGGAGGCGTGACTGACCAGGATCCAGCCACCAATCATACTGAACGAGCATATAAATAGTTATAAAAGTTTAACCATCATGATTGGTGTTTCAAAACAACAAGATTAAGTTGCAAGCGGAAGCATAAGTTTAAAGTTATAACATAAGTTCCAAAAGTTTCAAGTTTAACATAGTCTTGTAGCAATCCCTGTCCCACAACGATCCTCCTCCATGCAAGCTCCCACTGAGTACCTATGGTCCTGCAAAGCATGTAGTAACGAGTCAACAACTAGTTGAGTGAGTTCACGGGTGGGCGTTCGTTTTAGTTGTTTCGAAAACAGTTTACTTTATCTGGCATCCTGCCGTGGGGGTTACCCCATAGTTTAAAAAGACGTGACCAGTTCATTCCCAGTTACTCCGGCACTCCGGCCGTGGGGGCTACCCCATGTAGTTATCAGGCATTTCGGCCGTGGGGGCTACCCCATGTACATCATCTGGCTCTCCAGCCGTGGGGGCTACCCCATGTGTATACTAGACTCGTTACCGTATCGATTGCTGACTGTAGTCATGTTTATGTGCCCTGAAAACATCAATGTCTATCATCATTGACGTGCCCCAGATCCATTAGTTCACGCCCGTCCTCTGCGGCACGGTGTGAGGCTTGTCAGACCTAAATAGCGCTATCTAACTAATGACCCGCTCGCCATTGGCCCGGCGATTAGTCGATACAAAAAGGAGGGACTTCGTGATAGAGTTTTAGTCTAGTACGTTTATCCGTCCATCCGGACGAGGAATCACATTCCTGAACCACTGACGTCCTACCCAAAGGTAGACGAGGAACCCACGTTCCTGAATCCCGTTCCCAACCCAGGGAATCCCATGCTTTGTAAAGGGTGTGAACTCACCTCGGTTTGCTCGGCAGTTAATCACAGAAAGTCAATCAAGTCGCAAGTAGTCAATAACGTCCTAACACGGATATCACGTATAATCAGATTCGAACCAAGTAGTGTACAAATGTTCAACACGCATGGAAATCACGTATAATCAGTAACAGTTCACAGTTAACATTCAAACACAATCCACAGTCCAAACAGTTGGGCTCGTGATAACAGGCCCAAATAACCAATCAACCGTAGCACAGAAGTTCATAAGTCCGGCCCACTAACTAAGGCCCAAAGTGTGGTCTCGAGTCGCAACCGGACTCGCAAGCATGGTCTCGAGTCATGCTGTGTGTTGATCATGGATGGTTGCGAGTCGCAACTGGTGTCGCAACCATGATTTCGGTTCATCATGCTGAGGTCTCGAGTCGCAACGGGACTCGTATCCTGTGGTTTCGGCTTGTCCTGTTATGGTTGCGAGTCGCAACCGCGTGGTCTCGAGTCATCACGCTGTGGTTGCGAGTCGCAACGGGTGATTGCGAGTCGGTAAGCTGTCGTTTTCAAGTTCACGTGTTGATGCAGGTGTAGTCAGATTAGTGGTACAATATAATCAGGCCCAAATCCGGAAATAACCAATAGCATTCCACTAACAGTTTTCCTAATCAGGTTACTAGTCAAATGTGGATCAAAATCACAAGGGTTTTCATATTCTTAACTATCATTCAAAGTGTTCTTCACATATTCAAAGCATATTCATCAAGTTCATAACATTTTCAACACTTATATCAACCACAACTATGAATAATCATCAAGACACTTAGCATAACATACAACTCGGTTTCCCTATAGGTCCGATTTCATCACAAGTGCAACCCAATTTCATCATTCATTTTTAACATACAATGAATCTATTTTTTTTTTTTTCAACATCAACATTTATGCATAGTTCCACACATAACAAGATCATTCATGAACCGATTTCTTTTCAAATATCATGCATAACTCAACTACCATATTATCACATAATCTTGTCATACATTTATAAACACATCATGAACATTTTTAACACTAAGCATACAACAATAACCAACAAGAAATGCTAACCGGTTGATGGGGTGTGTGTGTGTGTCGATCCAAAGTCCAAATCCGAGAGTTTCTTGTGTCAACCGAGTGGATCCGAGAGTCTTGGAGGTGTGTTAGTGTTCTTAAGGCTTAGAGAGAAAAGTAGGAGAGTGTGTGGGTGTAATGTTCAACAAATGGTAAAAACTAACTAAGGCATGGTATATATAGTCAAGTTCCAAGAGTGTGCACCCTTAGTGGGTTTCGAGTGGGGGTTCACGGCCCAATGGCCCAACCGGCCACAAGGTTCTCGGCCCAAAGGCCTATTCGGTCACTATTCACTCGAGACCTCTTGGTCTCGAGTCGGGTCCGTTGTTTCGTGTCGGGTTCTCGGTTCACATATAACACGTACACACATATATATATATACAATACACACATAACAAAGCACTTATCACATAAAAAGGTTCACGTTATCATTTAACTAGTCACATAACGTACAAGCAAGTTACAACGAAAGGTTCTAAATTTCGAGTTGTCACATCATCCCCAAGTTGAAAGAAATTTCGTCCCGAAATTTGACGGCACTCACTGAGGAAGCTAGTCAAGTTGTAAGGTTTTCCCGGTTTTCCTGGGGTGTCACATCCACCCCCCGTTGATCTGGAATTTCGTCCCGAAATTCCGTAGCTTCAGCCTCAGTAGCGTTTGTACTGTTCTCAAACAGTTGGGGATACTTTTGTTTCATCCGATCTTCGCGCTCCCAGGTAAACTCTGGGCCGCGACGTGAGTTCCAACGAACTCGAACAAGAGGTATTCTAGAGCTCTTGAGGACCTTAACATCCCGGTCCGTGATCTCGACAGGTTCTTCGACGAATTTCAACTGTTCGTCGATCGTGAGTTCCTTCAGAGGAACTACGTGCGTCTCATCTGACAGACACTTCTTCAGATTCGACACATGGAAAACGTTGTGAACTGCACCGAGTTCTGCTGGTAATTTCAGTCTGTAGGCCACCTTGCCTATTTTCTCAAGGATTTCAAAAGGTCCAACGTATCGTGGGTTGAGTTTGCCGCGTTTACCAAAACGAACCACACCCTTCCAGGGTGAAACTTTGAGTAATACCCGCTCCCCAACCTGGAGCTCAAGTGGTTTCCTGCCCTTATCGGCGTAGGCCTTCTGACGGTCACGAGCCGCCGCCATGCGTTGTCGTATCTGAGCAATCCGCTCAGTAGTGTCTACCACATGTTCTGGACCAGTGATTTGACTATCCCCCACCTCTGCCCAACAGAGGGGTGACCGGCATTTACGTCCGTACAATGCCTCAAACGGAGCAGCTTTAATGCTGGTGTGGTAGCTGTTATTATACGAAAATTCCACGAGTGGCAGATGCCTTTCCCAGCTGTTGCCAAAGTCGATTACACAAGCGCGAAGCATGTCTTCTAAAGTCTGAATAGTTCGCTCGGACTGCCCGTCCGTCTGTGGGTGATACGCTGTGCTCATATCAAGACGTGAGCCAAAAGACTTGTGCATTGCCTGCCACAGTTCCGAAGTAAAACGTGCATCTCGATCAGAGATGATAGAAGTGGGCACCCCGTGCCTCGAAACAACTTCCTTGAGGTATATTTCCGCCAGAGTGGAGAACTTATCCGTTTCCTTGATTGCCAAAAAGTGTGCGGATTTTGTGAGTCGATCCACGATCACCCAGATAGTATCGTTTCCGCGCTGTGATCTAGGTAGGCCAGTAACGAAATCCATGGAAATTTGCTCCCATTTCCATTGTGGTATCTCTGGTTGCTGAAGTAGGCCTGAAGGTTTCTGATATTCCGTCTTGACTCGCGCACAAGTCAAACACTTGCTGACATAAGTTGCTATGTGGGCCTTCATGCTAGGCCACCAATACGTGGTTTTAATATCGTGGTACATCTTGTCCGAACCAGGGTGTACCGAGTAGCGAGATTTGTGCGCTTCATCCATCACAAGTTCTCGTAAGTCGCCATAGAGTGGGACCCAAATGCGTCCTGTTACATAATAAGCACCGTCTTCCTTCTGTTCTAAACGTTGTCTTGACCCGCGTAGAGCTTCTGCTCTAACGTTTTCTGGTTTCAGTGCTTCTATCTGAGCAGCTCGTATTTGCGAAGGTAGACTAGAATGGATCGTGAGTTGTAGAGCTCTTACACGTTTAGGCGTAGTGTCCTTTCGACTCAGGGCGTCCGCCACTACATTGGCCTTGCCCGGGTGATACCTGATAGAGCACTCGTAATCATTCAGCAGCTCGACCCATCGTCGCTGCCGCATATTCAGTTCCTTCTGCTTGAATATGTGTTCTAAACTTCTGTGGTCGGTGTAGATGGCGCACTTGGTTCCGTACAGGTAATGCCGCCATAGTTTAAGTGCGAAAACAACAGCTCCCAGCTCTAAATCATGTGTCGTGTAGTTCTTCTCGTGAACTTTAAGTTGTCGTGAGGCGTAAGCTATGACTTTATCTCGTTGCATCAATACACAACCAAGACCTTGAATTGATGCATCACAGTAAACCACAAAATCTTCTGTGCCCTCTGGCAGTGAAAGAATAGGTGCACTACAAAGTCTATCCTTTAGATGCTGAAAAGCTAACTCTTGTGCATTTCCCCAATGGTAAACAACGCCTTTCTGTGTTAACAAAGTGAGAGGCTGCGCGATCTTAGAAAAATCCTTAATGAATCTCCTGTAGTAACCTGCCAATCCCAAGAATTGGCGAATCTCCTTTGGTGTGCGAGGCGCAGGCCAGTTCTTAATAGAGTCCACTTTGGATGGATCAACGTGAATCCCATCCTTGTTCACCACATGCCCTAGGAAATGGACTTCACGAAGCCAGAAGTCGCACTTCGAGAACTTTGCGTAAAGCTGTTCCTTCCGGAGGAGTTCCAAAATAAGTCGTAGATGCTGTTCATGCTCTTCTTTGCTCTTAGAATAGATCAGGATGTCGTCGATAAAGACTATAACAAACTTGTCCAGATACGGTTTGCACACTCGATTCATCAAATCCATAAAAACTGCCGGTGCGTTCGTCAGCCCAAACGGCATGACCAGAAACTCATAGTGCCCATATCGAGTCCTAAAGGCCGTCTTAGAGACATCCTCTTCTCGAACTCTCAACTGGTGATATCCCGATCTCAGATCAATCTTTGAGTAGTAGCTCGACCCCTGCAACTGGTCGAACAAGTCGTCAATACGCGGTAGAGGATAACGATTCTTCACAGTCACCTTGTTGAGTTCGCGATAGTCGATACACATTCTGAAGGTACCATCCTTCTTTTTCACAAATAACACTGGAGCTCCCCAAGGCGATGAGCTAGGACGAATAAAACCCTTATCCAAGAGTTCTTGTAGTTGTGTGGAGAGTTCTTCCAACTCTGATGGCGCTAAACGATAAGGTGCACGGGCTACAGGCGCGGCTCCAGGAGCTAGATCAATCTGAAACTCGACTTGGCGATGGGGCGGAAGACCAGGTAATTCCTCAGGGAATACCTCAGGATAATCGCGTACAACGGGAAAATCTTCTAATTTCTTCTCTTTCTCTGTGGTGTCAGTAACTAGAGCCAAAATCGCAGTGTGGCCCTTTCGTAAGCATTTCTGGGCTTTAAGAAGAGAGATAATGTTCTCAACAGCACTTCTCTTGTCGCCACGAATCATGAGAGGTTCACTACCAAAACCAGGAATACGAACGATCTTCTCGTTGCAAAGAATCTCTGCTCGGTGTTGGGATAACCAATCCATCCCAATGACAACGTCGAAACTACCCAAGACAATAGGAATAAGATCGATGGCGAAGGTCTGGTTAGCGAGAATAAGCTGGCAACCCTTGACTACGTGTGAGGCTTCCAAATTCTTACCATTAGCTAGCTCTACAGTGTGCTTGTCGCTCAGGGGTGTAGGAATACGCTTAAGCATCTTACTAACTTCTAGTGACACATAGCTAGTATCGGCACCCGAATCAAATAAGACTGTAACATAAAAGTCGTCGAGAAGGAACTTACCCGTCACCACGTTGGGATCATTCCTTGCTTCTCCTTGACCAATCACGAACACTCGTCCCCTAGCACCATTGTTGTTCCCATTGTTACCATTCCCCTGATTATTGTTGTTCTGGTTCAGTTGGGGACAATCCTTCTTGAAATGACCTTCAGCTCCACACTGAAAGCACCCTTTGTTGTTGCCCTGCTGCTGTCGCTGGTTTTGCTGAGGTTGCTGACGATTCTGGTTGACGGGATATGCGCTCCTGCAATCCTTTGCAACATGACCAGGCTTGTTGCACCGATGACAGTTGCCCCTGGTGCATGGCCCACTGTGGTGTAGGCTACAACGATTGCACTTGGGGTGATTTCCTTTGTATCCACCATGACTTTGACCACTAGATGACTGCTGACCGGGGCTCTTGTGATCATCCGTCTTTCTCTGCTGAGACTGGGTTTGCACTGAAGTTGAACCCCTGCTTGAAGTTCCATCCCATTTCCGTTTATCCCCACTAGAAGCACCAGAAGTAGTTGCAGCACCTATACGCTTCGGTAACTTGTTCTGCTCCACCGCTTGATCAGTAAGACGGTGAGCCAACTGTACAACCTGCTGGATAGTAGTCAACCTCGCTGAAGTCACATGACTTTGGATCTCTGGCACCAAGCCCTTGAGATAGAGTTCAATTCGCTTATACGGAGGATCCACCATAGTAGGACACAACAAGGCAAGCTCATGCGATCTCTTAGTGTATGCCTCAATTTCTGATCCTGACATCTTGAGATTGTAAAACTCATCCTCCAGTTTGTGAATGTCGTCACGACTGCAGTATTCCTCCCTGATCATTTCCTTGAAGTTTTCCCATGGGGTGGCGTTGGCAGCAACCAACCCTAACATCTGCACTTGGGCATTCCACCACGTGAGAGCCAAACCCTCGAGAGTACCAGTAGCATACTTCACCCTGCGCGCTTCAGGGCATTCACACATTTCGAACACAGACTCCAGTTTCTCAAACCAGTGTAGGAGACCTACTGCTCCTTCAGTTCCGCTAAAAGTCGTGGGTCGACAGTCCATAAAGGTCTTAAAAGTGCACACCGGTGCCTGACCTAAGGTAGGTGAAAGAAAAGACAGAGTTTAACACAAAGGTTGGTTCACGAGAGTAGGATCCAAATGATCCTAGAACATTTCGGACTGCAGGATATACCTCCTGCGTTTGCAGCTGCGAGCGCTGCGGCAACTCGCTCGTTGATCAAAGCCGTCAACTGGGCTTGTGTCATGTTAACGCGTCCAGACATGTTTCTTCATAACAAGAGTAATACGTGTGAGAGAGGTTCGCGAAGGCACGATAGTAGGACAGAGTAAGCACGCACGTGTTCAAACAACAGTAGTTATACTAATCAAGCATACCATGAGCAATGTACTACGCAACTAACAAGTAGGCAATATACATACATCATATTACCTAGAACGTCGAGCCTTGCATGAGGAGCGAAGTGTCGTTGTGGACCGTTGAGCACTAAACCGGTTATAGTCTGGTTTTAACAAAAACGTTTCTCCTTTATTAAAACCAAGTTCACTATAACCAATGGCTCTGATACCAATCTGTCACACCCCCAAAATCCCACCTGCGGAGTACTACCGCTTGGAGGCGTGACTGACCAGGATCCAGCCACCAATCATACTGAACGAGCATATAAATAGTTATAAAAGTTTAACCATCATGATTGGTGTTTCAAAACAACAAGATTAAGTTGCAAGCGGAAGCATAAGTTTAAAGTTATAACATAAGTTCCAAAAGTTTCAAGTTTAACATAGTCTTGTAGCAATCCCTGTCCCACAACGATCCTCCTCCATGCAAGCTCCCACTGAGTACCTATGGTCCTGCAAAGCATGTAGTAACGAGTCAACAACTAGTTGAGTGAGTTCACGGGTGGGCGTTCGTTTTAGTTGTTTCGAAAACAGTTTACTTTATCTGGCATCCTGCCGTGGGGGTTACCCCATAGTTTAAAAAGACGTGACCAGTTCATTCCCAGTTACTCCGGCACTCCGGCCGTGGGGGCTACCCCATGTAGTTATCAGGCATTTCGGCCGTGGGGGCTACCCCATGTACATCATCTGGCTCTCCAGCCGTGGGGGCTACCCCATGTGTATACTAGACTCGTTACCGTATCGATTGCTGACTGTAGTCATGTTTATGTGCCCTGAAAACATCAATGTCTATCATCATTGACGTGCCCCAGATCCATTAGTTCACGCCCGTCCTCTGCGGCACGGTGTGAGGCTTGTCAGACCTAAATAGCGCTATCTAACTAATGACCCGCTCGCCATTGGCCCGGCGATTAGTCGATACAAAAAGGAGGGACTTCGTGATAGAGTTTTAGTCTAGTACGTTTATCCGTCCATCCGGACGAGGAATCACATTCCTGAACCACTGACGTCCTACCCAAAGGTAGACGAGGAACCCACGTTCCTGAATCCCGTTCCCAACCCAGGGAATCCCATGCTTTGTAAAGGGTGTGAACTCACCTCGGTTTGCTCGGCAGTTAATCACAGAAAGTCAATCAAGTCGCAAGTAGTCAATAACGTCCTAACACGGATATCACGTATAATCAGATTCGAACCAAGTAGTGTACAAATGTTCAACACGCATGGAAATCACGTATAATCAGTAACAGTTCACAGTTAACATTCAAACACAATCCACAGTCCAAACAGTTGGGCTCGTGATAACAGGCCCAAATAACCAATCAACCGTAGCACAGAAGTTCATAAGTCCGGCCCACTAACTAAGGCCCAAAGTGTGGTCTCGAGTCGCAACCGGACTCGCAAGCATGGTCTCGAGTCATGCTGTGTGTTGATCATGGATGGTTGCGAGTCGCAACTGGTGTCGCAACCATGATTTCGGTTCATCATGCTGAGGTCTCGAGTCGCAACGGGACTCGTATCCTGTGGTTTCGGCTTGTCCTGTTATGGTTGCGAGTCGCAACCGCGTGGTCTCGAGTCATCACGCTGTGGTTGCGAGTCGCAACGGGTGATTGCGAGTCGGTAAGCTGTCGTTTTCAAGTTCACGTGTTGATGCAGGTGTAGTCAGATTAGTGGTACAATATAATCA
This sequence comes from Helianthus annuus, assembly GCF_002127325.2. Classification (NCBI taxonomy): domain Eukaryota; kingdom Viridiplantae; phylum Streptophyta; class Magnoliopsida; order Asterales; family Asteraceae; genus Helianthus; species Helianthus annuus. The sequence continues at coordinate 4,961,503 of NC_035443.2, forward strand.
GGCCCAAATCCGGAAATAACCAATAGCATTCCACTAACAGTTTTCCTAATCAGGTTACTAGTCAAATGTGGATCAAAATCACAAGGGTTTTCATATTCTTAACTATCATTCAAAGTGTTCTTCACATATTCAAAGCATATTCATCAAGTTCATAACATTTTCAACACTTATATCAACCACAACTATGAATAATCATCAAGACACTTAGCATAACATACAACTCGGTTTCCCTATAGGTCCGATTTCATCACAAGTGCAACCCAATTTCATCATTCATTTTTAACATACAATGAATCTATTTTTTTTTTCAACATCAACATTTATGCATAGTTCCACACATAACAAGATCATTCATGAACCGATTTCTTTTCAAATATCATGCATAACTCAACTACCATATTATCACATAATCTTGTCATACATTTATAAACACATCATGAACATTTTTAACACTAAGCATACAACAATAACCAACAAGAAATGCTAACCGGTTGATGGGGTGTGTGTGTGTGTCGATCCAAAGTCCAAATCCGAGAGTTTCTTGTGTCAACCGAGTGGATCCGAGAGTCTTGGAGGTGTGTTAGTGTTCTTAAGGCTTAGAGAGAAAAGTAGGAGAGTGTGTGGGTGTAATGTTCAACAAATGGTAAAAACTAACTAAGGCATGGTATATATAGTCAAGTTCCAAGAGTGTGCACCCTTAGTGGGTTTCGAGTGGGGGTTCACGGCCCAATGGCCCAACCGGCCACAAGGTTCTCGGCCCAAAGGCCTATTCGGTCACTATTCACTCGAGACCTCTTGGTCTCGAGTCGGGTCCGTTGTTTCGTGTCGGGTTCTCGGTTCACATATAACACGTACACACATATATATATATACAATACACACATAACAAAGCACTTATCACATAAAAAGGTTCACGTTATCATTTAACTAGTCACATAACGTACAAGCAAGTTACAACGAAAGGTTCTAAATTTCGAGTTGTCACAAACCACGTCATCACAGTGCTAACCAATTACAGGATCGGCCCGATCCTCTCCAAACCCGACATCTCTGGGCGATTAGCGAAATGGGCCATTGAGCTGGGCGCGCACACGATACATTATAAACCGCGCCCCGCGATTAAAGGCCAGATCTTAGCTGATTTCGCCGCCGAAGTACCGGCGAATCGCATCCAAGAATGCGAAGAAGCACAAACTCCTGCACCAACGCCACCCTCCTCAGAGACATGGGCACTCTTCACAGATGGTGCCTCCAACGATGAAGGAGCGGGTGCAGGTCTGCGACTCGTCAGCCCCGACGGCCAAGAACTCACATATGCAATCCGCCTCGAATTCAAAAGCACAAACAACGAGGCAGAATATGAGGCTCTGTTAGCAGGGCTACGTTTAGCAGTCAAAATCGGCGTGCAACATCTGGAAGCCCACGTCGACTCTTTGTTAGTTGCAGGCCAAGTACGCGGCGACTATGCCGCAAAGGGGGATATCATGATCCTCTACCTCGAACAAGTCCTGCAACTAAAATCCAAATTCGCTTCATTCAATATTCGCCATATTAATCGAAGCGAAAACAAGTCCGCAGATGCACTATCAAAACTTGCATCTACCAGCTTCCAACACTTGGCAAAGGAGATACGCATCGAAATCCTGCAAAATCCTTCGGTACCCCTGCGCCAAGTCAACGTCATTCAATACGGTTCAACATCATGGATGACACCTATTATCGCATATCTACAATCCGGTGTGACTCCCGAAAGCAAATCAGAAGCACGCAAACTACAATACAAAGCGTGCCACTATCAGATGGGAGACGGTATCTTATACCGTAAATCATACCTCGGGCCACTACTACGATGCCTCAACCCCCAGGATGCCACATACCTCATTCGAGAGATACACGAGGGCATATGTGGCATACACGCTGGACCACGCATGGTAGTGGCCAAAATCATGAATGCCGGGTATTACTGGCCCGGCATGCACCTGGACGCCGTCAAAGAGTTGCGCAAGTGCATCGACTGTCAACGTCATGCTCCAAAAACCTTGCGGCCAAAAAACAACTTAGTCCCCGTCACAACCGCATGGCCCTTTCAGAAATGGGCAATTGACGTTGTGGGACCTTTCCCTGACGCTCCAGGTGCGGTTAAATTTATCATAGTGGCGGTCGACTACTTCACCAAATGGGTAGAAGCAAAACCACTGGCCTCAACCACTGCTATGATAACAAGAAAATTTATTTGGGAACACATCATCTGCCGTTTCGGATTACCAATGTGCATTGTCACCGATAACGGCACCAACTTCGCTGCCGACGAATTTCAAAAATGGCTAGAGGAACTACACATTGAGCACATATTCTCCTCAGTCGCACACCCGCAAGGGAACGGCCAAGTCGAGAGTATCAATAAAAGCCTAGTCGAAGGGATCAAGGCACGGTTGGGAACGGCCAGGCGTGGCTGGGTCGATGAACTCCCAAGTATCTTATGGGCTCACCGCACAAGCCCAAAAACAAGCAATGGGGAAACACCCTTCAGCCTAGTCTACGGTTCAGAAGCGGTGATCCCCGCAGAAGTAGGTCTCCCCTCTCCTAGAATGTTGGCTATTGAAAAACTAGACAACAACATGGAACGCAGGATCGATTTGGACCTCTTGGAAGAAAGGCGTGAAAACGCTGCCATCAACGAGGCCAAATATAAATCCAAACTTGAAAAGTACTACAACGCGCGCGTCCGCGTTTGTACTTTCAACCCAGGAGACTACGTCCTACGCGACAATGAGGCATCTAATGCCGAGCGCCCAGGCAAACTTGCCCCCAAGTGGGAAGGACCCTACCTCATCAACGAGGTCTTAGGGAAAGGCGCATACAGATTGCAAACACTTGAAGGCGAACCTATCGCACGCACATGGAATGCACAACAGCTTCGACGCTGTTATATGTAAGCCATGTTCTTACATTTCTCTATGTAACCTATTGGGCCGCAGGCCATTTGCAGATCAATAAATAAGCAATTTTCTACATTATTGTTTGTTATTACTATTACAAATGCGTGTTCCACTTTGCGGTATCCCAAAAACAGATTGGCAAAATCTTCATTCGCGATACCCATACAAAGTGGTAACCACACACAAATATTGTAATAGGCCAGCAAAAGGCAAAAAGACTTGCATGTTTTATCCGGCCGGATACACAAGTTTTTGTTAAACACTTAACACAATTCCTGAGCCCAAAAAGGCAAACAATGGAATTGACGCGGACTCATACGACAAAGGTATGGAGTACACTCGACCCCATTCACAAATGGGTAGAGTTCCGGTAATATAAGCTTTTACAAAGCTTAAGCAATTCTAAAACCCTCACACGGTACATAACAGAATTGATGCATACCCATACAACAAAAGTATGGAGTGTACTTGACCCCGTTCATAAATGGGTAAAGATTACGCATACACACGTTCATACATGCAAGAATTAAAAACACTTGTACAAACTGAACAAAGAAACTTTATATTCAAAAAATTCAAGTATCCACATGATGCTTACTGAATTTACATAAAGTTCCTATTCTATACAAGAGGAATACAAAAAGGAGGCACACTCGCCAACCTAAACCCTATTTTGTACCGCTGGTACCCGCGTCTCCTCCGGCACCACTAGCGGGTTCTTCCTCTTCCACATCAGGATAAAGCATCCGCAAGCGGTCAACATAGTCCGCAACCTCCAAACACTCGTCCAGCTCCCATACACAGGCAAGGGGCGTGTCATAAAAGGAGGCTACAGCCGCTTTCAGACGACCTTCGGTATCCACATCACGGAACCCGGATGCCTGATCAGTATAACCGCCTGCGGATAATACATTGATATGCCCAATGCAGCGGTTATAACCAGCCTTGAAGCCAGCATCGCGCGCACGCTCCTTAACCAGGTCCAAACCAGATGAGGTCTCAGGGGCATTCATTATAGCCTCGACAATCTGCAATACAAGGATCATAAGTCTTAACATACTAATCCAAGCCAATGTAAAGGCAATGGATACTTACACGCGCGATGCCGTGAGTCCGCAACCACTCACGGTCAGCTTCCAGTTGGTTAAAAGAGGACACCAAGGCATCCTTGGCCTCAGCAGCAGCGTCGGCCCGCTTCTCCGCAGCAGACACGCGGGCAGTAAGGTCTGTAACTGCGACCTCCCGGGCCTGAACCTCAGCCTGTTACAAGAACAGCAAACAGTTCACTCGGTGAATATTTTCAAAACAATAAAGACGAAAGCAACAACGTTAAAGAAACGTACCTGCAGGCTTTCAACAACTTTGCCTAAACGAATGCGCTCCGCATTCGCCTCTTCAAGAGCCTTAGAAGCACGGCTCTCCTTCTCTGCGGCCTCTTCATGGGCCTTTGAGGCACGAGCCCCGGCTTCTTTGGCCTCTTCAAGGGCCTTCAAGGCGTCGGCCTTCGCCTGCAGTGCCTTCACAGAAATGGCCTCAGCCGCAGCCTTCTCTTGGCTCAAGGTAGCATTCGCTGCCTTGGCATTTGTCAGCTCCTGCCGAGCATGAAACAGAATGTCATTCTGCTTAGCCCATGATGCATTCCACTTCTTGCGCTCATTGGACATTTTTTCATTCCAACTTTTGCGCTCATCAGCAAGAAGTTTAGCAAGGGTACGCACCTGTTTCAGCTGGGCAGCGGCAGCCCATTCAGAAGTCTGTTTCTGCTTTTCAAAAGCAGCCTTGTCTTTCTCGAGCTGCTCCGCACCCACACGAGCAGCCTCGACTAACTTCTCTGCTTCCGCCCGCATACGAGTGGCCTCCTCCTCGCGGCGGCCCAGCACCTTATAATCTTCCAAAATGGCATTAGCCACAATGGAAGTCCCCACCAGCATCGATGAAAGTTGGTTAATACGCAGCTCTCGGGGCGCGGCACGGGCACGCTCGACTTCAAACGGGGTCCCCAGACCACCCAAAATCTCCCTACATGCCGCAGGGTCGTTAGAAATATCATCCCCCTGCATAACAGTCCAGGGGGGTCGGTGATACACCATACTGCGACCCGGGCAGTAGGTGCGGTAATAATACTCCAATTCAGACTCCCCAGGCTGAAATGGAGGCCCGTCATAACCAGCAGACGAGCCGCTACCTTTCTCCCCAGCAGGAGACTTCTGCGGCTCAGCATCCTGCTGCCGCACCTCAGCATCAGACTTCTGCTTACCGGCATCTGAAAACCTCAAGTTCAATCCGTCACCCTCATCAGGAGAGATCAGATTGTCCGAGGAGTCCACAGTGTCAAAAATCCGGTCAGCAGTCGCCTCCACCGTCTTCTGCAAAGGGGGATCACGAACTGGCCCAGCAAAAGGGGCCGCAGGCTCCTTAGGCGCGACCTTCTCCTTCAAAACACCCGCACCCGCGGCAGCAGTGTGCGGAGGAGACGCAGGGATGTCGAAAAAAGAATACCCCGCATCTCGGGATTCTGCAATACAAAGAGTATTCAATGAGTATTTCCCACCCATTGTACATACAACACAAAGAAAAGGGATATACTTACCAGCAGTAGCTACAGGTTTCTTCTGCACCGGAGCAACTCTCCTGGTCTGCAGTCTCCGCCTCTTCGGTTCACCACCACCAGCAGCTTTCTGCTCTGGTCCCCTTTTCTCTCCAACAACAGGGGGAACCACAGCAGTTCCACCCGCGGCCGCACCACTACCTATAACACCCAAACCCTCAAGGGTGTCAGATACTACGACGTAATCGGTATATCCCCGAGAACAAGATTGATAGGTACCTGCGGCTTCGAAAACGGAAGAAGGGGCAGCTGAGCCTTCAACACTCCCCTTGCCACGACCCCGCACGGTCTTTTTTACCGTTTTCTTCTCCACAGTCTTTTTGGGGACGCGTTTCTCAAACTTCCCCAAATCCGCAAGGACACCTGGATTCACACAATCAACAGAACCAGTCAAAAAGATAAACTGAAAAAACTAATGCCACGTAAGACGTACCTCTTGCGTCTCCCGGAACCGGGGCTTCCAGCACCGCTTTCGACGGTACGCGGAAGTTCTTCAGAATTTCAAGGTTGAAACCCTTCTTCAGCTCAACCGCAATCAGTTCAACCTGGCCCTTGAAATCAGGCTCGAACATCCTCCACAAGCCAACCGCATCCGCTGATACATGCATGCAAGTTATTACAAAGGCTTAGAAGATAAGGAAGATAACAAAGGGTAACGAGCTTACCACCACCCTGTTCCCGCAACACGGGCCTTTCCTTCCTATCCGGTCTAGAGAGCATCATCCGCAATATCCACAGTTGGTCATTATCCAACTTCTTGAGTTCAATAGGCCGCAGCCTAGAAAACCAGTCCGCGGTCTTCGCGGAAGCAACAGGAATATCTTCATCGGAAACTCCAACATCGACATTCCTGAAAGACATGCTAGCGTAGACCGCACAGGCTTTCACGTAGAAGAACCTCTTCTTCCAGCCTGTCACACCCTTAGGGGGTGTCATCAACTTCAGACTCCCATGCCTTTGAGTAAACGAGAAAAAACCGGTGTTCACCGTCAACTGGTAGAACCGCCGGAAATTCTCTACTGTAATGGGCAGGCCATGGGCACGGAATGTGTACTCAAAATTCCGAATTCGGAACATTCCGAAAGGACTAAGCTGGGAGATATGGAGGTGATAATACTCCAATACCTCCGCCACAAACACCGTCACCGGCAACCTAAGGTTGCCGTGGTTGAAAAAATCCGCCCACAAGGTTATATAACCGGCCGGAGCATCGGCACCGGTGTCCCCCACTTGTGGGTAAGTAGCATTCCAGTCTTTGGCCATCTGAACAGTGGCCATCAGGGTTTTAAAACTACCTTTTGTCCACTTCAACACCGGTAACCCACCACCGGGAACGTCAACATCATCATCTTCGTCTTCTTCTTCAGCCATTACCGGCTGTTCAGGGTTTTCACCCTCCACATTGTGTGGATTCGATGGTTCAGCCATCAAAAATATTCAAGAAAGAAAAGATGGTGAACGGAAACACCAGCAACCTCACCGGAATTTCAGAAAAAATAGTCGGAGAAGACAGATAACCGTTTCTCTCTCAAACGGCAAATTTTTTGAATTTTCGAACAAGTGAGGGGAAACCACGAACGGTTTCCCCTTATATACCCATCGCAATTAATGCGGAGGGAGAAAACAAATGATCACGTTCAAAAAGAGCGAATCATAAGACACCACGTGTCGAGCGCCGTTTCCGCTGACGGTTATCACGCGCGCGTGGCCGCCTACGCGCTTGACACAAGAGACGTTTACACTCTTCGCTACAGTGCATTTAATGCCTCGGGCAGTGCAAACGTCCTTTCATTTCAGCACATGCCAGGAAGATCTCACCAACTTCCACCAACTCACACGTGCGTCCAGCCACGTATGCAACAAAAAGCGACTACATTATCCAATTATAAGCGGCATGCGGTTTCTCTGGTATACCGCACCATAACCCATACCGCATGTCGTTTTTTAACATACCCCTAAAAATAGGTAAAAACATATATCTTTACACTATAAGGGGGTATAATACCTATCCGCACTACCCACGAGCACACGTGGAATATGCGGACTTCCCACACACGCGCCCGTTCAGGTGTGTCAGCTGCTCAGAACCAGCGCTGGCCGTTGGACTGAACCGCATCTCAGACATAGGGGAACTGCATTGCCTTCATTTTCTTCAAGCTTCAAATCCCTCCTGCCCGGTTCACAACCGCAGAGGGTACATGAACACCTTCTTTAACAAAAGGAAGGAAAGGTATGCACGCGAACGCACATCAGCAACCCTGTCTCCTGAACCTTAAAGAGCTACATCCGACCCGCACCCACTTCGAGCAAATGTGGTAATGCAAAACCACAGACATTCACGAGGAGCTACGGACATAACCATAGCTTCCGCAGAGTGGTTGCTACGGAAGAGCCAACCTCACTCCACATCACCGAACAATGCTACTACAAAGCAAACTCGGTATTGGAGCGGGAAGGTAAGTGGCTCCAAAACGAACGCAGAACAGCGCTCTAAATAAACCCGCGTCGAACAACAAGCGTCCGAACAGCGGTAACAAGTCTGCTTATGACTTTGTTAGCCCAACTATGGGCCGCATAGAATAAACAATGGTGGGCATACCCTTGCCTATGACCATGTTTATTTACCCATAGTAGGAATATACATTGTTCGACCAAACATGGCCAACAATGACGCAACGAGGTAACCGCAAAGAACGTGCGGTTACTAGAGAGCTATGACGATAAACACGAAAACCCCACAAAAAAGGGATCGTCGTCTCATAACTCAATACTGAACATAGAGCTCGAGCAAAGCACTTGCAAGCATCAACAACTTTTGATCCCAGTCTCAAAGATTGGTCCAAAAGTTTTCTTTTCTTCTTCATGCACCAATTCAACAATTGGTATGAAGAAAAGCCCACCTTTAAAGGATGGGAAACCTCCACACACCTTCGAAACACCATCTCAGAGGTTGGTTCGAAGTTTGTGCAGCATTACTAACAAGGTCTCCAAGAGACCTTCGGCACAACAACAGGTGGCAGACCACCTGGTGACATAAATCGGCTGAGAATCTCGCATCAGACGAGTTTCCTTCACCGATACGGAAGAGGCGTCAGATGACCCTTCCGGACCTCCAGCTTCATTTACATACAGAAAAGACCACACATGGTCTAGGATCTTCTCCAGACTCCAAACTACCTTCCAAACACCATAGTCCAGTACTCCTCCCACATACACCTTGTATGTGGCAGCAACACTAGACTGGGGGGACTTGAAGGGGTATGGTCCCAGATCTCGCGTCAGCATCGACCGCGAGTGACCATTACCCTTATCAAAACCCCCACTAGCTAACAACCCACTTGTGCCCATGCGGTAACGCATCAACACAAGGGTTGAATCCAATCTATCTAGTAGCAAAGGAGGACTTACATGGAACAGGAGAACGGTAGAGTGATGCGACATAGCATCACATCTGGTGTACGAAAACGGAAGTATTCACAGCGACGCGGCATCGCACCAGGTCCAGTGAACACTTCTATCAATACAGGAAAGCCTTACCTTAGGCATAGAAGAAGATGAACGTAGTGGTACGGCTGACACCGCACCATACGGACATTTTCGTCACGACAAGGGATGCAGGCAAGACGACGATGCGGCTAGCACCGCATCTCGCGTATTCCTTGATCACAAGTAAGAGACGCGGTAACTTCAGATGTTACCGCACGTAGCGATGCGGCTTGCACCGCATCCTATGTACTCAAGCAAGTGGTACTGACACCACAGTGCAAGTGGCACCAATGACAGTTACCTGTCAGAGCTACGTAAGCAATGGACTGACGTGGCGTAACCTCCATAACCGACGAGCCTGACACACCTGAAAAGGGGCAGCACGTCGTCAGTCCATCCATCATCATCCTCCTCCACTCCTCGGCTATAAATACCAACCCCAAACCAGGTTTGAGGTATCTTCTCACAACTCTCTCACTATTACTACTATCTTACTTTGCTTCCCAAGCAAACTACTGATTCTCACGCCGGAGAGTGGTAACAAGGAGCACCCCCCACCCCATCCTCCTTGTTACGAGTCACGGCTTGTTTCCTTGTGCAGGAGATCAACCACCGGTGATCCAGCCAGCGATCCTCGAGAGGAAGGGATTAACCCTTCTTGACGAGACCAGTGAGTTAACCCTGCCCGGTTAACCATTGTTTCATCACCTGGGTGAGCCAAAAAAAGGCCCTTAGGCCTTACCGAATTAAATTTTATAAACTAGTTTTTTTTTAAGTTATTAGTATTTAGGTTAACGAATCAATATTGAGCATATCACATTTGGGCTAGGCTTTATGAATTAATATTGGCAATAAGTTTTTAGATATTAGATTGGGCTAGGTTTATTTTTAATTTTTAGATCGAAATTAAACAATTCAAGAACTCAAGAAGAAAAGAAATAAAGAATACTCACAATCACAATTAGCACAACAATCTAATAAACTATTGGGTTATTATTTGGTTATTTGGGCTAATTACTATTGGGCTATCATTTGTTTTTTTGGGCTAATATAATCAGTATTATTTGAGCTTGATTTCAGTTTGTAATTTTTTTTTCAGGGGTGTCCTAGTACTTGTTGAGGGGTGTCATTAGTATAAAAATCGAAAAAAAAAATAAAATTTTACACTACCGGAAAAAAGTTGAGCCGTAGCCCATGCTACGCCCCAACCTACATTAGGTCCGCCCCTGGGCTCGTCACATTCGTGGGTGAGGCAACGGGGGATGAAACCGGGGGAGGAGGTGTAGCCGATCCTCGACAGGCTATCACAACCCGGGGACGGCCCCATACCCACAAGCCTAACTCATAAGGTTAGTCGTCTTTCTACTTTTCAACTCTCATAAAGTTCCTTTTAACATTTTTTTTTTTTGGATTTTGGTTCGGCAATTCAAATAATCAAACAGTAATTAAATGATATCTAAATGCATAAAAGTTATACATTTTAAATTTTTAATATGATATTTTCGAATAATATTTGATGTGTTAGTATAAAGTTGAATATTTGACATGTCAGGATTCTCTCCGCTCACATTTTAAGACCAAGCGAAACCGTTATTATAAGCCCCCCCCCCCCCCCCCCCCCCCTCTTCTATTTTTGTCCCTTTCTATTTGTTTTCTTAGTTTTGAACATACTATTTGTAGTTGTTTTCTCTTTGTTTTGAACATATATTAGTAGTCGTGGAATTGGTACAAACGTGTTTGATTTTAAAGAAAAAAAAATATCTTCTTTATAAATTAATATTTGGATGATGTAAGCCACCATATAAAATGATGAAATTTTCATATTTAGGTATGCATTTTATGAAAAAAGTGTTCATAGGCTCAAGGAGAGAATATTAGTTTGTCAACACTCACAATTCTTATTCGCTAATTGTTGTATTTATATGTTTATTAACGACAAGGAATACAAACTTATAGTAAATGATTTTTCGTGTACAAACTATTCATCAAATAATAATAATAATAATAATAATAATAATAATAATAATAATAATAATAATAATAATTGTATTTATATTGTGGTGTTTTAGAACTGAGTTTTTGATGAAACAATGGTTAATCGGGCATGGTTAACACACTGGTCTCGCCAAGAAGGGTTAATCCCTTCCTCTCGAGGATCGCTGGCTGGATCGCCTGCCGGTTGATCTCCTGCACAAGGAAACAAACCGTGACTCGTAACAAGGAGGATGGGGTGGGGGGGTGCTCCTTGTTACCACTCTCCGGCGTGAGAATCAGTAGTCTGCTTGGAAAGCAAAGTATGATAGTAGTAGTAGTGAGAGAGTTGTGAAGAGATAACTCAAACCTGGTTTGGGGTTGGTATTTATAGCCGAGGAGTGAAGGAGGAGGTGGATGGATAGACTGACGGCATTCTGCACCTTTGCAGGTGTGTCAGACATGTCGGCCGGCGAGACGACGCCACGTCAGTCTGTCGCTTACGTAGACCTGACAGACGACTGCCATTGGTGCTACTTGCTCTGTGATGTCAGTCCCACTTGATGAGTAGACAGGAGGCGGTGCAGGCCGCATCGCTGTTCGTGATAACTGTAGATGTTCCCGCGTCTCACTCTTTGATCAAGAAATACGCGAGATGCGGTGCCAGGCCGCATCGTCGTCTGTGGTGACTGTTGCTGTTATCCAGCTTCCCTGTATTGATAGAAGTGTTCACTCGATGCGGTGCTAGGCCGCATCGCTGTGAATACTTCCGTTTTCATACACCAGATGCAGTGCCAGCCGCATCACTATACCGTTCTCATATTCCAGGTAAGTCCTCCTCCTTCATTGGGCAGATTGGATTCAACCACTGTGTCGGCGCGTTCCCGCACGGACACAGGTAGGTTATTAGCTAGTGGGGGTTTGATAAGGGTAATGGTCACTCGCGGTCGATGCTGACGCGAGATCTGGGACCACACCCCTTCAGTTTTTATTGTGTTTTAAAACTTCATTTTTCATAGGTATTTTTATGGCTTTTTTGAAAGTGGACAACCGATTTACGGTGTTTTAGAACTTGTAGGTTTATAGCGTTTTTAAACTTGAAAGGTTTGTGATGTTTAGAACTACAGATTTAAGGTGTTTTGGTTATAAAATTGAGTAGAATCAGGGTTGGAACCTTAAAGGTCCGTCTCGTAGAGTAGTGTGTGGGTGGGTGGAGTGATTAGTAGAAGTGGGTGGAGTGATTGGTAGAAGCGGGTGGAGGTGGATGATCAGGGTTTTCTTCGAAAATCTTCGAAAATTGTAGGCCATGTATGAAGATAAAACATTGGCCCCTAAGTTATAAACTTTTTAAAAAGAATATACAAAAAAGTTCTAAAAATATGAAAATGAATTAAAAATTTGTGGAATCACCCGCATGTTGCGGCAGACTGCTTTTTTACATGGAAACATAGATAAAAAGCACATCACAAGCGTATTTGGACAACAAAACATAGAAAGAAAACACGTTGTAAGGGTAAAATCAGAAAAGACAAGATAGTTACGTCGTAATTTTAAAACTCATTATTTACGATCATGTAAAATTAGTCAATTAATGCCATTTGCATTTAATGGATAGATAACAAACATAAAGAAAAAAAATCAAATGAAAATGAAGCTATCAAGATTAGAACCCAAAGTCTACTTGCTAATAAAGTGACATGAGTGTGACAGCCCAGCGTAACCGCACCATGATATTGTCCGCTATGGCCGGGACGAACCACCATCGCCTCACGGATTTAAAACGCGTCATGATGGTAAAGGTAATCAAGCCCCTTATAAGGAAGCCTTCGTTCTCCTTCACAACCAATGTAGGATGTTACAATCCATAGATAACACAAAATTAGTCAATTAATGATTCTCATATGAGAAGTAATTATGATCCAATGAGAAGTAATTATGATTTAATGTAACACAATCCAATGAGAAGTAATTTTGTGTTATCTATGAATTGTAACATCCCACATTGGTTATGAAGGAAAACGAAGGCTTCCTTATAAGGGCTTGATTACCTTCACCATCATGACGCGTTTTAAATCCATGAGGCGATGGTGGTTCGTCTCGGCCATAGCGGACAATATCATGGTGCGGTTATGCTGGACTGTTACAATGAGAACCACCAAATCATGAGCCTCATTATGTCATTTTCCAATTCAATACTTATATATTATAAGTTCTAAGATGTAACTTTATTAAAAAAAATAAATATGCGGACCCTGGAAGGATTTGAGCCCTGAGTCGTGGTCCACACGCAACCCTCCAGGCCGGCTCTGTGGTTGACTGAAGTGTGATGGAAGCTTCCTACACAACTGTGCATATGGACGCATGGTCGTGTCATTTTACTTTGAACTAATTTTTTTACTTTGGCAAATAATAAATATTAATCCTTTTTTACTTTGGTTTATTTTTTATTAAATCTAGACTTAAACGACACATATTTTGAAATGTTGATAAATAACTTGCATAAACATATATAAATTATTTTATTGATTTACAATTTAACTTATTTGCGTAACTATTGCTAAAAGTTGATTTATTTTCATGCTAAATTTAATTATTTATCAACCATCTTTATGTATTAATTTATTTTTTAATTGCTCAATTTAATGCTTTTTTTGGACGGTCAACGAATCATTCAAATGGTCTATTGTCGAAATTCACCATATCGGGATACACTCACCTCTGAACCGGGAAAAACCCTTAGGGACGAAGCCCGTAAACACTTGCCCGAAGGCACGGCAATGCGAACTTGCCCGAAGGCACGGCAATGCGATGAGGTAAAAACCGCTCAGTTCAAGCATCGAACTAGTAATCGCCGACTACTCGCCTAGTCTTCTATCATCACCAGGTGCCGCCAAAATTAAATAGTGGAGGTAGGACTTTGAACACCAGGTTTCTCACTTATCACTCCACCACCAGCTCATTGACAATTCATATGTCTTTCTTTTAATTATTATTTACTTAACACAAAAAAATTGTAAATATAAGAAATTCAAAGGTTTTACTGTTTTAGTTATTATTATTATTATTATTAGGTGAATTGGCCTATAATAATTCTACCTAAACCTTATTGGCCATTAATAATCTCACCTTAGAATATTCCCCCACCAGTCCCACCTTTCACCAATTTTTCCTACAATGGTCCCCCGTTAAAAAAACTTAACTCCGTTAAGTTTTTTTCCAAATTACAAACAGATTTTTTAGGGCTTTTGACCAGAATGAGGATACGAGTCCATTGATGTAAAACTTACTTCGAAATGGTGCTCCAAGTGACTTGATTTTGTTTAATTGAAAATTTAAACACCCGAATTGAAGCGCCGTTTTCACCGTTTGGAGCACCGTTTCGAGGCAAGTTTTACATCAACGGACTCGTATCGTCGTTCTAATCAGAAGCCCTAAAAAATCTGTTTGTAATTTGGAAAAAAGCTTAACTCCGTTAAGTTTTTTTAACGGGGGACCATTGTAGGAAAAATAGATAAAAGGTGGGACTAGTGGAGGGAATATTCAGAGTTGGGATTATTAATGGCCAATAAGGTCTAGGTGGTATTATTACAGGCCAATTTCCCTTATTATTATTATTATTATTTATTTGCTGTTACTGTTTAAATAATTCATTTTTAGTCCGAAACACACCGCCGATTTATGACAATTTCAGGTATCTGTTGGGCCTTAATAGATGGGCCGAGACTGTCGGAGTGTTGGACACGTTTTCCTTTTGAAAGTTGGAAAAAATAAGAGTTTTATTGTTACTTGATATTTTTATTGTTTTTTTTTTTCTTTTTAACTAAGTTTATATATATTTTTTAATTTCCGTAATTATTTGTTATAGTATTTTTTTTTCTTTTTAACTAAGTTTATATATATTTTTTAATTTCCGTAATTATTTATTATATAATTTTGAAACTGTTTCTCATTTAGTAGTCTTCTTCATTTGTGAAAGATAAGAGTTTTAGCAAGCTTAACCAAACTTTCTAGTTTATCCTCCACAATTTTAAAATTTGAATCACTCATCTAACAAATATTATTTATAAAAAGAGTTAAATACTATTTTCGTCCTTTTGGTTTGTTTAAAACATCTATTTCAGTTCAAAAGATTTTTGTAACTTTTTTAATCAAATAGTTTGTCTTTCATATCAATTTAGATCCACTCCACTAACTCAATCCAAATTTTCTGTTAATTTATCATAAAAGACCAAAATACCTTTAGCCCATCGTTAACCTTATATATTTTTGTCCTTTTGGATTGTTTTACATTATATGATTACCAGATTCATGTTTATAACCTTTTAATCCTTTGGATTGTTTTACATTATATAATTACGAAGTTCATGTTTGCAACTTTTTAGTATACGGTTCAGCACGACCCATTCTAAAAACGGGTTGGGTTCGGATTAATCGTTTTAAAAACATGCTGGGTTCGTGCTGACCCGTATAGAAAACGGGTTGGCTCGTTAAACCATTTAAGTTTTTTTAAAAATCTTTTATAGTGTCTTTTTCTTCGTCCATTTGTCTGAAGATAACTACTTGTCACACTTATACTAGCCTTTTAAACACGTTAACGATAAGCTACTTACAACCCAACAACTTGCTATTAGCTCATCAACAAGTATGACTCATTTAAAAAATGTGTTAAACAGGTCGTGTTCGAGTTAACCCGAATTATATGTGTGTTGGTTAGAGTTGAACTCTTTAACACAGATAATAATAATATGCGTTGGGTTTTGGTTTCACATTTCAACCCATCAACCCATAACCCGTAAACCCGACATGATTGACACCCCTACCTATAACTAATAAATCAAACTACAATCAACCAACATGTTATAACTAAAAAATCAAACTACAATCAACCAACATGTAATAAGTAATCAACCTAAGCAATCCAAGCAAGTTTCATCTAAATGTCTAAATTGGTAATTAAGTTTCAAGTAATTAACCTAAACATCAAGTAATTAATCAATACAGTTTCAAATTTTAACTATATGATCATCAATCTAAACATGCAAGTAAAATAATCAACATTCAAGTCATATTTAAGCATGTAATGAAGTTGTTTGGGCTTTTCGTGGGCTGGAAAGGGGCGGCCCAAAGTGAGATAGTTGCAGAGGCCTGATGGGAAGCTGAGAGTGTGGGTTCTATGACTTCAATAATGATTATTCGTAAATATGGATCATACATGTTTTTGTTGTATGTTGAGTGTAAATTCGTGGTGTAAACAAGTCAAGCAGAGCTCGACTAAGCTCAAACTCAATAAGTGAAGTTAGATTCGGACCTGTTTATTAAACAAATTTACTTTTAAACTTGGACTCGTTTAAGATTGGTTGTATTCAAGCTTTTAATAAGCTGATCCCGAATAAGTGATGAAAATAGAGTGCGGAATTCATATTCCCCTTTATCTTAATCTATATTTGATATAAAATAAGTTATACAAATGTTTCATTTAGGCAATGAAAGATTTGAGGTAGGGCTTGTGCGAGGTTGTCGGTTCAAATCTCGAGCTCACTCGGGTTTTCGTCTCACCATGTGTTACGTCAAAGAGTTGTGCTTTTGTGGTGGTAGCACAATGACTGTCAAGTGGCAGCCGACAGTATGGTATCCCAGGGGAACGCCCAAGCCAAACTCTAAAGCCAGTGTGCGCTCGGTTAAAACAACATAGTTTGGCCTCAGTAGGGCAACGAGGTTCTCCAATTTGGGAAGTGTGGTGGCTAAACACAAGAAAGTCGACGTTTCAAAAAAAATAACACATTTATAACTGCAGTGACCTATCATTACTTCTGAAGTTATGTTTTTTTAATGGCGATGTTTGCTCCTACTTTATCACGCCAATAATTTTAAATTATTCACTCTAGCCCAGCAATCCTGAGACTTCTCCTCTAAAAGACATATACATCTAACAAGTGGCTAGCCACACGACGTTATATTTTTAAAAATAACATTTTACCCGTTTACTTAAAAAAACAAACGTAAAATTAAGGGTGGAGGGTATGGTCAATCACCCTAGGGTGTTTGAGTGAAATCCTACCCAATAATATTATGCCATGTTAACTCCCCATTTTGCACTTAATCAGGGGGTATGGTCAATCACCCTAGGGTGTTTGAGTAGGTTAAAAAATAAAAAAATTATGATTGGTTGAAAGGGGTTGGGATCCACCATTAAACCTCCCTCCCTCCTCCTTTCCTCCTCTTCCCGCATCGGTGAATACAATGTTTTAAAAAACGGTTTTTAAATCAAACCGAATTAGGCTAAAAATGGTTCAACCGGTTGAACCAGGTTGTACCAAGCGGTTCAACCGGGTTGACTAGCTAACTCTATAATTTCATAAATTACAACATCAACTCAAAAGTTAATCAAAAAATGCATGATTACATATTAAAAGATGATCTAAAAGTAAATTCATAATAAAAAATAATCTAAAAGATAATCGAAAATCATTCAATTTTTCAACAAGCTCTTTTAAATGAAAGTGTACGATATGTTTAAGCCATTTGAGTGTTAAATACATCAAGTTCACGATCGTATAAAAGATGAAATTCACTATTATCGCCATCTTCATCAACCAGAGGATAACTGTTTTCGTTTCATACAATATTAAATAAGAACTTTTAGTTACGAATAATTATAATATATAAAAGTTACGTAAGATAAGTAACATATATAATAAAAATAAGTAACAATCCAAACTAAAATAACTCTGGGCCGGTACCGGTATTACGTTTCAAACCGGTATACCGGATTTTACCGCCGGTACAAACCTTATGTCGTTTCACTTATTTACCGGGGTGTTTCGTACCGGATTTACACCTGGAAACGATAATACCGGTATAACCGGCCGCTATTTACCGGTTTTTAAAACATTGGGTGAATATACACCGAAAAAGTGCAAACCTTCGGTGACTTAAACAATAGGGGGTGGTCACCGCTCGGTAAGTGTGAGTCACCGAATGAGTCCCCGCAGTCTATACCCTCTGCCCTAAGAGGCTAAGAGTTGCGTAGTTTTTAATCTTTTTGTCTTTTTGTTCGATTGACCTGTAACCACCTCCAACCACCTCAGGTGTCGCTGCCTGCAATGACAACTCAACCAGCACAGGTTCCATTTCACTCGAACCACCTTTGGGTTCGACATTTGAAATGATCTTTAAAAATAAAATTAAGAATATATATATATTTTTTGAAAGGTAATTAAGAATATATATATATATATATATATAATAAATTAATTAAGCATCTTGGAACAGGCAAAAGTCCACCGGTCAAACCAAAAACCCAGATAAGGCAGAGTCAAACCAGACACTGTCATGGTCCATCTGATTTCCATTATTTTAATCTTGTGTCTTAACCCAAAACTTTAATTATATTAAAATTAGGAGATGCATTTGGCATTCATATTTTAGTTTTCTGTCAAAGAACTTCATATCAAAACTTTTCAAAGGCAGAAATATTATATTTATTCTAAGTGAAAGTGTAAAATATACTATTTTTTTAATTTTAATCGTACGATAGGAAATTATAAAGTACGTAATTATTTTTATAACATGCATGATTTCTGATTTTGTTTATGCGTGATTAGGCCGGAGGGTGGGAGGGCGCCACCCAGGCCACATCACCATCTATAGCGCCCCTAGGCACTATACATCCACATCGCGAGATTTAAGAGGGGGCGCTATACAAGGGGCTCCATCATGTTAACACAAAAAATGAAAGGTTCAGGTGGGGCCCACTAGATTTAATCCAATTAAATCTTTTTTTTTTAATTTTGTTTAACAGGGGACTCCATCCACACCATGGATCCTATGTGTCACTTACGTGGCCTGATAAAGCCCCTAGAGGGCTCCAACCACACCCTCCAGCCTTATGTGTAACTCTTCGTGTATGATTAGGATTTGATTTTTATAACATACGTGATTTAATATCGTAAGCATCACACTTTAAATAATATTGTACGTTATCTTCACCTTATTCTATAATACTAAAACGTTACATGTATTTTTGGGACATAAGTGTGTAACAATTTCTTTTACCAAAGATACGATCCAATTTTAGCTACTTTTGAAAACTTATTTTAAACAATTAACAACTTAGAAAGTAAATACAAACTAGGATTAAGACCCGCCCGCGTTGCGGCGCGAATACATCGTAAACATTGAATGGATTAGTCCAAACATTATATGATGCATTAACCATATGAAACCACGTATTTCGACGTAACCAGTTGAACTCAATGTAACTTGTATAAACATTGTGATTGGATCAAACGTAAAGTAAATCAAATTCATATCGAACAATCATAACGTATCATGTGTGACCCAACTCATATATAAAAAATGTAACAGGTATAAAGGAAAATATGACACATGTAATCGAATGGGATTAATTAGAGGTTTCGAATAAAAAAGGAAAAAAAGAAACCATAATTTGACTCCACTCGGTTCGAAACAAACTTTACCAAACATACATAAAATAAACACATAAACATATTATATTTGACCTGAATCATTTCCAAAAAAAGTTACGTCAAAACGTAGAACAACTTAAATTTATACCGAAACGTACATAAAAATATGCACGTAAAAATGGTTTCTTTAAACGAAAACGTATTATATTTGACCTAGAGTTGTTTATAAAAAAAAAGTTTACGTCGAAATGTATAACAAATCATATTTATACCTACCCGTACATAAAATATGCACCTAAAAAATAGTTTTTAAGTAAAGAAAGTATAAGGGTAAACCGAAACAAAATATTAGTAAAAAATTTAAAAGGTTAAAAACGTTCGTAAAACCATGCCAAGTAGCACCAATGCCACACCGGCATCGACTCCCAATATCGGAAAAACTCGTAAAAATAAAATAGATAAAATGAAAAAAATTACACCGAACGAAAAGCAAACTTAAAATCGTTGAACCACGCATACCCATTACAGTGTGTTAATGCGAAGAAATTAAACAGAAATGTAAAACGTAGAAAATAATAACTTAGTCGATCAAGGACCCGCCCGTTGCGACGAACTTGTCAAAAGGGGAAAAATGGACACGTTGCGACGGGCCTATCAAATTCAAAAAAAATAGAGCAAAAAACGTTGAACCTCACATGCACGCTACAACGTGTTAACTCGCAAAATTTAGAACGAAACGTAAAACGAAAAACTTGCGAAAGATAAAAAGTATGAGGGGCCAAAGTTGTATATAATAAAGTGTTGGGTTAAATTATAAAAGATGAAAAACTTTGTGTTAAAAGTAAAAAAAACTAAAAGGGGTTAAAACACAAAATATGAAAATAATTGGGTTAAAAGTGAAAAAGCAATTTTTTTTTGAAACACACCCTAAGCTAGAAGTACACCTCCTAATGCACAAAATAGTTGCTAATTTATATTGTATAAATTCTGAGATCAGAAGAAATATTCACATATATATTGACTGGGCAGGCTCAACCATTTTGGTGACCTAAAGCGAAGTAAAATCTTGTGGCCTTTTTCCCAAAAAATGTATGTAATTGAAAGTTAAACTTGAAAGGCCCAAGTGTAATTATTTGAAAGATTGTGTTAAAATTTAAAAACAAGAAAAAAAAATGCTAAACCAGAGATTCAAACCCGGGTCTCACCAACATCCATACATACACAAAACCACTACACTACCAACCATCAATCAATTGATAACTCACACCTTAAATCTTTTATAAATGGACTGTAGTTTCAACAAATTATGGAGGCCCTATAATTTTGATGGCCCAAGGCCCAAGCCTCATTTGGTTTACCCTTGGACCGGTCCTGTATCCGAGCTCATTATTATTATTATTATTATTATTATTATGAAAGTTGAATGAATAAATTAACTATGCATCTCAATGATTGTTACTCTTGCTTGAGATGTCATAAATTGATATTAGTGGAATTGTATTTTCTTTAAAGAGAATGTGAGTTGACAACGAATCTTGTACTCATTTATGGTTTTCTTATAATTTAATAAAGTTACGTGACAATTTGGGTGAGTTTGGCAAGAAAAAAAATATTTAAACAGCTATAATATTAACATTCCTAGAAAACATACCGTTCAGGGTTCATGATTAACCGTATTTCGTTTTTTAATGTTATTTTCACGAAATTAGTAAAATTATGTGAAAATTAATGCACTTTCACTTTTGCCCACCGAGGAGCCACACATATACATTATATATGCATCTCGCAAGCGGGTAGTAATTATTATTATTATTTTTTTTTTTGTGATTATCCTTATTATATTTATATAAATAGTTAAGGAACAATACAAAATACATTACAAGATTTTTGTTATTCTATAAGAATTAGACAATATCATACTAGTACATGATGGTTTTCATACATGACACAATAATGTAGCCTAACCTTACATGGTCATGGGAGTCTACCAAACTTCACGTCTTTTGTGTAAAGAAAATGAAGGATTCCCATGGTTTTGTAGTCTTATATAGACATGTGATCACAAGGTAATCTAGTTATAACACTTGCCCCTAGGGCCTAGGCTACAAATATTCATCTTTTTAGTGTCAAAATTCTCCAACTAAACTATTTTCCTCTTAGACCATGTGTAGTATGTGTAGTGGTTAAACAAAATAATGTCCTCATCATGGGGCATTATTCGACAAGTGACAGTCCAGTCAGCATGGACGTTATTGCAAAAGTGGTGTAGTGAGAATAATGCCTAATAATGCCCCTTCCAATCATTAAACAAAAAAAAAAGCAAACTATTTATCATTGGCCAGTCAAACCTTGGACCACCCCCATTGGCCACATGCAATTCTCTTTTAGCGTTATTATAAAAACGCCAGATTCAATTTTTTGAATTTTTTTTTAAAAAACGCCCATGTAATGGGGGGCAGGGGGGGCGTTTTTGAGCGTTTTTTTTTTTCAATTTTTTTAAAAATACCGCCCCACTACGGGTGGTCTTATCATTCGGATCCTTTTTTATTTTAATTTTTTAAGCGGCAAATACCTGACTAAACCTGTGAAGAACAACGGGGTGTTTTTCACAGGCTTTAAACCATAAATTGGCACTTACCGGCTAAAGTCAGTCGTATTTGAAAACACATCACCCTAACTTGGGTAGAATTTGAAAAACAACAGTTTTCATATACTCATGTTGATATTTTAAAGTGCAATGCAAGAAATTGTGCAATTCGCAAGATCAAGGGGTAAGAGGACCTCAAGCGAAAGCCTAGAAGACACATAGAATATTAAAACGAGATAACGTGCGGTTAAAATTTAGAAATGACTAATCAGGCTATTCCTTTTAGTTTATGTGTTGTGGAAGAAAGTTGGCGCACAAAAGAAGGCCACAACGGCTTGGTGGGGCACTCCACACCGCAACACAAAGGGTGCGGAGGGGCACTAGGGCGTCCCCTGTGAAGATCTTTGTGGCCGTGAGGACAGTACATAGGTATTTTTATATTTTTTTCAGCCTTTTATTACTCACCCACTCCATTTCACATTATCACGAAGCACTTTAATGTAAGGTGAAATGTGAAAGGTGAAATCACACCGTTTATACTATAGTTATCAATTTGGGTGTGAATAGTGATTTGGCTTTTTTTGTCCTGTTGTATTTTTTTACTTTCACCCCTCAACTTTTAGCATTGACAGTTACAATAACTTAACTTTCTAACGACTCTATAATCGTGTTTTACGTGTTTATTTTTATGTACATATGAGTATAAATTCAAGTTGATTTACGTTTCGACGTAAATTTTTTCCTGAAAATGAGTCAGTCAAATCTAATATGTTCTTATACTTATTATTATGTATGTTTTCAGTTGGTCTACGTTTTAACGTACATTTTATTTACGTAATTTTTTTCGAAACGCTATAACATGAGTTATGACACCGATATAGTATTCCATTTCATCAGTTTAATCAAACAAAAAAATGTCTAGCACGTGTGAACCGGGCCCACTGAGTTCACAACTGGACCCACTTCTCATCGTTTCCATCAAAACAAAAACACAAAACACCCAAAAACACTTCAACAAAATTAAACTCTTCATCTCAATTTCACTTTCCCCTGTTCCTTCACTCAATTTCATCATCATCTTTCAACATTCAAATGCAAAGTTCACCTTTTTAATTCTTTTATATCCGGAAAAAAGGTGCATAGATCTTTGTGCAGTCCAGTGACTGTTCTTGTTCTGTTTCTGGGTTGCTGATGATTCCACCCTTTTGAATGAATGCTTTGATTTTTGGGTCGTGGGTCTGCTTATTATCATGATGTTTGTTATGATTGTGATGAGTCTTTTACTCTTTTTGACCGTAGAAAGAAGAAAAATCAGTTAAAAAAAGTGATAATGACTCCTTAACAGAGGAGAGAGAAACAAGAGAGAGAGAGAGAAAGAAGAAACATCGTTAAAGGTTTCTCGAGGTAATGTACGGTTGAATTCGATGTGGGTTTTGTTTGTCTCCTTTGTTTAAGGTGTTTTGTTTGTGCACACCAGGTGTTTGTGAAAATGCCTGAGTGTAAAAAGTTGTTATTAAACAGAGAAGGGGTTGATGGGCAGGTGTTGGATCTGGATACAGCTGTTAAAGATGGGGTTTTGGGCGGTGGTGGAGTGGGATTTGGTGGTGGGTTTGCTGAGAAACTTGATCTGAAAAACATGATTCAAGAGTTGGATTTATCCGAGATCCCATCGGTCTTCATTTGTCCGATTTCGCTTGAACCGATGGAAGACCCGGTGACCCTTTGCACCGGGCAGACATACGAGCGGTCCAACATCTTGAAATGGTTCGGTTTAGGCCATTTCATATGCCCCACTACAATGCAGGAACTTTGGGATGATAATCTTACCCCAAACAACACTTTACAGAAACTAATTCACACTTGGTTCTCCCAAATGTACTTCCGAATGAAGAAGCGATCCGAAGATGTACAAGGGACCGCGTGTGAGATTCTCGACACCCTTAAATCCGTCAAGGGCCAGGCGCGTGTGCAATCGCTTAAAGACCTTCGACGAGTCGTTACAAACCATGTCATCGCACGGAAAACGGTTGTCGATAAAGGCGGAGTGAGTCTTTTATCATCCTTATTAGGTCCTTACACATCGCACGCGATTGGTTCCGAAGTGGTTTCGATTCTTGTTCAATTGGAACTAGATTCGTCTTCGAGGTTGAACCTAACGCAGCCCGCGAAGATATCGTTAATGGTCGACATGTTAAACGAAGGTTCGATCGAAACAAAGATCAATTGTACACTATTGATTCGACTTTTGATGGACGAAAACGATTTTCGAGTCGAGATAGTGTCGAGCCGGAGTTTACTCGTCGCGTTAATGCGACTAGTGAAAGATAAACGACACCCAAGCGGAAACATACACGGGTTAAACTTAATCAAATCGATATGCTCGCACGAACGAGTTCGAAGCTTGATCGTTAGCACGAACGCAGTCCCGCAATTAGTCGAATTGTTACCGGGTTTCAAACACGAGTGTTTAGAACAAGCCCTTTTCATTTTGGATGAATTATCGAGTGTCCCCGAAGGTAAACTCGCGTTAAGCGAGTGTTCAACCACCATACCGAATATGGTGCGAGTGTTGATGAGGGTTTCGGAAAGGTGCACGCAACATGCGTTGTCGATCTTATGGTCTATATGCAAGCTTTCACCGCACGAGTGTTCGTCGGTGGCTGTGGATGTCGGTCTTGCAGCGAAGTTATTGCTTGTTATACAGAGCGGTTGTGATCCGTCGTTGAAGCAACAATCGGCAGAGCTTTTGAAGCTGTGCAGCTTGAATTATTCCGATTCGAGTTTCTTCTCCAAATGCAAGCTTACGAGAACTATTCAGTGATGAATGGAGGCGATAGCGCGTGTATAGTCGATCGATTAGCTTCGATCCGGTTCCGGATTTGGGTAGAAGAACAGATGTTTTTTTTTTTTTTTTTACAGAGGTTTTTTAATCCATTGAGTTTCATGTTTCTGTTTTTATAGTAGTATCATCTTATGTTAAAGTCTCTGATTTTGCTTTGCTCATAAGCTCTTGTTTTGATTGTAGTGTCATACTTCACAAATCACAAAATAATGCATTTTGACATAGGCTTTTGCAAAATAATTATATAGTTTGTTACAATGTTTTAAAATCCGGTTTTTATACCGTACCGGATTTGGCTCAGAAACGGTTTAACTGGATGTATTGGACGATTTAGCCAGGTGTATATAGTTTGTTAAAATGTTTTCAAATCCGGTTTTTATACCGTACCGGATTTGGCTAAAAAACGGGTTAACCGGATGTATCGGGAGGTTTAACCAGGTGTACCAGACGGTTTAACCGGTTCTACCGGACGGTTCAACTGGTACAATCGGCCGGTTTGAACTGGTTTTTAAAACATTGGTTTGTTATTTATTCAACTATTAAAGACGAACTGTTAAAAAATCTGATGATAAACTAGGGGTGTCAATTATGTCGGGTTATGAGTTAAAGGATTTCATGTAGATGCGTTGAATATGTATTAAAGACATGAACGAAAAAATAAAATAAAATGGATGATGACTCTCTTGGGTTTTGAAAGAATATTTTGTCCATTTTGTCCATTATGACTTATTTGCTTTTCAAATAAGTAAATAAGTCATTCCAATAAGCTTAGCCAAACAGCCCCTTTGTATAGGGTTGATATACAAGTATACGGGTCGTATTCATTCTAACCACACAATCAAATTGACATTCTCTGACACGCATACGACTCATACATGTGTATACCAATCGTTAGGGTCTTGCTATATACAATTTGTATACGGTTCATATCCAAGTATACGGGTCGTAGTCATTCACATCAAACGACCAAATTGACATTCCATGACACGTATACGACCCATACAGGTGTATACCGATTATATAAATGTATGTCGTTCGTATAGTGGACATTCCTTTGAAATACACGATTCGTATAAGTGTATACATGCGGTTGTATAAGACATTCTCTGACATCTAATTTGACTCGTATGCACCTATACAGGTCGTATATATGTCAGAGTGTCAAAATAAGCTTTAAGGTGTATGAATAGCTTAGATAATTTTTTTTTCCAAAATGCATGTTCATTTTAATAAGATTTTTCTTGGGTTTTAAAAGAATATGTTATGTCCATTTCTTTCAAAAACCATTTTTTTTTTCAAAGTGCATGGTTTAATTTGAGATGATTTATTGGGTTTTGAAAGAATATGTTATGTCAATTTTTTACAGAGTAATCTTGTACCGGAAACAGTTATGGGATGTTGGAAATGTAATGATCTTAATTTTGTTGTGATATTGGTTTGATATAGTAAATGTGAGTTATAAATTCATGTCAAGAAACTTCTGAGGAGCATTAAAGGCCCATGGAATATGAGAATTTCATGCACAAATTAATTTTAGACCAGTTTTAATGTGCATGAGGGCCCATGTTGGAAAATAAATATTGTCCTTATTTTTATATTTTATAATAAGGTTTTTTCTCTTGAGAGGCGCAGGTTCAACTCCCACTTGGTGCAGAGTAAGGCACTAGTGGACAATAATAGGAGTCCCAGGGAAACCTGAGTTTGATTCTTGAGACAGACGAGTTTTACCGGTAATTTCACTGTCGTGTCTACAGGTGGGTTACCGGGTTTTCCCTGGAATTGGTGGTGGACTCGGGTTACTCTCAGATTACTCTGTTTCGTCCAGTTGATGCCCCGAGAGTGCCCGTGATTGATTCCGTTGGCTGTTAAAAAAAATAAGGTTTTACCGTTCTTAAAAAAGAAAAAGAAAAAATGTGATGTATATGATAAATCTCAATATATAATCATATTAATGTTCGAATGAATAATTTCTTTTAATCTTAATTTAAACTTTAAATTAATAAAAAGTACATATGTTTATTTCTTACTCCCCTTTCCTGTAACAAGTTTTCGATAACAAGATAAATATTTTATTAATACGTCTAAGCTAAATACATGGTTTGCATATGTGTAAAACAACAATATGCAATTGTACATTTCGGGTGTTTATACATAGATAGTCTAACAAATTCCCTAAAATACTTGAGGTCATACAAGGTCTTGAGATATACATTCATACATCGAAAGGGTTTTTTGGTAGAGTGGAGAAGGTTTCCTAGATAGAGTGCAGAAGGTCATGTATAGCAACTTCCTAACGTCGAATAACCAGAGTTTTGTTTTTGGTAGAATTGGATTTTCTATTCAAAAAAAGGGTTGTGGCGCAACTTGTTCCCCAAACCCCCAAATTCAACCCAAAAAGAGAGAGAATCTGAAGTGACAAAATGATTATTGCCAAAATTGATGAATGATCATCCAAATTACATGTGAGGGATTTAAATAAGAACCAAAATTCGAAACGGGCCATAAAAGGCCATGGGCCAAACACAAGCCCAAAAACAAAATACATAAAACACGAAATCCGATTTGACTGGACAAACGCCTAAAACGGAGACCCGTAGCCAAAGTTATGGTCGTTTTCATAAATCACCCTTGATAGCTCGATCATAGACCTCCATAAATGCCATGACTCGATTATCCACACTTAGGCCTGCATCAATTCCTCATCACGTTCACTATCTAATGACAATGATATCAATACATGCACGTGAAAGTTGTTAAAATGTTAAATAATAATATCAAAACCCTAATTCGTGATGGGTGGTGCAAAAAACGCAAAAAAATACAAAAAATACAGACAAATCCTCTAAAAAAGCATCATAGCTACTTTTGGGGCTATATCTTTTTTTTATTTTTCACCCAAATCCTAAAGAAACATAGAAACAAGTTGGAGATCTTTTAATAAAATCTAGGAGAAAAGCTTCAAACTTTATAAACAATTATCACAAAGGACGAAAAAACTGCTTTCGTACAATGGTAGAGGGTTCCAATCGATGTAAAAACAAAGATTTGATACAAAATATTACAAAAACTAAAACTTGGGTAACCTAAGGGGTCGATCTTGTCGATAACAAAACAACTAAGAGCATATAGTTTGAAATCAAAATTTAAGAGAAATAACTTTGATAATCATAACCGGACAATATGACATGAACTTGCCAACGACTCATATACATGGTTACATAGACAGGCTAGGGGTTGTCTGGCAATTTCTGAATGGTTAAGTGCTGAACCAGTAAGAGGTTTGAACCATTAAGTGCTGAACCATTAAGAGTCAGTAAAATGCTTAACCGTTCAGAGGCAAATGTCTGACCAATTCAGATTATAGGTCTTAACCATGCAGACTTAGTATAATGCTTAACCATTTAGACACAAATGTGTGAACCTTTCAGACATCTACTTGCGAAACAAACAGTTTAAACCATTAAGTGTTGAATCAACAAGAGGTCTGAATCATTAAGAGCTAAACAAACAGTCCTTAAAGCTAGTATAGCTTGAACCTTAGGGTGTAAGGGGCACTCCCCTAAGAGGGGAGTCCCCTCTCTTACGCATAACCAAACCTCGTGTGCCACGTCAACTCCCCTCTTAAACTCCCCTAACACCCTAAATTGATGGCGGCACTCCCCTCTTAGGTGACTTGGTTTTTTATTAAAAAAAAAAAGAAAATTTTTCATTGGTCCACTCCTCCCTCTCTCCTCCCTCTCTTCGGTGACTTCCCACCGATTTCATTCCCCCAAACCACTCACCTAAGTGATGGCGGCGGTGTTCCCCTTAGGTGACTTGGGTCACCGAATGAGGTCATCGAAGGTGCCCCTTACACATGTAACTTGTATATATTAATATTAAATATGTTTTATTATTGTCTCATAAATGAAACTGGGTGAAAACAAAATAACAATATGGGATGGCCCAGTGTCGGCCACATGTATTTCCGGTCGGAATAGCAAAATACTACTACATCAGTAAGTTAATGTGAAAACAATGAAACGTAACATATCAGTAAGTTAATGTGAAAATAATGAAACGTAACATTGTTTGGTCCCCAACTGCAATGTCAATGCTAAGGTTTACATACATATACAATCAGCATATATATACATGTTCAATTCCTAAAATATATATATTAACCTAAAACATTACATATTATAATATGAATAAGGTGCAGTGGTTATGTTATTTGTAGGCTCATATATTTAATTTCGTATGTAGTTGTAAAATACCTTGATTAATCATGTGAAAGTTTATATGGATTATAACTCAATAACATCTTTTTATTCTAAATGAGTAATCTCTTAGAATAATTTTATACTGGTAAAACTTTTTTTAATATAAATATATAAAAACGTGTATTTTGAAAGACTTTATGTCCGCTTATTATGAGTGTAAATTAGCCGAGTCAAATTAACTTCAACGAAGTTAAACGAGTCAACTCGACTATCTTAATAAGTTGAAATTTTAAGCTCGAACTTTGTTATAAAAAGCTCAAGCCACATTTAAATTAAAATTATAACGTACTATTTAAAGTTAAAACATTTTCATTTTAACGGCCCCTATATATATATATATTAAAATTTACATTAAGGTAGTCTATCTCGACTCATAAACCATACAAAACCATACAATGTGAGTATATTTATATATGCTATTAAGCTATAATAATTTTGCTTTTAACTTAACTAAATGAGTCAAACAAGCAAGTTTATTTTGGCTCAAGCTCGGCTCCTTTATAAACGAGCCGATTTTAAAGAAACCACGAGCCACAAGTTTCTTTAATAGTCCCACCGCTCATAGGAGTGCCATTACAGTGAAAAAAAATTTATTAAAACCAAACTGAATTAGAATAAGTAAATTTAATTTGGTTTTTTTTCAAACCAGGTTAGCTTTTGAACCAAATTTGTATGTGCGATTTCTGGATCGATTAACCCAGAAAATCAAATCATAGTTATATATACACATTTTTATTTCTTTATAAATACATATATATTATTTATCTTGTATGTATAATTTAAGTTTTTAAATTTTCTCATAACTCAGTTTATTCTAATAAACATGAATTCAAAAAATAAAATAAAAATCGAAATTTTGAATTCAAAACAGTTTTTGATATTTAATTCGAATTGGTTTTGAATTTGAATTTGATTCACTTTCAAAATGTTAAAATTGCAATAATGAAACATCTGATTCAACCAACACTCCTATGTGCTTGAACTAATTTTTAGCTTTTTTATGCATATATGGTGTGGTAAATCTATACTGTATAATAAAAGAAACCATTTTTAGGACACTTGTTATCATATTAGGCTATATTTTATAGATAAGTATTATTATTTTATTTTAATCTTTTCTAATTAATTATAGATAATCCTCATACTAAATATTATTTAGTTTAATTTCTTATGAATAATTATTTAGTTTAATCTCCTTCTCATTTACAATATTATTTATTTAACTAATAGAGTAAATTACAATTTTGGCTCATGTGGTTATATCACTTTTACTCTTTTAGCCCAAAAAGAATTTTTAACATATGAGTCTCCAACGTTTTTATTTTCTAATCTTTTTGGCCCATAACGTCTTTTTGTCTAACCCTTTTGCCCCCTAACATCTAATGGATGGGGTTAGTGTTAGGGGCCAAAAGGGTTAGAAAAAAAACGTTAGGGGCTCAGATGTTAAAAATTTCTTTTTCAAAAAAGGTTGATCACAACGGAAAATAAAAATAAAAAAAATTATTTTTGAGGTTTCGTTATTTCCTTGGTTTTCTGCTAAATTTCATGGATTCGGTTGCTAAATTATGCTACGACAAATAAAAAAAAATGTTACAAGAAAAATGGCCGTGACTCAAAGACGTAGCGCAATAAAAGCAAACACGTAGAATACATATAGTGAAATACAATTAAACGAGCAAATGACAAAAATCATAGCGAATTAAAATGTAGCATCAGGGGTCATATAAAATAGGCTACACACGCGTACGTACGCACGCACACACATACACATACATACATACATACATACATACATACATACATACATACATACATACATACATACATACATACATACATACATACATACATACATACATACATACATACATACATACATACATACATACATACATACATACATACATACATACATACATACATACATACATACATACATACATACATACATACATACATACATACATACATACATACATACATACATACATACATACATACATACATACATACATACATACATACATACATACATACATACATACATACATACATACATACATACATACATACATACATACATACATACATACATACATACATACATACATACATACATACATACATACATACATACATACATACATACATACACACACAGGTATGAATTAGTATATCTTCATTAGGCATAGTGCAAAAGTATATGAATACATATCAATTAAACATATGAGAAACTAATAAACTGGATACATATTAAACTTGAAGCAGATGCAGGAACAAAAAGGTGGATTTTGAGGTGCATTTGATGGTGTAAAAGATTATGTACTTAGACACATATACATGGTTAAGCTGAGGCTCGGCTAATACGTATATTCAAATTAATAAAAGTTTAGTTTAAAACATCATAATCTAATTTTTCCTACCACTCAAAACTTTTTCCTAGAAAACCAATCAAGTGGCATGAGAAGGGGAAGAACAGTCAGTCCCAGTAACGAGTTCTTCGGATTAAACCGAAAGTCAATTGTTGGCAACCCATGATGCATAAATGTATATTTTATTATTATTAGATTAGATACAACTTGTTATAAATCTTGACTATGTGTCATGTCTGACTAAAAATTAACTTCTTCAATTGTGCAGAAATTGAATTTATTTATTGTATGTTATATGGGCATAGAAGATCATATAATAATATCACATTATTGGAGTCGAAACGTTTTGTTGAATATTCTCATAGATATATCAAGATTGTTGTTTTCATCATCAATTAATTAATTATAAGATAGAAACATATGAACAAATGGTAGGGATGGAGACAACTGTGGCGGTAGTCGATGGTAGCGATGTGTATGCTTGGTTTTAAATTGTGTGATGCGCTCCGATGCGTTTGGTCTAAAAATCTGATGCACGATGCGTGATACGCGATGCGAGCGCATCATGTTTGTGTTGTGCGTTTTATACAAAAATATTAAAAAATTATTTATACATAAAAACTTATTAAAACATACTTAAAGTAAAACAAATGACGTAATAAAAAGATATGAGTTGTGCTTTTCGGTTTAAATCAAGCATACTAAGATATTTATTATTGAAAAAACTGAAACCAGTTCATAAAATCTGGAAAAAAAAAACATAAGAAACAATGTTGCGCCGTGCATTAGAGCGCATTATGAGACAAGTGCATTATGCGAAATGCGCGCAATTTTCTCGCATCACGTAAACGCAACGCATCAGATGTGGCGATGTGCTCTCATCAGCGCATCACGCATTATGCACGCGTTTTAGAACCAAGCGTGTATGGCGGTGATTTTGAGGATGGCGGCGACAACAGCGACAGAGGCAGATGTGTTGGCGGTGACAACTGACAATGATAAGGTAGTGTAAGATTCAAATTTCTTTGGTAGAAACGATTGTTGAATGCCTTTACTTGAAGGAAATTTTTAAAAGGAATTCATTCCAATTCACTTATGTTAGATTTTAAACGAAACATGTTATCATTTTAATTAATATTTCTGTTTCCACGAATATTGCAAACTAAACAATATTGAAATGGAATTTAGATTCCAATTTTGTTGAATTTAAAGGAAATAAACACTCTTTAATATTAGAAAACATTAAAGAAGACGGCTAGCTGCAACAATTGGCTAGGGTTAATGAATAGCATGCATCAAATCTGAATCATATTATAACTGAACAAGTATGTTACCCAATGTCAAGGTCCTTCTGCTAAATAGAAATTGCATGCATGGAAAATTGATCTCAATGCACATTTTTTTCATAGTAACAAAAGATAATGCGTGAGCTAGAGGTTTTATCACAGTGGGTCCAGGGGCGGACCTAATTAGTGTTGTGGGTGGGTGGGCACACCCCTTGAAAAAAAAATTAGTGTATTTTTTAGGCAAGAAAATCCAACCGCACCTCTTGAAAATGTGGTTAGACCCCTCATCCGTACCTCCACCAAATAATTCATGAGTCCGCAAATGAGTGGGTCTTCGGATGATCGGAAGCACTAAGTTACTAACAATGTGTTACGTTTGGTTTCTCTTTTGAAAGTAATGAAATTTAAATACCCAAGTAAATTCTTAGATAGTTAGATGTTAAAAATATTTCTCAATTTATAGAAAAAATTACAAATAAATATGGTCGTTACCATTGTAGAGTATAAATGACTAACATGATCTACTAAAAATTAGTATGAACGTAAGGGCAATTAAATAAATATAGTTTACAACATTCATGCTAGAAAACATTAACCAACAACCATGTTTGTTTGACTTTACTATTCGAAAGTAGCAATCTTTGACATACAAAAGTCAAATACAACTTTAACTTTTTGTTGAAACAATGATAGTAAAAACATGAGAGCCAGCCAGCAATATTTGTTCAGCAATATTAGTAATCTTAAAAAGATATGACTAAAATACCCAAACAACATGAAGCTAGAGGATGGGGCTTTGAGAGAACCCAGAAATGTTGGTGGGACTAAGAAGCACCGAAGAACACCATGCTAATGATGATGGTGACAGAAACCCTAACGGGCTCATGATCGCAACCCCGAAGGGATCATAAGACCGCGCTACAGGCGAGAAAGTTGAACCCAACGGACTTAGGCTCTCAAAATAGTCCATCATGGTTCCTCCAGCAGCTGGTGAAGGTGGTGGTGGCAGTTGTGGTTTCAAAACTATTGGTTTTGGTAGCATAAGAGGCGGTGGAGCGACGTCTTTCAGGCGGCGGATAGATGGAGATTGAAACTCTGGACTGCTGGTGAGCATAAGAACGGCTTGCTTGAACTTGGAACAACTGACTTTGTATACTTTTTGTGGGGTTGGTGGCAATGGTGCAATGAATTGCTTGGTGATAGGTTTTTGGGTTGGTTTACGGACCGAATGGAGAGAATCGGTGTATGATGGTCGACTCGGTTTTGTTTTTTTTGGTGGTTGATTGTTTGAAGAAGAAGAAGAAGATGAGGATGATGATGAAGAAGAGTATGAGAAGGTAATTTGGTCCATATTTTTTTTATGTTTTAGAGTTATGTGTTTTGTGGTGTTGGACTGTTGGGGTGTGTGTATATATAGATATATCGAATGTCCCAAGTCAATTATTGTGTTGTTTCATGTTTTACTTGAATTCTTTATTGTTTTGACTGAGTTTTGGTTGTGTTAATTAACACAGTCCAACTTATTAATCTATTTTAGATCAAGTTACATAAATAGTATTTGTGATTAATCATAACACCTGATATTAGTTATGACTTAGCTATGAACCAAGACCTAATTATATATACTTCTAAAACCACAAGGGACATCTACATGATTAACTCTTTTTGTTATATATACTTCTAAAACCTCTTTGATTTTAACATGTTGTCATTTATCTTCACATTCTATAACATCCATTTCATTTATCTTCACATTATATGTTCGTCATCATGGACCTATCGATGAAATTGACATCAATGATCATTTTATCTATTGATATGTATCGTTACTTTGACAGTGTAGCAATTGTTAGTTATTCTTCGGTTAAGTATGCATCGGTGAAAGTCTTCAGTCTTGCTCAGCTTCCCCACGAACCATCACCAACGAATTAATGATAAACCTTATTATAGTTTATTAGTGGATATTCCAAAAATTCTTGTTTTAATGTTTTTATAACGTAAATAATAATAACAAGATAAATTACTTTTTATATAAAATATAAATAAAATACAAATTCTTTAAAATAAAGTTATTGTATATCCATAATATTTTTATAAGTATATATAATTATTACAGATGTTTTAAAACTACTCAAACTAAAAAGTATTTTTTTATGTATATGTAAGTATGTGTTTATAAAAACAAAATATTAAATAAATTTATATTGAAATATTAAAACAAAATATTAAATAAATTTATAAAAACAAAATATTAAATAAATTTAAAAATAAAATATTTAAAAAAAATTGATAAAAGAAACTAATAAATTAATTTGATGTTAAAAAATCATTAATAAACTTTAGTAAACATATTCTAAATATATAATATGTAAATAATACAAATGCAATATAAAGAACAAAGTGTTAATTTTTAAATTGAAAGTTTCCTAGGTTAATTTCCAGTACTTAAATAAAGGCAATTTTAGAAGTCCACTAAACTAATGAGAACAATAGTAAAATTTACTCTTATAAAATCTTTTATAATTGTTTAACTCTCAAAACGACTTTTTCTAATTTATAAATTAATATCAAACCATAATCAATATTAGGAATTAGACTTCATTAATCTGACCATATTCGTTGTTAATATAATCATATAAATTAATCAATGTTAGCTCGTTATCTATGTCAGCTAACTAATCAAATATATAGTGACTGTAATGTATGGTCAAGTGTGTTATTTTGACCAAGTTAATTATATTTTTCTGTCGTTAACCTAAATCTTATCGTATATTTTATAATATTGTTTTATGATTTTATGTGACGTCTGATGATGTTTTAAAAGATGGCTTTCGGTGTAGGGGATGTTGAATTAATTGCAACAATAAATTGAGATAAACCAATTAATCTAAAACAAATTAATCCAATGATGTAACTATACTTACTTTTGGCTCTTATGATAGAGATGATAATTGTATTTTGGGCAATTGGATTTTAACACCTCAAACTTTGAAGAATTGGCCGATAACACCTGCAACTAACACTTTGATCTGTGACACCCCAAACTTTTAATTTTGTTTGTCATTTCACCACTCAGTTAAAAAATGAGTAACTGAGTTAGTCTTCCATCCTAGCTGGCATCCTACGTGGACTATTTTTGACAATATTAAAAAAAACCAATAACAAATCCTAAATTCTAATTTCATCATTTTGAAGATTTGGGACTATGTTCATATCAGTTTCATCATTTTAATAGCAAGAACATCTTCAAACATTCAAGATGTTCATGGCATAAGTTTACTGAGTTGGAGATGATTACGTGTCAAGCCTCTTCATACCCTTCCTTTTTTATCACAACAAATGATAACAACTAACATCACTGCAAAATCCACCGTCTTCATCAACCATAAAGCCGCAGGTATCCTCAACGAAGCCATAATCCACCGCCCCACCCAATTCCTCACTGCAAAATCACTCTCTGACACTCAAAAACTCCTCGGAATCACCATCCCCACCCTCTGTTTCATCCGCCGTTACCCCACCCTCTTCATCAACCACCCACCCTCCACAACCATTATCATCGCCGTCATGAGGTACCGGAAAAACAAACCCATCTGAAAAATCGAGCACTCAAACAAACGCCTCCTCTATAGAGAAATCGATATACCTGTTAGATCTATGAATAAAATGATCACCGGAAACCCGATCTTTGTCTCCGATTTCAACCAAAATGTCGCCTCTGTACAAAAACTAGGGTTTCACCTTCGCCGAACCCTTGTTAGTCGGAAGAGAATGAAATTAACTCTCATCGCTGGATCAGTCAGTCGGAATCGAACCCAAAGAACTCTCATCGGTGGATGTGTTCGTCGAAATCGAACCACAACTCTACAACCTTCCTCGTCGGGGTACATCTCTCACCGGTTGGGGTTGTTTGAACATTAACTGGAAAACGAGTGATAAGAGTTGGGGTTGTTTGAAGATGTGATGGTGGCGGGGGTGGAGGTATGCCGGCGACGGTGAAGGTGATGTGATGCTGTTGTGGTGGTAGTATTTAAGAGAGAGAGAGAGAGAGAGAGAGATGAACATGGGGATGGGTGGCTGTGTTGGTGGTGAAAGGTGGTGAAACTGGTGGTGGTTGGTGTTTCTGATGTAAAGAGAGACAGGCAAGGTGTAACTGAGTGTTTCATATGTTAAAGGGGAGATGAAATGAGCTTTGCCACGTAACTTCCATGTCATTAAGTCCACGTAGGATAAGTCTTGACACATAGGCGTAAACACTAACAAACTTCCATGTGTTTGCCACGTCATGGGTGCCATGTAGGATTAATGATGCCAGCTAGGATGGAAGACTAACTCAGTTACTCATTTTTTAACTGAGTGGTGAAATGGCAAACAAAATTAAAAGTTTGGGGTGTCACAGATCAAAGTGTTAGTTGCGGGTGTTATCGGCCAATTCTTCAAAGTTTGAGGTGTTAAAATCCAATTACCCTTGTATTTTATATTGAATACTTTTTTTTTCACCAGCCTTATAATATCGACATTCAATATAAACAAAAGGTTACAAAACCAATTATTCTATAAGAAACGGAATATTCAAATATTTTACCAGCATTTAATAATATTAATCCAGCTTTTCAATCTAAGTACTTTACTATTATATATCCAAACCCAATATATTAATATCTCTATCACTCAAGTATGGTTGTGGATTGAATCTGACCGAATATACACCCGAATTATAGCAATACCTTTATGCAAGAATGATTCATAAAAACTTGACCATTTAAAACATTAATTTGAAGTTGTTTGAAATTCTTCTAACAAAATCAAACTAGTTAGAAAAAAAAAAATTTCTTTCGGACATAAAATAGTAATGTTACAACTAGAAATTTCCCTAAAATATTTCTATGTTTGTTAAGACCCTTTAATTGTGGCGACTGCATTATTAAACATGAGGAGATGCTTACATTCTAGCCGCCAGAAATGGACCCAGAACTACTTTGTCCACCTTGGTGATAACTCCTGATATGAAGTTGATACCTAAATTATCATATTTTGAGTCTTCAGTTGAGTTTATTTGTTTAACATTTAATTGAATTTCGTATTTAGGTATTTAGGTTGTAATGAATATTAAGGAGTTGATATGTTAACTCGATCAAAGTTAAAATATGATTTATTTATGAGTTTAACTCGTTAAGAACTTCTTACAATTCATTTAGAACTTAATTATCAACTTGTTTAGGTAAACGGATAATTAACGTAGTACTACTTAAGTTACATTACTTTAGATGCGTTATGCTTAAGTTATAGTTTAGGTCTATAGCACAAACATATTATGTCGAGAGTTCCACCAACCCGCCAATCAAACAAGAGTTCCATCCCTAAGACCATGTGTAGTGGAAGGGGAAGATAATGCCCCCACCCTAGGGCATTTTACGTCATGTGGCGGTGCAGTCAGCAAATAGGCATTATTAGGCGTTTTCTAAAATGGGTGTAGTGGGGATGGGGCATTATTGGGGCATTAAATAAACTAAAGAAAAAACACAGAAAAAATCTTATTGGATAAGGAGAAGGGGGCTGAAAGATGATTGGACAAGGGAGGAGGGGGAAGGCGTTTTATATAAAACGCCAAATTCATTTTTTTTTCAAAAAAAAAAAAGCCAAAAAACGCCCTATATAATGGGAGGGGGGCGTTTTTGGGCGTTATTTTTGAAATTAAAAAAAAAAACGCCCCACTACACATGGTCTAAATGCTAAAAAGATAAGAAATTTTGTGGGTGGGTATATATTGGGTATAGTTGTTTGCGAGTGACGGTTCTAGTGCATATAGTCTTTATGTTAATAAATTCCGGCCCCTACTACCTTGCACAGGTTGATATGGCAATCGAGTTAAAATACTGTGTTTTTGTAAAAAAAAAAAAAAAGAAGAAGAGAAAAAAAACTTTTTATACAGATTCTCCGCTCCAACACATGAAGTGACCCTCATCTAATTTTTCTTTAGAGGGTTCTAATCAGGTATATAAACAATAATAGTAGTTTTAGAGGTTCTTAGTTTATCAACAATTTTGAATCTGGTTTAGAGGTTTTAGTTTAGAGATTAAAATATGTATCAACCATTCTTAGTAGGTTTTTCAATCACCGTGAGTATTTAGCTCAAATCACCATTGGTAAATTTTGTTCAATCTTTTAAAAACTTATTACATATCATCCATCATCTATATCTTATGCATAAAGATATCTTATGCGTAACGTACAATTCCCATCCACGTGGTTTACACCCGATTGCATGTTCAGTCCCTGAGTGCCAAAATTGAGCATTTACGTACCTGTGGCTGTCGATTTGAATCAATAACATCCCTGCTAACAGAATTTGTTGGTCAACCGTTAGTTGACCAATGAAATGTCTAAATATACTCTCATAAATTATATTCAAACTTAAAAATATTTAAATTTTGTACTTCATCTTCTTAACACTATTTTCCCTGTTTGACATTCGCCATCATCTTTTGATGGACGCAGTTCTAATCGAAATCTCGTAAACCTCCTAGATTCAATCGATAAGGTGCACCGGGTGATTTATCCGCACTAGAACCTAAGCATCGCCATTTTCTGCTTGTTTGATGAGTTCTTGACAACTAGGTGATGATGTATCCGCATTTGCTACTACAATTTGAAAATCGCTTGATTATTGAATAGGTGATAAGGGGAGTGGGGGTGGTCATTAGTGATAGAATTCCATCACTCACAAGCATCCAATCAACTCCTGCCATGTCATCAGCCACTATTCTATCACTCACAAGCATTTTGTAGTGGCGATGGTCACTAGTGATAGAATTCCATCACTCACAATTTTTTAAAATTTTTATTTTAAAATTAGAAATTAACAATAAAACACTAAATTATAAATTTCATTAAAATTAAAAAATAGATTACATAGCAAAATAAAAAACAACTAAACATTGGAAAAAAAACTTAAATTAAACGGGTGGCATCTCCCAACCCCACCTTTCGCAAATCTCGCGCTTTTGTTGAATTACAACCGACTTAAACGGTTCGTCAAGATGGGTGTGCGGCTCACACAACCGAATTAAACGGTTCCGCAAATCTCGCGCTTTTGAGTGGGGGAATGATTTATATAAAAAACCTCTCAAAAAATTAAACCCCAAACGGTAATATTGTGCCAAACGGTCAAAAAATCAAATGGTCATCTCTTTCTCCACATGTGATGGTTTCCACGCGTTGAAATGTTCACGCGTTACATAAGGTGGTGGCGGCGGTGTACAAATGTGTTCCACGCGTGATGGGGTGGCCATCACAGACCACCCCCACTCCCCTAAGAAAAGGGAGAAATTTGTTGACCTGTTTGGCCCGAAAGCACTTTTATGATCAACAACGCTTCAATCACTGGTCGCGTTCTTACTTTTCGTGGAGATGGAAGGAGAGTGTCGCCATTGGTCAAAGACAACATGCTAGTTGTAAGGCCGGTGGGTATGGGAGGGCGCCACCCGCCACATCAGCCATTTATGGCGCCCTTGTCTGCCATCGACCACCCCCTTGTTGTTAAAAGGGGGGGCACCACCGTTTGTCCGCCATCGTGATAACGAGGAAGATGGTGTGTGCAGGGGGGGGGGGCACATCATTTCATCCAATAAAATCTTTTTTTTTTTTGTTTAATAGGGGGCTTTATACCATACAATACAAGTTAAAAGGGAGAGGCTTTAAAGCCCCCATATGACGTGGATCTGACGTGGCGTGATAAAGGCCCTAAGGGCTTTATACCACACCCTCCAGCCTAATATGGATTACAACTAAAGATGAACCATTTGATAGCAACCCCTGTCTAAAGGTTTCTTACTTCCAACTGTTCCTCTACACACATTCTTCAAAATATCACGAATTAACTGATTGTGCAGTTGGATACCAACTTTCCTGATAATCCTGAAACATATTTAATTAAACTCATATTTGCTTAATATTAAGCTCAAAAACAGATTCATGTAATCAAAATAGTGTTCCGACCTCTCCAACTCAAGCTTCTTGATTAACTGATCCTTAACTTCCACAAGATTGATCCTAGAATGTTGCTTTAATTGTTTCATTTCTCAATACGAAAATTCCATATAACACTCATACATGAATCGGTTCGATTAAGAACTATCAAGAGTTGTGAGAACCATGAGAACTCCTACTTATTGCGCGAGTTGGGCCATCAATTTTTGCACAAACGTAGATGGAAATGTTATAAAACATCTGTAAAATAAAAAAAAAACAAAAAAAATTGTCGAGTCAATAGTTACGCCTGATGTAAAATTTGTTTACGGCGATGTAATTTTTTTTACATCACCAACAAAAAAAAATTACACCTGATGTAAATTTTTGCATGAGGTATTTTTTAAATTTTTTCGCTAGAATAAATGATTTTTTTCCTAAGATTTTTGAAAATTTTTTTTTTTTGAATTTTCTTATGATTCTCGTAACTCAAAGCAGTTCTTATTTTACTTTTACTCTTCAATAATAGCTAATAAATAATATTAATAAATAATATTTGTCTAAGAAAGATGGTATGGTTTCAATATCCCTTCATTTTATCAAAAAGTGTATGGTTCAAATTTTAGGAAGTACACATATAGACGTGTCTAAAATAATGTTAGTTTGCTTAAAAAGGGGAATTTTACGTATTTCTTTCCTCCTAAAGACCATATGTAGTAGAGGTGGGTAAAACAAATGCCCCATTCTTGAGCATTATAATATGTGAAGTACTGAAGTGTAAAAGAGGTGTAGTGGTATAATGCCTCAAACCCTTCCCCCCCCCCCCCCCCCCAACCCCATTCAATCATTACCCATTACTATTCTCTACTTTCTTATTGGCCCATTAAATAAGGTTTTTGATCAGTATGCGTTTTAAATGAAATGCCCGACAAAAAAGTGCAAAAAACGCCCATGGGGCGGTTATAATGTCGTGTAGGGGCCTTTTTTAGGGAAAAAACACCCAAAACCCCCTTCACGACACATGGTCTAAGAAGTCTTATTACATAATTCGTCAACCCCTAAATTTAATTACATATTTCTCCTTCCTAAAGAAGTCTTCTTACATATTTTTCTAATCTCTAAATTTAATTACGGGTAAATTACACTTTTCGTCCTTTATGTTTGTACCAGATTGCAACGGATAGCCTTTAACTTCAATAATTACAGTCACAATCCTTTATTTGCAATACTTGTTACACCCTAGGTCCTTTAACACTAACCCAGTTAAAAATTTCAGTTAACTCTATGCACAGGAGGGCAACTTGGTCATTTTACGCGTTAAAAATACATCATAATAAATAAACAAAAACAATTAAAACAATTCATTAATTTCTTAATATGTGTATATGTAAAATAACCTGCACACACCAAGTTCCTAAACCACTGTCATCTCCATCTCCATCTCCATCTCCACCATCACCACAACCACCATCCCACCACCACCTCAACCCTCCGGCAACCACGTGCACCACCACCATCTTTACAACAATCACAATCAACCATCAGCATTATAACAAACCCCAATTTCAAATTAGGGCTTCAAAAAAAAAAAAAAAAAAAAAAAAAAAAACCTTATCCAAAATTAGGGCTTTGCAAATAAAGGAAATTGATGGTGGTGGTGCTTGTGTTTAGGTCTACAGAAACAATCTGCTGACGCTCGAGCCTCCTCTTTCCTTAGAATTCTCGAAATCATATCAGAATTGATGCAACCTCCAGTCATGATCTTTGTTGAGAACGTTGTCGGATTTGAGGTTCGGAACCAGTTTGAACTCAATTTGTAAAATTTACGTTCAATTGATGAATTATTCACTTACTAAGCTATTGTTTCGTTTCAGACTTCCGATACACACCAAAAGATGATTCAGATACTCAATGAAAGCCAATTTGTGACACAAGAATTCATATTCCCTTGCAATTCGGAGTATCGTACTCGCGTCCCCGTTACTTTTGCCTGGTACGCAACACTAGTGAACTGATGGATGCAATTAAAGAATTTTTTTAAAGTGTTAGTATATGTTATCTTTATAGGCGAAAAGAAAACCGTCATCTTTCTACAACCCGGAATTCAACGGACAGCTTATCACAAACCCCAATTTCAAAACTAGGGGCTTCAAAAAAAACACAACCTTACCCAAAATTGGGACTTTGCAAATAAAGGAAACTGATGGTGGTGGTGCACGTGATTGCCGGAGGGTTGAGGTGGTGGTGGGATGGTGGTGGTGGTGATGGTGGAGATGGAGATGGAGATGACAGTGGTTTAGGAACTTGGTGTGTACAGGTTATTTTAGGCCCATTCTATACACACCCCCCTCCTTCCTGATTACACCCCCTATTGTGAGAGGAAAACTGTCGGTCCCACGCAGGCCCCACCTGTAAGTATGTGAGAGGAGGGGGGTGAAAAAAGTAAATAGGGGGGGGTGTAGAAAGTAGCACCCATATTACACATATTAAGAAATTAATGAATTGTTTTAATTGTTTTCGTTTATTTATTTTAATGTATTTTTAACGCGTAAAATGACCAAGTTGCCCTCATGTGCATAGAGTTAACTGAAATTTTTAACTGCGTTAGTGTTAAAGGACCCAGGGTGTAACAGGTTTTTGCAAAGAAAGGATTGTGACTGTAATTATTGAAGTTAAAGGCTATCCGTTGCAATTCGGTACAAACATAAAGGACGAAAAGTGTAATTTACCCTTTAATTACATATTTCACCTTCTTAAACACCATATATTACACATTTATCATCATCATCATACTCAGTAAATCCCACCAACAGCAAAGCTAAGGTAGGGTCTGAGGAGGATAGATGTAGACAGCCTTACCTCTACCATGTAGGAATAGAGAAACTGCTTCCAGTGAGACCCCCCGACTCGATTGTAGTTTTGTATCAAGCGTTGGACCTAAGACACATAACACTCAAACAATCGGCACAGAGACTGATTGGTGCATGTACCCCCGTGTCTTTCAGCTATCAACGTCACCACATGATGCATGATTAACCATCCGTCGCTTTTAACGTTATTTTCACGAGATTAGTAAAATAACGTTAAAGTTTGTACCATTTCACTTTTGCCCCCTGAGCGCCCACACATATATACATTATATGTGCACACCGCAAATGGGGCATTATATTACATATTTATCAATTTCATTAAAATACCTTTTATAGAATTACTATTTTACCCTTAATGAGTTTATTAAATGATTAATTACATATTTCTCATTCTAATAAAATCAATTATATAATAAATATAACATTAAAAATATTTTAGTGTTTTTTTTTTTTTTTTTGTTGCGTTTTTAATTATAATATAAGTGATCTACTAATGGGAAAATTTATATATTAGTTATAATACTTAAATGTTAAAAATAGCTTTGTAACATAGATGAATCGTGCCAATGACTCTTTTATTACTTGTATTGAAAACAGAATTTGACATTAAGATCACGGGGTGTGGGCTTGAGTTGGGTTGGGTTGTGGATAGCCAAGCAACACCACCCAAGCCACACCCGGCCAGTGTAGGT
Source organism: Helianthus annuus (assembly GCF_002127325.2). Taxonomy (NCBI): domain Eukaryota; kingdom Viridiplantae; phylum Streptophyta; class Magnoliopsida; order Asterales; family Asteraceae; genus Helianthus; species Helianthus annuus. Next base: position 5,005,815 of record NC_035443.2, read on the forward strand.
AGTGGCGTTGCCCTGTTTGCGTAGCTATGAAGCCTCGCATGGGACGGGTTAAAAAGATGATGTGGATGGCTAAGTTCATGGGACCGTTGGCTAGCTGTTGGGCCAACGAATATTTAAAAAAATTCTATACGTGTACTAATTTTATGATTCTAACTCGACACATAAAGAATGTGTATACTATAATTCTAATAAAAGCAAAATAATTAATATAATACACATCTTTTAAATTGGTTGTATTTATGTACGGGTAGACGAACCCGATATGAACGCTAAAAGGGTGGCATACACATGAACCAGGTCGTGATATTAGTTTTCGCGGATAGACACAAACATAACAAGTTAACCTGGAATTTTGTTATGTAATTTTGCAAATCATGCTTTAAATTTACAAATATACAATAAAAAAAAAAAAATGATATATAAATATTACATTTAAACTATGAAACGTGTTCATTTGTGTTTTATCTTTGTTAACTTTTTAATACAATACTTAGTCTCTCGTGAGTTTACTACACTTGTCATATGTGTATTTTTGCTTCTCAACGTTTAACCCAACGTGATTTTCTTAAAGTTTTGTAACATGTGTTATATATAGTTTAATAAAGCACAACAATTTATATAAAACAACCCCACAACAATTTAATGAAAACTAAAATTCATTAAAAAATAAAAAGAGTTTTTTTCTTTGAAAATCAACTATATATAAAACAAGCACCCAACAAATGTCTGGTAAAGAAAAGGTTTCTACTTATAGAAAGTGGGTCTTTAAAACCTTAATAGGAAAGCTTTAAAATCATGTGAAGATGAGTTGATAACATTCTGATGGGTACAACTAACAACATAACCCATGTTCATTTCCTTTTTTTTTATCTTAGGTAGTGTTTGGTATGCAGGAATAAGATGTGGAATGGAATGAGTGATTACGAGGGAATGAAGAAAAGAGTGTTTGGTTGGTCAATGGAATGGAATCACCCATTCCAAAAGGCATTCCATTCCCTCAAAATCATTCCTTCCACCCCCCATGTTTTTTTTCCATTCCATCCCCTCTTGCACCATTCATCAACAACACAACCCACGACCTTCACCACAACCCACCACCACCACCACCACCTACCACCGACGCCATCGCCGCCACCCGCCACCACCTCACCCCGACAGCCACCAGCGCCGCCGCCACCAGCGCTGTCGCCACCCACTCGCCACCGTTATCACCCACAACTGCGACCAACCGCCAATGCCACTCGCCGCCGCCGCCCACCACCATCGTCGACCCCACCACCACCGCCACCATCAACCGCCGCCTCTGCCACCAACCGCCACCTTTGCTGCCACCCACCACCAACGACCACCTTGTCGCCACCACCACTACACGTCACCGCCGCACCGCCACTCGCCGCCATCACCACCACCCATTGCCGCCGCCGACAACCACCACCGCCACCTATAATCACCCACAATCACTACCACCGACCACCACCACCACTCACCGCTAATTTTATTACTCCGCTTTTCTTGCCTACCGAACAATACACAATAATAATTCATTCCATTCACATGGTAACCAAACAAGACATGGAATGGTAATGATCCATTGCATTCCCTCGTCCATTCCATTACCTCGTCCATTCCATTCCTTTGTCAATTCCATTACCCCATACCAAACAGACCCTTAGTTTTCATTATTTTTTTTTTTTTTGTATAAAAACTAATTTTCAAAAGATTTAATCAAATGATTAATTTCATATATATCCTTACAAACTTGAAAATTTTTATATATACCCGATAAACATTAAAATTATTTTTAGTGTTATGTTTTTTTATGTAATTGATTTTATAAGAATGGGAAGTATATAATTATCCATTTAATAAACTCATTAAGGGTAAAATAGTAATTATATAACAGTTTTTTTAATGAAATGGGTTAATATGTAATTAGGGGTGCAAACGAGCCGAGATGAGTCCGAGCTGGATTAACTTATGAGAGCTCGATTCGAGCTCGGCTCGATTCAAGCTTTGTTTTCAAAGCTCGAGCTCGGCTCGTTTGTATTTTCTTAAGCTCGGCTCGGGCTCGGCTCGTTTATTATCTATTAATTAATATATTAAATAAAAATAATATAAATAATATACTCTTTAGGCCCCCGAGCTCGATAAGTGAAGCTTGGGTTCGGGCTCGTTTACTAAATAATCTTATTTTTAGGTTCGAGGTCTGCTTGTAAATAAGTTTAAATAAGCTCAGCTCGACTCGGCTCATTTACACTAAGGCTCGATGAGCCTAACGAGGTTCACATGCGAGGCTCGAGCTCGGGCTCGATAAACAAACTAGCTTTTATTTTAGGCTCAAGCTCGGCTCAGACTCGGTAAGGCTCGGCTCGTTTCAAGCTTTTTCTCGAGCCGATCTCGATTAGCTCGCGAGCCACTCGGCTCGTTTACTGCCGGCTCCGAAAATCACAAAAAAAGTTTTGACCCTGTTCGAGATAAAAAAAAATTGGGCCCTATTCGCAAATCTTCATATAACATAAACTCCATTCAATGGCCGGATAGCTGTTTATATTTAGGAACGGGAGACGTAATTTCTACATATTAACGGAAAACATCCATTCAATCACAATTCACACGAAGTCTAATAATACATTTAAAGTATAATTAATAAACAACACTTAAAGAAACAGACAATTTAGTCATAAAGGTATGATTTTTTTAATAAAAACATAAATAATTATTATTATCATATCTCATGTACTGGCTCCATACACAAACCATCATATTAATCATGTCTCATATAACAGATGACTGCTCTTGATTACTTGTCCTTTTAAGGATAAGAATCAAAGACTGGAAAAACAATTAATGTTTAAAGCAAATATACCAAAATTGAGGAAGAACAGAGAACTTACATGATGGGGATAATCACAAAATTTAGAGCCAAAGAAGAAGCTAGTGCTACAATAACCAATAGAGTGTCATCTGAGCTCTGAAAAGGAACCAACGTAAACTTGAATATAAAATACTAACATGGAAATAGAACATGGTTCGGAATGTTGACAGTATGTATGCATAGTTGTTAATAGCGAATAGCAGACAATAGCAACAAATTACATATAAACTACGTAGCGATAGCGATGAAATAGCGGGCGCTGTTTTATGACGCAACTAGCAACATAGAGATGATTAACAATTGCATAACCTCAAATCAGGTCAAATTCTTAGCCAAACCTATTCCTGTTGCCTAAAGGATCTTTTTATAAACTTGAAAGACATCTTAAAACATAAAACAGGTTCCTTTACTATCATGGTTGCGACTCGAAACCGTAACTAGGAACCGTGGCTGCGACTCGTAACAGACAACAACAAACAAAAATCAACAAACAAATACCTCCTGGCTCCTACTGCGAATCTGCGGATGATGATGATGATGATTATTAACTGCGAATCGCGATGATGATGAATCCCTGCCGCGACGTTGTGTACTTTTGTTCGTAATCGTCTGTTCGTAGTTCGATTAGAAATCCCTGCCGGTATACTAGTATTGATTTAATGATTTGGGGCCTTGTACGGTTATAAGATTGAGGTTTTTTTTTTTTTACAAACTTTGGGCCTGTACAGATTTGGGCTACATATATATAAAGAAAATTTAAAAATTTTTGGGCCCCTTAATGATTTGGGCCCTGTTCTCAAGCCCATGCTGCACATGGGGATAGTCGGCCCTGCGTTTACACCCCTATACAGGGCCGGCTATTGGGCCGGCCAAACCGGGCGACGGCTCGAGGCCCAAACTGTTAAAGGGCCCGAAAAGTTTATAAACAAGTTTTATATATTATAAATACTATAAACATTTCTTATTATGAACCGCTCTAGTTCAGTTGGTAAAAGCATTTCTATTTTAACTTCGAAGTCTCCGGTTCGATTCTGTAAACTCCCTTTTTTTATTCAGCGTGTAAAAGAAATATTTATCTTCATACAAAATTTACACCAGCGTGTAAAAAAAACTTGCATCAGTCACAACTACCGACGGGACAATTTTTTTTTTACTTTTTTTTTACAGATGTGTTTATAATATTTTTATATACGTTTGTGCAGAAGAAATTGGCACAACTCGTACGGGAAGAAAAAGTTTTCTCACGATTCTCACAACTCGTAGTGGTTCTCATTTGAACCGAGCCCTAGTTGTATATTGTTATAACTTAGCCATAGGCATACCTTTCATCTAAATGTGACTTTTATTATAAAATGTAGGAGTAAAATATAATGACTTTTATTATAAAATGTATGAGTAAAATATAAGAATGTTATATGAGGTAATGCAATATTACGACTTTAGTATATTACATTTTACTTATGCTTATAAAAACCACTTGGAAATAAAATTTATTATTTATATTGAGTGCCCGTATCGTATCACATCGAACGGAACTAAAATTCAATCAATACCAATTATAGGGATGGGGCCCAAATTTTTTGTCTCGCACGAGACCCAAGTTTTTTTTTATCATTCTCGGGGACGGCTCTGCCCCTATATGTAATATATATGAGGTTTAGAAAGGTGAAATATGTAATTAAATTTAGGGATTGAGGAAATATGTAATTAAATTTAGAGATTAGAGAAATATGTAATAAGACTTCTTAGGAGGGGACAAATATGTAAAAATCCCTTAAAAAGCAATAAAAATAGCTGATAAATATTGTTATGAGTTATAGGAGAAACTATTTTACGTGATACGAAAAATCAAATACGAATTAAAACAAATGAGGATTATTAAACTTAGTCAAAGTATTGGTGTATTTTTTTAATAAAGTTTTTCGTATACTCGACCTAATTTTTAAACTTGGCGAGAAGATATCAAATAATAAAGAATAACTAGAGGTTGTATACACGTCTTTTGTGGTACAACAAAAACATTAGTAAATTAATAATTTTGTAACATGTCATTCCATTCTTCAAATCAAAAGCCCATTGAAGAGGTATGGTCCCAATTCCCTGCCTACATGGTAGGGACCACACCACTTTTGTGCACACAAGGCACCCATGTCACCAGAACCTTCTAGAATCTTCCAGAAGACATCTAGGCGGTTCACAGCTGGCATCAAAGATGCTTCGCCCAACATAAAGGACAACACGTGTCACCATTGACAGAAGGCCACATAGGCCTGCGACAATCCAGGGAGCAGGGCTGACGCGACCAGTACGAGGTACCCAGCACAAGCAAATACAAAGACGCCACGTGTACCACTACACCCTTCGCGACAGAGCAGACCAAGAGGATATTCCCCTTGGTCGGACAGCTGGCGCGCACCCACAGCTGGCACAGCTGCCTCCTCCTTCTTCACCCTCCGGCTATAAATAGGACCCTTCATCATTCAGGTTGATCATCTTGGCTCTCTTTACTCACTCTATACACACACTGTTTTATTCCTCTCAGAGCAGTACTTATTCTCACGCCGGAGCCTGGTTAAGAGGGAAAACTCCCTTCCCCCCTCTTAACGAGACTAACGGCGTTTACTGTTTTGCAGATCTCAGGCCACCGTTACGAGCAAGAGAAGAGGTTGAACCCCATAAGTGAAACGACCCTCTTGGTTATCCTTGTGTTAACCATTGTTTCAACACCCATACAATCGGTTCACTCGTACCATTGAAAGCATTAACATAATTCGTATTTATTCATAATAGTTACATTACACATAAACAGAGTTTTTTCCCAAAAGGGTGTTGTGGAAAAACTTATTTACCAAAATGGGTACTTTGAGAAATATTTACCAAAATGGGTGTTTTTTAAATAGTTACTTTTTCTCTCTCCTAATTTTATTGGATAAAAATAATTTCTTTTTAAAATCTATCTCTTATACTAAAGCAAAATAATGGTTGACTTTTTGACCATGATGTGGCTATTCTCTTTGGCTAGAGAATTCATATATTTGAGCGCCATTTTGCTTCTTCCTACCTACTCTTCTTCAATTTTGGTAACCTAATCAATTCTCTCAATCAGTGGAAGGCAAATTGATTTGTCTTTAAATCTTAGAACCTAATCAAATTGATTTCTTTCATCCACATTCAATTTTACAAACCCTAAATCTCATCTACGGCTTCAAGGCTGAAACCTCACGGCGATTGTAACCTTCATCGCCCCTCTTTCATTCTACAATTCTCATGCAGGTTAGTTTTAATTTGAAGTTTGATTTGATTTTCTTGGTCTCCATCTCTTCTACTTTCTCCGATTACTTTGACTTGTGGCAACATTAACTATTATGGCGATGAATGTTGATGCCGGAATTGGTAGAAGGAAATCTGGATTCATATTCGAATCTCTTACATCTATCCCTACCGGCGCCGGAATACGGCGAGACGAGACATGTTTCCTTGAGGAAGATATGGATTGAGAGACAAGGAGACGAATCTGTATATGGATGTCTTTGGTAGCAACGTCATCGGTAAACGAAGGGGTTGCAGCAACGATCGTCTATTCGATACGTGATGCAACGCTAAATATTTCACAGTAATGGCAATTTTGTCACACACACTTTATTAGAAACACATATCAAGATCTTTAATACCGAGTCAAAGTAAATCTGGGTTCCATGTTGAGAATATGAATGGATTTGCAGGTTTGTGAGAGCATATACAGTCTAATTTAGGTTAATATCAATTATCATATTATCAGTATTCGGTTTCTTTCAATGGACCTGTCATTTATTTAGTTTCTAATAATATTGCATTTCTTTTAATTGATTTATATGAACCGTTTTATTTTTATGATTGCTTGAATTTGAATATGAATTTTGATTAAAATGTGTTGTTTTGAAGTAGCGTGCATGAGGTTCTTCCACCCGCGTTGGATTCCACTTCTTAGCCACTACCTCTAATTGACAAAACCAGTAGGTATTCGTCATGTGATCAATTAGTCTAATTTAGCTTAATTTCACCTTTAGTGCGTATTTTAGTGCTTATTTTTGGTTCAGCGACCGCAATGATGATATATGAATTCAGAACATTTTTTTTATTTTGTATTAAATGAAGGTTATACATCAACTACCACTGCTCCTATTCACAACGTGTTTGATCACCAATAATTCCTCAGTTTCCTCCTTCTGAACACATGTTCATACTTTGTTAACTTTGGCCTCTAATTCAGTAATGATGCGTCTGGTTTTATAGTAATTAACTTTTATAAAATATTTGGTTTTCTTTTATGTGAGACCTGGCTGTGGACCTTGATGAAGGAGTTTGAGAGCACTTTGCCTTCTAGCACTTAGGAAGGTATTTTCCCTCTTTACTTTTCTACTTATGTAGCTTTTGACATCCTTCAAATCGTCTATTCTAATTTTTCCAGGAGGTTGCACTTTTCGACCCATTTGACAAAACAGGTAACTATTAGCGTGAGTCAAAACAGTTGGGTCAAGTAAGTCTGCAAATATTTTATTCATTTATGTTATATTAATTGATGGCAAAAAAAAAAAAATCTGTTGCAGCTATCCTTATCCAGGATATTGGATTCTTATACCTTGGAATTATGGTTAAAGGTAATGTACTCTTGCACTGTTTGAATTTGAATATTTCTGTCAAATGTTTCGTCGTGGGATTCGGAGTTGAAGGAGTTTGATTTGGAGAATAGATGGTATTGGCATGCAGTTTAATGTAGTCATTGAAAAATAGGCGATATGAGAAATTAGGTTGATTCTGTATTTCAGATTGTGGTCACGATTTATAGTTGAAGTTTTTTTTTTTTTTTTTACTTTTTTGTGTATTAGAACTTACTATTTTGTTGAAAATTAGACAATCATATGTGTATATATATTGCAAATTAATTTGTTGGTAGGTACCAAATAATATCCAGATATGATATTGAGTAGTCTGGTACATAGAAACTAAATAAATGACAGGTATTGTCCCTCTTTGCTTTTCTACTTATGTAGTTTTTGACATCCTTCAAATCGTCTATTCTAATTTTTCCAGGAGGTTGCACTTTTCGACCCATTTGACAAAACAGGTAACTATTAGCATGAGTCAAAACAGTTGGGTCGAGTAAGTCTGCAAATATTTTATCTTTTCATTTGATATATTATTAGCGTGTTATATGACTTAAAAACTATATTATAAAAATATAACCGAAGTCGAACCAATTCGTCATTTGGTTCGAACAACCAACCCACCCTCTAGAAGTAAAAAGTTCAGTTGTCCCTTCAAATGAGCCACCACCTTCGCTTTCTAAATGAACATGTCTTTGTCAATATAGGTTTTTTAGTTGAGCAACCAATCCTCTAGATGTTGCCAACCCACTTGATCCGACCCGTTTAGCCAATTCTTCTTTTTACTATATTGTTTCTTTTTTTCTTTCTTTCTAGGGTTGAATTACACGTTATGCTGGTAACTAAACGCGGGAAGAGTTGTAAGTTGATTTTGTTTTTCACCTAATAAAATGGTGTTATGTTGTTTGGCAGGTTATTCATGCATGTTTAAGCTATTTGCCAATCAAAGGAGATCTTATTGAGGCTAAAGGTGTTCACGAGCTACTTTGTTCATTGGTCAAAAGACAAGTATGGGCAATCCTTTTTATTGTTCTTCTTTACCTCTTTTTGCATTGCTTCTAACAAACTTTGTTGTCTATATCACAAGTTAGACATGGAACTGCAGCGTCCCTACAATCGATATGTGCAATAATTGTTTCTATATTTGATATAAATATTTGAGTATTCTATTATATCCATGCCCTGTGAGCTGAGGGGGCTACTCTATTGATTACCAGCACTCATGATTGGGTGAATAGTCGTAGACAGTATGCTTTCACGCAAATAAGTTCCACTGTAAGGATTAGAAACTTTTTATGAATTTTGTTGCTATTTTTTTGTTATTTTATTCATTTATGTTATATTAATTGATGGCAAAAAAAAAAAAAACCTGTTGCAGCTATCCTTATCCAGGACATTGGATTCTTATAGCTTGGAATTATGGTTAAAGGTAATATACTCTTGCACTATTTGAATTTGAATATTTCTGTCAAATGTTTCGTCGTGGGATTCGGAGTTGAAGGAGTTTGATTTGGAGAATAGATGGTATTGGCATGCAGTTTAATGTAGTCATTGAAAAATAGGCGATATGAGAAATTAGGTTGATTCTGTATTTCAGATTGTGGTCACGATTTATAGTTAAAGGAGTGTTTTTTTTTTTTTTTTTTTTACTTTTTTGTGTATTGGAACTTACTATTTTGTTGAAAATTAGACAATCATATGTGTATATATATTGCAAATTAATTTGTTGGTAGGTACCAAATAATATCCAGATATGATATTGAGTAGTCTGCTACATGGAAATTTAGTAGCTCTATCTGTAGTTCTGTTGTAATATGGGGACCATCATAACTATGATTTGAAAGTATGGCAACTACATTAATTTGGATGTTATTTGAATAGCAAGATTCATAAATATTTCATATAATATTAAATTTTATTATACAACATACACTAACACAAGATTTCTTCCTTTTTTTTTTGCAGTGGAATTTGTTCTTCGTTCTTAAGTGAGAGGGTTTGAGTCAAAAAAAAAAACGAGTACTTTTGCAGGTTGGGTTGGAATTCTCAGCACATTCTCTATTGGATGGTGGAATATTGAATATACAAGAGATGAATATGACATGGTAACATTATATTGGTTTTGTTATTTGTCTAACTAATGCTATCTTTTTTGTTTGACTTTGGAAGTCAAACCTATTAAATTTGCAAATATATCACTTACATAAATTTGCAAACTAATTAATAAAAACCTTTAAAGCCAGAGAAATTGATTTAAGGTTATTCACTTACTCATATAGGTTACCCTGCTAAAATATGCATTTATAATAGTAACTTTGACCCGCAGTTGACTTTTTTTTTTTTTAAGTGGTACCTTGAAAGTGGTTAACCATCATTAAGTGAATCAATTTTTTTGGAACTTGGGTCTTTTTCCTAGAAAGAGTGGGGTATGTAAAAATAGAATTATATCTAACATGGAAACCTTTTTACACAACTTGGCCTTCCAAGAGCACTATGTGTCGACCTAATGACGATGACGATTTAATTTTTTTTACTGTTTTAGGTTGGAGATACGAATTGAGTAAAAGTCTTGCGGCATGATCTGTTTACAAATGATGCTCTACTTTGGCTTTAGTTTCAACAATTTAAAATGGTAATTTGTTTAGTAATAGTGATATTATCGTTGCAGATGTGCTTTGTGTTGGCATGACATAATAAACATGGCCTAGAAGGGTACAATAGAAGGGCAATCTCATGCCTGTTGAACACCTTATGATAAGTATAACATTGTAGGGTTTGTAAGCAAATTTTCAAAGGTTAATATGCGCAACGATATTAGTAATTTCTACTGTTATTTTTAGTTTATAAATCTGTAATACAAGCTCATTATATACAGTGTGCTTGGCGGTAGTTAAAGACGGAAGAGAATATTAGAGGGAAAGTCAACCACATGAAGAAAGGAAAGATATTAGCTTTGTTCGAGAATTTAGTGAAAATGGTGTAGATGAAGATGTGTACAACTTTAAAATTTGATTTTTTTAGCTAATAATGAATACATATGTAAGTGTAATCCTTTTAGCTATTTAATATCTCTTACTACTTTTGCATGATTTCATATATTTTTTTTTCTTAATAGTTTACTATTGTAACTTAGTTTCAATTTTCCATTTGAGGCATGTTCCTTATATCATAAATTGTGATGAAATCTTGAATGGCTAGATGGCGCTTATAAACTTGGTGGTTAAATCGGGTGGATCACACACCCAGTTTAAAACTAGATTTCATTTTAAGTTAGTTGAAACAAGGTCGATTGTCATTTTATATTATAACTTTTGAGAGAAAGTACCATTTTGATACGTATTTCAATTAATATTTCATATTTCATGTACTCTCTAAAATTTTCGTTAATAGTTCAACGTATATAAAATTTTAAAGGATTTAGTTTTCTTGTTTAGCCACCCGTGTAGCACACGGGAACTTAGACTAGTATGTTATATAAGAAGAATTAATTAAAAGTTTCTATTACAATTAAAAAACATTTTGCTTGTTTCATGAAATGTTATAAACAGATTTTTTAATTGTTATATACAATTTTCTTATATTTTTTTCTTTATTTTTTTAATGTGTTTTAATAATCATACGAACATTATCTTTTAAATTTTTTGAATAAAGTGCTTAAATGAAAAAAACAATAAAAACAATTTATATTGATATACGTAGCTAGCTTAAATGAAAAAACAATAAAAACAATTTATTCTTTCGCATAGCTAATTTTGAAATAATTTACCATGCAAATATATATAGACGATGTAGAATTTTATAATTAAAATATATTCTTTCATACATTTGTATTTTAAAATTAGGGATTTAATATGCAAAAAAAAAAAAATAGGTTTCAGATAGTAGATTGGTTTTTTTATTATATATTTTAAATTCAAATTATCTAAAAACATACTTTAATATTAAAGAATAAAAAAAATAACAAACAAAAATTGTTATAAAGAACGAGTGTTAACTGTTAAGAGAGTATATGTGAAAGAATATAAAAGTTTCATTTAGTTAAACATTATACTTTTTTTTTAAGAAAACGTTTATATAAGATTTAAAAAAATAATCCGTTTATAAAATTAATTGAAACAAGCAAAATGTTTTTTTAATTATATTAGAAACTTTTAATTAATTCTTCTTATATAACATATTTTTATTTAGAAATGATTTTTATCCAATAAAATTAGGAGAGAGAAATAGTAACCATTTAAAAAACACCCATTTTGGTAAATATTTCTAAAAGTACCCATTTTGGTAATTAAGTTTTTCCACAACACCCTTTTGGGAAAAAACTCCACATAAACATGATAAATGATAACCGTTTCATGTGTTAATTAGATTTCAAAAGATACTCGTTTGCAACTTTTAAAATCCCGAGGAGAGGCTCATTGGTGACAAAAGAAGCATTGGCCGCAAACTCTTCCTTAACATCATACTCGATTGTTAGTTTCTGAAGACAAGATGAGCCCATATCATCATTTGGATTCTCTTTGATCTCGAACCTTATCCTATATAAGGTAAATCCAACATCAAGAAACCCCCCTTCCACTACTTCAGCTTCTTTGATCATGTTCTCGTTATCAACCTTTGTAAACTTCTCATAATAATACGGGAAACCTAACCCTGCACATATGCCATCGTACCATCATTTAATCGCTAACAATATGTTTTTAATACCACTGGGGTAGTGGTCCACTGATAAAGGCAAAACCTTTAAATACCATGGGAGAGAGGTCTTGGGTTTAAGTCCCACAAACAACAAGAACAAAAGAAATTTGCCGTTAAAAAAAAAACAATATGTTTTTAATCCAGCTAGGCTTAACAATCTAGACACAGGCTACGTGAATAATAAAATAACCAAAATTTTTAGTTTTTGTTAAGATTTATCGATAATTAAATATACGTACCGGGCTTAAAGGTGAGCTTGAGAATGGTACCGGGCCCGCCATCGCCTTCAATCACATCGACCGCTTCAAGGGCATTCCCGATGACGTGCTTTGCTATCTCAAGAGTGCCGTAGAGAGCCCAAGCTTTGCTTGCGGGCACCTTCACTTCTGCCTCTTCCGATAACGTTCCGAACATTTTTCTTTGTGAATGTACATCCGATGTTAAGGATTTTATATATGAAAAATGCCGAAATGGAATAAACTTTTTTTTTGTACTCGATAGATTCCTAATTGTTTTATTTGTCTTTTTTCTCTAATTATTTATTCATCAAATCTCACTAGCCGGTCACTGCCAGCCTTTTCTTGTTTGTTTTTTAGAGGTGATTTGAGCTAGAAAATGGATGTGACAGAGTTTAATAAGTTCTTAACATTAAGGGACAATTGCATATCTGAAGATAAGGGTGAAGGGGGCACCCCTAATTAGGTGAGTGGAAACTTTTTTTAACCCAATTATACGTTGCCATGTCATTTCCCCTCTATAACTTCCCTCTTGTCCAAAAACGTACGGGGTGCACCTCTCTTAGGGGAATTGTTTTTTTATTAAAAAAAAAAATTCATTGGTTGAAATAAAAGCTGGCCCACCTTCTCTCTCCTTCCATCTTCGGTGCCTCCTCCCCGAAATTGTTCCCCGATTTCACTCCCCGCCTGAATGGCGGCACCTCCACTCTCGGCAAAAATGGTCCCCGAAGGGACTCCCCGAAGGTGCCCCGGGTAGCCTAATATTCTTGAGAACCAGACGACAAGATTTGTTTATTTTAAAATTTGTTTATTGGTCAATATTACATTTTTTTTTAAATTTGTTTATTGGTCAATATTAATTATTACATTAAAATATTAATAATGTTATGACATTTGTTGATTAGCTTTTATCGGTATCATTTTGATTGTAATCTCCATGAGATATTTAAATACAAAATACTAACAATAAGCTCTTTTGAATTATTTCAATTTAGAACTAATAAAGTAAAAAACAACCAAAATATAAATATAGAAAAAATAAAGTATATAGAACATTGTTAGAAGATGGAAAACAAAGTTGCCTCACATTGACACCCAACATATATAAAAAGCCTAGGCTACATCCTATATATACATAAGGTTCAAAACAAATGGATGATTCATATGACTAGGTGGTTTTGCTGATGGTACGATGATACTACAGTGATCCGTCAGTGATATGAAAACCACAATTGTCAAGTATTCAACCTGGTTAGAAAAAAGTTTATGTCAAACTCGGCCAGTTAATAATAATTGGTTTATCCGTTCTAAGTTAAACCCCTAGTAGTCTAGTACCTTCAGTTCCCTGATTGACCGGTTTGATCGATTGGTCCGATTTTCAAATCATAACTTAAAGTTCAATCGGTTATGTATTAGGCTGGTGGGTATGGCCCCGTCCTCCACCCCGGCGCCGCCACCGTGTCATCGTCCCTCCACGCCCCCCCCCCCCCCCGTCCCGTCCACTTCGTCCTTTCTTCGCCATTTGCGACGGAGCAAACAGGTGCCCCCCATCTCGGCTTTGGACATCGATATCTCATTTATCTTAGCTCCGACTTAGACGTAGTTTGATCCGTTTATGAAACTCTCACATCGTAGAACACAAAATCATTAATAAATATCTATATAACTCATAGTCTTAGGATCCTGTAAAAAAGACATTTTCTCGTGAGAACTGTGAGAATGCATAAGAATTGACATGTAGAGATCATGTTTTGGACTTTGACATGATGCTTTGGGTTGTTTTGGCAAGAAAAACACCAAATATAACACTTTAAGACACAATGCAATGAATCCTAGGCTTAAAACATAAAACACCATGCCAAAAAGGTTAAGTGGTGTGTTTTAAGTGTAAGCAATGTGTTTTAGTTGTGTTTTAATTTTCACGCCCATAATACGTTGAATTGTGTTTTAAATTGTTATGTTTGGTGTTTTTCTTGCCAAAACAACCCAAACATCATGTCTAAGTCCAAAACATTATGCCTACATGCCAATTCCTATGTCTTCTCACACTTCTCACGAAAAAGGTCCTTTTTACACGAACCTCACCTGTAACTTATATAAAATCAATTATTTATTATTTAAAATTAATGAAAAATCGTTCACTTATATTTTTCCAACAAAACAAAATGTAAGCAACAAGAACCATATTTTTAATATAATCAAATAATAAGATGTATAATTTTATAATAACTAGTTGGTGCCCCGTCCGCGTTGCGGGGCGATGACCGAATAATGAGCGAGTGTTAGTCAGCTCATTGACACGAAAAACAATTAAATCGAGTCAACCAATTAAAACAAAACACTTTTATAGTTTTGATAAAAAAAATTAAAACAATGGCAATATTGTAATTTTAACTGAGGGAAAGTTGTATTTTTTGACTGGGGTAAAATCGTAATTTGCCAAAAGCTAAAGTAATGGCAGTACTGTAAATTTGAACCTTGGGCAAAATTGTAAATTTTCACAGGGCAAATTCGTAATTTTTAACTTGAGGTAACAACGTAATATAAATTTGAACTAAGGGCACAATCATAATTTTAAGCTTGAGGCAAAAGCACATTTTTATTTTGAACCGAGGGAAAAATCGTAATTTTGAGCTGAGGGCAAAAACATAATTTTATTTTGAAGTGGGGAAAAAACGTAATTTTGAATTGAGGGCGAAATCACAATTTTTAAACGGGGAAAAATCACATTTTTGAACATAGGGCAAAATCGTATTTTTTAAGTGGGGGGCAAAAACAAAATTTTATTTTGAACTGGGGGCGAAAAGGTAATTTTGAGCTGAGGGCAAAACCACAATTTTATTTTGAATGGAGAGAAAAATCGTAATTCTGAGCTGGGGACAAAAGCGTAATTTTATTTTTAGCTGGGGGCAAAACCGTAATTTTAGAGAGGGACAAAAACGTGATTTTAGAATGGATATAAAATATTAAACTGGGTGGTCCAATGGGAGAGTGCCAGGCAAAGTCGTAATTTTGAATCAAGGGCAAGATCGTAATTTTGAGATGGGGACGAAAAGCGTAATTTTATTTTGAGCTGGGAGCAAAAACGTAACTTTATTTTGAGCTGGGGGTAAAAGCGTAATTTTAAAATGAATATAAAACAATAAACTTGTTGGTCCAATGGGGGAGTGCCAGGCAGCTGCCTGGCACTATTCCCCCATTTGGTTTTTGTATATAATAATATTATTTTTAGCTGGGGGCAAAACCGTAACTTTAGAGAGGAACAAAAACGTGATTTTAGAATGGATATAAAATAATAAACTGGTTGGTCCAATGGGAGTAGGGGTGAGCAAGAAAACCGAAATAACCGAACCGTAACCGAAATAACCGAACCGTAACCGAATAACTGAAATAATCGAACCGAAAAAACCGAACCAAAACAAAAACCGATGGTTCGGTTTTCGGATTTTTAATAACCGAAAATTTCGGTTCGGTTTTTGGATAAAATTTTTCAATAACCGAAAAAAACCGAACCGAACCGATAAGTTACAATCCATATATTTTTATGTTTAAGTTTATATTGTTTAAGTGTTTAACCCAATGCTAGTAGAAAATGTTAACTTTATTCTTGAATGTTAAGTGTTTATAATAAAAACATTATAACTGAAATGATTTATTATTACCTATAAGATAATAAAAACTTTGAAGAAACATAAAAAAAGATTAAAAGGTTAGGTTTATGTAAACAATATTAATTAAAGAGGTTAACTATAATAATTTAAATGTAAACATATAAAAAGATTGTTATAATATAAATTATTCTTTTTCTTTTTGAATCTTACATAATTTTGTTCCAAAAACCGAAATAACCGAAAAACCGAGCCGAACCGAACCGACGTAAAAACCGAAAAACCGAAACCAAACGGTTTTTAAAACCTGAAAACCGATATTTAGGTTTCGGTTTTAATTTTACCCAAAAACCGAACCGAACCGTGCACACCCCTAAATGGGAGAGTGCCAGGCGAAGTCATAATTTTGAATTGAGGGCAAGATCGTAATTTTGAGATGGGGACAAAAAGCGTAATTTTATTTTGAGCTGTGAGCAAAAACGTAATTTGATTTTGAGCTGGAGGTAGAAGCGTAATTTTAAAATGAATATAAAACAATAAACGTGTTGGTCCAATAGGGGAGTGCCAGACAGCTGCCTGATACAATTCCCCCATTTGGTTTTTGTATATGTAGGAAACAATACATGAAATGGTAATGATCCATTCCATTACCTCGTCCATTCCATTTTCTCGTCCATTTCATTACCCCATACCAAACAGACCCTGAGTCTCAAAAAGTAATTACTCTAACATAATATGATTAAAAAAAACCAGGACTGGTAGTGACAACCTATAAAAGTAAAAGGATGTCAATTATAATTCACAAATGATAGATTTTAGGGTAAATTACTTTTTGAGTCTCTGTATTTTATGGGTTTTAACTAGTTGAGTCTAAAAGCAAAAAGTTTAACGACCTAAGTCCCTATAAGCATTTTCTTTAACTATTTGAGTCCAAATTTCTAACACATTTAGAATTTTATTGTTAAGTTTGTTAAATGACCAAATTACCCCTATAAAACACAGGGACTCAAAAAGAAAAATAATATATAATCCCCCATTTAACATTAACAACCCTTTATTTATTAGACCTACCACCACCAGAACACCACCACCACCTCCACCACCTCCACCACCGCATCATCCCACCACCACCATCCCCCTGCCGCCAACACCATAATCCAACTGAAAGCACTATTAGTTCTAGTGATAAATGAAATCAAAGGAAGCCCTCTCAGTTGATCTTCACAACAAAACCATAAAAATTCAATATTTATTTTCTGAAAAAAACATCTCACCTAATCTATTAGAACGAGATCTGAATATTTTTTAGCATATCAACAAACACATTAAGGGCAATAACATGACACCCACAGAAGAAGTAGCAATAACTAGCTTTTTGTTTAAATGGGTTTTGTGATTTGAGCTTGCATTGTTAGAAATAACCCGTTGATGTGGCCTTAGGGATCATTTGATAACATTACCAATATGACATAACTAGTCCCCGACAATTACTTGATGGTAGTAATTGTAATTATTGATTAGTATTAAGGGGCAATTATGATTTCCCTTTAGGTACCATTAATAGAGAAAACATAGAGTTTTATAAGTGATCACCATTCATGACCATTATTCATTGATCTTTATATATTGATGATAAGTGGTGATCAAAACTCTCTAGTAGAACACCAATACTAAAATACTAAAATTCTCTCTAAGGTGATCCATCAACCTAAGGTACCATAACGGGAATCATGGCCTTATCTTCGTCTTCAAAGATGACCACTCCCACAAGTAAGTGTCTCTAACTTGGTATCTATATTTACGTTATGATTGAATAAACATGAATAGGTTCTATATTTTGACCCATGTTTATAGATATAATCAACATGTGGTATCAGAGCAATGTTGATTATATCATTCGATTATGTAAATTTATTGATGATCATTTTTATCTTGTTATGCTCAATTTACATTTTTCTGTTTGCAATGTAATCAGCGAACAAAATATTTTAGCAGATTTTTTAAAATGACATACTCTGCAACTAAACTGAAAGGATCACTAATGCATCATGAAATTGATGCATAATATATAGTTTTTTTAGTTGGATTTATGAAGACATCGTTGATATTGCCACTGAAGTTGAACAAAATGTATATAATAAAATAAAAAAAATCTATTTACAGAAGTTGTTTTTCATGGAATCAAGCTTATCCATATTGCCAAAATTTTTGATGTTCTAATCGTTTAACCTTTCTTATGTTATAATGGAAATTAAAATCATTAAGGTCTATTTATTTTATTTTTTTAATTATGGATGAATGAGATTCCATCCATAAATAATATTACAGTTTCCTCTAATGTTTCATTATTGTTTATTTATCCACATTTAATGTAATTAAATCAAATGAAACTCTTGATGTGTGTGTTTTGTGGGCACTATTGTCTTTATGATATAATGATATTCCAAATTGATTTTCTATGAAGAGAATGCTTCAATATAAGTTTATAAAATCTTTTGGTATATTCACATTAGACTTTTTATTATAACCATCTAAACGATACAGTTAATGCTTGGATTTATATTTATGCAAATCTTTATATTTTATTTAAATCTACTGAGATATATTTGTTTTTAAATCTACTGAGATAAATTATGTCTAAATCCTTACAGTTATTATATTTGACTATATGGGATTCTATTATGTTTTGGGTTCATCACACTAAGCGAAATTAATCTTTTTACTTATGTCTTGAAACCTATTTGACATACGAATTTGCATGTCTTGTCTTAACTTTTGGAAGCCTTATTTTATTTGGTTTCGTATGACCATAACTTGGGAATGACCCAACTTTAATTTATGTCATTTTATGTTATTATGTGTATTATTGGATAATGAACCCAACAACTAATTGTTTAATGACATACATAATGAATTATTAGCCTAATTTACATAAATATTTCATTTCTGGCCCAAAGGTGTTATGTTATATTTATGTGTTTTACCTTATTGTGTATGTATGTTCATCATGATACATGAATTTTGGTCAAAGCCAAAACGAAGCTAGAGTTCATGTAGAACATTGAGACAGTCTATATTTATGTGTGTTCATAATATGTGAATTGTGGTCAAAGCCAAAGCGAAGCCAGAGTTCATGTAGAACACTAAAGACGGTCTATTATTTATATCGTTCATAATGCTGAATTTTGGTCAAAGCCAAAGCGAAGCCAAAATTTAGGTAGAACATTAAGCTGAGGTTTATTATTTTTTTATCGTTCATAATGCGTGAATTTTGGTCAAAGCCAAAGCAAAGCCAAAATTCAGGCAGAACATTAAGTTGGTTTTATTTATTTATGTTCATAATACATGAAATTTGGTCAAAGCGAAAGCGAAGCCAAATTTCATGTAGAACAATAAGTCAGTTTATTATGTATGTTCATAATGCATAAATTTTGGTCAAAGCCAAAGCGAAGCCAGATTTATTATAGAACATCAAGACAATTTGTTATTTATGTACGTTCTCTGAATTTTGGTCAAAGCCAAAGCGAAGCCAAAATTCAGGTAGAATCTTAAATTAGTCTGTTATTTTGGTGTTATAGTAGACTATATCTTCAATATAATAATTTGTGTATGCCTTACTTGATTACCCCATAATGTAAATCACTCCAAGCTTCTTCTTAGGTTTGTATCTCATCTATTCCATCCACTCTAATTTCAAAACCTAAAATGTTTTGCTTACTAAAGAGTTTCTACAAAATTTGCTCTTGTTGAATTGTTGATTATTTCTTAAGATATGATGATCCTACTGCTCTTTTCTGATAAAAAGTATTACAAAAGAAAACTAGAGCATGACTAGTGGGATAAGTCAACCATTATATCTCTTATGATAATCAAGAACTCATTTCATTATTGCTATCATGGGAGCTATTCTAGATTCTAAATTCCCTAAGACTAATTTGTTTTCTTTGGAAGAATCAAAATAACTCCTAAGCCGCATGCATTACTCTAGATTCTTACTATAAAGTTTGTGGCATATGTAAATACATCATAATGTACAATACCATGACCCATAATTTAAAGGTTTACACATGGAAATCATTACACTTTTCCGGTGCATTACATATAACTTTTCCATTAATACCATAAGTTTCCTTAAGAATCAACTATAACACTCAAGAGTACCAAAGGAAAATGAGTGTGTTGATTAGCAGCATATGTACAGGAAAAGGAATGCATGAAACTGGAAAATTAGATGATGTTCATCTCACCGCCACTAAACCCGAAAGGAGGATACTTTTAAGATTCAGAGATAGTATACAACTACTACTTCCAGCTATAAGTTTCTTCAAAGGAAAGTCTCACATCAGGTTTATGCCATTAAACTAGGCATGAGCATCGAGACTATCCATAATTCAATGAAACAGCCGGCTAAGATAAGTAGTAAGATATTTATGATATTTAAGTCTGCTAATGGTAATATTCTAACCAACATATGATCGGTTGATTCTAGTTCTATGTGTTTCCTTACCAGAAATCAACAAATAATTAATATGAGAGTTAGTGGCAAAATTTTATGTTAAGACTATAAGAACCATACAAACTGTTTTATAATTGGGCTTAATGATACCTTATATATTCTGTAGATTATTCAGAATTTACTATCAATATAAAAGCTGCATTATGAAAGTTGTGAGGTTTGCATGGTTAAAACAAAGTCACTTTTACCTTAAACTCTCATATTATTTGTTATCTCAATCTGGATAGAAACCTTATAAGATAGAACTTGATGATGCTACATTTTTCACAACCTTTGTTATCATGAAAATGAAAATTTAACAAAAGAAAAATGAGACTTACAAATTTCATCCATTAAGACCAAATTTCATGAGAAATTATGACTAGGTTAATAAAGGATGAAATATTATCAAATCTCATTCTTAGTGACTTATGAGCATGTGTTATAAGCCTTAATATTTAAATGGCTAAGGGAATAAATTAAGTTCTATTAGAAGTTATATTTCATTGGAACTTATCCCAAAATGGAATATTCAGACATAATTCATTTATCATAATATTTACTTGTATTGTCTTATATGAATTAAGGTATTAAAGAAATTAATTCATATATACTATGATTCCTTCTAAATATGTCCCCAAAATTTTTATAACATATGGACATTAAGGAAATCAAGTCTAACATATATGACATGTTCCCACAGCACATACATCATTGAAACTTATCTTGTAGCATTCCTACAGATCTAAAAGGTTAGTGGGAGTATTAAGTGTCTTAATCTTAATTTGCGAGAGTTGCAAGAGGAGGTGGGGGAGTGAAAACTTGTTATTACCTCAATTTGCACCTCTTGTACAAGACATTGCTCCTTCACAACTTTTCTCTTTAAGAATATACTGCTACTCTAACAAAAGTTTCATTGTTGCTTAAACATGGGCACACTCAGATTTCTTGCCAAAATTGTAATCCTCAAATAGAGAAACTACAATGAGTAACTTCTTTAATTTGTTTCTCTATTAGAATTTATTGGTCTTCTAATGTTGACCATAAGCATGCTAAATTGTTAAAGATTTCTAAGTCAGTGGGAGCAGTAAAAGTCCTTATCAGGATTTGCCAGAAGTGCAAGAGGCGGGGGGAAGAGACCTATTAAATTTTACTCCGATTACACCTCTTGCGCACACTTAGAATTTTGAAAGTGATAGCAACTTAGGCAAGAGTTAATCCATAACACTGAAACTCTTAATAAACCTAATAATCAACTAAGAAGGCCATCTAGGTTTAAAAGCCTACTAACTTTGATGATTATGTATCCTCCTTGACTGAAGTTGAAATGGATTTTAGAAAGTTTACTGATCCTACCTCTTCTAATTAAGCCATTAGCATCAATCAATTTTCTAAATGTAATAAAAATTGTTATTAGCAAATTTGATTTTATGTGTCAAAATAACGTTTGGGATTTGGTTGAATTACCTAAATCCAAATGCAAATGTTAAGACACTAAAAGCAAGATTGATTGTTAATGGTTATGCTCAGAAGAGAATTATTTATCAAAGAATCATCTTACCTTTCTTACAAAAGGTTTCTTTGAGGATCATTGTTGTTCTAGTAGCTTATAATCTTTTGTAGCTACATTAAATGGATATTAAAACAATTTTCCCTAAACAAAGACTTACATGTTCAAAACAACCTGAAAGTTCTAAACTGAAAGGTCAAGAACACTTAGTTTCTAAGTCGATGAAATCCATATATATGGGTTGAAGCAAACATCAAAATGTGACGAAATCTTAATGCGATTCTTTTCATCACGAATTAAGTGGATTTATGTGTACCAACCTCAGGATGAGTGGGAGCAACTAATGTTAACTTGTCCTTATATAGATGACACTCTTTTGATAAGTATATGTTACATAAGTCAAATAATTTCTCACACATATTTTGATATAATGAATCTCGGAAATACCACTTACGTGAGAGATATCAAAATATACCAAGATAGACCCATTGGGGCATTAGTTTCGTGTCATAAGCTTTACTCTAAAGTGGGTCCTTACATATGTAACAAACAATATTGCTCTCATTAAGAGGATAAAATGATAAATGAGATTACTTCCTTATGCTTCATTAATTAGAAGCCTTATGAAGGTTCAAGTCTATACTCGTTTAGATATTGCTCACATTGATGAACATTATATCACTCTAGATTATTGTGAAGCATCTTACAATATCTTTAAGAAACGAGAAAGACCATAAGAAGAGGTTGATTATTCTTACCTTGATTTTATGATGTTCAAAAGAAACTAAAGTCAATTTGGGGTAATCCTTGTGTCTGCGGACAAATCTATCTCATGGAGGAGTCATGAGAAACTGTTAACAACAACCTAAATTATAATGACATAATATGTTGTTAATTAATAACGCAATTGTCACTAAATGTTGTTGAAATTTTATCAGTGGACTCATAAACTTATTAACTCCATATAAATACTATATTGAAGACTTACTGTGAAGAGTCAGCTACCTTATTTTTTCGAACAGTAACAGTTCGAGAGGTGCTGCATTAAACTTCGATACAAAATTATTGTTCGTTTATGAACAAGAAGAGGAACCTAAATACTTGTATCGAATACATTTACATTCATGATATGCTTGCGGATCCGATAACTAAGGTCTGCACCCAAAGTGTTTTTAAGAGCTCATAATAAAGACGGGTTTTACTAAAGGCCTTACATAATAGCATATCGTACATATGAATGATTAGTTATTATTTTTCCTCAATTACACAATTTGTTTGTCTATAAATACGTATGTGCACCTGATGACGTATAGACAAGAATTATACAAATTAATTTCAAAGGGCTTACCTCAGTCATTTTGGTCTTAAATTTACGTATGTTTTGATTTGGGGTTGTAACATGATTAATGGGGGTCTTGAGTTGACAGTAATTCAATGACTGTATTTTTCTATTGCAATTTCAATTTGAAACATTGATTAATGTTTTAACTTGGCCAAACTTACTTATACTTATCACAAATGATCACTCGGCCAAGTGGGAGAATGTTAGAAATAACTCGTTGATGTGGCCTTAGGGATCATTTGGTAACATTACCAATATGACATAACTAGTCCCCGACAATTACTTGATGGTAGTAATTGTAATTATTGATTAGTATTAAGGGGCAATTATGATTTCCCTTTAGGTACCATTAATAGAGAAAACATAGAGTTTTATAAGTGATCACCATTCATGACCATTATTCATTGATCTTTATATATTGATGATAAGTGGTGATCAAACTCTCTAGTAGAACACCAATACTAAAATACTAAAATTCTCTCTAAGGTGATCCATCAACCTAAGGTACCATAACGGGAATCATGGCATTATCTTCGTCTTCAAAGATGACCACTCCCACAAGTAAGTGTCTCTAACTTGGTATCTATATTTACGTTATGATTGAATAAACATGAATAGGTTCTATATTTTGACCCATGTTTATAGATATAATCAACATGCATCAATGGCGGCAATTTGAAAATTCAGCATGTTGGGTCTTGCATCAACTGTATTGTACTAATTTTCCATTATGAAAACAAATTGAAATGAATAAAATAAATAGGGGATTTGTAAAAATACTCACAATTGCTCTGTTTTCAAAGTTAAGAAAAAAATGAGAAATTGGAAGAATTGGAGGGCGAATTGGGTTCGCCTCCATCATCCCCACCACCGTACCACCTCCACTGCGCCGGAAAGTCAGTACAATACAGGGGATTTCTAAAAATACCCACTGTACCACCTCCACCGGTTCGCCTCATCCCACCGTGACCTCCGATCATCCCCACCACCGCACCACTCCCACCGCACCACCCCCACCGCGCCGGAAAATCAGATCGGACTTTATGGGTTTTGGCTGGACCTGTCGAGAGAATAGGGAGGACGACAGAGAGGCTTCTTTTTCCTTTTGGTGTTGTCAGAATGTTGCGATCAGATGTTGGGGGTTATAGGTTTTTTATCATCAAGTGATTTTGGAGGAGTAAAGGAATACACCTGTAGATGTTTGAGAATGCAGGTGGCATTGATGAAGAATGGTTTAAGAGAGATAGAGATAAAGGAGAGAGAAAGAGATGTAGAAGAGAGAGAGAGAAAAAAATCTAAATAAATTAGCTTTTTATTTTTTAATTATAGGGGCATTTTGGTCATTTAACAAAATTTAACAACAGAATTCTAACTGTGTTAGAAATTTAGATTCAAATGGTTAAGAAAAGTGGTTATAGGGACTCAGGTCGTTAAACTTTTTGCTTTTGGACTCAAATAGTTAAAACCCATAAAACACAGTGACTCAAAAAGTAATTTACCCTAGATTTTAAGAATTACTTTCTCAAGACTCATAGTTACAAAACCCAGAGAAACTATCCAACAAAAATAAGTACACTATGCAACAAAACGTGCACACTTATCTAACCATACTTTTTTACTCTACTCACCACAATTGTTTCATAAACTGAATTACGGAAATACCCTCAATACTGTAGCAATCATATGTTGTCATTTGATATATATAATAATAAGTGAATATTTCTAAAACAGTTAAATAATTTCTATTTTTTAAACACAAATATCACATCATAGCAAGTTGGTAGCGGATTTGGTATACCAGATAATAAATGTCAACCCACAATTTTACCAAGTCGAAAAAGCATCTTACATTCTCCCCTTTAATTGAAAGAAAAAAAAAATCCTCCCAAGAGCCAGATTTTATGGTAGTGAATTTTCGAACGGTGGGTTTCTTCTATAATCCTAACCTTAATTGTAAGAATCGTAAGACTTTAAAAACCGTATATAGGCGGATGTTGTGTCTACTAATTTGATACAATCTAAGAACCATACAATTTGTGCATTGCTATTATATGTTTGTGACATGATTATGATTCATAATATGATATCTTAGCAATTTTATAAACCATTGCTTGCATTCAAAAGCTTATAGTGTGCGATCTAGGGTAAGACATACCCAAACCTCACTTAGCGAAGAAACCAAATGTATCCACCGGTGCAACCAAAACCAAATCCGCGAGTTTCTGGATGGTGGGGCAAACCTCATCGAGGACGATGAGTCCTTGAGGGGGGGGGGGTCTGTAACGATATTGAAAAGAATAACACGAACCACTGATACACCCAAGGCAAATCACACATCGGTTGTGGCTGTGGGAGATTTTTGGTTCATAAGAAATGCATTGTCTCTTAAATCGTAAATGGTGTTTTGGGCGCATTGGATGTGGAGCATACGACAATTCCACAGTTAAACATACTCGGGTACTAACTACTAATAGTAGGATGGGTGACCTCCTATGAGAGATTCTTGGTTCATAAGAAATGTACTGTCTCTTAAATTGTGAATGGTGTTTTGGGCGCATTGGCTGTGGAGCATACGAAAATTCCACAGTTAAACATACTCGGATAATAGTAGTAAAATGGGTGACCTCCTAGGAGTGGATATTACAAAACCTCTATTAAAAATATTAAAATAATACAATATAAGTATATAAAAATTAGAAAACCACTTGGGTGAGATGGAGATCAGGGTGGGGGTCACCTTCACAAACCTGCCAAGTCCTTGCCAACAGACTTGATGCTCAAATTCACAAACCTAACCACACTCATAATAGGGAAAGTCCTTGAAAGGTTGGTCCTTGAATTAACACTTTGCCACATAAGGATGTTTATGCTCTTAGACTCGCTTAATAAAAAGGATTAAAGGACTCTTAAAGTATAATATTGGGCTTTATGTTTTATTCCCTTATACTACCTAGTTGTATTAACCCGGTCTACAAGTAGGTGACAAAAAAAAAAAAATAAATAAATAAATAAAATGTATAACATTAGAGGACTACCTGTTGTGCCTCAGGCTAGCGACCGGATTCATCCTCTAATATTGCGACACATGAAGCTGAATAGACGTCTACTCATCACCTTGCCCACTCGCACCCCCCTCACTTGAGCCTATTGTGGCAACTTCACCAATAGTGCCCCAAAACATCCCAAACAAGCCACTCGCCCAAAACACTCACGCCTGCTCGTTCGCGCCCCGCGATAGTTTGATGCCGTTGTGATGTTCGGGAGCCACCGTGGCAGCCGCGTGCAGGGGCGGTTCTTAGAAGGCCCGTGACAGGGCCACGGCCCGGGCAAGTTTTTCGGCCGTAGTGCTAATTTTCCGCATTTCGATCGAAATTCTTTATATATACTATGTTTGGCCCGGGCTTTTTTTAGTGCCCGTGTCTTTTGGCCCTGGCACGTTCAACGGGCAAGATCCGCCACTGGCCGCGTGGCTCCACAACACGCAATCTAACCGTGGACATAACTCCTAAAAGTCTTCACCTACGACAAATCACTTAAATGTCCACTCCTACCGAGCATGGACAAAATGCCATAGACGATAAGCAATAAATAAAGATTCCATCACCACATTTAATATACCACATTACCACTTGAAGGTAAGGACAAACAGCAAAATTGTGTACAAGAAACTTGAGACTTATTTGAACTAGTTATTTACCCGCCGTGCGTTGTGGCGGCGTAAAGCCTTTTTTAGGTAACTCAAAAGAGACGGTTAAGCACATAGCACCAAATACGTAAACCCACACACATGAACCAAAGTCGAAACGATTTGTATTTGATATTCAGCCTAGTCAGTACCAAAAGTACAGACGAATTAAAATATTTGTTTTATAAAGTATTCCGCCTAGTTAGTGCCAAAAATAAAAAAAATAACAATAAATGTTGTACAAAGTCCTTTCTATACCGAAGATGGTAACCTGTCTATGCATCTAAATCATACATCATGATCTTTGAGTCTGCCAAAGCAAGAATGGCAAATGAGATTACAACAGCAAGAACACATTCATAAATAAATATAACTTGTTGAGAAAATATGCAATTAACATTTTTCTTTGACCTAAATATTATGAACATTAGTCTTGACCACTAACCTGAGGCTCACAGTCATCATTGAAAGCATCTTAATAGTCTTCAAAAACCCTAGACGAAAGAGATCTGTTAATAAAAATGAGAAATGAAATCGTGATCGACAGTGACAAAAAAGTATGCATGCTCGCAACCTTTTACTCGGCTAAGGTATCACCTGATACCGAACTCGACCCTTGACTTTTTTATCACTTCCACACCAGAAGCCCCATCCGATATGTTTTGGGTTTCCAAAGCTCAATAATTTTTATCTATCAATCCATACACGAGTAGCCGTCCCAATGATTCCCATCCCTATAACAGATATTCATGCCATTAACTATATAAACTCCAATCAGAACCATAACTATTCAAACATTCAAAGTGATGTTCTTACCTCTTATGTCTATCTGTCAGTCATCCACTGCAAATCACCAGCTCCAATAGTCACTTTATTCCCCTCAAAGTCTTCATGTGCCACAGCTCCCTCCCTGTAGTTGACCACAGTTATCATTAATCCATTTTTTCAAACCTTTATAGCCCACTAATTCCATATAATCAACAGCCTCATCACCTAGATTATCATCAACTACCAACTATTATCATTTTAAGATGAAAATTTTTAAATGGAGATATAACCTTCTAAAGTCAAACACTATATAAAATCCAATTTACCACTAACAAATTGAGAAAATATTTCGAGACCAAAACACTTTCAAAATCACCACATTAACCTTTCATCGCCATCTAAATCTACTACAACCACAATGTCATCGCGTGGCTCCTGAGATATCCTCAATCAATGGGAAAGCCGTGAAACCTACTTTTGAGGAAAATAATTAAAACAATGTTGTTGTTGTTGAACATGGTATATGAAATGGGATTGTGGTGGAACATATTTGACTTACCTAACCCATCGATGGTGGCCTGAGAGTCACCGATCTAAACAGATCTGAGACATGTAAGTGTTGAACGGTTCATCGGAGCTTCACCGGAACCGATTCAAGATTACCGAATTATGCTGAAAAAGTATCAAATATTCTTCTCTTGACAGAACCGGAGCTTGCAACGTCAACCATAGTCGCCACCGGCGTTGTGTTTGCGGCGGAACCCTAAACGACGCCGTCGTTTCTCCTCCCTGCCTCTCTCTCCCTCTTTCTCCCTCTCTCTACCGTAATTTCTTTCTCTCTCTCTCTTGCGCTTGGCACAAGACTGGTACAGCTTCCGTCGAAACTAATAGCCTTCAAGTTTTCAAGGCACTATATAAGCTGCAAAGCAAAACATACAACTATATCATCATTGAGAAAAAAAAAAACATCAAATATGCCTGTAAAAGAAACGAAATTAAACAAACCTCCACTTGATAACCAACAGGACGATCAGCTATATTGCACTGTTTCGGAATGGTCATAACAATCTCTAGCTTCACCCCACTCTTGGCAGTTCTAGACAACATAACGACACAAAGGCATTTACGGTTCTGGCCCAACTTTCTCACCGCATCACATATTCTTTATCAAACCTTCCATGTTCTCTATGCACTTTTCTTCTTGACAGAATGCAAGAATCACTTGCAGGCTCACAGGGCTTTATACTATTGTAGCTAGCATCAAAGTTGCTTACACCGTTACACGTAGCTTACACTATATCAAATGGTGGAAACACTATCGAGAACTTGCACCACAAACACAATCGAAAGTGAAGTTAAATAATGGCGCTAGAACAATCATTATATTTTGCTCACTACACAGCTCAACACTCCCATCACCAGATTTTTAAAATCATGGAGCAATAAAATTCTAAGCAGATCCGAGCAAATTATCACTTTGTAACTACAAATTAACAGCAAAAAGTATGAAGACCGTGTATTTAAAATTAACCACAGTACCTGTACAAAAAAATCAACCAAATCAAACACTGAACTGACTTAAGTGCTGTAACACCTCGAATTTTTGTGTCCAATGATGTGTTAACACGTGTCATTTGTTTACACGTGGCATCTATAATAAATAAAGGACTAATTTTGACAAACCTTGAAAGTATATAAATTCGAGGGTTATAAATGTCAACAAGGGTAAATATACTGTATAGTATCCCTAAATAATGCTTAAACCTTCAAACGAATAAATTATAGATCGTACAAAAACAAAACGCGGAAGAAAGTGAGAGATTACAAACTACAGGGGTTAACTGTGTCAACATGTTTAATAATACCTCTGAGTGACCCTTTAACGTTCCAAAGACTTTGTAACGGTATTAGACCCTCACTAAAATAATATATATGAATTTCGCGAAGTTTCGATATGAAACGAGAAAGTTACAATCAAATTCGTAGAAGAAGGGTTAAAAGCGTCAACAGTGAAAGTTAAGGCTTTCCAATATAATTAATAAATAAACCGGGGACTTAATAATGCGGGTAAATAACACGAGGCCCCTATCGGTAAATAACCGAGGGCCAAACCGCAAAGTTACCCCTTCAAAACCGAAAGGTCAGGTGAATCATTACGAAAGATTTCGTTATTAATGGCCAGATTCTGTAATCATTACAAAAAGATTTAAAAATCCTGAAATCTTAACCTTAGGCGGCCCGCGTGAAGGTTAAGGATTAGTTGAGGCGGGCCGCGAGCCTCCTTTGTTTCGCGTCTGTTATTTGATCTTTAGGCGACCCGCATTAAAACGCATGGGAACTCCCATGCGGGCCGCGTAAAGTGCCCAGATGCAGAATATTGATGTTTTCTTGACTTTTGGAGTCTTGAACGATCAAAAACCAACAAATGGGGCATGGGCACCCTATGCTCAACCCATAACACTTAGGGGACACCTACCATCACCTCTGGTCTGATTGTAGTGCTTGTAATGATCAATGAGGCTTGGCATTGGCTATAAATAGCATGCCTTAAGTTCATAATATTCACACAACACAAAACTCACCTTTCTGATCATTCTAAGTGCTCTCAAGTCTTCTTCTCTGCTCCATATTCAAGTACTAACTTCTGTAAGTTACCTTGATCATCCATAGTTCAGTTTATGCTTAGTTTTTAGCTAAAAACCAAACCGTCGTAACTACGGTTTGACTTTACAATAAATCAGTAATGGTTCAGTCTTATGACGAATCAAAAATGGTTATGAGTTGGTATTTGTGTGGGTATTAAACCTCTAAAATGGTTCCCCCTGATCACCACTCTAACTATGTCAAATATCGAGTCAAACGTGCGGTTAAAAAGTCAACAGAAAGCTATTTTAGCGATTTATGCATAATCTGTAATGTATATGTTATGGAACCTGTTTTGACAATCATAAAACATGATAATAAGTATATAAACTTGTTTGCGCTCGTTTGAATCGATCATTTACTACATTGAACCGGTTCGGAGCCGAAAGTCGCATAAGTTTGACTTTTACTTTGACTTCAGTTCTGACCCGTTTTAGTGAGGTATAAATATACCTTAGGACTCTCTTAGGACCAGGTCACATGTTGGTATACGCCTCTGTGGTCGGTTCATGAGTTATCCAAGTCTTTTACGTATTTCCGTCATTCGCCTAAAAGTTGACCGTAACGGCCTTTTAAAATTAAAACGAGTATTTCGGACACGTGAACGGACCAAAACCTTGCTTATTAAATTATAAGCATGTCCTTAAAGTTTCACGTCAATCCGAGGTCTAGAATGAGAGTTATGCTAAAAGGCGCACTTTTAAGAAAGTGTTGTAATTAACGGCGCAATTAGCATAACGCCCATCTAACCCAAGTTTTCGTCACCAAAACTTTTACCCACTGTGGTAAAATAATATTTTGGGAATTTTAAAGATTTTTAATAAATTTTACCTTGCTCATAACCTGCGGTTATGGCTACGGTTCGGTAAATACCGAATATGCCCTTTTTGGCCAAAACGGGAGTTCTACAAGGTCTTTTGACCCGATTCCAGTTGCCACTGGTTTTAAATAATAAATAAAGTATTTTAAGCTTTTTAAGCTGTTCGGGAAACTCAGATTTCCTGTAGAACTCGAAAATCCCTTTTAGAGTCTTTAAATGACCGACAAGTCCCTACGGGGCATAATATTAACTTAAACTCGTTACGGGCATTACGGAAGGTATCCTACTGATACCAAAATACTTTTAAGGCATATTGACTTAGGAAATAAGCGTAGGACACTTATGGTTAACCGTTTCGCCGGTTTGCGCACACGGTACGGCTCATGAAACTAGTTTTCGTGCAATAGCCGATATGGGTCAAATTATATTATTTGAACCCCAAAATCCAGAGTATGAACTATAAACCCATATAAAACAAGTCACTGAACTTGTTGGGTCCAACTCATACTCCATTCTCGGTTTTCGCCTTTTCGTGCGAATTAACCATATCTATATATCGGAATCAACCGGTTTAAGCTACGGCTAATACAAGGACCGTTAGGATTCTAAGAGGTTAATTAAAACCTTCGTTCCAGATTAGGAGCCCCAGTAAAAGCTATCGGTGACTTGATCTAAATTAAGGATTAATACTTGCAAAGGTAAATACTTTAACTTATTTCCCCTATATGGGCTTGGGTTACGGTATATTAATACCGCTTGATTGAGCATTATATAATTCCATCGCTTAGGTGGTTAATTGATTAAATATGATCGGCTCATTTAAACAGTTTTGTTACTTATAAGCCTTTGGGGGGTTTAATGACCGTTGTCCCGGATATCCTTGGCATCATTTTACGAAATGGCCACGACCATCGACATCCCGGTGTAGGCGTACACCCGGTATAAAGTGTCGACATTAAAATTAAAAGACGTAGCCGTTGGTTTTCATACTACGGTTTTACGCAAACGTGGTGTGTCTATAAATCTTTAACCCGGCACGACCCGGGCTACTGAACGCATAAAAGAACATGTAAAACGTTCACAAGATCATTATGAATTTTCCCAAGTTATAAAAGAGTTTGTGCCTTGTGCATTCAAATCAATTTTAATAAACATTTTCAAATGTGTCAGTTGAATGTATTTACCAGTGTAAACTGACGTATTTTCCCCAAAAAGATTAAGTGCAGGTACCTAAACGTAATTGGCTGGTATTAGCTCCCTAGCGTCGGGATAAGTCTCGCAAGCTTGATTGCAGTATCTGATGGAACAATATTTATATCTATTTACGATCCACTGTGGATATATCCAACCCCTGTAATACATTTTGATATTACAATCAGAGGTTGAAATTTATATATTTATCTTATGCTTCCGCTGTGCATTATATGATTGTGTGGTTTGACTATATTGTTGCCAACATCGTCACGTTAATCCCCCACCGGGCCCACCGGTGAGACACGTGGAAAACGGGGTGTGACAGGTTGGTATCAGAGCCAACGTTGAGTGAATTAAACACTACCCTATTGTGTTTAATCTCAATGACACAATTGCACATACTTGAGTCTAGACAAGAACATTAGGACAAATTCGGATTGATACTCCTTTTTGTCTTTATTTTCGATTGATTTTTAATAAGTTTTGGAGCAGGAAAATGCCACCTGTTATATTCCGAGGAAGAGGAAGGGGACGTAGAGGCCGAGGAGAAATCGTGACACATCACGATCAAGAAGCTGGACCATCTGGTACAAGACATCCTTCGATGACAAGGAGCGAAGAGCCACAACGACGAAGAGATCTTTACGAACCAGCGAGGCATTCCACTTCGCACAGCTCGACGCCATCCTACCGGCACTCCTTTGGGCCAGATTCAGAAAATAATCCCAACAACCCACAACCTTCCTTCATACCTCTGCAACGTTCGGTTTCGCACCGGAACTACGATGACCCTACTCCATACTACGTAGCTCAGTTTAATCCGGCTGACTACATACAGGAACCTTCAGGTTTTGTTCCACTAGGGCCTCAAGACCATTTTTCTGAAGATCCCATGGAAGAGGATGAGGATCCAACTGAACCAGCTCGTGGTACGCCCACGCATCCGATAGAAGTATCTGATGGATCTTCATATCATGGTCCGCAGTATCAAGGCCCAGACAGCTTTATGGCCTTGTTTGACCGACATGAGTGGTACAACACGCCATCTCGACAAACATCTCAACAACCGAGACATCCACAGGATCCCTCTGAGGATTCACGCTTTGAGGCAGTTACGCCACCACCTCCGCCACCGGCACAACCAGTTATACCTGATCCGCCGAGGCGTAGGAGGACAAATGCTCGTATGTCTACACGAGGAGGAGGGGGTATTCACTTCAGCACTCCTCGACATTCTAGTAGTAGCCACTATCCGCCGCTACAAGAAGAAGGACCTTCAAGTCCTATACAGGAGGCGAACTCCGCACCTACTGCACGAAATTCGCCACCATTTGGGTATGACCAACCCATACCTGCTTATACGGGTCCGACGGCTTACAACCCGTTCGAACCATCACAAGCACAATACAACTACGGCTATGAGCGCGACCCATATGTGGTGTCGGCTAGATATAATGCGCGCTACCCTGACGGAGCACATGGAAACATGGGACCACCGGACTACTCAGCTCATGGGTATCCAATACCTCCCAGACCTCCAGTTCCGCATCAAGCGCCACAACCACGATTTTCTCCTCCTGAACAGGAAGAAATACTCCATCGACTAGATCGTGTGGAGAGAGAGTTCGAGGAAGAAAAGAAAAGCCACCGAGGATTTCTCAAAGGCTTGGCGAACCTACTAAAGGGCAAAAAGAAGAAACGTGACCACTAGCCCTAATAGTTATACAAATGTAATTTCTACTTTGAAATAAGTCCCTACGTGGACAACTTATCGTATTTCAGTCCCTACGTGGACTTATTTTTAGTCCTTGCATGGACACCTATCATGTATTAGTCCCTGCGTGGACTTGTCACTTATTTTAAAACCTCTCTGGAGGTATGTATTATTTGAAAGACCCGTTTAGGGCAATATGTAATTGTATTTGAGATTTTGGAATGTATGTTATGAGTTTTGTTTTAATATATGTAAAAAATAAATCAGAACCATTCCTTTTATATTGATCTGCCTAAATAAAGAATCTTAAAAGGTGAAACCTAGCTTGGGGTCTGTTAAGATCTAGTCAAGATGGTACGACCTAACTGAAAAGATTCTGATTCCCTGTTAACCTCTGTACGC
The DNA here is from genome assembly GCF_002127325.2 of Helianthus annuus. Classification (NCBI taxonomy): domain Eukaryota; kingdom Viridiplantae; phylum Streptophyta; class Magnoliopsida; order Asterales; family Asteraceae; genus Helianthus; species Helianthus annuus. The sequence goes on from NC_035443.2 coordinate 5,040,445, forward strand.
ATGTTAACATTCATGGCAGATGTGATTCGTTAAAATCACGCACGTCATTCTTATACAATAATCCTTTAAGGATTTCAAAACCCAACTAAATGATATATAAATCGTGGGTTAAATCACCAATAAAGGTGATCAATATTATAAAGACATCCATTAGTGATGCAATGCCTACGGGCCAGTATTATAAAGACATCCATTAGCGATGCAATGCCTACGGACCAGTATTATAAAGACATCCATTAGCGATGCAGTGCCTACGGGCCAGTATTATAAAGACATCCATTAGTGATGCAGTGCCTACGGGCCAGTATTATTAAAACATCCATTAGTGATGCAGTGCCTACGGGCCAGAATTATTAAAACATCCATTAGTGATGTAGTGCCTACGGGCCAGTATTATTAAAACATCCATTAGTGATGTAGTGCCTACGGCCCAATATTATTAAAACATCCATTAGTGATGTGGTGCCTACGGGCCAACCATATTAAGACATCCATTAGAGATGTAGTGCCTATGGGCCATAATAATTGTCTTATAAAGACAAAAGGCAGTGGTAGTCTATGACTCTCTGCAAGAAAGAGATAAAAGAACTACGGTTCAAATCTCTATGCCTTTGATTCTATGAAATCTCGGCTAAAATTATAAAACATCATCATGATTAGGCTTTATGCCACCAATACTATTTATATAGCTGAAATAGGATATATTCAGATCCTAATATGTAATGAATTAATAAGTTAACCAAATATGGTCTCTGTACCATGGTTGACAAATTGTCATAAAAGACAATCATATAATAATCTCCTAAATTAAAATTTTGTTATCTTCTGTAACAGATTCAAGTTACAATGGCGGATCCCAATGGAGAGAACAGCCACACAAATGAAGATGACTATGACAATGCGTCAGTACATTTGACAGGCGCACAACTGAAGGCTCTGATTGACAATGCTGTCCAGGCAGCTATTGATCGTCAACATACTGAGTCTCAAGGCAGAACTGTGTCAAAACCACCCTCTAAACCAAAGACACACTCCAAACCACCCTCTGAACCCAAGAAAGATGACGACAAGCACTCGTCTACTGAGCACAGCGTTCATCGCGATAGAGAATATACTGATGCGTCAAGTGCTAAGGGTTGCACCTACAAATACTTTGTATCATGTAAGCCCCGTGAATTTACAGGGGAGAAAGGTGCGGTTGACTGTATCACCTGGCTAGATGAGATGGACACGATAGTGGACATCAGCGGGTGCGCTGAGAGGGACGTGGTTAAGTTTGTGTCCCAGTCATTCAAGGGCGAGGCCCTGGCGTGGTGGAGAGCTCTGGTGCAGGCTTCAGGTAAGTCTGCCTTATACAAAATGTCATGGGGGGAGTTTATTACCCTCATAAAAGAAAACTACTGCCCTCAGCACGAGGTTGAGAAGATTGAGGCAGATTTTGTCTCACTAGTGATGACAAACCTGGATTGTCAAGCATATCTGACAAGTTTTAACACTATGTCACGCCTGGTGCCATATCTTGTGACACCAGAACCTAGAAGGATTGCCCGTTTCATTGGGGGCTTAGAGCCGGCAATCAAGGCTAGCGTAAAGGCCTCTAGGCCAACGACCTTCAGGTCAGTTACTGACCTCTCCTTGTCTCTTACACTTGATGCTGTCCGTCTGAGGGCACAAAGGAGCAAGGAGGCTGAAAAGCGAAAGCGTGAGGATGAAACCTCACGAAAGTCTGGGAAAAAGCACCGTGGAAACGGTGAAGGCAAGAGAGGGTCGGAGGCAAAGAGTGAGGGGCAGGCTGTGTAACAACCCGCACCTTCGTGCGTTGTTACTACTCGACACACTCGTTACGCCTAGCACCGGAGATTCGGATCATAATGTAATCATACCAATTTTATCGCTAAATCGAAGTATAATCGAATAACTACGCATATTCTATCGCTATTACAAACCTATTTTGCATAACACTCACGATGATGTCGAATATGGGCCTAAACTACCCTTCTCGATGAGCGTGAGGTGTCAAAATGTGAGTAATCAACGCTAACGAGGGTTATCGGGTGAGTACTATGACTCTAACCGTCATGACGATGATGGCAATATGAGTAAGTGGTGCCCCGATAATCATTGTGGCACATCACATCGAAGAACGCACTCGAAGGCACGCGTAACTCGATCACCGCACTGAGAATTGGATACATAAATACGTATATACGGCCCTTTTGTGATTAATTATAATAAATAAATTAATAATTATATAAATATATAAAAATATGGCTTAAACCGTCGAAATCGCACCAAAAACGGGATCAAAAGGCTTCCGAACGGATCAATTCGATCAGACTAGTCCAATTGGTCAGACCGGCCCAATCAGATAGGCCAGTCCGATCGGATGGGCCAGTCCGATCGGATGGACCAGCCGATCGGATGGGCCAGCCGATCGACTGGGCCAGCCGATCGACTGGGCCAGCCGATCGACTGGGCCAGCCGATCGACTGGGCCAGCCGATCCAACTGCTGTTTTGCCTTCCCTTCCCCTTCCTTGCCTATAAATACCCCTCCATTCCCTCCCAAACACTTGTGTTGCTGCTCCTAACCGACCAAGACGTTCCAGCCCTCAAATCTCTCGATTTCTTCCGATTCTTGTAAGTTTTCAACCCAAATCTTGTACTTTCTTGATCCAAATGCAATCCTTCATCTTTCTATCTTTCAAATCCCAATTTTCAACCGTGAAATCAACGGATTTGGGCTGTTCTAAGGTGATGTCACCACAAAGTTCTTCAAAGGTGATGTCATCCCATGAAGAACAACTCAGATTCGGATGATTTACGTACGATTCTTCACGAATCTCAACCAAATCAATGTTTTCCTAATCAAAGGGCCACGGATTTGGGATGTTCGGATAGATTTCATCACAAAGTTCTTATGAACTTCAAGTGTTGACTTCATATCATCAAGAACAACTCAGATCCAGGGCATTTCCTAAGTAAAATCAAGGTTTTTACATCAGATCTATACATAAATGATCGATTTCGAGTTAAACATGGAAAAACCGACAAAAACGACCAGTTCCGACGAACGGGGTGATTCCCGGCCGTTAAAACAGGTCGGAATTGACGGGATTTCAGTTGCTTAACGCCTCATCATAACGTCTCGACCCAAAACGCCGAAAAACGCTCGAAAAGTCATCGAAAACAGCCGAACAGGATGGCCAATCGAGTGGCCCAATCGATCGAACAGCTAGTCGATCGAACAGCTAGTCGATCGAGCAGCTAGTCGATCGAGCAGCTAGTCGATCGAGCAGCTAGTCGATCGAACAGCTAGTCGATCGAACAGCTAGTCGATCGAACAGCTAGTCGATCGAACAGCCATTCGATCGATCAGACTGTCCGATCGATCAGGACCAAGTCCATCCGACCGACCAGGCCCACTCGATCGAGTGGCCTGTTCGACTGGGCCAGCCCAATTTCACCATTTTGTCCGATTTTAACCCAATTTTGCCCGATTTCACGCAAATCGATACCGTTTAACGCATAGTAATCTATCACTCACATAAATTGTCTGAAATCAGGACATTCTCCGGCACCGATTCCGCAAACCTAACCGAATACGCGCTGTGAGTATACTTGACCCCTTTTATCGAATTTTGGGTGTAACATACGTTCCATAAAAACCAAACTTATCAAACGAATGATTTAATTGGACTATTTATCACTTGCGAATAACTGTTTGCATAGATATACGTGATGCTAGTACATGTATGCTAGGACTTATACTCGTGACGTCCCACCAAGACTAGTATAGTACTATTTCGCCCGACGGGGTCTAGTTATGCCATCAAGAGTCGAGCATCGAGGACTTAGCTGGTAGTATCAGTTTTGTGAGTATATATGTCGTGTATTACGTTTATGCATGTGGAAATTCGCAGCACTTTTAATCTATCATACTACACATATCAAACCTGTATACTCGCCAATACTTTTGTATTGACAAAGTTTTAACGTATGTTGCAGGTTTAGCCGAAGTTTACATCAAATCAAGCTAGGAAGTCTAGAAACGCATCTAAAATCTAGGTTGTCGGATTTGAATTGTTCGAGAGGACAAGAAATCCGTGATAACTTACGTGATTGTATTGTTTGTTAGTATGGGATGACAAATGTAATAAATATTATCGCAATATAGTTGTTATGGATTCTCTTGAGCAATCTGATTCGCCTAGTGCCGCGCCCCGATGATTCCGCCATCGGTTGGGGTGTGACAGATTGGTATCAGAGCCATAACTATAGGGAATTAGGCAAAGTTTGAGACTCGACCTAGTCCGGGTTGATGTCTTATGAAAGTGACCTAGTCTATAGTCTAAGTACCAACAGGCCGACTCTTACGAACTCGTTAGGGTTTGTTTGGGCCAACTTGCTACTCTCGATCGAATTTGTTGAAAAAGTTACAACTATTGTGTGAACACCGCATACTACAGCTTCACACAAAGAGCCTTTCCTAAGGCTAGAAGGTTACTTAGCCTTTCCTAAGGCGGACACAATACACATGTTTTCAAAACTACTCGCATAACAAAACCGAGTGATCTAGTCGAGACCAGGTGTGAAAACCAATAACTCTCGATAGGATCACTCACTCAGCGTATTTTTCTAGCACGAGAACTCTTTGTTGAGCTAGGAGTGACATCCACATCTCGACAAAAGGTCTCCATTTCGAAATTCTGGTGGAACTCTCGGATTTATTCGATGAGCACAACCACAAATGGGAACGAAGTTGTTAAGCCAGGGGTGAAACCCATACCTTAATCAACTGTTCCACTCTATAAAATGGTTTACAAAAGCTCTCACCAAGGACACGACCATAACAACGACTCAGGCTGTGCGAAGACTAGAGAGACGAATGTTAGGAGCTGCATCCCAGTGGAAGCGTGAGTCCTCTAGGTCAACGCGTATGCCCGAACCTGTTGGTTATAGTCGGGTTACTTGGGTAGTCAACGCCTAAACACCCAAGGCATTCCATCTAAATTTTACGTGTATGGGTTACGTCTATGAGTTTTCAAATTTAAGCTTTACGATTTATCGATTTCTCGATTTATCGGATTTACGAACCTCGATTTACAAAGCGCACAACTTGCACAGCCATCGCAATCTAAAACAAAGACCGAATGATCGCAACAAAACCAACGTCTAAGTACTCGAATTCGCTTACGCTATTTCTCTCATCGCGTCCTCGCGAATTCTGAATCAATATCTATGTGTAACCTACAACTATATCTATACGTATTAAATACAAAACGAATCAATTATGTGAGAGTTTAGGAACCTAGAATTTTCCTATGTGGCTCCTATGTGTTTAATTAAATTCTATACCAAGTTTTGATCGAATCAAATCGTATCAAAAGTTTAAAAATCATTATGATCGAATCTCATTCCGAATCCTTCTGTCTAGATGCCTTCCAACAACTCGATCTCGAGACGAGTAGCTAGGAGAAGGGCCCAACGACGCGCCGATAAGAGGATTGCCTCGATCGTGACCAAAGAAGTGGTCAAGCTCATTCCTCAAATTGTCGCGCAAGTGCACTCTCAGAGCCACTCTCGAGCCCCGGAAGACGTCAAGACGGAATCTGCATTCCTCTACAAACACTTCAAAGCCTGTGACCCGATGCCTTTCACGGGTGAAGGAGATGTTTCTCAATTACTCCAATGGTTCGATGCCATCGAGGTTACCCTTCGTCAGAGTGGGTGCCCCGAGGACCTTCAAACTACTTGCGCCACCGGAGTATTCCAATCCCGAGCACTCGATTGGTGGACCGCCGAACGCAACAAACGTGGGATCTCCGCAGCTTACGCCCTCTCATGGGGTGAGCTGAAGAAACTCATGAAGGAAGAATATTGTCCTCCTCACGAAGTCCAGAAGCTAGAGAACGAATTTCGGGAAATCAAACAAACCGAAGGTGACAATGCGAGCTATACAGCAAGGTTCAAACAGCTTAGCATAATCTGCCCAAGTCAAGTCGACACTCCGAAGAAAGCTATCGCGAAGTATATTCGTGGCTTGCCAGAGTGTGTGGGCGATTTTGTCGAAGCTGCAAAACCTATTGCCATCGAAGAAGCCTACCGTTTAGCCGCAGAGCTCAACAGCAAACGAGTCGTGGACGGATTCTTCTCCAAGAAGCCTGTCAAACGAGCTCATCAAGCAATCATCATCAACTCGTCCGACGATTCCTCTGGAGAATCGGTCGATGGATCATCTGACAGCTCCTCGGAGGATTCTTCTAAGAATTACTCCGACAATGTTTCCGTCAAATCATCAGGCAAACCCGAGGACGACACTACATCAACTCCGGAAGCCCAACCGAGCCGCAAACGAAAGACCGTGAGCCCAGACTCTTCAACAACTGGACTGCCGCAACCCGAACCTCTCCGATCAGTCCCAGTTCAGTCACAACGCGCTTACAATGGATCTCATCCCCTGTGTTTCACATGCACGTATCATCACCCGCTAGAAGCAAAATGTCGCTATTGCGCAAATTGCAACTGGTATGGGCATTATACGTCGCAGTGCCGTACAGGACCGTAACCTGGAAGGAAGTCATCAGCAACCGCCGTCTCCGCAAGTTTCCACAACGACGTTATTTTGATCCTAATGTTGTTGTAATAATACGATTTATCGCTATCATTTCTGGAACTTATTTCATATATCATCGCATGTGGAATCTATTTCTCTTACAATCGAGCACTATCTAAACGCTAGCACTATGTACTATATTATGTATTTTATCCCTATAACACTCTTAGAATGAGGTACGGTATACGTGCAAGGGACAACTAATCACGGGTGCACACGGGATTATCTTGGTCAGTGCACGGAGATCGTAGTGAAGTTCTAATGGTGCCATAACGTTTAAAAGCACGGTCAAGGGTTTTGGCCGTGTCAACAAAGTGTGACACCAAAGCACGGGGCATAAGTAGTAGGGGTAACGCGGGGGTACGCTTTACCATACTACCGAAACTTCGTGAAGAAAGTGCCATGTGGAGTTGGACGTTATTAGACCTATTATACTATTATGGTTAATTTGACACTCTACCATCAATCACAAGGCGTAACAAAACTAAACCGCATCACTGCGAGGCTTCTCGTAAGTCCGCGTACACAAATTGCCACATCGATGAACTTAGGTAAGTTCACCCCGAAGAGTAATTGGAGCAACGCGAGACTGGTCGTAAAGTCTAGAACGCAACTTAATCGCAGTTTTGCCGGATCAATCTCGCAATCAAATCATTCGATAAGTGGCTCGAAATCGCAATCGCATCATGTGTTTGTCTAGAAATCTCTAACGCTAGTTGTTGTCAATTGTGTGAACTTCTATCAGCTGGTGTGGATCGTCTATTGTGGATTCGCTAGACGAGTATCGAGAATCACTCGCCGCCTTCCACTCTTAACGCGCCTCGCACCTAATCCACCAACTCGATACTCTTATCATGGTTCGCTATTACTTATCAATGCACGCATTCTACGTGTCATGTTAGCGCACAAGACCTCGCTTCACGAGACGAAACTAACAAGGTTGAAACATGGTGATGTTTTGACCATATTAGTTGACTTTGTGGAAAAAGGCCGTGTGGGCTAGCCTTAGTACTATTCGTGGTGTAATCAGTTCAATCAATCGTCTATCACTCGCAACGCAACAATCGTCGCTTATCAATCTGTTGAAATCTATTGTCTATCGATGTTCGAATGTTACTTGGAAGTCATCGCAGGTGGTGTAATGTTAGGGTGCATGACATTGCTTCACAAGATAAAACTAATATGGAAACATGGTGTTTGTCATATTAGCAAGTCTTGTGGAAACGTGCCATGCGAACTTCGTGTGGAATCAAATCGAAATCTCATTTACCCGAATCAAAACCGTGTCATTCGTTGCCCAACCAAGCATACCATATCAGCGTTATGCGACCGGACTACTCGCACCCGCTGCCTACGCTTGGTTTGCATCCAACTTATTTCTATTCAAAACTCGGACTAGCACCTCATCGCTAGGATCAAGGGAATCGAAATTCTATCTGTGTCTTATCGGCACGCATGACACTGCCTCATGAAACAGAGTTAATATGGGTAAAGCATGGTGGATACGCCGCTGGTACTTCCTATATATAAGTGTTTTAACCATATTAACGAACTTTTGTGGGAAGGTGCCACGTGGGGCCCGATGTAAGTTATTTTTCCATAGTATTAAGGAAAACCTATTTTTATAAAATTTTTACTAAAACCGTTGGACAAATGAAATTCCTTACAACATGGAGAAAACATTGAATCAGTTTGGCTCCGTGCCCAATGAAAATTTCATAAGTCCAATTCTTTTCTTAAAAACCTTTGCAATGACCGACAGGAATCTTCCCGAGAACGAGGGTTCGGCAGTCGAGTTCCGCTCGAACCCACGTTGTAGGAAAGTTTTCTTAAAACTTATTTTGCCACCTGATTCTTTTAAAATGTAAAACTCAAAACCTGTTATCAAATAACAAAACCCTCCACATAGCGCTGGTGTGGACATCAAAACGGTCGACACCGCGCCATGAGGAGATTTTTCTTAATTAACTTCGGAAATTAATCGAGTATTGGTAAGTTTAAAACGCTATAAAATTGTTTTTTTGTATGTGTTATCACTTCTAAGTAATCGAATCGTATGCTCTCTCTATTTTCACTCGCCAAATCGTAATCGATCGCTCGTTATCTAGACGCTAATAATCTCTACTCTCAATCGCATCAACCCTTACGACCCTACTATTGGATTAATTTCGGGACGAAATTTCCTAAAGGAGGGGATACTGTAACAACCCGCACCTTCGTGCGTTGTTACTACTCGACACACTCGTTACGCCTAGCACCGGAGATTCGGATCATAATGTAATCATACCAATTTTATCGCTAAATCGAAGTATAATCGAATAACTACGCATATTCTATCGCTATTACAAACCTATTTTGCATAACACTCACGATGATGTCGAATATGGGCCTAAACTACCCTTCTCGATGAGCGTGAGGTGTCAAAATGTGAGTAATCAACGCTAACGAGGGTTATCGGGTGAGTACTATGACTCTAACCGTCATGACGATGATGGCAATATGAGTAAGTGGTGCCCCGATAATCATTGTGGCACATCACATCGAAGAACGCACTCGAAGGCACGCGTAACTCGATCACCGCACTGAGAATTGGATACATAAATACGTATATACGGCCCTTTTGTGATTAATTATAATAAATAAATTAATAATTATATAAATATATAAAAATATGGCTTAAACCGTCGAAATCGCACCAAAAACGGGATCAAAAGGCTTCCGAACGGATCAATTCGATCAGACTAGTCCAATTGGTCAGACCGGCCCAATCAGATAGGCCAGTCCGATCGGATGGGCCAGTCCGATCGGATGGACCAGCCGATCGGATGGGCCAGCCGATCGACTGGGCCAGCCGATCGACTGGGCCAGCCGATCGACTGGGCCAGCCGATCCAACTGCTGTTTTGCCTTCCCTTCCCCTTCCTTGCCTATAAATACCCCTCCATTCCCTCCCAAACACTTGTGTTGCTGCTCCTAACCGACCAAGACGTTCCAGCCCTCAAATCTCTCGATTTCTTCCGATTCTTGTAAGTTTTCAACCCAAATCTTGTACTTTCTTGATCCAAATGCAATCCTTCATCTTTCTATCTTTCAAATCCCAATTTTCAACCGTGAAATCAACGGATTTGGGCTGTTCTAAGGTGATGTCACCACAAAGTTCTTCAAAGGTGATGTCATCCCATGAAGAACAACTCAGATTCGGATGATTTACGTACGATTCTTCACGAATCTCAACCAAATCAATGTTTTCCTAATCAAAGGGCCACGGATTTGGGATGTTCGGATAGATTTCATCACAAAGTTCTTATGAACTTCAAGTGTTGACTTCATATCATCAAGAACAACTCAGATCCAGGGCATTTCCTAAGTAAAATCAAGGTTTTTACATCAGATCTATACATAAATGATCGATTTCGAGTTAAACACGGAAAAACCGACAAAAACGACCAGTTCCGACGAACGGGGTGATTCCCGGCCGTTAAAACAGGTCGGAATTGACGGGATTTCAGTTGCTTAACGCCTCATCATAACGTCTCGACCCAAAACGCCGAAAAACGCTCGAAAAGTCATCGAAAACAGCCGAACAGGATGGCCAATCGAGTGGCCCAATCGATCGAACAGCTAGTCGATCGAACAGCTAGTCGATCGAGCAGCTAGTCGATCGAGCAGCTAGTCGATCGAGCAGCTAGTCGATCGAACAGCTAGTCGATCGAACAGCTAGTCGATCGAACAGCTAGTCGATCGAACAGCTAGTCGATCGAACAGCTAGTCGATCGAACAGCCATTCGATCGATCAGACTGTCCGATCGATCAGGACCAAGTCCATCCGACCGACCAGGCCCACTCGATCGAGTGGCCTGTTCGACTGGGCCAGCCCAATTTCACCATTTTGTCCGATTTTAACCCAATTTTGCCCGATTTCACGCAAATCGATACCGTTTAACGCATAGTAATCTATCACTCACATAAATTGTCTGAAATCAGGACATTCTCCGGCACCGATTCCGCAAACCTAACCGAATACGCGCTGTGAGTATACTTGACCCCTTTTATCGAATTTTGGGTGTAACATACGTTCCATAAAAACCAAACTTATCAAACGAATGATTTAATTGGACTATTTATCACTTGCGAATAACTGTTTGCATAGATATACGTGATGCTAGTACATGTATGCTAGGACTTATACTCGTGACGTCCCACCAAGACTAGTATAGTACTATTTCGCCCGACGGGGTCTAGTTATGCCATCAAGAGTCGAGCATCGAGGACTTAGCTGGTAGTATCAGTTTTGTGAGTATATATGTCGTGTATTACGTTTATGCATGTGGAAATTCGCAGCACTTTTAATCTATCATACTACACATATCAAACCTGTATACTCGCCAATACTTTTGTATTGACAAAGTTTTAACGTATGTTGCAGGTTTAGCCGAAGTTTACATCAAATCAAGCTAGGAAGTCTAGAAACGCATCTAAAATCTAGGTTGTCGGATTTGAATTGTTCGAGAGGACAAGAAATCCGTGATAACTTACGTGATTGTATTGTTTGTTAGTATGGGATGACAAATGTAATAAATATTATCGCAATATAGTTGTTATGGATTCTCTTGAGCAATCTGATTCGCCTAGTGCCGCGCCCCGATGATTCCGCCATCGGTTGGGGTGTGACAGGCTGATGGAAGACCTCACTGCAAGGTCTGCAAGAAACCTCACTCCGGGAAGTGTAGGTTTGCGTCTGGTTCACAGTCGCAACAAAAGACTCCATCCTGTGGGCTATGCAAGTCCAAGGATCATAAGACAGTGGAGTGCAAAAAGATAAAGGACGCAACCTGCTTTAATTGTAACGAAAAGGGGCATATAAAGAGTAATTGCCCGAAGTATGCCAAGAAGGCGGAGGAGACTAAGAAATCAAATGCGAGAGTTTTTCGCTTGGATGCAAAGGAAGCGGTTAAGGACGACAATGTGCTTACAGGTACTTTTCTCGTAAATAATATATTTGCAAGAGTACTATTCGATTCTGGCGCTGATAAGTCCTTTGTAGACCAGAAATTTTGCCAACTACTAGATATGCCAATCAAAACCCTTGACATGAAATACGAAGTAGAGTTAGCAGACGGCACGATAGAAACCGTCTCTACTGTTTTAGAAGGATGTGAAATATCCATTAGGAACCATTCTTTTCCTTTATCTCTACTTCCTTTCAAACTTGCGGGTTTTGACATTGTGCTAGGCATGGACTGGTTATCTCGTAATCAGGCCCAAATCATTTGCGGCAAAAGGCAAATAGTTTTAAAGACTCCGAGTGGTGAATCTCTTATCATTCGAGGGGATACGCATTACGGATTGCCCGAAGACGCATCTATGCTGAAAGCTTCAAGATGTTTAAACAGAGGCTGTGTAATTTACATGGCTCAGGTAATAGTTGAAGAACCAAAGCCGAAGATCGAGGATCTCCCTGTCATTTCTGAATACCCCGAGGTTTTTCCTGAAGAACTACCTGGTTTGCCACCAGATAGACAAGTGGAGTTCAGAATTGACATCATTCCTGGAGCAGCTCCGATAGCAAGAGCACCTTACAGATTAGCTCCGACGGAAATGAAAGAACTGAGGACCCAGTTGGATGAACTGCTGGCGAAAGGTTTTATCAGACCTAGTTCATCTCCCTGGGGAGCTCCTGTCCTATTTGTAAAGAAGAAGGACGGATCGATGCGGTTGTGCATCGACTATAGAGAGCTGAATAAAGTTACCATAAAGAATAGATATCCTTTACCAAGGATCGATGATCTATTCGATCAGCTGCAAGGAGCAAGCTACTTCTCCAAGATCGACTTAAGGTCGGGTTATCATCAACTAAGGGTCAGAGATGAAGATGTACACAAGACTGCATTTAGGACTCGCTATGGTCATTACGAGTTTCTAGTGATGCCTTTTGGGCTCACAAATGCACCGGCTGCGTTCATGGATCTCATGAATCGCGTTTGCAAGCCATACTTGGACAAATTCGTCATAGTCTTCATCGACGATATCCTTATCTATTCCAAGAACCAAGCTGACCACGAGAAGCACCTCCGTTGCATTCTCGAATTACTACAGCGTGAGAAACTCTACGCCAAATTCTCGAAATGTGAATTCTGGCTACGAGAGGTTCAATTTTTAGGACACGTTGTGAGTGAGCGTGGTATCCAAGTGGATCCCGCTAAGGTAGAGGCAGTCATGAACTGGCAAGAACCCAAGACGCCTACCGAAATCCGTAGTTTCCTGGGGTTAGCAGGATACTACCGGAGATTTATTGAAAATTTTTCAAGGATTGCTGCACCCTTGACTTCTTTGACCAAGAAGAAAGAAAAGTACATTTGGGGCCCAAAGCAGCAAGAGTCCTTTGAAATACTGAAGCAGAAGCTAAGCAACGCACCTGTGTTGACCCTACCGGAAGGTACAGATGAATTCGTAGTCTACTGCGATGCATCACACACACAGGCATGGGGTGTGTGCTTATGCAGAAGGGCAAGGTGATTGCCTATGCTTCAAGGCAATTAAAGGTGCATGAAAAGAATTACACCACCCATGATTTGGAGTTGGGTGCCGTTGTATTTGCACTGAAGTTGTGGAGGCATTACCTTTATGGTATTAAATTTGTGATTTATTCTGATCACAAAAGCCTCCAGCACCTGTTCAACCAGAAGGAGTTGAACATGAGACAACGCCGTTGGATGGAAACCCTGAATGATTATGACTGTGAAATCAGGTACCATCCCGGCAAGGCGAATGTAGTCGCCGATGCCTTGAGCAGGAAAGAAAGGGTAAAACCCATTCGAATCAATGCCAAGAGCATTGAAGTTAAAAATAATTTGATGGAAAGGATAATAGCTGCGCAGCGTGAGGCTGTGTTGGAAGCTAATTATCCAAATGAAAAGCTAGGAGTAACTGAGGAGCAGTTGACTCTTAGCAAGGATGGAATTCTTAGGCTGAATGGACGTATATGGGTTCCAATTTATGGGGGACTACGAGATGTTGTTCTCCAGGAAGCCCATAGTTCCAAATACTCAGTCCATCCGGGTGCAGATAAAATGTACCAAGACTTAAAGGCAAATTATTGGTGGATAGGCTTGAAAAAGTCTGTAGCCGCCCACGTAGCAAAGTGCTTGACTTGTGCTCAAGTCAAAGCCGAGCACCAAAAGCCATCTGGCTTGCTACAACAGCCTGAACTTCCCGAGTGGAAGTGGGAATGCGTAACTATGGACTTCATAACCAAGTTACCCAAAACCAGGAAAGGAAACGATACAATATGGGTCATAGTCGATAGGCTGACTAAATCAGCTCATTTTCTACCCATTAAGGAGACATATAGCTCCGATATGTTAGCCCAACTTTATGTTGATAAGATTGTAGCCTTACACGGCATACCTGTGTCTATTATCTCCGACAGGGATACTAGATACACATCTCACTTCTGGAAAAGTTTCCAGCAATCTTTGGGCACGCGTTTAAATTTTAGTACGGCTTACCATCCACAGACGGACGGTCAAAGTGAGCGTACTATCCAAACGCTAGAAAACATGCTTCGTGCATGTGCGATCGATTTAGGTGGTAACTGGGATAAAAATCTACCCCTGATCGAATTCTCCTACAATAATAGCTACCACACCAGCATAAAGGCTGCGCCTTTTGAGGCATTATATGGTAGGAAATGTAGATCGCCTGTTTGTTGGGCGGAAGTAGGAGAGGTCCAATTGTCGGGACCAGAGATTGTTTTCCAGACGACGGACAAGATTGTCCAGATCCGGGAACGTCTCAAGGCTGCCCGCGATAGGCAGAAGAGCTACGCTGATCCCAAGCGTAAGGATTTTCACTTCGAAGTGGGTGAAAAGGTATTACTTAAGGTGTCACCCTGGAAGGGGGTGATGCGTTTCGGCAAGAAGGGCAAGCTGAGTCCGAGATACATAGGGCCTTTTGAGGTCATTGAACGAGTCGGATCAGTTGCCTATAAACTAAACTTGCCTGAAGAGCTCAATGGAATTCACAATGTGTTCCACATCTGCAATCTCAAAAAGTGCTTCGCCGACGAATCGTTGGTGATTCCACACACAGATGTGCATATAGATGAGAGCTTAAAGTTCATAGAAAAACCTTTGTCGATTGAAGATCGACAGGTGAAGAAGCTTCGCAGAAAGCACGTACCGATTGTAAAAGTCAAATGGGATGCTCGTAGAGGTCCTGAATATACGTGGGAAGTCGAAGCTACAATGAAAGAAAAATACCCCTATTTATTTGAGTAAATCTCGGGTCGAGATTTATTTTAAGGGGGTGAGGATGTAACACCTCGAATTTTTGTGTCCAATGATGTGTTAACACGTGTCATTTGTTTACACGTGGCATCTATAATAAATAAAGGACTAATTTTGACAAACCTTGAAAGTATATAAATTCGAGGGTTATAAATGTCAACAAGGGTAAATATACTGTATAGTATCCCTAAATAATGCTTAAACCTTCAAACGAATAAATTATAGATCGTACAAAAACAAAACGCGGAAGAAAGTGAGAGATTACAAACTACAGGGGTTAACTGTGTCAACATGTTTAATAATACCTCTAAGTGACCCTTTAACGTTCCAAAGACTTTGTAACGGTATTAGACCCTCACTAAAATAATATATATGAATTTCGCGAAGTTTCGATATGAAACGAGAAAGTTACAATCAAATTCGTAGAAGAAGGGTTAAAAGCGTCAACAGTGAAAGTTAAGGCTTTCCAATATAATTAATAAATAAACCGGGGACTTAATAATGCGGGTAAATAACACGAGGCCCCTATCGGTAAATAACCGAGGGCCAAACCGCAAAGTTACCCCTTCAAAACCGAAAGGTCAGGTGAATCATTACGAAAGATTTCGTTATTAATGGCCAGATTCTGTAATCATTACAAAAAGATTTGAAAATCCTGAAATCTTAACCTTAGGCGGCCCGCGTGAAGGTTAAGGATTAGTTGAGGCGGGCCGCGAGCCTCCTTTGTTTCGCGTCTGTTATTTGATCTTTAGGCGACCCGCATTAAAACGCATGGGAACTCCCATGCGGGCCGCGTAAAGTGCCCAGATGCAGAATATTGATGTTTTCTTGACTTTTGGAGTCTTGAACGATCAAAAACCAACAAATGGGGCATGGGCACCCTATGCTCAACCCATAACACTTAGGGGACACCTACCATCACCTCTGGTCTGATTGTAGTGCTTGTAATGATCAATGAGGCTTGGCATTGGCTATAAATAGCATGCCTTAAGTTCATAATATTCACACAACACAAAACTCACCTTTCTGATCATTCTAAGTGCTCTCAAGTCTTCTTCTCTGCTCCATATTCAAGTACTAACTTCTGTAAGTTACCTTGATCATCCATAGTTCAGTTTATGCTTAGTTTTTAGCTAAAAACCAAACCGTCGTAACTACGGTTTGACTTTACAATAAATCAGTAATGGTTCAGTCTTATGACGAATCAAAAATGGTTATGAGTTGGTATTTATGTGGGTATTAAACCTCTAAAATGGTTCCCCCTGATCACCACTCTAACTATGTCAAATATCGAGTCAAACGTGCGGTTAAAAAGTCAACAGAAAGCTATTTTAGCGATTTATGCATAATCTGTAATGTATATGTTATGGAACCTGTTTTGACAATCATAAAACATGATAATAAGTATATAAACTTGTTTGCGCTCGTTTGAATCGATCATTTACTACATTGAACCGGTTCGGAGCCGAAAGTCGCATAAGTTTGACTTTTACTTTGACTTCAGTTCTGACCCGTTTTAGTGAGGTATAAATATACCTTAGGACTCTCTTAGGACCAGGTCACATGTTGGTATACGCCTCTGTGGTCGGTTCATGAGTTATCCAAGTCTTTTACGTATTTCCCGTCATTCGCCTAAAAGTTGACCGTAACGGCCTTTTAAAATTAAAACGAGTATTTCGGACACGTGAACGGACCAAAACCTTGCTTATTAAATTATAAGCATGTCCTTAAAGTTTCACGTCAATCCGAGGTCTAGAATGAGAGTTATGCTAAAAGGCGCACTTTTAAGAAAGTTTTGTAATTAACGGCGCAATTAGCATAACGCCCATCTAACCCAAGTTTTCATCACCAAAACTTTTACCCACTGTGGTAAAATAATATTTTGGGAATTTTAAAGATTTTTAATAAATTTTACCTTGCTCATAACCTGCGGTTATGGCTACGGTTCGGTAAATACCGAATATGCCCTTTTTGGCCAAAACGGGAGTTCTACAAGGTCTTTTGACCCGATTCCAGTTGCCACTGGTTTTAAATAATAAATAAAGTATTTTAAGCTTTTTAAGCTGTTCGGGAAACTCAGATTTCCTGTAGAACTCGAAAATCCCTTTTAGAGTCTTTAAATGACCGACAAGTCCCTACGGGGCATAATATTAACTTAAACTCGTTACGGGCATTACGGAAGGTATCCTACTGATACCAAAATACTTTTAAGGCATATTGACTTAGGAAATAAGCGTAGGACACTTATGGTTAACCGTTTCGCCGGTTTGCGCACACGGTACGGCTCATGAAACTAGTTTTCGTGCAATAGCCGATATGGGTCAAATTATATTATTTGAACCCCAAAATCCAGAGTATGAACTATAAACCCATATAAAACAAGGCACTGAACTTGTTGGGTCCAACTCATACTCCATTCTCGGTTTTCGCCTTTTCGTGCGAATTAACCATATCTATATATCGGAATCAACCGGTTTAAGCTACGGCTAATACAAGGACCGTTAGGATTCTAAGAGGTTAATTAAAACCTTCGTTCCAGATTAGGAGCCCCAGTAAAAGCTATCGGTGACTTGATCTAAATTAAGGATTAATACTTGCAAAGGTAAATACTTTAACTTATTTCCCCTATATGGGCTTGGGTTACGGTATATTAATACCGCTTGATTGAGCATTATATAATTCCATCGCTTAGGTGGTTAATTGATTAAATATGATCGGCTCATTTAAACAGTTTTGTTACTTATAAGCCTTTGGGGGGTTTAATGACCGTTGTACCGGATATCCTTGGCATCATTTTACGAAATGGCCACGACCATCGACATCCCGGTGTAGGCGTACACCCGGTATAAAGTGTCGACATTAAAATTAAAAGACGTAGCCGTTGGTTTTCATACTACGGTTTTACGCAAACGTGGTGTGTCTATAAATCTTTAACCCGGCACGACCCAGGCTACTGAACGCATAAAAGAACATGTAAAACGTTCACACGATCATTATGAATTTTCCCAAGTTATAAAAGAGTTTGTGCCTTGTGCATTCAAATCAATTTTAATAAACATTTTCAAATGTGTCAGTTGAATGTATTTACCAGTGTAAACTGACGTATTTTCCCCAAAAAGATTAAGTGCATGTACCTAAACGTAATTGGCTGGTATTAGCTCCCTAGCGTCGGGATAAGTCTCGCAAGCTTGATTGCAGTATCTGATGGAACAATATTTATATCTATTTACGATCCACTGTGGATATATCCAACCCCTGTAATACATTTTGATATTACAATCAGAGGTTGAAATTTATATATTTATCTTATGCTTCCGCTGTGCATTATATGATTGTGTGGTTTGACTATATTGTTGCCAACATCGTCACGTTAATCCCCCACCGGGCCCACCGGTGAGACACGTGGAAAACGGGGTGTGACAAGTGCTGTAAAGAAGGTTGCATATCCTAGGTTAGTTTTTGTATATTCTACAAAACCTAGTTTAATACCCATTCGGTGGCCGCGGTTTTTTAGTGTTCGGTATAAGTTGAAGAGAAGACCCAATAGATCACTTCTGACCCATTACATGTTCAACCAAGCCTTCAAAGTTTACACCTCTCACTTGTTAGATATCATATAAAATACCATCCAATCCGAAGAAATCGCCACCTCTGAACCTGGTTTTAAAAAGCGCGCCTAGGCACAGGGCCTGGGGCTTTTTTGCTCAGCGCCTTGTGTAATTACAGGAAGCGACCAAAAGGTGCATTTTCTGATGGTTTTTGGGGGCTTTTTGGCCTGAGGAGCACGCCTCATGTATAGATACCGAACAGGACCGTACAGGTGTTTTCGATACCAGTACTGGCTCGATACCGGTTGACACAACAAATAACTCAAATCGACCCAACTATAAACAAATGGGTACAAACGGTGACATGTAAGTGGGTGTTTAGATGTGCTTTTTAAAAGTGATTTTCCATTACTGAATGAATGAAATTAGTTTTTTAGTAATAATATATATGTACCAGGTATGATGGGAAAAAAGATCCCGATCTAGCGTTGAAATCGCTGTCGCTTGATTTCGTCGGATCACCTTTTTCACTTGCTTAGCAGCACAAACAACCTATGCAAATCACAAAAATCAAATGCGTCCCACCATTTTACGAAGAAAGGATTCTAATTTCTAACTAAATAACCTAAATATGATGTATTTGCAAATGATATTCGAAAGTTGAGAAAATACTTTAACCAACCAATTGTTGAAACAGTTGGTATCAAAATCAACTGAATAACAAAAAAATCATGTGACTCTCCCAACAACACTCCTCCTTAATCGCTCTCAATATCAACTGCTCCTCAATCGTCGATTGTAACAGCAGCATACTATCTGTAATAATCGAAATCGAAACACACAGAACAAATTAAATTACCTCGAATCAGTTGTAAACCCACCTCGAATCCACCATCACCGTCGTCATCAGCGGCGGACCTTCAAAGCCGCTGCCGTGTCTCAAAACCCTAGAAACAACCGTTGTTATCGCCGGAGTTTGACGATGTTCCTTCATGAGCCCTCTCTTCTTTATGCCACCCCCACTTTCTCTCTGTTAGTTTTCATGCGTGATGGGTTTCAGGGTTTGTGAACAACGGGCGGTGGGTTTTTTACTGGGTTTTGGATGCGAGGCAAATGCCATTGATAGATTCCGTACATGTGGCATGTAAAAGGTTTGCCCTGGTTGACACCAGGAGTCACTTACTATTCATTCGGTGTTTTTTACTGGGTTTTGGATGCGAGGCAAATGCCATTGATAGATTCCGTACATGTGGCATGTAAAAGGTTTGCCCAATAGATGGTTGACACCAGCAGTCACTTACTATTCATTCGGTTTCTCTATTATCATATATAGATTTGTCATAACTTTTTGAAAGAGTATAAATCACCAATAGTCATATAAGCAATGTTGACCCATAATGTTATTTTCTACAAGCAACATGTTCATCCATTTGGAGTGTAGTGAGAGATTAAGAACTTTTGTTACGAAGAGCAAAAATGGATAATATTAAAAAATGGTCGTTCAAAATCAGTTAGAAACCGTTACGAAGTATATCAATCATAAGCACCTTGATCAGTGATCAAATGGCAGAACGACTCACTCTAATGGCTTGTCCTAGTGATCTCGCTTTAATATCGCTTAAATGAGTCAATGTTCGGCTCGAGCTCGACTCGCCAATGTTATCATCATTATTATTAGATTATATATAAAAAAAATAAAATGTTGTTTGGCAGTGGCGGATCCATGATTTTTTTTTCTATGGGTTCATTTTTTTTTTTCATAGTCAAATTTCTCACAATTAAACGTAGGAGTTTTCGGGTCGAATCGAGTCGGGTCGCGGAGCATACCAAACCTTGATGACTTTCTTTTCAATAATCGTTTACACTAGCCTTATAATTCAAGTTCTAACAAAAAAAATCACAAATTCTAAGTACATATTCACATAACACCAAGTATTCAAACATCCAGAGTGTCACACCCCGACCACGTAGAACATACAAAACGTGGCGGAAACGTCGGGGAGTGTTGTAACAGAATCAATTGTTTCAAATCCATGGCAATTGAAGTTTCGTTTTATTGATCAGATATGAAAGTATACATTGTTTAAACAAGAACCAAAGAGTACATGACATGAATTAACTAGTTCTTGTCTCGTTTTAAGTCACTAAGGCACAAGTCCGCCTAAGTATGTCTTGATAAGTCCTATGCATCATCTCCTGAAAACACATGTGAAAATAGGTACGTCAGCATAAAAATGCCTGTGAGATACATTGGTTTTTTTTTTTTATAGCCGTTCAAAAAAAAAAAAAAAAAAAAGATACATTGGTTTTGTGAAAAAGGAATTCATGACTTATGTTTGAGAAAATGTTTAGTCATGAACCTTGTAATTTGCTTTGTCTTGTAAATCATTTGAAAAACGATAAGATCAGATGATATGTATAACTAAGAGAACACTGTATGGTTAAGCGGATAACCATGTAAAATGTGTTTGTATAAGATAAGTTGTTTGTAAAACAATGTCTCGTGAAAAGTATGTTATTTGTATAAAATGTCATATGTCTCAAATTGAAATGATTCAAATAACGCTACGATATGTAATACCATACAAACACTTATATATAGGAAGTACCAGCGGCGTATCCACCATGCTTGTATCATATTACACACGCCTCGTTACTTAATCCCTTACTCAAACCAAACCATCAAGATGAAATGTTTAACAATTTCGGAAATGTTTATGTATAGTCAAATGTCTATTGTCAAATGTAAATCATGTCAATGGATACAACTGGTTTACACGGTTCAATGGTTACAAACGGTTCATATAATCGAAGGGTTAAGACGGTTCACATAGTCAAATGGTTACAACGGCTCAAAATGTAGTATAATGTGTTCATATGCTGGATGAGCATATGCAACAGAAATGCAATGTAACACAATGTACTCACCTGAGATTGCTTTGGAGTTCTTGTATAATAACCAGATAATGCTAAAGATCACGGGATATCAAACGGCACCTAATAGGTAGCTATGTTAATATACCGGACCAAATCGGAAGGATCGGATAGTACGCGGGTTCGTAAACCAAACGAGTATGGAGACTCGTGTAATATGGTTTAACAAAGCCTACATACTAAAATGAAACTTAACCTAAGTGCTTACGGTCCATCACGACCCGTTTAGGTAGCTTATGCTACCCTAACGCGTCGTTCGCGTAGAACGCGTTCGGAACGTCTAACATCGCGACCACAAGGTATAACCTCGGAAGGTTATTGCTATGGTCACCTAATGTGTTTGGTCGGATCCTAATAATTGACCAAATGGGTCGGGTTCGAAAGTATAAGCGATGGTTTAGATCGCTTACCTTACGACCCTATATAAGCGCTAAACTAAAAGTGACGAGCTAAGCATGTTAAAACATGCTTAACTAAGTTTAGAAAACAGGTTTGGTATCAAAACAAACGGTTTTGATACTCACGAGTAGTTTGGTTACAAAATATGCAAGAATGCACATTTTGGCCGAAACTACGACTCGTCACTGAGCCTAGATAACGTGGTAATCAGTAGGTATAGTCACTACGGACTATAACCATCGTGATCACGCTCACGTTATGAAGTTCCATGAACTTCGTTTTGACCATAGGCTGGTCAATGCAGAAAGTCAACAAAACGTTGACTTTCGGACTCGAAAAGCGAATAAAAGAGCGAAAGAATACTTACGGAGGGTCCCCGAATGCTAATCTAGATCAAAATGGCTCAGGTATGAAACAAAGGTTCCAACTTAGAGCTCTTGATCAGATTGTGTGGGTTTTTGCAACAAGGGGGGGTATTTATAGGAAAAGCATAACCGTTAGGATCGTTTATCGAATATCATGCCACGATCTCGCCCGTACACTTGACAAAAATATGGTGGTTACTGAAAATGGCCTTTGGCCTTTGATTGGGTGAAAGGGCATTGCCCTTGATCGAACGAAAGGCCAACTGCATTGAATGCAAACATTGAATCTGGTCTGACAGTCCCACGCGCCCCGCGTAAAGGTTGGCCTTACCTTTACGCGCCCCGCCTGAGGGTCACAGATCAGAATTTTCAATTTTGGTCCCTGCACTTCAGAAACACGTAATTTGGCCCATTTTGGCATGTTTAAGCCCCGTTAACCTCATTTCAAGGCTCTAAGATGAAGTTAAAGTGTAGGGGACTTGAAATATGCTCAAAAATATTCCGGATGTCGGTTCGTTTGGCCGTACGATCGCGATGTTCGCTTAATTACGACGGAATGCGCATAAGCGCGAAAGACGATCCAAATGACGCGACGAATGGATTTTTCTCATGCCAAACACTAAGGCATAATATTATAATGCTTACATAAATTTTTGGATGTCCGGATGTATTCAGAACGTAAGTTATGCGCGAAAGTGCAAACTTGTGCACTTTTTGACACTTTTAGCCCCTGAATGATCCAAAAGTTTGTTTTAGCATACCAAACCCCTCAAAGCCTATTTCTAAGCTATGTAAAGGATATTTATGGTATGTTTAACTTATGGACATGTTCCGGAATGTTCGTTACAGTTCAAATTGGCATACTTTCGCAGTTTGTCAAGTTTAGTCCCTGTAAGCGAATTAACTTGTTTTTGCCATACTGAAGCCTTCAAAACTTTTTTCTAAGTTATGTAAAGGTTATTTAAGGTATGTTAAGCATATGTTGATGTTCCGGAGTATTTGTCGCATTAAACTGAGTACGTTTACGCACCAGTTTGCGTATAATTCTCCAGAAAGCGTTGTAGAGTTTGAAATTGAACAAGAATTGATATGTGCAAAAGATACACATATTTATACAAGATCCCAAGTATGAAATACAGGCTTGGTATTTGTTTGATGGTCGTGGTGACACAGGTGTCACACAGAGCACCCAACTCAACAAAAAGATGTAGCCTCTGTTGTTATTCTGGTGTTGTTTGTGGGCTGCAACTGTTTTTTTTTTCTGACTTTGGGCCAGCGAAATAAATTATATAAATAATGAGAAATACTAAAGCATCACCTCGAACCCGGGACCAATAGTTTAGAAAGCAACGACTTGACCACCAGAACAGTTGTTCATCTTTATCTATGGGTTCATCCGATATATTATTTATGGGTTCACTACAGTTTTTTATATAAGCGTTCTGTTAAAATTTTGAAACTCAGTGGGTTCGGGTGAACCCGAAACTCACTATGTAGATCCACCCCTGTTGTTTGGGCTCGTTTAGGCTCGATAACTAAACGAGCTCTATTTCAGGCTCGAGCTCGTTAAAGCTCGGCTCGTTCAAGCTTTTAACTGAGCCAATAATGAATAGTTCTCGAGCCTTTGGGTTTTTTTACACCTCTATTTGATCCTAGGTTTTGTTTTGAAAGGTTAAATCTTCTGATGAAAAGGAGGTTGACTTGGAGGGGGGGGGGGTTGTAGTGGGTGGGGTGGTGATGGTGATAGATGTGGTGGGTGGTGACACTTTGAGATGGTAGAGAGAAAGATAAGTGTGTGAAAGAGAGTTGTGATTTTCTTTTTAATATATAAATAAATACTAAATAATAAGATATGGTGGAAAAAGACATAATTTCCTCTCATATGAGGGGCAAATGATTGTTTTTAACGTTGCAAATGGATGTTGTGTTTGGGCGTGAAGTGAAATTGAGATAAGTTAAATAGATCAGTGAGGAAAAATGACACTTTTAAAACCATTGGGGCAAAACCATTAAAACAATCAAACCACAAGAAGTTTAATCGAATGTTGTTTTGAAGGTGTTTTTGTTGCCGAAAGTTTGATAGGAATGTTTCTCCTCTTAGGGTGTAAGGGGTGCATGTCTAAGGGGATTAGACAATGTTTCCCCCCACCCAATCATGTTGTGCCATGTAATTTGCCTCTTATTTTGCCTATTGCCCAAAAAAAACATAAGAGGTGCATGACTAAAATTAGATTAGACAAACTAATTAAAAAAAAAACAAAATAAAAAATCATTGGTTGAATACTAGTGGTCCCCACCCAACGTTCATCACCTTTTCCCTTCCCCCATCGGCAAAGTCTCCACGATTTCCCTTCCCCCATCGGCAAACCCAAGTGGGGCGGATGTACCATATAAGAAGGGGTAGCCTCCGCTACCCCTTGGCGATCTGACGTTTGTGTAAATTTTGGAAAAATTTGACATTTTTAACGTTTTTTCGATTTTGTTACCCCTTTCTTTTAAGATGTTACCCCTATGAAAGTTTTCTAGATCCGCCACTGAACCCAACCTTAGTGGCGGTGTTGCCTATCGGTAAAAGACTTGCCGAATGTCTTTCCCGAACCACACCGTACACCGTTAGTGTTTGTTTAAAATTTCATATGAAACTTTTAATCGATTGTTGTTATTGGTACTGATTTCCTTTCAAGTTATTTGTGGTAGAGAGAGAGATGGGCCCTATCTCTTTAATTATTTTCTAACTAGGTTAGTTACCCGTGTGATACACGGGCTGAGATAATATATTATGTAAATAGATGTTACGAAATAAACTACATGAAACATGGGTTAGAAAATACAAAAATTGTAATCAGAAGTAATGCTTACATGAACTTTGTAACTAACTGTCTTTATTTTGTTATTGTCATTGTTATTGTTATTGAGGTTGAGATTCATTTATCATAAATGAAAAAAAAAAAAAAAACATAATTGTTAAAACAGAGTTTTTAAAAACTAAAAAAGACCATGGAGTCAAGATTGTTTTAAATTAAGATTGCAATTTAGAGTCCCAGTAATCATCTTTTGAGCATTTGAGTAAACTTAATGATAGTACTCTAATTACTTGAAAAGAGACATAATTGCCAATACGTAAGCAATTCAAACATATTAAACATGTAGTTGTAGTATAAGCAAAATAAATATTCAAATAGTAAGCAATAAGTAAAATTCTAAAGAGAAATCATATGTAAAAACTAGATTTTTGCCTTCGGCCGCGCGTTGCGTTGGCAACGGCTTAGTTGTTTATAGCTGGCAACACATTATATAATCCATTAACTATACGAAAACGCGTGTGTCGATGTATCCGATCTAAAGCATTGCGTTTACAAAAGAAACGGAATCAAACCCGGGTTGGTTCGTTTAGTGAGGGTTCCACCTAACCACTACACCGCCCTTACCTTCAAGACTTAGTAATGTCAAACGTACAGGAACTCGAATTTGTAGCGTCGAATGAAAGTGTATTCTATTTGACCCGACTCGTTTGCGAACAAAGTTGACGTTAAAACGTAAACCAAACGAAAACATACGTAAAAATAAGCATGAAAGCATATTATATTTGACCAGACTCGTTCCGAAAAAAAAAACTATGTTGAAACATGAGTTTTGTATCATTAACGCAGAAACGTGAAACATGAAAATGCATTATATATAGACTCGTTTTCGAAAAAATTGTCAAAATGAAAGAATGGAGGGTTAGTTCTTTTGTCAATTAAAAATTACAAAATATTTAAAAAAAAAAAGAGAATATGGAAATTGAAAGAATGCAACCATTTGACCATATCAACGTCTCATTTAGTCACAGCCAAACAATTGAATATTAAAAAGAAAAGGGATGAAGAGGGAGCCAAACAATTGAATATTAAAAGAAAAGGGATGAAGAGGGATCGAGGCTAACAATCAATGGAAAGTATGATGGCCAAAGTGTTAAAGAAAAGGAGGATCAAAAAGGTAAAAGTCACCGACCTTTAAGTTTAAGATTATATAAATGCACACTTCTCCAATACAATGAGTCAACGATTTGAATAAATAGGTCAATAAGAAAAATATATGCTTGTTTATACAATGGCGAGAAGGTCTCAAGAAAGATCCGCCCATCCGCACAAGCCCATAACGGGCGATTGGCATGATCTGGTTTAAGTTCCAGTTTTGTACATCTTACCCTACTCAAACCCTGCGTTAGCTTTGCTATTGGTGAGATTTACTGAGTATGATGATGATGTATTTTGAACCTTGATAATCCACCACATTTCATTTTTCATCTGATTATCATTACACCAGGCATGTTCATTATTAATCATCCTATTATATTTGCATACATATTATTAAAAAAATACATTATATTATACATATATTATACATATATTAAGAGCATTCATATTCTATCCATCAAAATATGTGAGGGGGAGTTTTTATATTATAAAGGGTATAAAAAGTGGCTGTGAGTGAAGGAGAGAGAAAATATTACTGTTCATCTGTATATTTGAGGGGACACTGTTCACCCACTATAATTTTTTTAATATATATTGAAAGTGGTTGTGAGTGAAGGAGAGAGAAAAATGTAATGATAATATTATTTAATTGAAAGGGAGAGAGAAAAAGTATTTGTTTTTAGTAAAAATATATTGATATACGAATTGTTTTTTAGTGGAATGTATGTATAATTTGATGGATTGGATGTGAATGCTCTAATAAGACTATCCACATCAAGGATGTTTATAGGTAATTCTTGGCTTATGTGGAGGGCATTTGTAAGAGGGATGAATTAGTGGGTGTTGTAGAGGATGACATGGAGGGTGTTCATTCTTAAGGATTCTTGGGGAAGAATGGTGAAGAATGGGAAATGGTGGGTCCTTTTTTTTTTATTTAGTTTAAATTTAATAAAATAATTATAATAAGGTTGTTTGTGGGAAGTATATATATGTTATTGTTGTGGGTAAAAAGTGTTTGTGGGAAGAATAAGTGAAAAACTGATGTGGCCGGCTGATTAGGCTGTTTGTAGAAAAGATAGCCTTTCACTGATGCGAATAGTCTAAGAGAAGCGAATAAACAGTTATAAAGGGCATTGAAGGAATTTCACATCATTATCAAAACACGTGTCACCTTCTTTCTTTGCCACCATAGATTATCTATTCATCTTCACCAAAATTTCATTAACATTGCACGGAGAAAAACCAGCAAATCGGAGTGAACCGGAAACGTGAGAGAAAAAGATACGAGGATGAGTAATGCAGCGGCGAGCCACCGGAAAACGACGGTCGTACTGGGGTTTGCGGTCACCGCAGCGGTGGTCAACAGTCACGCTCAAGTGTTGGCTAGGGTTTCGGTTGCCGTTTCAGGCAGAAACCGATGGTGACGGCGGTTAGGGTATCACAACAGTGATGAAGATGGCTTCAAGAGGCTCCAGTTGTGATTGATCTCTGTTTAACTCCGGCAAGAATTCCGGTAATCCTCGCTGTAATTTCATGTGTCTTTCACAGATCGATTTTCGATGTTTTAGTTTAACCTATTTTTAGTGTTGCAGAACTCCAGTGAATATTCTAATTTTGCAGCTCTTGATTCGGACGACTATGGCGACTGTTGGAGGTATAAGTGACCCCAAGGGAGTTCACTTCAGAACAGAACGATTTCGACAAGCTTCTTCAATTTGCCTTCATGAAGGTATCGTATCTTTGTCTTTCTGATTTTAGGGTTTCAAATTTGGGGCGAAATTCATGGTTTCAAGGTCTGTGGAATTCATTTTTGGAGCAGGTGGTTGTAGGTACAATGTATTAAATTGAAAGGGTAGCAAATGATGGTTGTGAGAAAAAAAACTTATGAAGCTATAGTTTGATGGAAGCCCTAGATGAACTCCACCAGCTACACCACCCATTTTGAGGTACGGTAACTAATTTCATCTAACCTATTCGACAGTCTCATTTGTAGGTGTTGGTGAAACTGACAAAAGGATAGGTTTAACCAATATCAATGTGCAGAATACCTCCCTCCCTTGCAGAAGTTTTTACAGCTTGAAAAAATAACGATACATGTATATTTCTTCAATTTTAATAAGCGAAGGTGATTAACAGTGGTCGTAGTTAGGGACTATGTACATAAACTACATATTGTAGCTAACTTGTCTTGGTTCAGTTTTTGCTAAAAAAAATGTTCCTTTGTGCATATTTTCATGCATTGTGTATCTTCTGTATATATATGGAACATATTTCTTGAGGAATCTAAAGTGCTTTCTTTAATATGAAGGTGAAAGGATGTTAGAAACTCGGGCCCTTGTCTTAGTTGATGGTGG
Organism: Helianthus annuus; assembly: GCF_002127325.2. Taxonomy (NCBI): domain Eukaryota; kingdom Viridiplantae; phylum Streptophyta; class Magnoliopsida; order Asterales; family Asteraceae; genus Helianthus; species Helianthus annuus. Next base: position 5,068,905 of record NC_035443.2, read on the forward strand.
ACTTTGTTGCGATGGATGCGTTTGATAGGTAAGTAGTTGCATTAATTAAATAAAAAAGTTGGTTATCTATTTAACTTATAGTTATGCTTAATCTGACCTAGGTCATTGTTTGTATTTAACTGTGTGTTTGGTTATGTTATTGATGCTTATTTTGCGTTTTCATTTTTTATCCAGAAATAAATGATGTGCTGATTATATACATGATTATTGAGTTCAATTTTAGTGGTACAAATTGACTGTTAACATGTATTTTGCCTTTTTGAACAAGTCAAATGTTTAATCAGTTTTATTATAACATCCTTTCACCTTCATATTAAAGAAAGCACTTTATACCAGTGACTGACTCAGTGAGTGAATGGTAACTAAAGTGATTATCTGAGAGTTTTACTCCCATTTCACAAGACGTTTATTCTTCTACAACCCGTTCGACCCATTGAATTATTTGATCCTTGGTTTAAAAAAGCGCGAAATGAACAAAAGTGACAAGATCTAAAATCAAAGCGCAAATCGCAAAAGCGGAGGGCTTTTCGTACGCGAGGCGCAAGGTGCTTATATATATATATATTTTTATATATTCTATAGGCTTTTAGCATCCATGCCCAAAATATAGTTAGAAATAAGGTTTATATATGATTTAATGTATAACACTTTATAGCACAAAAACGCCTTCTGTACAAAAAGCGTGCGCCTCAGTGGGATGCATACATGTATAAGGCTTTTAGCATCCACGGCTTTTGAGCGTTGGTTAAACCCGACTCTAACGAAGCTGGGGCGTGATGCATACAGTTGAGTAGTTAGGTTTGTTCTTATACAATGTCCCTATTTTTTATCGAATTTTCTACTCCGTATTATGTTCTCCTGTGATGATTTCATTGTTAAAAAATTAATGGGAAAAAATAACTCTTTTCAGGTCTTCAACATCGGCATTGCAAGTCTTCAACACGGACGACACCCGATTGGTTAATAATTGAGTTTAGGTTTCCATTTTATTAAAAAATTGTCTTGTCCCAGCAATGAAGCGCGGGTGGAAACCACCAACGAATAAACTTTAAACAATGTGAACTACCAAATGATGTTGGATGAGGTTTAGCAAATGCTTTTTGTACATACGGCTTTCCCGCCGCAACGCGCGGGCGGGTATAAACCTAGTTTGTTTAAAGAACAAAACGTATTCACCTGCTATTTGTGTAATACGCACGGGTGCTTGCTCATTCAGATTGAGAACCATCCATTTTGCTGTCTCGTACATTTTATTGACCAATTGTCCCCTGCTTGATAAATAATATAGCATGACATAAAAATTTAGAACAATACCTCAATCAAAGTAGAACAATTATTACCCAGTTTTTCACTCATATATGGAGGGCTTCATCAGTTCATCATGAAATGGAGACTTGTCTCAAACAAAAAAAATAATAGTTTTGAATCCCTTCACAAAATACAACAATTTTTACCCAGGTTTACACTTAGAGCTTCGAATGTTTAAACATTCAAACACCATCCTAATCTAGGGCTGTAAACGAGCCGAGTCGAGCCAAGCTAGACCCAGCTCGAGCTCGGCTCGAACTCAATTCAAGCTAACTCGGCTCGAGCTCGAATTTCAAATCGAGCTAAGATTTGAAGCTCGACTCGATTAGAATTCGAGCTAGCTCGGCTCGGCTCGATCTAGCTCGAACTAACAAAAAACCGCCTAATTTACTACTTAAAAAGCCCTTAAAATGAATTTCTTCATAGACTAAGGGCCATAATTGCCATTTAATTTAACCATATGGCTAAATATGCAGGTATAATTAGTTAATTCACTTTGTACATTGTCTTTTACCTTCTTTTTTAGGGAAAATACTCCCTTACTTTTTGTTTTCTAAGCGATGTGGGACAAAAAAAAAATGAAGGATGTAAACCTTATCGAGCTCACGAGCCGAGCCAGGCCAAGCTCGAGCTTGGCTCGTTTACAAACCGAGCCGAGCCGAGCCGAGCTGGCTCGTTAACAACCGAGCCAATTTCGAGCCGAGCTTTCTTCGAGCTTTTTTCGAGCGAGTTTCGAGCGAGCTGCGAGCCACGAGATTTTTAAACACCCCTATCCTAATCCTAAATATAATAAATTTGACTTTCCAAGTCCATTAACACACTTTTTTAGGGATGTAAATAAGGAAGAAAGATTTAGGGAGTTTGATTTATAGCAGAATCGTAACAATTAATCATTGATAGCCAGCGGCCCGAGCGTATCCACTTGGATCTCGAACCCTTTCGTAAACCGATTTAGTCTTAAAACAGCAAACATAGATTGGGGTTTCTTGAAATGAGGAGAATGGAATATCAAATGGTGTTAACGGTTGAAGATGGATATCGATACAATTAGTAGAATACGGCGGGGAGGGTTTTCTTCGTATCCGCGGTTGAAGGTTGGGAGGATTGTCTAAATTAAAAACCTAATTAGAAATAGAACAGAGGAGAAGAAGAAAATAAGAGGTAGAATACTCGAATGAATAATATATGACACGTGTACAAAAATCTTACGTTGGCAGTAGGGAATACATAAAGCAAGGAAGAAATTAGAGAGGGTGGGCTAAAACCAAGCCAAGTGTATAATTATTTTCATCTATAAGTATAGAGATTGTTAGGGGTATTTTAGTCATTTAACAAGACTTCACAGAGAAACTTAATATGAGTTACTGATAAGGATCACCCGAATGCAAATATTGTAACAACTGAGACCAGGTTTGTAAATATTAAAATATTGAGACAAAGTCTGCAATATGCAATATGCAATATCTGCAAACCATAAGAACTAGGGGTGTAAACGAGCCGAGCCGAGCCCGAGCTCGGCCAAGCTCGAGCTCGATTAACTTATGAGTGCTCGGGCTCGAGCTCGGCTCAATTCGAGCTTTTTTTTCAAAGCTCGAGCTCGGCTCGTTTGTATTTTATCAAGCTCGAGCTCGGCTCGGGCTCGGCTCGTTTATTATCTATCAGTTAGTATATTAAATAAAAAAATATAAAGAATAGACTTTTAGGCTTGCGAGCTCGATAAGTAAAGTTCGGGCTCGGGCTCGTTTATTAAATAAGCTTATTTTTAGGTTCGATGTCGGCTTGTAAACAAGTTTAAATAAGCTCGGCTCGGCTCGTTTACACTAAGGCTCGATAAGGCTCGACGAGCCTAACGAGCTTCACATGTGAGGCTCGAGCTCGGACTCGATAAACAAACGAGCTTTGTTTTGAGACTCAAGCTCGGCTCGGGCTCGATAAGGCTCGGCTCGTTTCGAGCTTTTTCTCGAGCCGATCTCGAGTAGCTCGCGAGCCGCTCAGCTCGTTTGCACCCCTTAAGAACCAACCACACATTTAACTCTTAAAAAAATATATAAACATAGTTATTAACCGGTTAACAAGTGTTTAACCTATTTGGATACCAATTTAATCGTGTTTTAAACACGCTAACCAGTTTAAGCAACTAAACCTGTTACGTGTTTAACCTTTAGGGGAGATATAATTTTGTCACTAAAATCAACACCACCGACTCTGAAACCCTACAACTAAGCCATCCCTATTCCGATCAAACCGTCGCTGCACCGTCACAGTCACCATCTCCTAAAAACACAATGTCATGGTTCGCTCGATCTATCGCCAACACCTTCAATCTCGACGACGATGAACAACAACAACACTCTCCAACAGATCCACACCTCCAACCACAAGACGACGATTCATCTCGAGGAGGCGTCAAAGAAGACTTATCAGAAATCACCAAAACCCTAACCACTAAACTTTGGGGCGTCGCATCCTTTCTCGCTCCTCCACCGTCCGATCATCCTCCTCATTCAGATCCGGAACCGGTGTCTGGAATACGGAGAGACTTTGCGGAGATCGGAGGGAGGTTTCGGAGTGGAATTTCAAAGCTCTCGAGTAATATTCATGTGTCGGAGATTACCAAACTGGCCACGAATATTCTCCAACTGTCGCCGGAGGACGCTGCGGAAGCTATTGGTGTTACGGATGAGGTTTTGGCGTTTGTTAGGGATGTTACGATGCATCCAGATACGTGGATGGAGTTTCCGATTGATGAGGATGAAGATGACGCTGAAGGTAAACTTATGGTTGATTGTTTTATGCATATTTGATATGGAATTAGATAATATGTACCTGTGTTGACTGCTAGGGCACCTAGAGGTTGTTTTGAACATGAAAATTATTGATTGTATATGAGTTTGTTTGTAGTAGGAGTGCAAACGAGCCGAGCGGCTCGCGAGCTACTCGAGATCGGCTCGATAAAAAGCTCGAACGAGCCGAGCCTTATCGAGCTCGAGCCCGAGCCCGAGCTTGAAATTAGGATCGATTAGATATCGAGCCCGAGCTCGAGCCTTGTATGTGTAGCTCGTTTAGGCTTGACGAGCCTTATCGAGCTTAGTATACTTTAGGGTTTAAACTATGTATACTTTTTTGAGTAAATTACGTTTTTGACCCCTGTGGTTATATCACTTTTACTATATTAGCCCAAAATAAGAATTTTTAACATATCTGCCCCCATGGTTTCTATAACTAACCATCTTGGCCCCTGAGTCTAGAGATCATGGGGGCCAAAATGGTTAGGTATAGATACCATGGGGGCCAAAATGGTTAAACTTATAAACTTAGGGGCCAAAATGGTTAGTTATAGAGACCATGGGGGCAGATATGTTAAAATTTCTTATTTTGGGCTAATATAGTAAAAGTGATATAACCATAGGGGCCAAAAATGTAATTTAATCTACTTTTTTTTGAAGGATCTAGATGTTCTTTTTTAATTGAGTTCTCAAACTATCGAGTCGAGCTCGAGCCGAGCCTTGGTTCATTAACAACCAAAAACGAGCTCAAGTCGAGCTTTAGCTTGTTTTAACTCGCGCCTTAAATGCTTAGATCGAGCTTTCGAGCCGAGCTCGAGTTTTAAGTTTTATTAACGAGCCGAGCTCGAGCCCAAAATCCAAGGCTTGAATCGAGCCAAGCTTGAGCTTTAGAAAGTTGTAACGAGCCTAGCTTGATTAAGGTAAGGCTCGGACTCGGCTCGGCTCGTTTGCACCCCTAGTTTGTAGGGGGGGGGGGGTTATTGAAGAATAATTAGATAATTATAACTCTATCTTTAGGATTCTAGCATTGTTAACCCAATATTTAGACACAAATAAGCTTTATATATGTGTTTTAATGTTGAAATTACATACATGTACAAGCTATAAGGCATGTTGTACAACAACCTGCTGCACAAAAACAGGGAAAATACATGAGGCGTGCGCCTCAGGGTCACTTTTTTTGCAAAAAAAGAGCGCCTCATGTGCGCTTTTTGTAATTGTGTGTCTTATGTAGGCTGAAGCGGTGAGGAGGCCTGCGCCTTACGCCTAGGCACACTTTTTAAATCCAGGATCATGGAATCATGGATCGACTGATAGACCTCGTATTTTGCTCTTTGGGGCACCTTATCAACCGTGGCTTTATGTCATCATCATCATGCTCTTTGGCGTTTGAACCATCATGACTCTTCAATCAATCGACGTGTCTGTTGATGTTTGTGATGTTTGGCGCCTTATCTGAAACGGCGTGTCTTTCTTGATACGTCTTTTCGTTTCCCTTCTGATGTAGATTATAAACTTTCATCTTGTCGCTTCTGGACCTTATACTAACTAACTAATCTAATACAACATAAACTTAACTATTAACAATTAACTAATTACGCAACAATCCTTGGACTTAAGGATGCGAGGGATTAGATCTTCACTTGTAACTGAGGCTGTATAAATAGAATATTTTCATAAACGTTATTTGATTTGTGCTCAGAAGTCAGAACAATGGTCATGTGTTTCCATTATGTATAAGAACTCATATTTGCGACTTGCTTGTAAGTTATAACCGAGGTTGTATAACGTACTTGACGATAGAATATTTTCGTAAACATTATTTGATTCTTGAATTTTTTTTTTTGTTTTTCATTCTGTTCCAGATTTTGAGTTGTCTGATGCACAACAAGAGCATGCTCTGGCTGTTGAAAGTTTGGTACCGCGATTGGCTGCTCTTAGGATCGAACTTTGTCCCGGTTATATGAGTGAAAGTTCCTTTTGGAAGATATATTTTGTGCTTTTGCATCCTAGACTTGAACCTCAGGTTGCTGAGCTTCTTTCGACACCCGAGGTAATTTCTACAGGAATTATTCATAGTTTGGCATATAACGTGTAACACCAATCTATGCCCTTAATATCGGTGACGTATCGGTCCCCTAGTAAAATATCAGTGGCAAATATCGGTCAGAATACCGGTACCGATATTATCGGCAATATTGACTGATTATATATCACCGAATTATTAGTGTTAAATTGCTATATATATAAATTCTGCATTATATTAAAATTACCGATATCCCACCGATATCTCACCGAGATAACCTATATCTCAAAAATCGGTCCTTGACCGATATCCGATATTTTACCGCATTAACTGCATAGACGCCAATTTGTCTATATGACAGATGTAAAGGTTAATATTGACATAAAAGTAGCAGTTTACTTCGAGATAAGCATATAATTACATATGCGAAGAGCAAACTTAGGGATGAGCATGGTACCCGTTCGGTACTGAACCAGTACTGGTACCGAAAATCCCCAAAAGTGGGTACCGGTACCGAATATACCCGGTACGGTATGGTTCGGTACCGGTACCGGTATTTTAGTGTAAAAACCGGTACCGAAAATGTCAAAAGTCGATATCGAAAATGTACCTGGTTCAGTAAGTTCAGTACCGGTACCGGTACCCAGTACCATTTGCTCATCCCTAGATACCTAATTACCATCATCTGTTATTATGTCATGATCTACACTTATCGTTACTTTCATGCAGATTGTTAAAGCCCGAGCATCATTAACACATGAGTTGAAGGCCTGTTCCGACACACAGACACATGATAAGCCTTCTTCTGTGCCATCTGTTACTCAATCAGAATCTGTGCCTCTTGAAGTATTAACCGTCGAAGCAGAGAAGACCGATAAACATCCTGTCCCAACTGAAGAACTTCAAGTTGTAGACAAATCCGTCATCCAAGAGGAACCGAGAAATGAGACCAGACCCGAAAGTCAAAAACTGCCTTCGAAAACCGTCACTGATGTAGTTGAAGATAAAGACGAGGATGATTGGTTGAAGGAAGATACCTCGGAAAATGTAAACGTTACTGGTACAAGTAAAGTTCCCATTGACAATGACGAAGATGTATCGTTCAGTGATCTTGAGGACGACGACGACGGAGATGCTCCAACAAGGTATACAAAAACGGCGTCTCGCTCTTTGACCGCTGACCATGCTGGACAGAAGGATTCTGATGGTTGGCTTGATGTTGATGACATTGATGTGGCATGATGATGATGATGATGATGATGATGATGATGATGTTTTAGTCTGTTATTTTTCATTCATTGTTGATGTATTATTTGTGTATGTTATTTTTGTGAATATGTTGCTTACAGTTTCTGCAAAATTGAAGTCACTTGGAATTGCTAGATGCGTATATGGATGTCCCACCAGTGGCGAAGCTTGAGATTTCCGACCGAGGGGTCGAAAACAAATATACCCAAAAATTTCTATAAAACGGGGGTGGAAAACGTATATATCCAAAAATTTCTATAAAACGGGGGGTCGAAAACATATGTACCCAAAAAAATTTATATGAAAACTACATACTCTCCACTACTGAGCGAAAAGTTCAAGGGGTCGGCCGCCCCCTCCCGCCCCCACTATCCTTCGCCCATGTGTCCCACAATAAGATGCTTCATGCTTATACAGAATCAATTAGATAGAGAATTGTAAGAACTGAATAAGCACTTCTATCTAGTGATGATTATGTATGTAAGACTTTTAAGTGCTTTCAGTTTGAACATACTTCTTGAGGCATAAAAATTATTATCATGCAACCCGAACGTGACCCATATTATTATGGGTATGACTAGACATCTTCGGCGAACCTGCAAGAAAGGAGGAGACGGTGAAGGGATTCTAACGACTCATTACACACCGGGCCATTAACATCGTTATCTTACATTAAAAACAATTTACAATTACTAGGGTTGGTGGCCCAATGGGAGAAGCAAAATTTCTAGGAGCACCTAAATTGTGGAGGTCATGGGTTCACGTACTTAAAAGACGAAAATTTTCCGTTCAAAAAAAAAAAAAAAACATTTTACCCTTGTCATATAATATGTTTGGCTACGTACATACTTTTTAACGGCTAAAATCACAACACTCCTGTCTTTAACATAATTTGAACCCATACTAATTGGTTAGAAAACACATCACTTTACCACCGGGTATTCCTGTGAGACATGTACAAACATACTTTTAAAAAGAAGTTTCATTAAAAATAGGTTAAGGTGCATGGTTTTTGAACTTTAGGGAAAACATTTTAAAAAGGAGTTTTGTTGAAAATAGGTTAAGGTGCATGGTTTTTTAAACTTTAGGGCAAACATTTCCTTTATTGAGGCAATAGATATTCTTTTATATGATTTTGATATTCGCCCATTTACTAAATTTCATCATAAATTCCATATCACTTTAAATGCTTAACTGACAAAAAAAAAAAAAAAAAGTAGTGCATAATATGAAAAAGATATCAAGACCTTTCACTAGTTCACTTTTTTATAAGGCTGCACGGTGTGGGGATCAGCCGGATCAGCCTTGGATCGTCAGTTATCGGTGCCGATCCTCCGCCCATTTCGCCCCCCCCCAGCGGCGTCCTCCCCGGCTTCTTCTGGACGTTCAAGCCGGTCCACTACAAGACAAAACCCCCCACACACACATATATACATACAACATATACATATAATTTAGGTCCATCCCCCATTCCTTACCTCCATCCTTTTTGCCCCATCCTTACACCCGATCTACGTGGCGTCTACGTGGCGGATCATCCTCCAAGGATGAACCATCACCATACCGCATAGTCTAACTTCACATGTTTTTTATATACTATTAAGGCAATCAATAGGTTTAGAATACCAATGATCTCTTGGTTTAATGGTTAAGGGGGAGGTGAGAAGTTTTGCTTCTCTTAAAAGTTCTGGGTTCAAGTCCAGGCAAGGGGTTTTAATACTAACTTGGTGATACTAACATACTAACTACTAACCCGGTTAGCGATATCCTAACCGTACGTAGTTCAAAAAAATAGGTTTAGGATCATTTAAAAAAGATGAAATTTGTGAGAATAATAAAAATGAAGATGATGAGGACACATATCATTATTTAATTTATTGGCAATTAAGTAATTTAATAAAAAAAATAATTAAAGATAATATTCAAAAACCCACATGCAATACACATGCAAGTTCCCCCGTTCTTTTTAAACGTCAATAACTTTTCTCACGTAACTTAAAAAAATTACACCATAATAACCAACATTTTTTTTATCTTTAATATGAGTCCCATATTGGTATACTTATATAGAGAAAACAAATTATGTTTCGATCGGATGTTTTAGTCCATGGTGTTTTGTGTATGTTGTTTTAATTGTATAGTGATTCAAGGCGTTGTGTTTTACAGTAAAACACCATAAACGTATATAAGACACCATAACATTGCAAATACCATTTACATTCAATCTTTCAATCTTGTTTTCTTTGGTGTTTAATTTTAGGAATTCAAAACAGATTATGGTATCTTGTAAAAGGAAAAATTAGCTCGTTGAATTTAATGATATTTTTTTATTGCTAATGGAATTGTGTCTTTGTATACTTGTATCGTGTCTTATTTTGTATGGTGCTATATTTTAGTTTGATTGTGTTTATGTATAAGAAAATGGTAGTTTGCTGAATTCAATGGTATTTGCAATGTTATAGGGTCTAATAGACGTTTGGTGTTTTACTCTAAGTACTTTGCTGAATTCAATGGTATTTGCAATGTTATGGTGTCTTATATACGTTGATGGTGTTTTACTATAACACAACGCCTTGAATCACTATACAATAAAAACAACATACACAAAACACCATACTAAAACATCCGATCGAAACGTAATTTTTTTCTCTATATAAGTATAGCAATATGGTACTCATATTAAAGATAAAAAAACACTCGTTATTATGATGTAATTTTTTTTAAAAGTTACGTATAAAAGTTATTGGCGTTTAAAAAAGACTGGGGGAACTTGCATGTGCATTGCATGTGGGTTTTTTAATTTAAAAATGTTAAATTTACCTTTATACCCTTAATATAGAAAATTAATTATTTTAATGGTAAACACTATTTACAGTTTTGACATTATAATTTCAACAATTAGATTATAGATCAAAGGGTATAGATTCTTTTCTACACTACTCACGAAACACACCTTTTTTACAATAACTCTACCCGCAATGGATATTCTTTTATATGGTTTTGGTCATCCTTCGATTAGCACCGTTTTACGTGCCCCCTCCACCCTACGTTAGAGCATAGTTTTACACCTCTGACCCGCAACGCGAGAGCTTAAGACTAGTTAATATTAGTTTTAAATATATCTCCTTCTTTCATGCCATGATTTAAAACTCTAGCATTATGTGATGTATATCATTATATGTATACATCAAATAAAACAAATTATCATAATGGCAATAACGTATTATAAATGTTGATAAAAGATCAAATACAAATTTGGCTATCGTACAAAACATACGAATGACGTAGAAAAATAAAAAAAAACGGTGACATTTTCGTAATTATTCTATTAGTAGAATAATTATCTTGATGAACTAGTAGAGTAATTATGATACATTTGTAGAGTAATTTTGAATTTTATGTTGTTTTATGCACTTGTAGAGTAATTTTCAATTTTATATTGTTTGATAAATTGAAGAGTCAATGTGTCTGTTATATTTTTTGATGAACTGGTAGAGTAATTATGATGCATTTGTAGAGTAATTCTGAATTATATGTTGTTTGATGAACTTGTAGAGTAATTGTGTATGTTATGTTATTTTGATGAACTAGTAGAGTAATTATCATACACATGTAGAGTAATTTTGAACAATTACTTGCTTAATGCACATGTAGAGTAATTTTGAAACTATCTTTTGTAGTAGTGTATTAATGATGAATTAGTAGATTAATTATGATGCACTTGTAGAGTAATTTTGAATAACTAGTTATTTGATGCACTTGTAGAGTAATTTTGAATGATATCTTGTAGTAGTGTATTAATGATGATCTGGTAAAGTAATTATGATGCACTTGTAAAGTAAATTTGAATTGTGTTTTGTTTGATGAACTTTTAGAGTAATTATGTCTGTTATGTTATCTTGATAAACTAGTAGAATAATTATGATATATTTTTAGAGTAATTTTGAATTTTATATTGTTTGATGCACTTTCAGAGTAATTTTAATAATTACTCTACTAATAAAATTATGAAAAAGTCATCGGCTTTTTTTACTTTTCCACGTCATTCGTACATTTTGCACGATAACCATATTTGTACGGGATCTATACTCTATAAATGTTAACTGGAAACTATTAGCGGTATTTTTTTGAACAGCCAACTAAATCACCGGATAAGCATACTGGGATGCCCTCAATCGATCAAACGCATCCCCTCCTTCATAACGATCAAAGTTGGATGCATACTCAAGCCACCAGTTCCGGGGAAAACCCGCCCGCCCAAAGGCCCACTGCGGTAAAACTCGGTTTAGCTCGGTTTTGAACTGGCGACCTCCAGAGAGGCCTAGTTCTAAACTTCATTGTCAGTACCAACGTTCTTTAAAATGATGCTAGTGAGAGTTGAACTTAGGACCTTAATAAAATAAAACAAGTGACTAACCACTAAAGAAACTATGAGGACACCTATTAGCGGTATTAGTTATTGGAATATGAAAATAGTTTTAAGAAAAAAAAAGCCGACATCATATATACTATATATTCTGGGATCTCATTGGCCCATGGACTATGACGTAAGCAACTCCCCTTCCTATTAGATGCTGACACGTGTACATCACCCTTCTCACTTGTTTTATTTCTTAGTGACTAAGCATGAACAACCATTCATTGTATAATTTTCAGGATTAATTTTGTCGATGATAACACCTTTTTGTATTATCTTTTGAAAAGAAATGTTTTATAATGAAACTCGTAGATCATGTGTATTTAATCGACAATTGTAAAATATTTTTGTTTGATTCAATTGCAAAGTTATCATCATGTCATATATTGTTTTATAAACAAGTCGCTTTATGCTTGATTTTGTTAATTATCATGATTTTCTTCTCATGGTATATACTATATAGTATATTAATCTTCTATGCAAACAAGTTTTGCTTGATTTAGAGGCTTTGGAGCGAGGTATACGCTCGCTAATGATGTGTGGATCGTCGACGACATTAAAGCAAAGATGTGATTCTCACTTTTACAGCTCCTTTATATATTTAGAGAAAATTTAAAGTGTTTGTGTGATGGTGTGATTATCGTGATTCTTTGTTTAAAATTAATTTTATATTGAATGTGTGTATGTAGTGTCGTCGGGTTATAATGAAAAGTCTCAAATCTCTAAGAAGCGTGAGGAGCAATCACGAGACATTACATGTACCGAAGGTGAGAGGTAATCACATTGTATAATTTGCATCAAACTAAACGTAAAAATCTAGGCAATAGTTACATAATCACAAGGCATCATTATATGGGAAATAAACACAATGTGTATTAAGTGGGATGTGTAGGTAAACACCATGCTAAAATCAAGTTGCAACATTCTACACATCAAGTTTAAAGAAGATTTAAAAAGCTTTTCAAAACTTATAGAAATCTTATGTTATAGCTAAGGAGAAAAAAATGATCGATTGGTAGGTAATAATTATTATACTAAATAATAAAGAAATGAGTTAAGTTAAAATATAAAACATAATATCTATTGGAGGTTTTATTTGAATTAACTAAGTTACAAAGATACTACCACTATTATGCGTTTTATAATTAAGGTGGTCCCATGTTAGACTGTTGTTAAATTTTCCAGTTAAATATATCTGAAATGATTAAAATACCTTTGTAACTAAAAATATAAAATTAACCACCACTATATCACACTAAACCAAATCATCTTGAAAAACAATGGTGCCGAATGAACTAATCTTTCATGTCAGTAGCAAAGGTAACAAATCTAAGAAACGATGGTTCGAGATTCACAAACCGATTCAGAGATTTGTAGATTTTTGGGTGAGAAGGGTGAAACTCCACCAGAAAAGTCATAAGTTGGATGGTGGTGGTGGTTGTAGCATCGGGTTTAGACCGGGTGGTGAGGGGGGGGGGGTGGCTCATTGTATTTCTGCCAACCATCACCATAATCTCGGTTTTTTCGGCTACTGAGCCGATGTTGGTGACTCATTGTTTTTCCACCAACCATCACCATAATTTCGTTTTTTCGGCAAGTGAGGTGGAGGTAGTGGTGGGGCCCACAAGGCTTTTATAATTTTTTTAATATTATATATAACTAACTTTTTTTTATTTAACCTATTTATTTACTTATGTCTTTTAAATAACTTTTGGTCGTTTTACAATGACTTAACTGAAAAATTTAACGATGTTAGTTAATATGGACCGTGATAGTTACAAAATTCATACCACCAAGAAAATCAATTTAATTTTGAGGGCATTAGTGAAATATGTGCAAAGCACAATACCATCAAGTAATTTACTCTAAAGAAATACATGGTGATGTGACAATTAGGGAGTGATATTCAAATACCTAGTGTTCTAAAACGATTTATGTTTACGGGTTGGCGGGGTACAACACAATCTCGAAAATTTTACATGAGCATAAACTTAACACGAATTTGAAAATCGTGTCATATATACACATGAACCCCGAAAACCGCTCTAATAACCCAATTTGTTTTGTTTCGCATATTAGTACTTTAAAATTCTAAATGTACATATTATTTCATATTTTAAATAATATATACTATGATTAGTTTTGTCAAACTTATTTTTATAGTTTTAAATTTTGTCATAAAAACTCAAATGGTTTAACTATTACATAGAATACATTTAAAAAAAAACCTTTGAAAAACAACAAATAGTGAAATAGGTTAAACAAGTTAACTGAGGAATCCATAGGATTAACATAAACATGACCTGTTTTGCTAAACGTCTTCGTTGATTCAACTCAAAAGTGACTTTGACCTACCTGTTTAGACTAATTAAAACTGCCGTGTAAATTTCGTGTCAGCTTCGTTTCGTACTTATTCCATAATATCACTTTTAAACCTGGCCCATCTATATCCAACTTTAGTGACAAGAATGCTCTCCATGGACCCGACTCATACTTCATATTTGCCCTTAAATACCCCCAACCCAATCCATAGTTTCTTCCCCTCTCCTCTCACCTTTCCATAATTCCATACAATGTCCTCTTCAACCAATTTCCTCAACAACATTCTTCTCAACTACCCTCTTCAAGCCCCGGTCCCGAACATCACAAACAGCACGACTTCCTCCTCCGATGAAACCAGGAACAAACGGAAGATATCTAACCGCGAGTCAGCCAGGCGGTCCAGAATGAGAAAACAAAAGCATTTGGAGGATGTAAAGAGCCAAGTAACAAGGTATAAGATGGTTAACCACCAACTTATGAACCGGTTACGCCTTGTGAACCATAATGGGCAGATTGTCCAGCAAGAGAACCAGTGGCTTTTGTTAGAGTTAGTGATGCTACAACAAAAATTAAACCATTTACATAATCTAATGGCTGAACCGGAGCTTCACCACACGTTGTTACCGTCTGCATGGCCATGCAATAATAATGTTACCACTGTATTTAGTGACCAAAACCAACTTCCGTTGGTAACATTATAATCTGAAATATGGATGATCAGTCTCTATATTATTGAGGCAGGAGCATAGTAAGAAAAGAGAAGAGTTAAATGTCATTTTAGTCCCTGTGGTTTGGGTCATTTTGTCAGTTTAGTCCAGAGGTTTCATTTTTCGTCTGTAGGTCCAAAAAGGTTTCACCGTTGCCTTTTAGTCCATTGGGTTAACTTCGTCCATTTTTTCCTTTAACGAGAAGGGCAATTCGGTCATTTTATATGTAATTCTGTAAACTAGAAGGGAAATTCGATCATATAAAATGACTGAATTGCCCTTCTCGTTAACAGAAAAAATGGATGAAGTTAACTCAGTGGACTAAAATGACAACAGTGAAACCTTTTTGGACCCACGGGTGAAAAATGAAACATTTAGACTAAATTGGCAAAATGACCCAAACCTCCTAGACTAAAATGGCATTTAACTAAAAAGAGAATTTTAATGTTTTTTTTTTTTTTTTTTTTACTTTTTATGTAATTATTGAAAGAAGATGGCTTTCGGCAAGCCCCGGGTGTAGTGAATTGAATAATAAATATATTGAAATTTTATTTTGGTGTAAATTTATCTATATAGTAGTTTTGAATATGACATGCATATGTTAGAAAAAAAAACTTTGAATAGTAAAAAGTTTTAAATCTATCTATATGCATATGTTACATGTGAGTAAATTAAATAAATAGTCAATTAGTCATGTTTTATTTTACGGTTTGTTTGATATTACACTAGTCTTTAGCCCCCGCGTTGCAGGGAGTGATGTAAAACCGTGCTATCATCCGAGTAGCAACCGAACGGCAATCAAAATGATATTAAAATACGAATTTCTAACATAAACGTAGATAAAGTCGAATTTATACCGACACATATAAAAAGTCGAGGACTAAAAAAACTTGAGGGATCAAATGTGACCACTAAACACCGTGCTAAGTAGCGACCGTATCCAAGAAAAAAAGCCTAAAACAAAAACTAATAAAAAAAATTAAACTCAATAAACTACGGGAAAATGAAAAACATTAAAAGTTCACCAAAAGAAAAAGAAAAAAATACATAAACACAAAGGAAACTCCCACAAAAGACAAAATATGCACTATTTCTCAATACCGATACATATTAAAAAGTGAAGGGGTTAAAAAACATGAGGGATCAAATATGACCACTAAACAACGTGCTAAGTAGCAACCGAATGACGACCGTATACGAAAAAAAGTCCAAAACAAAAAACTAATAAAAATCTAAACTCATTTAACTATGGGGAAAATTATAAGAACCAAAGTTTTATAATAAAAATAAATAATATTAAAGTTCACCAGAAGAAAAAAAATAGAAAAAAAAAACATTAGCACAAAGGACAACCCAAAAAAATAGACACTATTTCTCAAAAGTTATAAATCTATACATATAAATAAATGATTATTAATATATATAGATAAGAGATAATATCATATAATAATAGATAATATATAATTGATATTATATTGATTTATCATTCATATATTTTATTATAATCACAGTGTTTTACATAATTTGTAGTTTAAAATATCATTAATTTTTAAGAATTCATGTGTTGATTTATGTTGGCATAATAGAAGAATCGTAAATAATTAAGAAGGAATTGATGCTATGTTTATTGGATGTAAATAGTAATAATAATAATAATAATAAGGATAATGATAATGATAATAAAATTATTTTTAAATAAATTAAAATTAAAATTGTGAGGTTGAAGGAGAGATTGCCATGTGGCATTAATTGGAGTCTTTTATTAATATTTAGATTTTTCATCCCCAACTTTTAAAAACTTTAAAAAGTAAAAGCTCAAGTTTAATATATAGAAAAATAAAAAACCATTAACACTATTATTATTTAAAATAGACAATAAGGTTAAATTGGAAAGAGTATAATTTAATACTCGTTTATACATTAATAGACATTCAGTTAACCTATTAGCCTAAGTTAAAAAACACTCAAAAAAATAGTTATATGGTGAGTTCCTTCATTTATTGAATTTTTATACCGTGATGATATTCACTACTACAAAATTAAGTATTTGTTATAGAGTTTGATGCAAAATCAAGTTCATTCGAAAATGGTACGATCTTTGGCGCAAAAAATGGGTAGATACGTAATATCCAGCATCACAAACTCACAGCGTAGCTACAGTTTTGCTTCAAGTTTTCGCAACATTCATAGCAAACTCGGAAAATAAATACTTAAAATTGATATTAAAGTTGTTCTAAAAATTCCACAACAATCGATAAATAAATAATAAATATAAATATATATAATAAACGAATAACTAAATAAAATTTGTAACTAATTCGGAAAATATTTTTTTTAATAATAAGCAGAACTAATCTAATAAAATGGCTATCGAGAGACATATATATTAAAAGCTAAATAAAAGTAATTTAATACTAATTGTAGTAATATCGTAATAAAATCTGTAAATATGTATTTGAATAATAATTTAGTATAATTGTAGTAATATCGTAACAAAATCTGTAAATATGTATTTGAATAATAATTTAGTAATATCGTATTAAAGTTGATTTAAATTACATATTAAAAAATAAAAGAAATTATATCGGGTATAAAATCTAATAAACATGTACACTTTATCATGAAATTGAGTTGGGTAAACAGGTATATCATCAAATCCCAAACCGTCTCGAACCCCCCAAAAATAATAATAATAATAATAATAATAATAACAATAATAATAATAATAATAATAATCCTAGTAGAATCCAGAAACAGAAGGATTCAAACTGCCGACATCCCCTTTAAAAGCCAAAGCAATTTTCATCAAACCACCTGCTTTCACGTGTCAAGTAAATGTCTTCTGAATTCTGATTTCCAACTGATTTGAAAGAAAAGAAAAAAAAGAGAGAAGACAAAAGCCATTGTTCCTCGCTCGTTTTGTAGGCACAATTATTTCTTCTTTTCATCACTATGAAGCTTATATTTTCTTATTATTAAGAGGAAAATAAACTTATAAAAACATTTCATGATGGTCGCCACAAAAATTAAATACCTAATAAAAAGTTTATAATCAATCATCCATGTCACGGAATCTCCATTTCAGTATTAAATAAGTAACTAATTTACATTAGAATAGTTCTTAAGTTATAGAATAACTCATGAAAATTAAGTAGATATAATATAGTATTAACTAATTAACTATATAAATAAGATAAGATTTATAATAATATATTTAAAACTCTAAATAAACCCATACAATCAAGTTTATTCTCAACATCATGATCATCATCATCATTATCATACTCAGTAAATCTCACCAATAGCAAAGCTAAGGTAGGGTTTGAGGAGGGTAGATGTAGACAGCCTTACCTCTACTCCGTAGGAATAGAGAGACTGCTTTCAGTGAGACCCCCGGCTCGATTGTAGTTTTGTATCAAGCCTTGGACCTGAGACACATAACACTCGAACAATCGGAACAGAGACAGATTGGTGCATGTACCCCCGTGTATTTCAGCTATCAACTCCACTGCATGATGCATGATTAACCATCCGCCTCTTTTAACGTTATTTTCATGAAATTAGTAAAATAACATTAAAGTTAGTAACATTCAACTTTTGCCCCCCTGAGCGTCCACACATTATGTGCACACCGCAAGCGAGGCAACTAATATAGATTAAAGTTTATCCGTAACTTAAGTCAACTAATTCAAAGTCTAAAAAAATAGACCATGAAGGGGTATGGTCCCAGATCTCGCGTCAGCATCGACCGCGAGTGACCATTACCCTTATCAAAACCCCCACTAGCTAACAACCTACTTGTGCCCATGCGAGAACGCGTCGACACAAGGGTTGAAACCAATCTATCTAGTAACGAAGGAGGACTTACATGGAACATGAGAACGGTAGAGTGATGCGATATAGCATCACATCTGGTGTATGAAAACGGAAGTATTCACAGCGATGCGGCCTCGCACCGCGTCAAGTGAACACTTCTATCAATACAAGGAAGCTGGATAACAGCAACAGTCACCGCAGGCGACGATGCGGCCAGCACCGCATCTCGCGTATTTCTTGATCACTAGCAAGAGACGCGATAACATCAGATGTTACCGCAGGCAGCGATGCGGCTAACACCGCATCCTATACGCTCAACAAGTGGGACTGACACCACAGTGCAAGTGGAACTAATGGCAGTCACCTGTCAGGTCTACGGAAGCGACAGACTGACGTGGCGTCGTCTCCACGGCCGACATGTCTGACACACCTGCAAAGGTGCAGCATGCCGTCAGTCTATCCATCCACCTCCTCCTCCTCCACTCCTCGGCTATAAATACCAACCCCAAACCAGGTTTGAGGTATCTCTTCACAACTCCCTAACTACTACTACAATCTTACTTTGCTTCCCAAGCAAACTACTGATTCTCACGCCGGAGAGTGGTAACAAGGAGCACCCCCCACCCCATCCTCCTTGTTACGAGTCACGGTTTGTTTCCTTGTGCAGGAGATCAACCCACCGGTGATCCAGCCGGCGATCCTCGAGAGGAAGGGATTAACCCTTCTTGACGAGACCAGTGAGTTAACCCTGCCCAGTTAACCATTGTTTCATCAGACCAAAAGTATTATAAAATGAAACCAACACATGACTGATTCAGAGTTTTTTCTCAAACTAGTGTTGGTGGAAAAAGTATTTACCATTTTGGTGTTTCTTCAAAACTATTTACCAAAATAGTGTTTTTATTCATTTTGCGTTTGCCTTTTCTTTTAATCAACAAAAAAAACTTATTACTTTTTTTTTTGTATTAAATCAATCCAGTGTTAGCATTTTTATTCGTTTATAAAAGAATAAAATGGAAAAGAATAAAAAAAAATTCTTTCTTTTTCCTTGTTGACTCTTTTTATTTACATATTAATACCGTCTTTTAAAAAATTAAACCTCTACAAAACAATAATTCTTTTTTTTCCAGAGTATATTCCTCGTTTAGTTAATGTAATATTATAATTACATTAAGAAGTCAAGAAAACATTGAAAAGATGTGGTAAAATTATTAAGTCTCATTACCAGAGTAAAACCATTAAGTAATCATCTTTTTTTTTTTATCATATCTAAGTTAATATCAAAAAACATATTCGTTGTTCATAAATTCATACCATTTTGTTTTAGATATTTATTTTTCTTGCTTTCTCAACCCAAGAATATTAGTATAAGTTTCACTACAGTTATAATGTTTGATTAGTTTTTTTCGTATGTTTTTTATGTCATTGTTTAAATTTACTGTGAATGATTTTATTAGTTTGTCTTTGACATGTGTTGGTTGGAAAAAAATTATAACAAGATGGAAAAGGATATAATATTGATTTAATATAAAAAATTAATAAGTTCTTTATGTTGATTAAAAGAAAAGGTAAATACAAAATAAATAAAACATAAATAACTTGATTGAAAAAAAAAATATCAGATTCATTGAAAAAAAAGGTGTAATAAAAAAAAAATACGTACAGCGAATTGACTGAATAAAAAAGAATAAGTCTATTATCTTAGTTAAAAGAAAAAGGCAACTACAAAATAAATGAAAACCCCACTTTGGTAAATAGTTTTGAAGGAACACCAAAATGGTAAATACTTTTACCACCAACACTAGTTTAGGAAAAAAACTCACTGATTCAAATGACGATTTAACGCTTGGATGCAAAATTCTATTTCACACTTTATTACAATTTGTTTGCATGCGGACAAATGTCATGGTCCCTCATATAGCCGCTTATGTCCCCAAAATTAACCCCATCCATCCTCTTTTATGTCTTTAACCTTTGCGAGCTCCTCTTTCAGGCTCACCTTGACTGCGGCTAGTGACGGATTCAGGAAATATTTGATGAGAGTGCGAATGAGGGGTTCATCTAAACTTTTAAAGGATGCGGACGAGATTTTTTCTTATAAAATGCACTAAAAATATTTTTTAAAGGGTTGGCGGCTTGCTGCATCCCCTTCTTTACGACGGCCACAACCACCTATCACCGCCAACCGGCACTTTCTAGCTAGTAATTCGTTATATATATATATATATATATATATATATATATATATATATATATATATATATATATATATAGGGTAAGGTTCATGCGAGAACCACCTTTATTGCGAGAACCGCGAGAACCAATGTGAACACAAGCTAAAATAGCTAAAAAAACCTAAAAAAACCCTAAAAAAAACCTAACCCCCACCCCCAACCCCCCAAAAACCTAAACCCCCCCACCCCCCCCCCCCCCAAAAAAAAAAACCTAACCCCCCCCCCCCCCAAAAAAAAAAAACCTAACCCCCCCCCCCCCCCAAAAGCTAAATGCTAAAAACTAAAACCCTCAAAAAACCTAAAAAAAACCTAACCCCCCACCCCCCCCCCAAAAACCTAAAACCCCCTCCCCCACCCCCCAAAAACCTAAACCCCCCCCCACCCCCCCAAGCTAAAATGCTAAAAACTAAACCCCCCCAAAAAACCTAAAAAATCTAAAAAAATCAAAAAAAATCTAAAATTTTTTTTTTATTTTTTTACTATTTTTTATGTTCAAATCGCTACTTTTAGTAGCCAAAAAAAAATTTTTTTTTTTTTAAAAAAAATTTTTTTTTTTGGATACTAAAAGTAGCGATTTTTATATAAAAAAATAGTAAAAAAATAAAAAAAAATTTTGGGTGTTTTTTAGATTTTTTTAGGTATTACTGTTTGTGTTCACACTGGTTCTCGCGGTTCTCGTAATAAAGGGTGGTTCTAACGGATCTTTGTCCTATATATATATATATATATATATATATATATATATATATATTTATATATGGTCAGCATTTAGAGAGAACGGTGAAAAGTGTGAGAACGGTGAGAACGATTTTGGTGGTGACATGTGCCATTGATGCTAAATTACACTAATGGGTAATATTGTCAAAAAACTCACTCACATGAACTGGGTGTCCAAACGTATAAAAAAGTTATTGTCATTTAAATATGATGGGCGGAAAATGACATGTGATTAGCATGTGCACCTTTGTTTGAATCTTCCTATTTTACCCCTCCTTGTAGTTCCAAGGCCCCTATTATTTACAAAAATGTCACCGCATCAATCTGAGCCACAAATCACTAAGTTCTTGTGGCTGAGAATTATTCTCACCGTTCTCACACTTTGAGGCGTTCTCTCCTGATCCTGTTCCTATATATATATATATATATATATATATATATATATAGGTAGAGGATCCTGTAAAAAGTGCTCAAAGTGTGAGAAGTGTATTATAACACTATATATAATACTATATAACACCATATAAACACCGTATAACAATATGTAACACCATATAATACCATATAACACTATGTAACACTATATATTATTATATAACAAATATAACACTATAGGTTGTCTGATAGCATGTCTATGATAGATGTATAGTGTTATATTTGTTATATAATGTTATATAGTGTTACATAGTGTTATATGGTATTATATGGTGTTGCATATTGTTATACGGTGTTTATATGGTGTTATATAGTATTATATATAGTGTTATAATACACTTCTCACACTTTTCACACTTTAGGCCTTTTTTACACTATCCTTACCCTATATATATATATATATATATGGTTTTTTCATCAGGATTTCTCACATATGCATCTTGCTTGTATGTTGAAACTATAATATAGTCATAGAGAAAAACTTCTGTTAGAATTCAAAGGCCTCAAGTCTTGTGTGGCTCTAAGCAATGGCTTAGTTTCAACAAACGAGCCAACCCTGTTATGTTGGTTGGCTTGATTGAACAAGGATGATTTGTTGAGTATATTCCTCAATTACTTATGTGACTAATCCATGCTTTGTCCCCGACCACAAGAGCGCACCTGAAGCAGCTTCTCTTCGGGAACCAAGACATTTTCGCATGGACACCCGCAGACATGACAGGGGTCCCGCGTGATATTGCGCAACACCACTTGAATACCTCACCAGGTATCAAGCCGGTGATCCAAGGCCAACGCCACCTTAGGTCCGCTAAAAATCAGGCGATGCAAGAGCAAGTCGAAGAACTGCTCTCCGCAGGCATCCTGCGGGTAGTCAAATACCAGACTTGGTTATCCAACCCAGTTATGGTAGAAAAACCATCCGGGGGCTGGCGCATGTGCGTCGATTACAAAGACCTTAACAAAGCCTGCCCCAAGGATTGTTACGCACTTCCGGAAATCAACGAAAAGGTCGATAATCTCGCACCATTCAGATGGAAGTGTTTCCTCGATTGCTACAAAGGGTACCATCAGGTACAAATGGCGATCGGGGATGAAGACAAAACGGCATTCCGCACTCCCACCGGGAATTACTGTTATACAAAAATGCCGTTTGGGTTGCGCAACGCGGGCGCAACCTATCAAAAGCTGATGAACGACACTTTTCGCGGCCAAATAAGCAAAAGTGCCGAAATCTACATGGACGACCTAGTCGTCATGAGCATGGAGGAAGATACCATGCTCACAGACATTGAAAGAACATTCCAGACTCTGCGAAGCATTAACATAAAGCTCAATCCAGGGAAATGCTCGTTTGGAATGGAAGAAGGCAAGTTCCTTGGGTTCATCGTGACAAAAGATGGATTCAAGGTAAACCCGGAGAAAGTTCAGGCGATCGAGCGCATGCCATCGCCTTCATCGATGAAAGATATGCAACGATTAGCCAGCAGGCTAGTGGCACTCAACAGATTCTTAGCCAACCATGCAGCTAAGTCTTATCCTTTCATTAAGACCCTGCGGAACTGTTTAAAGAAAGAACAATTCCAGTGGACCGCAGAGGCTGAAAACGCCTTCCGGGAAATGAAGGAGTGTTTGATACAACTCCCAACCTTAACCGCACCACGCAAGGAGGAGCCACTCATATTATACCTATCTGCCACGGACAACGCGGTAGGTGCGGTATTGATAGTGGAGCGGGAGGGGGTTCAAACACCCATCTATTACATCAGCAAGATGCTCAACGACCCAGAAACAAGGTACTCAATAATGGAAAAATTGGTGCTAGTATTGGTGCACGCTTCAAGACGGCTGCGACGCTACTTCGCAAATCACGTCATCACAGTGCTAACCAATTACAGGATCGGCCCGATCCTATCTAAACCTGACATTTCTGGGAGATTAGCCAAATGGGCAATAGAGCTGGGCGCGCACACGTTGAACTACAAACCGTGCCCCGCGATAAAAGGCCAAATCTTAGCTGATTTCGCTGCCAAAGTACCGGTGAATCGCATCCAAGAATGCGAACAAGCACAAAACACTGCACCAACGCCATCTTCCTCAGAAACTTGGGCACTATTTACCGACGGTGCCTCCAACGAGGCAGGTGCGGGCGCAGGTCTGCGACTCGTCAGCCCTGATGGCCAAGAACTTACATATGCCATCCGCCTCGATTTCAAAAGCACAAATAACGAGGCCGAATATGAAGCCCTACTGGCAGGACTACGTTTAGCAGTCAAACTCGGCGTGCAGCATCTGGAAGCACACGTCGACTCTTTGTTGGTTGCAGGACAAATACGCGGTGACTATGCCGCAAAGGGGGATATCATGATCCTCTACCTCGAGCAAGCCCTGCAACTAACATCCAAATTCGCTTCGTTCAATATCCGACATATTAATCGAAGTGAAAACAAGTCCGCGGATGCACTATCAAAACTCGCATCCACCAGCTTCCAGCACTTGGCAAAGGAGATACGCATCGAAATTCTGCAAAATCCTTCGGTACCCCTGCGCCAAGTCAACGTCATTCAATACGGTACAACATCATGGATGACACCTATTATCGCATATCTGCAATCAGGTGTGACCCCCGAAAGCAAATCAGAGGCACGCAAGCTACAATACAAAGCGTGCCATTATCAAATGGGAGACGGTATCTTATACCGCAAATCATACCTAGGGCCACTACTACGATGTGTCAACCCCCAGGATGCCACATACCTCATCCGAGAGATACACGAGGGCATATGTGGCATACATGCTGGACCACGCATGGTAGTGGCCAAAATCATGAATGCCGGATATTACTGGCCCGGTATGCACCTGGACGCCGTCAAAGAGTTGCGCAAATGCATCGACTGTCAACGTCATGCTCCAAAAACTTTGCGGCCAAAGAACAACTTAGTCCCCGTCACAACCGCATGGCCCTTTCAGAAATGGGCAATTGACGTTGTGGGACCTTTCCCTGACGCTCCGGGTGCGGTCAAATTTATCATAGTAGCGGTTGATTACTTCACAAAATGGGTAGAAGCAAAACCGCTCGCCTCAACCACTGCTATGATAACGAGAAAATTCATTTGGGAACACATCATCTGCCGTTTCGGTTTACCAATGTGCATTGTCACCGATAATGGCACCAACTTTGCTGCTGACGAATTTCAAAAATGGCTAAAAGAACTACACGTTGAACACATATTCTCGTCCGTGGCACATCCGCAAGGAAACGGCCAAGTTGAAAGTATCAACAAAAGCCTAGTCGAGGGCATCAAAGCAAGGTTGGGAACAGCCAGGCGTGGCTGGGTCGATGAACTCCCAAGTATCTTATGGGCTCACCGTACTAGCCCAAAAACAAGCAATGGGGAAACACCCTAAAGCCTAGTCTACGGTTCAGAAGCGGTGATCCCCGCGGAAGTAGGTCTCCCCTCTCCTAGAATGTTGGCTATTGAAAAACTAGACAACATCACAGAACGCAGGATCGATTTGGACCTCTTGGAAGAAAGGCGCGAAAACGCTGCCATCAACGAGGCCAAATATAAATCCAAACTTGAAAAGTACTACAACACGCGCGTCCGCGTTTGTACTTTCAATCCGGGAGACTACGTCCTACGCGACAACGAAGCATCTAATGCTGAGCGCCCAGGCAAACTTGCCCCCAAGTGGGAAGGACCCTACCTCATCAAAGAGGTCTTAGGGAAAGGCGCATACAAATTACAAACGTTAGAAGGCGAACCTATCGCACGAACATGGAACGCACAACAGCTTCGGCGCTGTTATATGTAAGCCATGTTCCTACATTTTCTATGTAACATACCGGGCCGCAGGCCATTGGCAAATAAATAAATAAGCAATTTTATACATTATTGTTTGTTACTACTATTACAAATGCGTGTTCCACTTTGCGGTATCCCAAAAACAGAGAGGCAAAATCTTCATTTGCGGTACCCATACAAAGTGGTAACCACACACAACTATTGTAATAGGCCAGCAAAAGGCAAAAAGACTTGCATATTTATCCGGCCGGATAAACAAGTTTTTATTAACACTTAACACAATTCCTGAGCCCAAAAAGGCAAACAATGGGATTGACGCGTACTCATACGACAAAGGTATGGAGTATACTCGACCCCATTCACAAATGGGTAGAGTTCCGGATATATAAGTTTTTACAAAGCTTCCACAATTCTAAAACCCTAACGGGGTAAATAACAGAATTGACGCGTACTCATACGACAAAGGTATGGAATATACTTGACCCCATTCACAAATGGGTAAAGTTCCGCATACATACGTTCAAACATGCAAGAATTAAAAACACTTGTACACATTGAACAAAAAACTTTATATTCAAAAAATTCAAGCACCCACGCGGTGCTTAATGGATTTACATAAAGTTCCTAATATATACAAGGGGAAAACAAAAAGAGGGCACACTTGCCAACCTAAACCCTATTTCGTACCGCTGGTACCCGCGTCATCTCCAGCACCACCAGCGGGATCCTCCTCTTCGGCATCAGCATACAACATCCGCAGCCGGTCAACGTAATCCGCAGCCTCTAAACAGTCGTCCAACTTCTCTACACAAGAGAGGGACGTATCATAAAAGGAGGCTACGGCCGCGTTCAGGCGACCTTCGGTATCCACGTCCCGAAAGTCGGATCGCTCTTCGATAACACCGCCTATAGACATGACGTTCATATGGGAAATGCAGCGGTTATAACCAGCTTTAAAGTCAGCGTCACGAGCACGCTGCTTAACCAAGTCCAAACCAGCTGCGGTTTTAGGAGCATCCATAATGGTCTGAACAATCTGCAACACAAGGATAATAAAGTCAGCATATGGTCAACTTTTGGCACAAACATCACAACATACTTACATGAGCGATACCATGCCTCCGCATCCATTCACGGTCAGCCTCCAGTTGGTTAAACGAAGAGGTCAAAGCATCTCTGGCCTCAACGGCAACATTGGCCCGCTCTTCCGCTGCAGTCATGCGGGCTGTGAGGTCAGTGACCGCGACCTCCCGGGTCTGAACCTCAGCATGTCAAAGAGCAGAAAACAGTTTACTCAGTAAACATTTTCAAAAAGCAGGGAAATATAAAACAAAGGTAACAAGTCATACCTGAAGGCTGGCAACAACTTTATCCAAACGAATGCGCTCAACATTCGCCTCTTCAAGAGCCTTGAAAGAGCGGCTCTCCCTCTCTTCGGCCCCCTCCAAGGCCTTCGCAGCACGCGCCCCGGCTTCCTTGGCCTCTTCAAACGCCTTTATAGCCCCGGCCTCCGCCTGCTGCGCTTTAACCGCAATTGCCTCAGCTGCAGCTTTCTCTTTGCCCAAGGCAACGTTCGCTGCCTTGGCGTTCGTCAACTCCTGCCGAGCACGGAACAAATTGTCATTCTGCTTAGCCCAAGATTCATTCCACTTCTTGCGCTCGTTGGACAACTTTTCGTTCCAACTCTTGCGTTCATCAGAAAGGAGTTTGGCAAGAGTACGAACCTGTTTTAGCTGAGCAGTGGCAGCCCACTCCGAGGTCTGCTTCTGCTTCTCAAACGCAGCTCTATCCTTCTCAAGCTGCTCCGCACCCGCATGAGCAGCCTTGATCAACTCTTCCGCTTCGGCCCGCATGCGAGCAGTTTCATCCTCTCTGCGGCCTAACACCTTGTAGTCTTCCAAAATGGCGTTAGCCACTATGGAACTTCCTACTAGCAAGGTGGAGAGTTGATTGATGCGCAACTCACGGGGGGCGGCACGGGCACGTTCCACTTCAAAGGGGGTGCCCAAACCACCCAGAATCTCCTTACACGCAGAAGGGTCGTTGGAAATATCATCCCGCTGCATAACAGTCCAGGGGGGTCGGTGATAAGCAGTACTTCGACCCTGGGTATAGGTGCGGTAATAATACTCCAATTCAGACTCCCCAGGCTGAATTGGAGGCCCATCATAACCCGCACCACCGGCAGACGAACCGGTACCCTTCTCACCAGCAGGAGACTTCTGCGGCTCAGCATCATGCTGCCGCACCTCAGCATCAGTTTTTTGCGGCTCTGCATCAGACTTTTGCTTCCCAGAATCAGAAAACCGCAGACCCAAATTATCACCCTCATTGAGAGAGATCAGATTGTTGGACGAATCAACGGTATCGAATATCTGGGTCGCGACCTTCTCTGCGGTACCCTCCGTTTGCACGGTCGAATCAGGCACCACCTTGACAAAGGGTGCCGAAGGTTCCTCTAACGCACCCGCACCTGCACCCGTGGCATGCGGAGGTGACAACGGAGCATCAAAGATAGAAAAATCTTTATCTTGAAGCTCTGCAAAACAAAGTCAAATAGCTATCAAAACACAAGTTGTAGATAACACTTGAGACAAGCAATACAATACTTACCAACAGTACCCGCCGGTTTCTTTGATGTCGGACCAGTCCTCTTAGACTGCAACCTCCGACGTTTCGGTCCACCGGCACCAGCGGCCGTCTCTTCTACTTGCCTCTTCCCAGCACCAGACTGCGAGCCCGCAGCTGTACCCAAACCCTCAAGGGTATCAGATACTATCACATAATTCAAGTATCTACGGAAAGAAGAGTGAGAGATACCT
The DNA here is from genome assembly GCF_002127325.2 of Helianthus annuus. NCBI lineage: Eukaryota > Viridiplantae > Streptophyta > Magnoliopsida > Asterales > Asteraceae > Helianthus > Helianthus annuus. Next base: position 5,097,546 of record NC_035443.2, read on the forward strand.
GCCGCCTGCGGTACCAGATGAGGCACAACAGTGACCTCCGGTATTTTCTTTTGGCAAAAGCGCACGCCTTTCACCGTTTGCCTCTTAGGCACACCCTTCGCATCAGGGTCCCCTAAGGCCCCAAGATCACCTACATGAAAACCATCCAAGAGGTGCGTCAGTGCAACCATTATTGTTATCACAAGAATAAAGGATTCCTAAACATACCTTTGCCCCGCGGCAACTCAACTGCTAATGCGGCCTCAGTAGGCACCCGGAAGTTATCTCGAATGATAACATTAAACTCCTCCTCGCCATCCGCACAAACAAATGTTTCAACCTGACCCTGGAAATCCGGGGCAAACATCCTCCATAACGGAGCATCCTCTGATAGCAAACGCACAAGTCAGTAACGCATACGGGGATAAGGAAGTTAAACAAATGAAAAGTACGTACCACCACTTTTCTCCCGCACCACGGGCTTTGACTTCTTGTTCCTCCTTGTCAGCATCATGCGCAACACCCACAACTGTGTGTTGCTCAGCTTCACCGACTCAATGGTCTGCAACTGCGGAAACCACTCCACCGACTTCGTGCTAGGGACTGCAATGGTCTCTGATATGATCGTATCGGTCACATTCCGAAACGTCATATTGCCAACAATCGCAGCAGCCTTGATGTAAAAGAACTTCATTTTCCACTTCGTCATCCCCTTGGGAGGAGTCATCAGCTTGGGACTACCCTCTCGTTGACGGAAAGAAAAGAACCCCAAAGACACCGTCATTTGATAAAACCGTCGGAAATCTCCAACGGTAGGCTCGATGCCAAGAGCACGAAAGGTGAATTCAAAATTTCAAATCCGAATCATACCAAACGGACTCAGTTGAGAAATGTGGACCTTGTACCACTTCAAAACCTCAACAACAAAAACAGTCAAAGGTAACCGGAGATTACAGTCACCAAAAAAGTCTGCCCACATGGTCACATAACCGGCCGGAGCATCGGCACCGGTGTCACCATCCGATGGGTAACAGGCCCCATATTCAGGGGGCATTTGGATATCACGAATCAGACGATCAAAGGTCTTCTTAGTCCACTTTAACACCGGTAAACCACCACCGGCGGCTCCCTCCTCTTCTTCCTCCGCCACCACCGGCGATGAAGGCTCTGGGTTTTCACCCTCCACATTGTGTGGACTTGATGGTTCAGCCATCAGAAATGTCGAAGAAACGAAAGAAAGTGAGTAGAAACACTAAACTCAGAAAACCTCACCGGAAACTTCAAACAATTGATCGGAGAAGACAAAGTAACTTCTTTTCTCTCACCGGCAAATTTTTTGAAATTTTGAACAAGTGAGGGGAAACCACGAACGGTTTCCCCTTATATACCCATCGCAATTAATGAGGAGGGAGAAAACGAATCATCACGTTCAAAAAGAACGAATTGCGCGACACCACGTGTCAAGCGCCGTTTCCGCTAACGGTTACCACGCGCGCGTGGCCGCTCACGCGCCTGACATAGGAGACGTTTACACTCCTTGCTACAGTGCATTTAATGCCTCGGGCAGTGTAAATGTCCTTTCATTTCAGCACATGCCAGATAATCTCACCAACTTCCACCAACTCACACGTGCGCTCAGCCACGTATGTAACAAAAAGCGACTACCTTATCCAATTGCAAGCGGTATGCGGTTTCTCTGGTATACCGCACCATAACCCATACCGCATATCGTTTTTTTTACATACCCCTAAAAATAGGCAAAAATATATGTCTTCACACTATAAGGGGGTATAATACCTTTCCGCACTACCCACGAGCATACGGAAATGACACACACGAGCCCGTTTAGGTGTGTCAGATACTCAGAACCAGCATTGTTCTTTGGACTGAACCGCATCTCAGAAATAGGTAAACCGCATTGCCTTCATTCTCTTCAAGCTTCAAATCCCTCCTGTCCGGTTCACAACCGCAGAGGGTACATGAACACCTTCTTTAACTTGAAGAAGGAAGGGAATGTACGCGCGCGCACATCAGCAACCCTGACTCCTGAACCTTCAAGAGCCGCATCCGAGCAACACACCCGTTTCGAGCGAATATGGGAATGCAAAACCGCAGACACTCATGAGTCACTGCGGACATAACCATAGCTTCCGGAAATGGTTGCTACGGTAGAGCCACAACTAACTCCACATCGAGGGACGAAACTACTCCAAGGAAAACTCCTCGGTACTGGAGCGGGAAGGAAGGTGCCTAAGGAAGAGATGCGGACGAAATCCCCAATAATCATACGAGCCCTTGTCGAACAGCAAGCGGTCGAACAAGCGGTAACAAGTCTGCTTATGACTTTGTTACCCTACTTGTACGTTGGATAGAATAAACAATGATGGGCATTACCATGCCTATGATCATGTTTATTTGATCGTTATCCAGAATCACATTGTTCGACCAAACATGGCCAACAATGACGCAAGTGCCCAACGTTGCTCCCACAACCGTGGCCAACAATGTCAAGCAACGAGGTAACCGCAAAGGACGTGCGGTTACTTGAGAGCTAATGGGAAGAACATGAACACCCCACGAAAGGAATCATCATTAGATATCCAATCATGGGAACAACATGCTCTCTTCTTCATTCACCACTTCAAAGGTTGGGTCGAAGTTTGTGCACACCTTCAACCACATCTCAAAGATTGGTTCGAAGTTTGTACACTTCCTCCAACTAATTCCTACAGTTGGTTCGGCACACCAACAGGTGGCAACCAGCCAAAGGCTGAGAATTTCGCATCAGACGAAACATTTTCACCGGTACGGAAGAGGCGTCAAATGACCCTTCCAGACCTCCAGCTTGATTTACAAACAGAAAAGACCATCCACATGGTCTAGGATCTTCTCCAGACTCCAAACTACCTTCTAAACACCATAGTCCAGTACTCCTCCCACATACAACTTGTATGTGGCAGCAACACTAGACTGGGGGGACTTGAAGGGGTATGGTCCCAGATCTCGCGTCAGCATCGACCGCGAGTGACCATTACCCTTATCAAAACCCCCACTAGCTAACAACCTACTTGTGCCTATGCGAGAACGCGTCGACACAAGGGTTGAAACCAATCTATCTAGTAACGAAGGAGGACTTACATGGAACATGAGAACGGTAGAGTGATGCGACATAGCATCACATCTGGTGTATGAAAACGGAAGTATTCACAGCGATGCGGCCTCGCACCGCGTCCAGTGAACACTTCTATCAATACAAGGAAGCTGGATAACAGCAACAGTCACCGCAGGCGACGATGCGGCCAGCACCGCATCTCGCGTATTTCTTGATCACTAGCAAGAGACGCGATAACATCAGATGTTACCGCAGGCAGCGATGCGGCTAACACCGCATCCTATACGCTCAACAAGTGGGACTGACACCACAGTGCAAGTGGAACCAATGGCAGTCACCTGTCAGGTCTACGGAAGCGACAGACTGACGTGGCGTCGTCTCCACGGCCGACATGTCTGACACACCTACAAAGGTGCAGCATGCCGTCAGTCTATCCATCCACCTCCTCCTCCACTCCTCGGCTTTGAGGTATCTCTTCACAACTCCCTAACTACTACTACAATCTTACTTTGCTTCCCAAGCAAACTACTGATTCTCACGCCGGAGAGTGGTAACAAGGAGCACCCCCCACCCCATCCTCCTTGTTACGAGTCACGGTTTGTTTCCTTGTGCAGGAGATCAACCCACCGGTGATCCAGCCGGCGATCCTCGAGAGGAAGGGATTAACCCTTCTTGACGAGACCAGTGAGTTAACCCTGCCCAATTAACCATTGTTTCATCAGACCAAAAGTATTATAAAATGAAACCAACACATGACTGATTCAGAGTTTTTTCTCAAACTAGTGTTGGTGGAAAAAGTATTTACCATTTTGGTGTTTCTTCAAAACTATTTACCAAAATAGTGTTTTTATTCATTTTGCGTTTGCCTTTTCTTTTAATCAACAAAAAAAACTTATTACTTTTTTTTTTGTATTAAATCAATCCAGTGTTAGCATTTTTATTCGTTTATAAAAGAATAAAATGGAAAAGAATAAAAAAAATTTCTTTCTTTTTCCTTGTTGACTCTTTTTATTTACATATTAATACCGTCTTTTAAAAAATTAAACCTCTACAAAACAATAATTCTTTTTTCTCCAGAGTATATTCCTCATTTAGTTAATGTAATATTATAATTACATTAAGAAGTCAAGAAAACATTGAAAAGATGTGGTAAAATTATTAAGTCTCATTACCAGAGTAAAACCATTAAGTAATCATCTTTTTTTTTAATCATATCTAAGTTAATATCAAAAAACATATTCGTTGTTCATAAATTCATACCATTTTGTTTTAGATATTTATTTTTCTTGCTTTCTCAACCCAAGAATATTAGTATAAGTTTCACTACAGTTATAATGTTTGATTAGTTTTTTTCGTATGTTTTTTATGTCATTGTTTAAATTTACTGTGAATGATTTTATTAGTTTGTCTTTGACATGTGTTGGTTGGAAAAAAATTATAACAAGATGGAAAAGGATATAATATTGATTTAATATAAAAAATTAATAAGTTCTTTATGTTGATTAAAAGAAAAGGTAAATACAAAATAAATAAAACATAAATAACTTGATTGAAAAAAAAACATATCAGATTCATTGAAAAAAAAGGTGTAATAAAAAAATAAAAAAATAAAAATACGTACAGCGAATTCACTGAATAAAAAAGAATAAGTCTATTATCTTAGTTAAAAGAAAAAGGCAACTACAAAATAAATGAAAACCCCAATTTGGTAAATAGTTTTGAAGGAACACCAAAATGGTAAATACTTTTACCACCAACACTAGTTTAGGAAAAAAACTCACTGATTCAAATGACGATTTAACGCTTGGATGCAAAATTCTATTTCACACTTTATTACAATTTGTTTGCATGCGGACAAATCTCATGGTCCCTCATATAGCCGCTTATGTCCCCAAAATTAACCCCATCCATCCTCTTTTATGTCTTTAACCTTTGCGAGCTCCTCTTTCAGGCTCACCTTGACTGCGGCTAGTGACGGATTCAGGAAATATTTGATGAGAGTGCGAATGAGGGGTTCATCTAAACTTTTAAAGGATGCGGACGAGATTTTTTCTTATAAAATGCACTAAAAATATTTTTTAAAGGGTTGGCGGCTTGCTGCATCCCCTTCTTTAAGACGGCCACAACCACCTATCACCGCCAACCGGCACTTTCTAGCTAGTAATTCGTTATATATATATATATATATATATATATATATATATATATATATATATATATATATATATATATATCAGCATTTAGAGAGAACGGTGAAAAGTGTGAGAACGGTGAGAACGATTTTGGTGGTGACATGTGCCATTGATGCTAAATTACACTAATGGGTAATATTGTCAAAAAACTCACTCACATGAACTGGGTGTCCAAACGTATAAAAAAGTTATTGTCATTTAAATATGATGGGCGGAAAATGACATGTGATTAGCATGTGCAACCTTTGTTTGAATCTTCCTATTTTACCCCTCCTTGTAGTTCCAAGGCCCCTATTATTTACAAAAATGTCACCGCATCAATCTGAGCCACAAATCACTAAGTTCTTGTGGCTGAGAATTATTCTCACCGTTCTCACACTTTGAGGCGTTCTCTCCTGATCCTGTTCCTATATATATATATATATATATATATATATATATATATATATATATATATATATATATATATATATATATATATATATATATATATATATATATATAGGTAGAGGATCCTGTAAAAAGTGCTCAAAGTGTGAGAAGTGTATTATAACACTATATATAATACTATATAACACCATATAAACACCGTATAACAATATGTAACACCATATAATACCATTATATAACAAATATAACACTATAGGTTGTCTGATAGCATGTCTATGATAGATGTATAGTGTTATATTTGTTATATAGTGTTACATAGTGTTATATGGTATTATATGGTGTTGCATATTGTTATACGGTGTTTATATGGTGTTATATAGTATTATATATAGTGTTATAATACACTTCTCACACTTTTCACACTTTAGGCCTTTTTTACACTATCCTTACCCTATATATATATATATATATATATATATGGTTTTTTCATCAGGATTTCTCACATATGCATCTTGCTTGTATGTTGAAACTATAATATAGTCATAGAGAAAAACTTCTGTTAGAATTCAAAGGCCTCAAGTCTTGTGTGGCTCTAAGCAATGGCTTAGTTTCAACAAACGAGCCAACCCTGTTATGTTGGTTGGCTTGATTGAACAAGGATGATTTGTTGAGTATATTCCTCAATTACTTATGTGACTAATCCATGCTTTAATGTGTTATGATTTGAAGTTGCTTATAATCAAGTGTCAAATAATATACCACTTCAGATAAGACGTCACTTTTAATTAAATGGTATCAAATGGCACCATATCCTTAATTTATTTAATACTCTCAAAACAAAAGTTTCAAATATTATTGAATAATTATTTGAATCTTAAAGTGTTACACGTAGGCATCATTAGCACATAGAATGATACAAGTGTCCACATATGGGTAACCAATCAAAAAAGTAAACATAGATATTCAATGACACTATAATGCATATACACTTGTTTGTTAAACGAAACTAATACTGGTTTAGCACTTAATGGTTCAAACTGTTTGTTTCACTAGTAAATGTCTGAATGGTTCATATATTTGCCTCTGAATGGTTAAGTATTATACTGAGTCCGAATGGTTAAGACCTCTAATCTGAATTGTTCAGATATTTGCCTCTGAATGGTTAAGTATTATAGGACTCTTAATGATTCAGACGTCTTACTGATTCAACACTTAATGGTTCAAACCTCTTACTAGTTTAGCATTTAACCATACAAAGTTGCCAAACATCTCCTAAATAATGCATATACACTTGTTTGTTAAACAAAACTGATAATCATAATAATCTAAATAAATTAAACAAAACAAAACTAATAATCGTAGTAATCTAAATAAATACATATACTGTATAGGAGTGCTAAACGGGTCGTGTTTACGGGTTGGCAAGTTAATTAACCTGACCGAACACGAAAATTTTACACGAACCTGAACCCAAAAATTGTGTCATACATATGAACCCGAACCCGACCCGAATACTCATGGGTTGACCCGAACACGACCCGTTCAACCCAAAATTTTAAAATTTTTTAAACTTTTTTGCCACAAATTAATATATTAAATTAAAATTTACTTTGAAAACACAAACGTATATAACACTACATTTAATTTATAAAATTTTATGTGAATTTCTCTTTTTAAGTTATAATTATGACATAAAATACACACCCAATTTAATTTATAACATAAAACATACTGTAAAAAATATATAATATAATATAAAGGGGTTAAACGGGTCAATCCACCAAACCGACTGGGTTGACCTGAACCCGACCCGTTTCGCTAAACGGGTTGGCAGGTTCAACCTGAAACTGACCCGAACCCGCTTTTACAAAACCTAAAATCGCGAATTTCGTGTTAGGTTTGGGTGGTGTCAGAAATTCACACCCCTAATACTATAGGACATGAGTCACAATTACAATAAATAATTAAATAAATAAAATACTAAAGATACCCTCTTTATATATTTGGGAAATTGTAGTACCCGTAGTACAAATCCAAACGAAAATAAATATGAAATACAACATATTTAAATAAATTGATTCAAAACGTAGTCTTTGACAAGAGCTTGAATAACATTTTTCTATATGATTTCTGCTTCGTCTTTAACGGGAACTTGAACCGCATCTCCTTGTGCGGTCCTTCTTGGTTGCAATAATGAACAAACTGATGTTGACGGTTGTGGCTGAGGCACGTGTTCAACGTGCTTCCCTTAAAACAGTTTTCACATCTATACCAAAGACGATGCGTCTGTTTCCCACGGTACAACAACTGAAGCAGTCTGTACTGCCGAAATGGTCACATGCCCAAGGTTACACCGGATAAAATTGTAGTGCTAAAACTAATGGAAACATATAAAGATGGGAAGATGGTGGAACGTGTATAGAATACTTTTCTCTTTCAATGAAACATGGTGAATACTTTATTTTCTAATGAAATCATTTTTTGAAAATTGTATATTGGTTTTCAAAGAATTCAATAGGAATTCCAAAATTTATTAGGTGGGAAGCTTTGCTTTTCTTGGAGGTCTTGGGTTCAAATTCAGGTAAGGGGGTTCTTATACTAATTTGGTGATACTAACATACTAACTACTAACCCAGTTGACGATATCCTAACCGTTCGCCATTCAAAAAAAAAAAAACCAAAGATAAAGATCTTTAATAAGATCATTAGTATACTATTTATGTAATCTTTATTACTTTAAACTTAATAGGATTTAATAAATAAAACCAAAAGTCACTAGGATACAAAATCCTATTAGATATACCCAAGTTTCACATTTTTCATTTCAACCATTCGATTTCTCATTCATCCTTACATTGGTGAAAACCACATTTTCACTCAATTTTCCAACTTATACTAAATCAAACTCTTGTTCTGGTTGCGAGAATTATTAGGAAAAGACGAGTCTACCACCTTGGAGAGGAAATAAGTTGTTATTGTTGTCACTTTAGGTATCATATATCATCTTACAGTTGTCTTTATCTTTGTGGCTAGAGTAAAGGGTATACCCTACAATGAGTCAATGAGTCTCTTCAGATAGAAAAAATCATTGTAATCGAAAGGAAAGGACCATTTTTAACGGTCAAAACCATCATGCATGTGGCGGATTTGCGACCTAACTTTGTGACATAACGAACCTCATTGATTTTAGCGACGATAATGACATTGAAGTCGCCACAAAACAAACTGTTAGAATAATGGTACGTATTTTAAAACAGTACATTCAATATTATGAAATTTAAAATGGTTTACATGAAATACTTAGCTAAGTAGATATGTGAAGTTTATCCACTTTTATTATGTCAATCTATAAAAAATGGGGTTAGGAAAATGAATGAAAGAATTTGTTAACAACAAAAACGAATATTTTATGATGCCAAATGTTTGATTTATAACTAAGTAATGTTATAAGTTGATGATCACTTAATCTTTAAATATTTTCTCCTATATTAATTAGCAAATAGCAAGTTTACTTCGCCTCACAAGTTCACTATATAATTTTGTGCATATTTATTGGGTCATCTGTAGACTAAATAACTTTACATTATTTACGATCTCAATTTTCTCTCTGTCATCTTTGTGGAATGCTTAATCCAAGAAATAATGGCTAATATAAAATCAATGTAAAAAAATAATTGCAGTGTATATATTTTTATAACTTTAAGCTTTTATACTTTTAATATTTTCATTTTTACGTGATTTTGTTGCTATGTCGACATGGTATTTTTTTCTACGATAGTAATTTATGTTTCGGTATGTATTTGGCAAGTTAATGTTGGAAATTTTGTTAGGAAAATGATTTTTTCCAATTTTGGACTAAAATAAATATAATAAAATGAGCGGGTTTTATATATTTATTTGTGGGTTTGTGTTCTACGTTGGAAGGGCTTCGCAACGAACTAAACCACGTCCAAAACAGAGCTAAGATGAATGAGATATCGATGCTCAAAGTTTGGTGTTTAAAACTTGAATGCTGAAATATGTGGGAAAGTGGCACCTTGTCCCACATAGGATGAGAGATGGAACTTAAAGGGTATTTAAGTAGGATCTCTCCATCCTTATTGTTTCATGGAAGCACACACTAGTGTCCTCGCGAAGGGTGCTCCGCACCCTAACTCGCACTCGCTCGCGCGCGTGGCGTGGGCGATTAGGCGCAATGTGGCGCTTTGATGGCGCACTTCGCACGCTCGCATCGCCGCGAGCCGCTTGAGAGTCGCCTTTGTATTTTTTACCGCGCGCGCGTGGTGGAGCACAAGGGTTGCAAGGACCAAGTGGTAGGTGATGCGGCGCATGACGTGGCAGTCATGCGCATGCGCGCACGAGTACACATGGTGCGGTTGCGCGCATGATGCATGGGTCCTACTGTGTCGTGCGCGGCGCACCAGAGTGAGCCAATACGGCGCGACTGTGTGGCGCGCTCGTATAGGCTCACAGGTGACGTGGCGCACGCGCGCATGGCAGTGAGCCAAGTGGACGCACCGCACATGAGGTTGCAGACCTGCGCGCGCGGCAGTGTGTCTTGCGCGCGCGCGCGCGCGGAAGCTTTCTGCTGCAGTTAATGCTAGTGCAGTTACATTCAGCATTTGAAACTGACGAAGTTAATGCGTTTGACTGATACTTAAGTGACGAATTAAAGTGCATTAAAGACGTTTAATGCAGTTTAATTCACCCATTTAATTCGTTTTTCAGTTTCTTCAAGACCTGCAGTATAAATAGGGGGTTCCTATGGAAGATTCAAGACACCGGATAACACAAGCTTCTTACTATCCTCTCTCTACAGAATTCATCATCTTCTCTCAAGGCGCAAGGTACTCGTTCGGGTTGGAGTCAAGACCGGCAGTGCAACTGCTTGAGGCTGTTGTATCCCGGAAACAAACGTGTTCTCCTGGGAGACACGAAATTTGTTTTAAGAGACCCGTGTCTAACACGATCCTCAGCCAAGAACAGTTTCGTCTGTTCGTGTTATCTGTCTTTGTTTTTCCCTTTTTTAGTTGTAATTGTATTTTCTTTTCAGTTGTAATTCCGTTATTGTTCTTGTATTTCAAGTTAATAAATTATTTTATTTATTTTACACGAACGGATTCCTACAATCTTAAAACAAATTTTAAAACACCGTTCGTGTAGAATCACAAACTTCTCTGCGGTGAATTCATATTTTTTTTCTCACAGGAGGTTGTGTTTTAAAAGGTTTTTCTCTGTTTTGATTCAAAGTAGCGACTTTGTCAAAACAGAACTCTGTTCTTCTACTCCTTCTTCGTCTTTGGGTTCTAAGATCTTCTCTTGTAGTCTTCAAAGTTGGACTTAGAAGCTACGAGGCTGATTTTGTTACTCATCGATCTTGTTAGTAAATAATAAATCAGCACATTTATTATTCTAACAGTTTTATTAACTTGGTTTTGTGGAATTTTTCAGAATGTCGACTGAAAATACCAACATCAACGTTGTTGTCGGTACCCCAGCCAACACTGTGGGAGCGTCCACAGTGGCGAATCATGCTGAACGACCTGAGAAGTTCTCGGGTCTCCACTTCAAAAGGTGGCAACAGAAGATGTTCTTCTACTTGACCACCATGAACCTTGCGAGGTTCTTGACGGAGACCGTTCCCCAACCTGCGGAAGGGGAGACCGATGCTCAGGCTTTGAGCGCGGTAGAGGCGTGGAAGCACTCGGACTTTATATGTCGAGGCTATGTACTCAACGATCTCTCGGATGCGCTGTATAATGTGTACTATAATATCAAGACTTCCAAAGAATTATGGGAGTCTTTGGAGAAAAAGTACAAAACGGAGGATGCGGGAACAAAGAAATTTGTTGTCGCCCGTTTCTTGGACTTCAAAATGGTTGATAACAAGAGTGTTATGAACCAAGTCCAAGAGTTGCAAATTATACTAAATGACATCCACGCTGAGGGAATGGTACTTAGCGAAACATTTCAAGTGGCAGCCATGATCGAAAAATTACCTCCTGCTTGGTTGGATTTTAAGAATTATCTTAAACACAAGCGAAAGGAAATGTCGGTCGAGGATCTTGTTCTTCGTCTTCGTATAGAAGAAGAAAACAGGGTGGCCCAAAAAGGCACCATTTTGCAAGCTTCGGCTAAGGCAAACATGGTGGAAGTTGGGGAGTCCTCAAAGGGCAAGAAAGGCAAGGGTAAAAAGGACAACAAAGGGAAAGCAAAGGTTAACAACCTTGGACCTAAAAAGGGGACTGTGAAAAAGAAGTCTGCGCCTTTCCAAGGTACTTGTTACAATTGTAACGAGGCGGGGCACCGTGCTAACCAATGCAAGAAACCTAAGCGTGAGCGTGCGCATATGGTTGATGAGGATGGTATGCCTCTAATCGCAATGATAACCGAGGAAGCGGCTATGATTAAAGAAGTCAACGCAATGGGTGAAAACCCAAAAGGATGGTTCGTTGACACGGGTGCAACCCGCCATGTTTGTGGAGACAAGGCTCTTTTCTCTACATTCAAGGAAGCTTCAGGTGAAGAAAAGCTTTATATGGGAAATAAAGCTACCGCAAGCATCAAGGGGGAAGGCACGGTCGTCTTGAAGATGACTTCGGGCAAGGAGCTTACCTTGACAAATGTGCTTTATGTCCCAGAGATACGGAAGAATCTCGTGTCGGGATGGATGCTCAACAAGTTTGGATTTCGTCTAGTGTTTGAATCGGACAATTTTGTTCTTTCTAGACGTGGAATGTTTGTTGGAAAGGGCTATGCCCTTAATGGTATGTTTAAAATGAATGTAATGGTTGTAAACCAAAACAAAAGTTTGAATGAAACTTCTACTTCTACTTACATGGTTGAGTCTTCTAATGTTTGGCATGGTAGACTAGGGCATGTAAATTTTAATTCTTTACGACGTTTAATTAAATTAAACTTAATACCAACATTCCATATCGAGTCCAATCACAAATGCGAGACATGTGTTGAATCCAAACTTACGAGATCATCGTTTAAATCGGTTGAACGAATAACCGAACCCCTTGATTTAATTCATACCGATGTGTGTGATTTAAAAGCGGTTCCCACGCGTGGAGGAAATAAGTACTTCATCACGTTTATTGATGATTGTACTAAATATTGCTACGTGTATTTACTTAAGAGTAAAGACGAAGCAATAGAGAAGTTTATCTTGTACAAAAATGAAGTTGAGAATCAACTTAAAAAGAAGATAAAAGCTTTGAGAAGCGATCGAGGAGGTGAATATGTTGCACCTTTTGCCGATTTGTGCGCAAAAAGTGGCATTATACATGAGTGTACACCTCCTTATTCTCCACAATCAAATGGCGTGGCGGAACGAAAGAACCGCACATTGAAAGAAATGATGAATGCCATGTTGATAAGCTCGGGAGTGAACCGAGAAATGTGGGGGGACGCCATTCTCTCAGCAAACTATCTTTTGAACAAGATACCCTTGAAAAATAGGGACGAAACTCCATATGAGTTATGGAGAAAAAAGAAGCCATCGTACAAATACTTGAAAGTGTGGGGGTGCCTAGCTAAGGTGATTGTACCACCTCCTAAGGCTCTTAGGATAGGACCCAAAACTGTTGATTGCATTTTCATTGGATATGCACATCAAAGTAGTGCACATCGTTTTCTTGTATATGAATCCAAGAATCCCGATGTACACAAACACACTATCATGGAGGCAAATTCTAATATCGTCTCATATTTTGAGAATGTGTTTCCTATGTTAGGACAAACACATGCACCTTCATCAAGAGCGGTTGATGAAGCCGGTCCAAGTTCGTCTACATGGTTAGATGAACCAGGACCAAGTTCATCTACCAGGATAGATGAAACACATGAACGACCTGAGGTCGAGGAGGGTGAGCTTAGACGAAGTAAACGACAAAGGGTTGAAAAATCCTTTGGTCCTGACTTCATGAGCTACATGGTTGAGGGTGAGCCCAATACCTACCGCGAGGCGGTTAACTCAGCAGAAGGACCTCAATGGCAAGAAGCAATAGAATGAAATTGATTCTATATTGCAAAATCATACTTGGGAGTTAGTAGATCTTCCACCTGGTTGTAAACCACTTGGATATCGTTGGATATTCAAAAGGAAGATGAAAGTTGACGGTAGTATTGATAAATACAAGGCAAGGTTAGTAATCAAAGGATTTAGACAAAAGGAGGGTCTAGACTACTTTGATACTTACTCGCCTGTGACGCGAATAACCTCTATACGATTGGTTCTTGCAATTGCGGCTCTAAGAAATTTGGAAGTTCACCAAATGGATGTAAAGACCGCATTTCTAAATGGCGATTTAGAAGAAGAAATTTACATGGAACAACCTGAGGGTTTTTCCGCCCCTGGAAACAAGGGTAAAGTATGTAAATTGGTCAAGTCTTTGTATGGCTTGAAGCAAGCTCCAAAACAATGGCACCAAAAGTTTGATCATGTCATGATTGACAATGGTTTCAAAATAAATGAGTGCGACAAGTGTGTTTATTTTAAAGACACACCAAGAGGTTATGTGATTTTATGTCTTTATTAGATGATATGCTTATCATTGGGAGTGATGATAAGATGATCAACTCAACAAAAGACATGTTGAAAGCGAGGTTTGACATGAAAGACATGGGTCTCGCGGATGTGATTCTTGGAGTAAAAATCACTAGAACCCAAAATGGTCTTGTGTTGAGTCAATCTCACTACGTGGACAAGATCCTTGGGAAATTCAATTCGGACGATACGAGTATAGCTCGAAGTCCAATTGATAATACCCAACGCCTAAGGAAGAATAGAGGCGAGAGTGTTTCTCAGTTAGAGTACTCAAGGATCATTGGTAGTCTAATGTATCTAATGACATGTACTAGACCCGACTTAGCGTATGCTGTGAGCAGGCTAAGTAGATACACCAGTAATCCGAGCGAGGATCATTGGAAAGCTATCACGAGGGTGCTCAGATACATAAGATACACGAGAGACTATGGATTGCATTATACCCGTGATCCAGCAGTGATCGAAGGATACACTGACGCGAACTAGATATCGGATATAAAAGATCATAGATCGACAAGTGGATATGTGTTTACACTTGCTGGCGCAGCTATAGCTTGGAAGTCTTCCAAGCAAACGGTTATAGCTAGATCTACGATGGAATCCGAATTCGTCGCTTTAGATAAAAGCAGGGAAGAGGCGGAGTGGCTACGTCAATTTGTGGAAGATATTCCAAGATGGCCAAAGCCGTTGACGGCGATCTGCATACATTGTGACAATCAGTCTGCTCTTGCTAGAGCACAAAGCATGATGTACAATGGCAGATCAAGGCACATTCGACGTAGACACAACACGGTACGACAACTTATCTCAACGGGTGTTATCTCAGTTGACTATGTGAGGTCAAATGAGAACATTGCGGACCCGTTAACAAAAGGCTTAAGCACAGATAAGGTGTATAGGTTGTCAAGAGGAATGGGACTAAAGCCCATAGATGAAGGGAATATGAGGGAAACCTAACCTAGCTGACTGGAGATCCCAAGATCTAGGTTCAATAGGCAAACTTAATCATAAACCCAAAGGGAGTCACTGTGGGGGGTGCCCCAAATTCAATAAAGGGAGTTGTATACTTCCTAGTCCATTCCAATCAGTGACCTGAAGGAAAGGTTAAGCATGTTGAGGTTAAGGATTTTGAGGAAATCCAATTTAACCATGATGCATTTAATGATTCAGAGGAATCACCTATGTTAGATAGAAGTGGGGTCGCTTCGAATGGATTTGTGGGGAGGCGCAAATCCTAGAGCTGTCGCAAAACCAGGAACGTGTTCCATGACCATAAACGGACACAACCATGAGGTCTTGACTCCACTAGGGAGAGTATTGTGTGAATGTATATTGTCGCCTACATAAATGGGGGATTGTTCAAGGACACCGCGTCTACAAGACCCTAGGAGGCTAAGTATGCTTCACAAAAGGAGGTTCAAAGGTTACACCTACCTATCTTGCAATGCTCAACTGTTGAACGTGTATCGTTGAAACTTGATAGATCGATTTCTATTCATGTGGGGGATTGTTGGAAATTTTGTTAGGAAAATGATTTTTTCCAATTTTGGACTAAAATAAATATAATAAAATGAGCGGGTTGTATATATTTATTTGTGGGTTTATGTTCTACGTTGGAAGGGCTTCGCAACGAACTAAACCACGTCCAAAACGGAGCTAAGATGAATGAGATATCGATGCTCAAAGTTTGGTGTTTAAAACTTGAATGCTGAAATATGTGGGAAAGTGGCACCTTGTCCCACATAGGATGAGAGATGGAACTTAAAGGGGTATTTAAGTAGGATCTCTCCATCCTTATTGTTTCATGGAAGCACACACTAGTGTCCTCGCGAAGGGTGCGGAGCACCCTAACTCGCACTCGCACATGCTCGCGCGCGCGCGCGTGGCGTGGGCGATGAGGCGCAATGTGGCGCTTTGATGGCGCACTTTGCACTTCGCACGCTCGCATCCCCGCAAGCCGCTTGAGAGTCGCCTTTGTATTTTTGACCGCGCGCGCGTGGTGGAGCACAAGGGTTGCAAGGACCAAGTGGTAGGTGATGCGGCGCATGACGTGGCAGTCATGCGCATGCGCGCGCGAGTACACATGGCGCGGTTGCGCGCATGGTGCATGGGTCCTACTGTGTCGTGCGCGGGGCACCAGAGTGAGCCAATACGGCGCGACTGTGTGGCGCGCTCGTATAGGCTCACAGGTGATGTGGCGCACGCGCGCATGGACTTGAGCCAAGTGGACGCACCGCGCATGCGGGTGCAAACCTGCGCGCGCACCAGTGTGTCTTGCGCGCGCGCATGGATCTGAGTGAGTATGGCGCACGCGCGCATGGCAGTGAGCCAAGTGGACGCACCGCGCGTGAGGTTGCAGACCTGCGCGCGCGGCAGTGTGTCTTGCGCGCGCGCGCGCGCACGGAAGCTTCCTGCTGCAGTTAATGCTAGTGCAGTTACATTCAGCATTTGAAACTGACGAAGTTAATGCGTTTGACTGAGAATTAAATGACGAATTAAAGTGCATTTAAGACGTTTAATGCAGTTTAATTCACCCATTTAATTCGTTTTTCAGTTTCTTCAAGACCTGCGGTATAAATAGGGGGTTCCTATGGCAGATTCAAGACACCGGATAACACAAGCTTCTTACTATCCTCTCTCTACAGAATTCATCATCTTCTCTCAAGGCGCAAGGTACTCGTTCGGGTTGGAGTCAAGACCGGCAGTTCAACTGCTTGAGGCTGTTGTATCCTGGAAACAAACGTGTTCTCCTGGGAGACACGAAATTTGTTTTAAGGGACCCGTGTCTAACACGATCCTCAGCCAAAAACAGTTTCGTCTGTTCGTGTTATCTGTCTTTGTTTTTCCCTTTTTCCGTTGTAATTGTATTTTCTTTTCAGTTGTAATTCTGTTATTGTTCTTATATTTCAAGTTAATAAATTATTTTATTTATTTTACACGAACGGATTCCTACAGTTAACACTAGGTTAGTTTCCCGTGTGTTACACGGGTTTTTAAGACGGAGACATTTTCCTGTAAATGCAAAACAAAGACAGAGACATTTACATACCATATTGACATAAATGAGTTAATATAAATGTAACCCATCAACTCGTACATATTAATTAATGTCGTAGAGTCCGATAAGACGGCTCTAATGTGAGGTCCATCAGAGTCTATTTGATACCCTTTGTACGACTTCTTATTTTTTGAATCTTTGTATTTGATTCTAAACCTATTATTAATATTATTGATAATAATTTTAGTTATATATATCAATAATATATTTTATATATATATATATCAATAATATATTTAGTCTAACATATTAATATTATTATGAATTTCGAAACTTGTTTAGCTAGGATTTAATATTCTATTGAAGTTTTAATCACTCAAATGGTTACTTATTTACTTCTTGAATAACATGTTTGACCACTGTATCTTCTTTTCAATAATCATCTCCGCAATCACCATATCTCACTACTACAAAACTAATTTTTCTAAGCGAGTAGAAAACTCATTTTGGGCGGTGGGGGGCTGAAAACCGCTCAAAAGAAACATGGCCACGTTAACAACCTAAAAAAAATTGTTTTTATGGGCTATGTTTAAAAACCGCCTAAAACTATACCTTTTTTTGAGCTACATTTTGAACCGCCCAGAACATTTAAGCTTTAAGCGCCAAATATTTTTTAGTACCCCGCCCAGTTTTTTCATGAAACCCTAATACCCAAACACAATTGGATACATATGCCTTTTGTGGATCCTTTTATCCTCCTAGACACTTTATGAAACCCTAATCGACATCACATCTTTCATCCTTCTCAATTTGACAGGTTCGTCCATTTCTTCACCGAAGCTAATCAAAAGGTTTATTACCCTAATCGACAATACATGTTTGTCTAATTTGCTTATAATTTTATATGATTCTACAGGTGTGAACCTAATCGGTATCATCTATCTTAGGTTCGATTTGGAACTATGGAATGACTCTTTTTTATGGTTTGGTTGTTCTTAATCTGATAATACTCATTATATACTGTACACATTTTTGTATATAATATTAGTTTTGTTTATGTATATTAGCTTCATATTAGTTATGTTTATGTATATTTGTTTATGACCTTAATAGTAAGTCACTCGATTCAATCTCATAAACCCTAAATCATATTATTGATGATCAGTTCCCCCAAAACTCCATTGTTGGCTAACCCTACCTCTTCTTCATCATCATCTTTGTAGAATTGATCTCTAGATAAGACTAATGAATTGTGGTTGTTTAGTTTGATTCAACTCAAATTATCCATTTCTGTAACCCACCTTACAAAATTTGTACTAAGTGGATCTTAATTTGAAGAGGATTACTGCATTTTTAACAGGGAATTATCGGCATGAGGTAGCTTCTTCTATCTTTTTTATCGTTAATTACTCTAGTTAGTGTAGATTTTGTTAATTTGATTTAGGTTTTTCTTTGCAATGGTAATCTTAATTCATTCACATGTGAAAATAACCTGTTAAATCTTTCTGATTCTGCTCATGTTAGATCGATAGTTGAATTTAGGTGATTGAGGTACTGTTATTAATTTCAAATGTGTGAAAGTTGTTTAGTGGATGAAGTGTGAAACCTTAAAAGGTACTTTATCATCATCATCATCATCATCATCATCATCTATAATTGGTATATTATGTACATTTACAAATTGTAGGTGGTGTGATTATTTTTTCCTTTGATTGGATCTGGTACTAACATCTTGGTTCTCAGATAAATTCTCCAATTCAGCTTCAACAGAGGAGCCAGAGTTTTGTCAAAGAAAGTGCTAGCAAGTCTTTGTACTTTTTGTATGGTAAAAAACAAACGAAGGCAACATGTTTGAGTTATAGATTTTTTTTCACTGAAAACTTGTTTATTCTTATTTCCAGCTTGGTCCAAGGGACTCTCTAATACGGTGCTTTATAAAGCATAACCTAAGATCGTTGTGGATCCTATTCTATATGTGGCAGATCATTGTGGTATTTAGGTCAGCAATTCCTGTTGTGCTCCTTACTGCCTGAAACACGACATTTAGGTAACATTTTTTCGACGTGTTTGTTCAGGATTTATGCAATTCAGTTCCAATATATGATGTTTGTCTGTCGATTGTTCAACAATGATCGATTTTGTAAACTGATTTATATAATTATTGATTGTTCAACATTGATAGCCTGATGGCGAACTGCCAAGTGACAAGACTGTTGAGGGCTTTCAACACATTTTTTAGTGAAACATGTGTTGGAAAACACGTTTCACATGCCATTTTCGTTGACCTTGAGCCCACTGTCACCGATGAAGTGAGAACTGGTTCATACCGCCAACTGTTTTTCTCGGAGCAGCTCATGTGCGGGAAGGAAGATGCTGAAAACAACTTTGCACGAGGCCACTATACCAGTAAATATCACACTCTCGTTTAAATGATTATAATTTAGGTCTCCATGTGTGTGTATATATATCTTACTTTTTTATTTGGTTTTTTTAGATTTTGAACAACGCAAGAGAGATCACACAAGCAGAAATCAACGAAGATGGTTGAAAACGTCATGCATCGGTTTTTTAGTTCGGTATTTAGTGATGATAGGTAGCCATAGATTTAATTTAGTTTTTTTTTTAACAAGATGTGTACACTATGAATGTTATAATGTAATTAAACAAGTTTTCCTGAATTTGTTTAGGTTTGTTGGTTTTTGACTGCAATGTAGTATTTTTTTTTAATTCTTTTATTCTGGGCTCCCATTACTCTTTTTGGGCGTTCCATAAATACATTGTTCTAAGTTCCATTTTGGGCGGTTTACTAGGTGTTTGAGCGGTTCAATTTGAGTGGTTTTGGTGCTATTTTGGGCGGTGAGTCGTGTTACTTTGGGCGGTTCTTTACCCGCTTAGAATACACATACATTTTTTCCTGCGATGTTTGTTTGGGCGGTCCTAAAACCGCCCATAAACTTCAATTACACCGCCTAAACAAATACTTTTTCTAGTAGTGTCTATAGCGTACCAAGTATATCCTTTAGTGTTTTTAAATATAATTTTCTTATTATTTGGTATATAAAATCATATTTATTCAAGCCATGCAATACACGAGAGTTTTTAAAAATATAACTTTTTTTATTATTTGGTAAACAATATTACATTTATTCAACTCGTGTAATACACGTGGTTTTAAAGATATAGTTTTTTTTTATTATTTGGTATATAAAATTAAATTTATTCAACCCGTACAATATGTTTCTTGTACATATAACTTTTTATTATTTAATATATAAAATTACTTTTATTTAGCCCATGCAATAAAGGGAGTTTTTAAAGATATATTATTTTATTATTTAGTATATAACTTTATTTATTCAACTCGTGTGTAATATACGGGGTTATATCCAAGTATGAAATAAAATATTGCAAATATACACGTTAATATCAGATACAAATATTGCAAATATATTCCACGAAATTTAGATGTTACAAAGATGTAGTGTGAGAAAGAAATACGCGTAACTTCGAATTTGTTCAAGTTGCTTCAAGATAAATAAACAAAAGGGTACCACATAATATTAATTAGGATGCATGATTGCATGAAAACCTCCCTTAAGTATATTTTTGGAACACTTTTTTTTATCAATTATATAAACATGTTTGGCTTTTTAACGACATGAGAACATTAATATTGAATTAATAATAAGAATTTGTATTAGATTAGATTAAATATTATTATTATTTGTATTAGATTAGATTAAATATTATTATTATTAGTATTATTAATAATTTTAATCAATTAAATGAGAGAATGACAAGTGTTCCAAAACAGGTTTTTTTTATTATATAGTATAGATGTAACAATGCGTATCTGTGATTTAATATTTTACATCTATTTCTTATTCGAATTAAAAGTCCTTTTTTTAGGAAACTAAGTTAAATCAACTTCCTATAATTAGGACCATCGTCTTTAAAAAGACAAGAAGAAATTAAATAAGTTATATCAAGCGAAAAAATATTTATAAAACTGAACTGTAATGAATAATATTTTCAACTATTCGAAATATTTTTTTAAGTGGCACAAAAGTATATTCGATTAAAGTTTTCATTCCAGCATTTAAAAAGAAATAAAGGTTAGTCGTATAAAATAAATCTAAAAAAGAATTGGAATCTTAAATATGGCAAATATCTTAATGCAGGATCCGAGTGTTTAAACTTTAATACCAACAAAATCTCAAATGAAACATATGTGGCTTCGAACGTTTGAAAATGGTTTCTTTTTTTTTTTTTTTTTAATTACAATATATATTTCAAAAAATATTGTTTTCACTAGAAAATTAGGGTTTTGTGGGGGGCCATGCATGCAACAGGTGAAAGATCAACCGACACATAGATGTGGTTGAGGTTCATGTGCACATGAGTGGTTTGAGGATATATATCCATCAATACACATCACCAAGTATTGGAATCGAAAGTTTTTGTGTGTAGTAGTGTAGATATCTTCAACTTTAAAGCAAAAGGCATCCATAAAGATTGGGTGCCTGAACCTGAATCTGAACCAGAGCTCTGGTCAAAATACCCTAGCTTCTTTACTCTTTAGTGAATGAATACAAACCAAAAGAAAAATAAAAAGGAACCCTAATTTAATGGCAAGTGTTGATGTATGGTCACAAGTCATTTTGAAATATAATATGTTTGGATTTAGATAAAACAGACACCACAAATCATAACATTTCATGTAACACATTAATAAAATTTATACGCGTTGCGGTATGCGTATATAATGTATATATGTGTGGGTCATCGGAGTGAAAAAGTGAAAGTGAACTAATTTTAACGTTATTTTACTAATTTCGTGAAAACAACGTTAAAAGCGGATGACAGTTAATCATGCATCATGTGGTGGCGTTGATAGCTGAAAGATAAAAGGGTACATGCACTAATCGGTTTTTTTCCCGATTGCTGAGTGTTATGTTTCTTATGTCCAAGGCTTGATGCAAAATTACTATCGAGTCGGGGGTCTCACTGGAAGCAGCCTCTCTATTCCTAAAGGGTAGAGGTAAGGTTGTCTAAATCTTACCCTCCTCAGACCCTACCTTAGCTTTGCTATTGGTGGGATTTACTGAGTATGAAAATGGCAATTATGTGGGAATTTGAAATTTTGTAGAACTTTTTTAAACTTCATATATTCCTTTTTTTTGGTCAACTACAAATTAACATAAGAAAAAAAAGGGTAAATGCACGGTACCCCTGACCGCGGGAAGGATCCCCCTCCCCAGTTTGCTACCCGACCAAGCAACCTTGGCGGTGAATTCCCCAGTCTGCTCAGGGTAAGAATCGAACTTGCGACCTCCCCCTTGCAGGTTTTAAGATGGGTGTCGGTGGCCACTGGGCTGACACCCAGTGGTGACAAATTAACATAACCTAAAATCAAAATTGCATATGTTCACTTCCTTAATAAAATTTCACATAATGACAAAAATACGCTTTAAAAGATTAACAACTTATAAAAATACGCAACTGACCTATTTTCACGTAGCGACTGTTCACACTCCTCTCTTCTCTCTTGGTGATTAATTACAAGGAGAATCTAAGTTCACAATCCTCTCTTCTACCGTGTACGATTCTAATCAATTTAATTCGATTTTAGGGTAATTAGTTTGCTTTAGATTCAAATTCGATTTGTATAATTTATCTTGGGGTTCCTTTTTACGATTTAAGTGGCAGTCATGTTGGATTGACAGGTTGAAGGATTGAACAGGTAAAATTCAAACATGACTCGCGTATTTATTTGTGTTAGCAACATTAAAACTAACCCTGACGCACTTAATATCATGTTCGTGTTGTGTTTCGATTTGCCTGTTTAATATTCATTTGTGAATATAAATAGTGGTTGGTGATACAACAACAATTTAAACAACCAATGACTCCAAATCGTGTGGAGTTGACAAGTTAAAGGGTTGAATATATGAAATCCGAACATAACTCGTGTATTTATTAATGTTAGGGACATTAACAATAACCTGGACACAGTTAATGTCGTGTCCGTGTTGTTTTACAAATCGACACGTTTAATATATATTTGTTAATATAAGTAATGGCTAGTGATACAGTAACAATTTAAACAACCAATGACTCCTAATCAAATATTTTTTTTCAGTTAGTTTCTTTTTAATAGTTTTTTTGTCATTCATCTTTCATATTTAGGGTATGTTTGGCATGGAGCTTTTAGCAGGTTCTATCTTTAAGCTTTTAAGAAAAAGCTTCTACTCAATAAAAATACTTTTTTGGTTGAAGGAGATTCAATCTTTTAGGTTAGGAGCTTGAAGCTTTTGGTTGAACGCTCCTACTAGTAGCGTTTAGAAGGAGCTACAAGCTTTTAGTGAAAAAATGACTATTTTATACTTTAAAGATAATGGACTTTTTAATGCACAAACTTTTTAAATTTTTAGTTATGTTCATTTTGGTTATTTTATACATTTTATTAAAAGCTACAGCTACTCTGTCAAACACCAAATATATCTAAAAAACTACAGCTACTAGTTTTCACCATTAGCTTTCAGCCACCAACTACTTTTGCAAAACGTACCCTTTATTAATAATCTTAATTTCATATATTTAGTTTGAGATTAGAAAAACAAACAGAAATGATTGGAGGATAAGGAAAAAGTAATGTGGGGTGGAGGCACAATCTGGAATATTGTTTTTGTGGTGTTCCCTTATTGTGCCATGAAGAGAGAATATTGTCTAAAATTACATGTTGCTATTTTTGAAAATTTGAAGGCTAGGTATATTCCCATGATGCCTTAGGGTGAACATGGGTGCGAGGAAGGGTGCAGGGTGGGTTCTCATCTTGCGGCAACATCGCCGCTGGCCCTTTTCTTACCGCGTGGCATGCTTGAAATCGGGGACTTGTCACCACTTGAGGGGAATGGTTTTTTGACGGTTGCTGCATATGAAACCAATCACAATTTTCCTTTTTGTTTTTTATATTTAAAAAAAAATAGTTTACATCTTCCCAAAAGAAGTGGTCACCCCTTATGTTTTAGTGCAAAATGGGACTTAGAGATGGGAATTGACTTGGCAAGATGTGATTGGGTGGGTAGAGAGTTTACCTCTCCTCAAGAGATGACCACACCTCTCACCCTTAGGCTAGACTAAGGGTGCGGTATAAAGCCCCTATGGGCTTTATCATACCACATTAGTGCCATGTCACATAGGGGGCTTTAAAGTCACTCCCTTTAACTTGCATGCAATGATTTAAAGCCCATATTAAACAAATACAAAAAAAAGTAAAGAAAAAAAGATTTGATTGGTTGAAAAAAAATGGACCCCACCTGCTTTTCTCTTTAACGCTCATTACTGGGCTGGCAGAGCAACGGTGCCCCCCCCCCCCCCCCCCTCCACACACACACTCCTAGCACGCAGGAGATAGGATGGGGGCGCTAAAGAACGCTAACGAAGTTGATGTGGCCAAGAGCGGTATACCACACCCCTAAACTTATAATAGTAGTTAACACTATAAATAACTTGCAAAAGTAAACTGCACCATATGTTCCTCAAACCAAAAGAAGTTTTTCTTTTCTTTTATTTAATTTGATTAACATGATTAAAAATGTTAAATCACTCTAAGCATTATAAAAAGGTTATATAATATTTCTCATGTCCTTCTAGCAATTTCCATGAATTAGCTTAAAGGTGTCGGAAAGCAAAAGAAAATACAAATATCACCTAAAGATCTTTTTTTGGTAAATTTGGGATCCTTTTTACTATCCAAATCTACTTTCCCAACACCTAAAACCAAAAGCAATTGTGTCTTTTCCCTTTACTCTTATCCTCTTTAGATTTCACTTGTACCTCACCATCATCAAAAACATAAGCCAATACTTGAGTCATTAGGGTACAAGCATACTTCATCTAAGCCAATACTTGAGTCATTAGGGTACATGCACACTTCATCTATTGAGTCATTAGGGTAAAATCATACTTCATCTCAGCCAATACTTGAGTCATTAGGGTACAAACATACTTCATCTAAGCCAATACATGAGTAAATAGTACAAACATACTTCATCTAAGCCAATACTTGAGTAAATAGTACAAACATCTTCACCTATGACATTAAATTTGTTCAATACCGAGAAACATGGGCGACATTAGCGAATCTTGAACTTAGTTTTCGGTAAAATCAGGAGGCGGGGACTCTCAAAATCCAATATATTACACCTTATAAATTTTTTTTTGAAAATTTTCGGTAAAATTTACACTGCAAAGTGAAAAAACAAGGGGACCGGGGCCCCCCTGCCCCGTGGAAAGAACCGCCCCTGATGGGCGGCACAACCTATTTTAGGGTGCGAGAGTTTAATTTCGGGCCCTTTCTAAAAAAATAATTAAATAAATAAGGGTTATTGGATTTTAATAATCCTAAGTTTAACCTATTAGCCGATAATAATCTCAACTTTAAAAATTCCCTCCAACAATCCCAACTTGTAAGAATTTGACCCCCATTAACCATATTCTAACATAGGTGCACTTAAATCAATTAAGAAGTCTCCAGGTGCACTTGAATCTATTGAGCAGACCAAATTCTTATATGTTTGAAAATGATCAACGGCAGTCAAACTTTTACAAGTTAGGATCATTGGAGTGAATTTTTAAAGTTGAGATTATTATCGGCCAAAAGATGAAACTTAAGATTATTCAAATCCAATAACCCAATAAATAAATAGCATAACCATCCCTATGGGTGGTAAAGTAGGCAAGTTGAGTGGGTTTGGGTCATGGGTTAAGATTGGTTTGGGTTATAATAGATTTAAGTCTGGATGGATATATTAGTAAAAATGTCAGAATAAGTTTGGGACAGGATGAGTTTGGGTCAGGATTGGTTCAGGTAAGGATAAGATGAAAACAAAGAAAATTAATAAAAAAATATAAATATAATTAAAATTAAACAAATATAAAAAATAAAAAATATATAAAACAGAAAAAAAGAAAAAGAAAAAAAAATTAAAATTAAAATTAAAAAAATACAAAACCGAGTAGCAAGTAATGAATTTGATGTAAAATAACTAAACGAGCCGAGCCCGAGCCGCGACAAGTAAACTATATATAAAATAATACCTTTAATTAATATAATAAAATAAAAGAGCCGAGCCCGAGCCGTAACAAGCTTGAAAAACTACCTACTAGCCGAGTTCGTGCTTTATGAACAAAGCTCGTATAAAGCCAAGCTCGAGCTTTCGTAAGTTAAACGAGCTCGAGCTAGAGTTTAGTCTAGTCAGTCTCGGTTCAGCTCGTTTGCACCTTTAGGGACAATGATCCCTGCAGTTTGGTAATACAATCTAGTTCTTTCAATGCTGACCTACTTTTATATATTTTGTTATCTAAAACTAAAACTAAGGTGTTGGGCCAAAATTGCCAGGGTAATCAAACTCAGCTAATTAATCTATATAATCCTACAATGATGAACAAGAAAAAAATAAATGAATATGCCTTTAGGTAAGACTTATTCAACCCATAAAAGTTAGGGGCCTTTCAAATTTAACACCTGCCCACAGTGGCGAAGCTTGAGATTTCCGACCGGGGGGTCGAAAACGTATATACCAAAAATTTCTATAAAACCGAGGGGTCAAAAACGTATACACCCAAAAATTTCTATACGAAAACTACCTACTCTCCACTACTGAACGAAAAGTTCGGGGGGTCGGCGGCCCCCTCCCGCCCCCACAAAGCTACGCCCTTGCCTGCCCACAAAACATTACCACAAATGGATAGAGGAACCGTATTTGATTTTAATACAACCAACATGATTAATAACATGAAGCAAGATCAAGATCCAAAATCGCCGAGTTTTGCGCTAAAATATATTCTTAAAACAAAAAAAAGTTTTAACTTACATGCTCAACACCTTCATCCTCAATCGCCTTGGTTATATACACAAATCTGGTCTCCGTACGAAAAAACAATCAAGCCAATATTTTGAGTCTCTTGGCGATCGTAGCAGCCTGATTTTCAGGAGGCAACTGTATGTAAGCCTTTTTGGTGCCGTCGTAGTTGATCAACGTGTTAATTTTCTTGGTCTTGATTTTAAGCATGTTCTCAAAGGCGTTCCGAATGTCTTTCTTGTTTGCGCGTACATCCACCATGAAAACCAACGTATTCTCTTTGATGATCGATTGTATTGCAGCTTCGGTAACAAGGGGATACTTGAGAACTTGTTGATAATCCATTGATGTTTGTAAGGCTGTGGCTGCCTTCGCCTTTGCCTTAGCAAGTTTTAAGGATTGCGGTTCCTCTTCGGGTTCCTTAAAGTTGTCGACTTCAGGGTTAGTTGGTGTTGCCGTGCTTCTCTTCGGTTGGACTTCGGTCGGAGATTGGTCCTGTGACGTCGTTTAATTGGAAATATCATATGAAAAGTACAAATAATGATTCTTATGCTGCTAGTTAGGTAGTAAAAGAGGCAAGACGCGCTTAAAGAACAAAGGGCTAGTGTGTCGCGCCTAGGGGTGCAAACGAGCCGAGCCGAGCTCGAGCTCGACCAGGCTCAAGCTCGAGCTCGTTTAACATATGAAAGCTCGAGCTCGAGCTCGGCTCGATTCGAGCTTTATTTCTGAAGCTCGAGCTCGGCTCGAAGGTAATTTTTCAAACTCGAGCTCGGCTCGGGCTCGACTCGGTTAGTATTTATTAATTAATTTATATTAATTATAATTATTATTATACATATAATTTAGTTATTTTTTTATATTTATATAAATGGTAATTATTATTGTATAAATATATGTTTAATATATTAATAAAAAACATATATAAACAGAAAGCTCGATTAGGCTTGCGAGCCGGCTCGAGCTCGATAAGTGAAGCTCGGGCTCGTTTACTAAACGAGCTTGTTTTTAGGCTCGGGCTCGAGCTTGTTTAAGCTCGGCTCGTTCGAGCTTTTTTTCGAGCCGAGCTCGAGTAGCTCACGAGTAGCTCGACTCGTTTGCACCCCTAGACTCGCGCCTTGTGCGCTTTGACCACATAGGAAACTGCAAGGGACACAAGGTATGACCAGGAGGAGATCAAGAAAGCTGCAAGGTAGGTATATCTATTTATGGATTCTCTTTCTAGTAGAGGTTTCAAGTTCGAATCCATCTTCCAGCGGTTTTTATCCCCTTGATAGCCACCATAGTTGTCAACAGCGAGCGTAACGATCGCTATAGCGCGCTACGTAGCGTATAGGTCTAGGCTCGCTATTAGGGTTGTAGCGAAAATAGCGACTGTTTATTTTTTTATTTTTGTTTTTTTAGTATAAATAGCAATTAAATATAGCTATAAAGTAGCTGGATTTTAGGTTTTTGTTAAATATACATGTAAAATAGCATATATACCAAGGTATTTTGATATAATATACATATAAAAATTAAAAAAAAAAAAAATCTAGTGTGTCGCTATTTATAAAATAGCCGACCGCTATTTATCGCTGTTCGCTCTGTAGCATATAGGTACCTTATCGCTATTTGTCGCTATTCACCATTAACAACTATGATATGGAAATTGCAAGTAGTTTCAGATGCTACCCATTCGATTAACCCACATTTACTTCGTACTCGAAACTAATTACATCGGCACAAAGGTTTAGGCAAACAAACACATACCAATTATAGAATAACAGTATCCTATGTAGGGCTGCAAGCGAACCAAACGTTCGGTGACCAGTTCGTGAACCGTTCGGCGGGAAGTTCGTTTGTGTTCGTTCGTTTATTAAACAAACGAACACGAACAAGATATTTCATTCGTTTAGTTAATGAACGAACATGAACAGAGGTCGCGTTCGTTCATTTATGTTCGTGAACGTTCGGTAACGTGCTCGTTTGTATTCGATAGTTCATTAGTGTTTTTAGTTTTTATATTTTATTTAAATACTTCAAAATTTCAACAAATAAAATATTTAATAAGTGTCAGTATACTATTATATATCCTGTTCATGAATGCTTGTTTATGTTCCTTTGTTTCCATTTGTGTTCATCAACAATCGTTTCCGTTCGTTGCCTAAAATTAACAAACAAACACAAACGAACATAAACAAGCTCATTTCCTTAACAAACGAACACAAACATAAAATCATGAGTAAACTACAATTTACCCCCTGGGTTTAGGCCAATTGGCACTCTGACCCCCTCTAACGAAATAATTGCAAGAGTTAAATGCCATTTTAGTCCCTGTGGTTTGGGCTATTTTGCCAGTTTAGTCCAAAGGTTTCATTATTAACCTGTGAGTCCAAAAAGGTTTCACAATTACCATTTTAGTCCACTGGGTTAACTTCATCCATTTTTTCTGTTAACGAGAAGGCCAATTCGGTCATTTTATATGGCTGAATTGCCCTTTTAGTTAACAGAATTACATACAAAATGACCAAATTGGCCTTCTCGTTAACAGAAAAAATGGATGAAGTTAACCAAGTGGACTAAAATGGCAACTGTGAAACCTTTTTGAAACCTTTGGACTAAACTGGCAAAATGGCCCAAACCTCAAGGACTAAAATGGCATTTAACTCTAATTGCAATTTTACCCGAACGTTGTTGTTATGTCGCAAATACCCCCAAATCCCCCCCCCCCTCAATATTCCCAAATCACACTGAACAGCTTAAGGGCATAACAAATATCATATGAAAGAATGATTACCGATTGATTCTGGTAAGCTTTGATGGCGAAAGACGATGAATTACGCGTGAAACTTGAAGGAATCTTGAAATTAATGGGGTTTACAAAAACCCCTTTTGAAAAAGCAACAGTCTTTACCGAAGGTGGGTGGTGATTTCTGAGCTGGGTGATCATGTTCGAACAAGAAAATACAACAGCCATTGATTATTATTACGAATATGAATAACCGATTTCAGAGGTTTATGTATGAATAGTAAAGGGTTTGTGTTGTGGCTCTGTTCTAATAAGAGGATAAAAGATACAGAAATGTTTGCAGTGTCACCCCTCACCTTTTATTGTTTTCAAGTTTTAACACAAAGTTGCCTTTGTTGGGTTGTAAAGTAACTAGGGGTGTAAACGAGACGGGCCGAGTCTGAACCCGACTAGGCTCGAAGTCGGCTCGTCATGTTTTTATGAAGCTTGAGCTCGGTCGCGAGTAAAACTCAAACTCGAGCTTGGCACGACTCGGCTCGAGCTATTTTGAGAACAACCTTAAACGAGATAAAAGTTCGGCTCGAGCTCGCTTCAGTATCGTTTAAACGAGCCAAAGCTTGGTTCGAGCTTGGGTCGCCAATTGTATCATCAGTGTTATTATATTTTATATAAAAAACTAAAACTTTGTTTGGGCTCGCGAGCCTAAAAGAGCTTTGTATATCAGGCTTGAGCACCGGCTCGATAACTAAACGAGCCCTATTTCAGACTTGAGCTCAAGGTTGGGCTCGTTAAGGCTCAGCTCGTTCAAGCTATTAACCGAGCCGATCACGAGTAACTCTCGAGCCTTTGGATGTATTTACATCCCTAAAAGTAACTAAGCATCTAACACATAAACGAATGGGTAAATAACTTTTTGTATTAATTAGTTCAGTTAAACGAATGAATATAGACAACCATCTTTAGTTAAATGAAAGAACATTCGTCTATTATTTATATTTATGCACATGTTAAAAGTTTTTTTAATAGTAGTTTTACCTAAAGTAAATATTTTGATATAGTCCGTTGTTTACGTGAGTGTGTGTATTGTTGCTTAGACTATAAAAAGTTGTGTGTATTGTTTACATTGGATTGATATAATTGTCACACCCTAACTTATATATTAAATTAACTAACACAATTAACTCCGTTTAACTCTTCCTTTATACGTTTTAACGTTTTTAGTCCGGCGTTTACCCACGTGATACTTAATAAATTTTAATGAATTAAATAATAAAAATAGTCAACTTTCCCACTTTTAAACTATTTTCCAAAGGTCCTTATTTTGAAATTTTGCAATTCGGGTTGGGTTTTGGAGACCCGTTTTGACGGATGTACAATAATGAACAACACCCCTAGCCCTAGTAGATGATTTTGAAGTCCTTATGTTTCACATAAACATGTGGTTGATTGTATACGGTAGTTTACATAAAAAAAAATCAATTTTCATATGTGAATAGATGTTAGTTAACATATTATATACTTTTGACTAATTCCAAATACCTAAACCTGTCTAAAATAAACTCAATGACAATCGCATGTGAATAAACCTAGGTTAACTCACATATGAATATAAGCTTTCACAATAAGAAAAGGAGGCAATAGCGGTGACGCCAGCGACAAGCTATATGTCGCCGCTATTAGTCGATTCGGACCACGGTGTCCCACAACTAACCCCAGCCACTCATTCCTTATCTTGATCCAACGGCTGGGGTATGTTAATGGCAATAGCGGTGATAGTAGAACCAATAGCGGCGACAAAGTGATAGAAATCCACAAAGTGAACTTACATGTTGGAGACTGGCTAAGAATAAGAATAGGCGTGTATATCTCTACCAAAGTGGTGCAGGTTGGCCTCTTGGCCTAGTGACATCATACATCTGTCACCTCAAATGGTGTAAATTCAAGTCTTATATTGTGGGCAGTAGGCAAATTTTAAGGGTTAGTGTGCGTTGTTAACAAAACAAATTTTTAACATTTTTATCTTAGTTGTATGAACCGCGACATTACCCTAAGTTTATATTTAATAGCCATTTCACACTATACTTTGTTCATTTCAAACATTGAAGAGATAATTCTGATTTGGAGATTATCTTGAAAATTTAAATGGCTTGTTTTATTATTTAAAAAGTTTGAATTATCAGCTCGTTTGCTCCTCTAGGGACAATGATCCATGCAGTTTGTTTGGTAATACAATCTAGTTCTTTCAATGCTGACCTACTGTTATATATTTTGTTATCATGCAGTACTTCAAAATTCTGATCTAAAACTAAAACTAAGGTGTTGGGCCAAAATTGCCAGGGTAATCAAACTCAGCTAATTAATCTATATAATCCTACATTGATGAACAAGAAAAAAATAAATGATTATGCCTTTAGAAAAAAACTTATTCAACCCATGAAAGTAAAAAAGTTAGGGGTCTTTCAAACTATGTAGTCAATATCCCGATATATCATATATCAGTGATATATCGGTTATCGGTCCCCTGCCGAGATAGCTGTACAAAATATCGGTCAAAATATCAGTACCAATAATATCAGCGATATTGTCCGATATTTGACTGATATTCGATAAATCACCGATTTTCCCAATATCAATACCATTCTTCTTATTTCTATCGTTCATTTTTCTTCTTATTGCTGCTATTAGTGTTTTAGGTCTTAATTATTGGTTGTTACTGTTAAATGATAGTGTTTTAAATCTTAGTCAGTTCTTACTTGTTACAATTGTGTTAAATTGCTATATACACATAAATTTAGCATGATATTAAAATTACCGATATCCCACCGCAATAACCAATATCTCAAATATCGGTCCTTAACCGATATCCGATATTTTACCGCATTATCTACTTAGCTTTCAAATTTAACACCTGCCCACAAAACATTACCACAAATGGATAGAGGAACCATATTTGATTTTAATACAACCAACATGATTAATAACATGAAGCAAGATCAAGATCCAAAATCGCCGAGTTATGCGCTAAAATATATTCTTAAAACAAAAAAAGTTTTAACTTACATGCTCAACACCTTCATCCTCAATCGCCTTGGTTATATACACAAATCTGGTCTCCGTACGAAAAAACAATCAAGCCAATATTTTGAGTCTCTTGGCGATCGTAGCAGCCTGATTTTCAGGAGGCAACTGTATGTAAGCCTTTTTGGTGCCGTCGTAGTTGATCAACGTGTTAATTTTCTTGGTCTTGATTTTAAGCATGTTCTCAAAGGCGTTCCGAATGTCTTTCTTGTTTGCGCGTACATCCACCATGAAAACCAACGTATTCTCTTTGATGATCGATTGTATTGCAGCTTCGGTAACAAGGGGATACTTGAGAACTTGTTGATAATCCATTGATGTTTGTAAGGCTGTGGCTGCCTTCGCCTTTGCCTTAGCAAGTTTTAAGGATTGTGGTTCCTCTTCGGGTTCCTTAAAGTTGTCGACTTCAGGGTTAGTTGGTGTTGCCGTGCTTCTCTTCGGTTGGACTTCGGTCGGAGATTGGTCCTGTGACGTCGTTTAATTGGAAATAT
This sequence comes from Helianthus annuus, assembly GCF_002127325.2. NCBI lineage: Eukaryota > Viridiplantae > Streptophyta > Magnoliopsida > Asterales > Asteraceae > Helianthus > Helianthus annuus. Next base: position 5,130,934 of record NC_035443.2, read on the forward strand.
CATATGAAAAGTACAAATAATGATTCTTATGCTGCTAGTTAGGTAGTAAAAGAGGCAAGACGCGCTCAAAGAACAAAGGGCTAGTGTGTCGCGCCTAGGGGTGCAAACGAGCCGAGCCGAGTTCGAGCTCGACCAGGCTCAAGCTCGAGCTCGTTTAACATATGAAAGCTCGAGCTCGAGCTCGAGCTCGGCTCGATTCGAGCTTTATTTCTGAAGCTCGAGCTCGGCTCGAAGGTAATTTTTCAAACTCGAGCTCGGCTCGGGCTCGACTCGTTTAATATTTATTAATTAATTTATATTAATTATAATTATTATTATACATATAATTTAGTTATTTTTTTTATATTTATATAAATGGTAATTATTATTGTATAAATATATGTTTAATATATTAATAAAAAACATATATAAACAGAAAGCTCGATTAGGCTTGCGAGCCGGCTCGAGCTCGATAAGTGAAGCTCGGGCTCGTTTACTAAACGAGCTTGTTTTTAGGCTCGGGCTCGAGCTTGTTTAAGCTCGGCTCGTTCGAGCTTTTTTTCGAGCCGAGCTCGAGTAGCTCACGAGTAGCTCGACTCGTTTGCACCCCTAGACTCGCGCCTTGTGCGCTTTGAGTCTTTGACCACATAGGAAACTGCAAGGGACACAAGGTATGACCAGGAGGAGATCAAGAAAGCTGCAAGGTAGGTATATCTATTTATGGATTCTCTTTCTAGTAGAGGTTTCAAGTTCGAATCCATCTTCCAGCGGTTTTTATCCCCTTGATAGCCACCATAGTTGTCAACAGCGAGCATAACGATCGCTATAGCGTGCTACGTAGCGTATAGGTCTAGGCTCGCTATTAGGGTTGTAGCGATAATAGCGACAGTTTATTTTTTTATTTTTGTTTTCTTTTAGTATAAATAGCAATTAAATATAGCTATAACATAGCTAGATTTTAGGTTTTTGTTAAATATACATGTAAAATAGCATAGGTTTTTGTTAAATATACATGTAAAATAGCATATATACCAAGGTATTTTGATATAATATACATATTACATAAAGCTTAAATTGAAAGGTCAGTGCCAACCACCTTTCTGATTTGACAAAAATCACCCCTTAACTTTTCTAAATATACAAAATTCACTGCTCAAATTTCTAACTTGACAAAAATGACCCTCCTACTTTCCAACTTGACAAAAAAAGTCCCCTATACATTCTAACTTCTCTTTAACCCTCAAACTTTTGACATGTAACCCATTCTACCCCCAAACATTGCTATAATGTCAGAGGTAACCCTCTTAACTTTGAAAATGTCATTTTGACCCCCTCAAGTTTCTAAAGTTTCAAGCTTACCCTAAAACTAATTTCTTAAGTTTTTATTTTTATGGACATGTCGATATAAAATTCGAGTTCGTCTACGCTTTAGCGTAACTTTTGTCTGAAAATGAGCCGGGTCAATTATAAAATGTTTTTTTTATATATGTTTTAAGTTGGACTACGATTTGACGTAAATTCTATTTGGAAACAGATCAGGTCAAATGTAATACGTTTTGATTCGAAGGTATAAATCTGAGTTATCATACGATTTGACGTAAATTTAGTTCGGAAACGAGTATGGTTGATTGTAGTCTATAAGTTATCATTTCGTGTATGGTGCCGCCGCAACGCGCGGCGGGTAAAAGAACTAGTAAAAGATTAAAAAAAATTCTAGTGTATCGCTATTTATAAAATAGCCGCCCGCTATTTAGCGCTATTCGCCATTAACAACTATGATAGCCACCTGCCTAGCACAACCTGCGTTTTACCTAATTTCACTGGTAACCGTGTGGGTTTTCCAGTATCGGGTTCTCATGGTTACGAAAAAAAGGCATCATTTACCAAGTCTGAGATGGGAACTGAGAGAGCTTCTTACACCTTAGTCGCCCTATTTAGGTCATGAAATCATGTACATGGACATGTTATGGATATATCATAGCTATTAAAGGCGTTAGGCGCACTCAAGGCGCATAGGCCTCGCCTGGGGGCCTAGGCGCAAGGCGCAAAAAAAGCGCGGGCCTGAGAAAAAAAAGCGTACAACAAAAAAAAACTTAAAAAATGTTTTTATATAATAGAAAATTAATACTATTCTTCAAATAAAATAAACTAAAGCTATTATATAACATTTAATATCGTCTATTTAGTACCAAAAGTTATAAAATGCTAGTTTATTAGTGTAGAAAAGTAGTTTCGTTAGAAAAAAGTAGAAATCCAGCTAGAATCTTGCCAAAATTTAGAGAATTTGGCCGAAAACTCTCAAGAATCTAGGAATCTCGCCGGAATCTGCGCATTAACCATCACTCGGAGCATTAAAGCGCAAGTGCCCTGACTTAAGGCGCAATTGCCTTGCCTAGCTAGGAAATTGGGCCTAGGCGCAAGAGGCGATGGCTTTTAACAACTATGGGATATATATACAAATAGCATTAGTACTTGGTAAAACATTTACTTAGTTAGAATTGAATCGTTAGATAAAGCGTAACTGTTATATATAATGCTTTATTAGATACCATTCCTCATTGTGGCGGGGTTGGGGTTCACTTAGAATGTACTTAAAACGTGCGGGTTCCTAATCACTCTGCACCATATAACAGAAGGGGTAGGAAAGCCTTAAGTCCAAACATCCATGACTACTTTATTACACCTATGATACTGAAATTGCAAGTAGTTTCAGATGCTACCCATTCCATTAACCCACATTTACTTTGTACTCGAAACTAATTACATCGGCACAAAGGTTTAGTGCAAACAAACACATACCAATCATAGAATAACAATATCCTATGTAGGGCTGCAAACGAACCAGACATTCAGTGAACAGTTCGTGAACCGTTCGGCGGGAAGTTCGTTTGTGTTCGTTCGTTTATTAAACAAACGAACGAACATGAACAAGATATTTCGTTCGTTTAGTTAATGAACGAACATGAACAGAGGTCGCGTTCGTTCATTTATGTTCGTGAACGTTTGGTAACGTGTTCGTTTGTATTCGATAGTTCACTAGTGTTTTTAGTTTTTATATTTTATTTAATTACTTCAAAATTTCAACAAATAAAATATTTAATAAGTGTCAGTCAGTCAGTGTACTACTATATATCCTGTTCATGAATGCTTGCTTGGTTTTAAAAAGCGATAGGCGCACAAAAGCGACGAGATCTAAAATTGAGGCGCGAATCGCAAAGTGCAAAAGCGGTGGGCTTTTCGTACCTGAGGCGCAAGGTGTTTATATAATTTTTTTTATATATATCCCATACATATCCCTTAGGTTTTAACTTCCTTTAACCTATATATAGCCATAAATAAGGCTTTTATACCATTTTACTTACATGTACAAGTCAAAAAACCCAAGGTACAACTTTTTTCTGCAGAAAAACGCCTCAGAGACTTGAGGCGCGCGCCTCAAGCCAAAAAGCCCCCAGAAAACCCAAAAATCTGCTCCTTTTGGGCGCTTCTTGTAATTACACAAGGCGCTGAGCGAAAAAGCCCCAGAAGCTGCGCCTTAGTGCGCCTCACGCCTCAGGCGCGCTTTTTAAAACCAAGAAAGCTTGTCTATGTTCCTTTGTTTCCATTTGTGTTCATGAAAATTAGTTTGTGCTCATTTGTGTTCATCAACAATCGTTTTCGTTCGTTGCTTAAAATTAACAAACAAACACAAACGAACATGAACAAGCCCATTTCCTTAACAAACGAACACAAACATAAAATCCTATTCAGTAAGTGTTCATGAACACATGTCCTTAACAAACGATGTTCGTTCGGTTCGTTTGCAGCCCTAATCCTATGTAAACAATGTGACTATTATAACAAGCAAAATGATGCAGATTGTAACATTCAACCCCTCATACAACACAGCCCAAATCCTGTCTAGTATATTTGATATCAATTCTTATTACAAAAAAAAAAAAAAAAAAAAAAAAAAAAAAAAAAAAACCGTGGGATTTATCTATTAAATGAATTAACAACAACAATAAGTGTACAAATTACATTGCTCCAATATACCCCCCCCCCCACACACACACACACCCCCACCCACACACCCACCCACCCACCCAAAATATTCCCAAATCACACTGAACAGCTTAAGGGCATAACAAATATCATATGAAAGAATGATTACCGATTCATTCTGGTAAGCTTTGATGGCGAAAGGCGATGATTTACGCGTGAAACTTGAAGCAATCTTGAAATTGATGGGGTTTACAAAAACCCCTTTTGAAAAGGCAACAGTCTTTACCGACGGTGAGTGGTGATTTCTGAGCTGGATGATCATGTTCGAACAAGAAAATACAACAGCCATTGATTATTATTACGAATATGAATAACCGATTTCAGAGGTTTATGAATAGTTAAGGGTTTGTGCCTTTGTGGCTATGTTCTAAGAGGATAAAAGATACAGAAATGTTTGAAGTGTCACCCCTCACCTTTTATTGTTTTCAAGTGCATACCCAAAACTTTTCAACTTTTAACACAAACTAGGTTAATCACCATAGTCGCGTTGCGGCAAACTTCTTTTGTTATTTAGTCTGTGTTTTGAAATCACTACGAGCGCGTTGCACGCGGAACCACTAACAAGAATAAAAAGAAAATGTAAAAAACCCAAGGTACAACTTTTTTCTGCAGAAAAACGCCTCAGAGACTTGAGGCGCGCGCCTCAAGCCAAAAAGCCCCCAGAAAACCCAAAAATCTGCTCCTTTTGGGCGCTTCTTGTAATTACACAAGGCGCTGAGCGAAAAAGCCCCAGAAGCTGCGCCTTAGTGCGCCTCACGCCTCAGGCGCGCTTTTTAAAACCAAGAAAGCTTGTCTATGTTCCTTTGTTTCCATTTGTGTTCATGAAAATTAGTTTGTGCTCATTTGTGTTCATCAACAATCGTTTTCGTTCGTTGCTTAAAATTAACAAACAAACACAAACGAACATGAACAAGCCCATTTCCTTAACAAACGAACACAAACATAAAATCCTATTCAGTAAGTGTTCATGAACACATGTCCTTAACAAACGATGTTCGTTCGGTTCGTTTGCAGCCCTAATCCTATGTAAACAATGTGACTATTATAACAAGCAAAATGATGCAGATTGTAACATTCAACCCCTCATACAACACAGCCCAAATCCTGTCTAGTATATTTGATATCAATTCTTATTACAAAAAAAAAAAAAAAAAAAAAAAAAAAAAAAAAAAAAACCGTGGGATTTATCTATTAAATGAATTAACAACAACAATAAGTGTACAAATTACATTGCTCCAATATACCCCCCCCCCCCCCCACACACACACACACCCCCACCCACACACCCACCCACCCACCCAAAATATTCCCAAATCACACTGAACAGCTTAAGGGCATAACAAATATCATATGAAAGAATGATTACCGATTCATTCTGGTAAGCTTTGATGGCGAAAGGCGATGATTTACGCGTGAAACTTGAAGCAATCTTGAAATTGATGGGGTTTACAAAAACCCCATTTGAAAAAGCAGCAGTCTTTAGCGACGGTGAGTGGTGATTTCTGAGCTGGGTGATCATGTTCGAACAAGAAAATACAACAGCCATTGATTATTACGAATATGAATAATCGATTTCAGAGGTTTATGAATAGTTAAGGGTTTGTGCCTTTGTGGCTATGTTCTAAGAGGATAAAAGATACAGAAATGTTTGCAGTGTCACCCCTCACCTTTTATTGTTTTCAAGTTTTAACACAAATTTGCCTTTGTTGGGTTGTAAAGTAACGAGCGGAGTAAACGAGACAGGTCCAGGGCGGAACCAGAGAGAGGTCAAGAGGGTCTATTGACCCTCCGGTCACCGAAACTTTTTGAAATTTTTATTTATAAATTTTGAGTTTTTGAAGAACAAACTTAGAGATGGACCCCCTAATTTGAACCAGTATAGAATATATGCTTATGATGACCCCCTAACTAAATCGTTCTGGTTCCGCCACTGGACGGGTCGAGCCTGAACCCGACTAGGCTTGAAGTCGGCTCGTCATGTAATTATGAAGCTCGAGCTCGGTCGCGAGTAAAACTCAAAGCTCGAGCTTGGCTTGGCTTGGCTCGACTCGACTCGAGCTATTTTGAGAACAATCTCAAACGAGCTGAAAGCTCGGCTTGAGCTTGCTTGCTTGCTTCAGTATCGCTTAAACGAGCCAAAGCTTGGTTCGAGCTCGGATTAGCAATTGTATCATCAGTATTATTTTATTTTATATAAAAAACTAAAACTTTCTTTGGGCTCACAAGCCTAAAAGAGCTTTGTATATCAGGCTTGAACTCCGGCTCGATAACTAAACGAACTTTGTTTCAGGCTTGAGCTCAAGCTTGGGCTCGTTAAGGCTCGGATCGTTCAAACTATTAACCGAGCTGATCACGAGTAGCTCTCGAGCCTTTGGACGTATTTACACCCCTAAAAGTAACTAAGCATTTAACACATAAACGAATGGATAAATAACTTTTTATATTAATTAATTCAGTTAAACGAATGAATATGGACAACCATCTTTAGTTAAATGAAAGAATATTATTTATATTTATGCACATGTTAAAAGTTTTTTAATAGTAGTTTTACCTAAAGTAAATATTTTGATATAGTTTGTTGTTTACGTAAGTGTGTGTATTGTTGCTTAGACTATAAAAAGTTGTGTGTATTGTTTACGTTGGATTGATATAATTGTTATCAGTGGCGGACTCAAAAATTATTTATTGGAGGTGCGAATGAGGGGTCGACCATATTTTCAGGGGGTGCGATCGGGATTTTAGCCCCTAAAATACACTAAAAAAAATTTCAAGGGGTGCGCCTACCCACCAATACCTTTAGGTCCGCCCTTGATTGTCACACCCTTAACTTATATATTAAATTAACTAACATAGTTAACTCCGTTAGCTCTTCCTTTATACGTTTTAACGTTTTTAATCCGGTGTTTACCCACGTGATACTTAATAAATTTTAATAAATTAAATAATAAAAATAGTCAACTTTTCCACTTTTAAACTATTTTCTAAAGGTCCTGATTTTGAAATTTTGCAATTCGGGTCGGGTATCGGAGACCTGTTTTGACGGATATTAGAATATTGAACATCACCCCTAGCCCTGGTAGATGATTTTGAAGTCCTTATGTTTCACATAAACATGTGGTTGATTGTATACGGTAGTTTACATACAAAAAAAATCAATTTTCATATGTGAATAGATACTTTTGACTAATTCCAAATACCTAAACCTGTCTAAAATAAACTCAATGACAGTTGCATGTGAATAAACCTAGGTTAAATCACATATGAATATAAGCTTTCACTACAAGAAAAGGAGGCAATAGCGGTGACACCAATAGCAGGGACATGCAATATGTCGCCGCTATTAGTCGATCCGGAACACGGTGTCCTACAACTAACCCCAGACACTCGTTCCTTATCTTGATCCAACGGCTGGGGTATGTTAATGGCAATAGCGGCGATAGTAGAACCAATAGCGGTGGCAAACTGATAGAAATCCCCAAAGTGAACTTACATGTTGGAGACTGGCTAAGAATAAGAATAGGCGTGTATATCTCTACTAAAGTGGTGCGGGTTGGCCTCTTGGACTAGTGACATCATGCTCTGTCACCTCAAATGGTGTAAATTCAGGTCTTAGGGTGTAAGGGGTGCTCACCTAAGAGGTGAGTCCCCTCTCTTACGCCCAACCAATCCTCGTGTGCCACGTCAACTCCCCTCTTAAACTCCCCTAACACCCTAAATTGATGGCGGCACTCCCCTCTTAGGTGAATTGGTTTTTTTTTTTTAAAAAAAAAAAAACATTGATTGGTCAAGCTCTCCCTCTCTCCTCCCTCTCTCCTCCCCTCTCTTCGGTGAACCCCCATCCATTTCACTCCCCTCACCCACTCACCTAAGGGATGGCGGCGGTGTTCCCCTTAGGTGAATGGGGTCACCGAATGCATTCCACTCTTACACCCCGTACACCCTTATATTGTGGGCAGTAGGCAAATTTTAAGGGTTAGTGTGCGTTGTTAACAAAACAAATTTTTAACATTTTTATCTTAGTTGTATGAACCGCGACATTACCCTAAGTTTATATTTAATAGCCATTTCACACTATACTTTGTTCATTTCAAACATTGAAGAGATAATTCTGATTTGGAGATTATCTTGAAAATTTAAATGGCTTGTTTTATTATTTAAAAAGTTTGAATTATCAGCTCGTTTGCTCCTCTAGGGACAATGATCCATGCAGTTTGTTTGGTAATACAATCTAGTTCTTTCAATGCTGACCTACTGTTATATATTTTGTTATCATGCAGTACTTCAAAATTCTGATCTAAAACTAAAACTAAGGTGTTGGGCCAAAATTGCCAGGGTAATCAAACTCAGCTAATTAATCTATATAATCCTACATTGATGAACAAGAAAAAAATAAATGATTATGCCTTTAGAAAAAAACTTATTCAACCCATGAAAGTAAAAAAGTTAGGGGTCTTTCAAACTATGTAGTCAATATCCCGATATATCATATATCAGTGATATATCGGTTATCGGTCCCCTGCCGAGATAGCTGTACAAAATATCGGTCAAAATATCAGTACCAATAATATCAGCGATATTGTCCGATATTTGACTGATATTCGATAAATCACCGATTTTCCCAATATCAATACCATTCTTCTTATTTCTATCGTTCATTTTTCTTCTTATTGCTGCTATTAGTGTTTTAGGTCTTAATTATTGGTTGTTACTGTTAAATGATAGTGTTTTAAATCTTAGTCAGTTCTTACTTGTTACAATTGTGTTAAATTGCTATATACACATAAATTTAGCATGATATTAAAATTACCGATATCCCACCGCAATAACCAATATCTCAAATATCGGTCCTTAACCGATATCCGATATTTTACCGCATTATCTACTTAGCTTTCAAATTTAACACCTGCCCACAAAACATTACCACAAATGGATAGAGGAACCATATTTGATTTTAATACAACCAACATGATTAATAACATGAAGCAAGATCAAGATCCAAAATCGCCGAGTTATGCGCTAAAATATATTCTTAAAACAAAAAAAGTTTTAACTTACATGCTCAACACCTTCATCCTCAATCGCCTTGGTTATATACACAAATCTGGTCTCCGTACGAAAAAACAATCAAGCCAATATTTTGAGTCTCTTGGCGATCGTAGCAGCCTGATTTTCAGGAGGCAACTGTATGTAAGCCTTTTTGGTGCCGTCGTAGTTGATCAACGTGTTAATTTTCTTGGTCTTGATTTTAAGCATGTTCTCAAAGGCGTTGCGAATGTCTTTCTTGTTTGCGCGTACATCCACCATGAAAACCAACGTATTCTCTTTGATGATCGATTGTATTGCAGCTTCGGTAACAAGGGGATACTTAAGAACTTGTTGATAATCCATTGATGTTTGTAAGGCTGTGGCTGCCTTCGCCTTTGCCTTGGCAAGTTTTAAGGATTGCGGTTGCGGTTCCTCTTCGGGTTCCTTAAAGTTGTCGACTTCAGGGTTAGTTGGTGTTGCCGTGCTTCTCTTGGGTTGGACTTCGGTCTGCGATTGGTCCTGTGACGTCATTTAATTCGAAAAATCATATGAAAAGTACGAATAATGATTCTTATGCTGCTAGTTAGGTAGTAAAAGAGGCAAGACGCGCTTAAAGAACAAAGGGCTAGTGTGTCGCGCCTAGGGGTGCAAACGAGCCGAGCCGAGCTCGAGCACGACCAGGCTCAAGCTCGAGCTCGTTTAACATATGAAAGCTCGAGCTCGAGCTCGGCTCGATTCGAGCTTTATTTCTGAAGCTCGAGCTCGGCTCGAAGGTAATTTTTCAAACTCGAGCTCGGCTCGGGCTCGGCTCGGGCTCGACTCGTTTAGTATTTATTAATTAATTTATATTAATTATAATTATTATTATACATATAATTTGGTTATTTTTTTATATTTATATAAATGGTAATTATTATTATATAAATATATGTTTAATATATTAATAAAAATATATATAAACAGAAAGCTCGATTAGGCTTGCGAGCCGGCTCGAGCTCGATAAGAGAAGCTCGGGCTCGTTTACTAAACGAGCTTGTTTTTAGGCTCGGGCTCGAGCTCGAGCTTGTTTAAGCTCGGCTCGTTCGAGCTTTTTTTCGAGCCGAGCTCGAGTAGCTCACGAGTAGCTCGACTCGTTTGCACCCCTAGACTCGCGCCTTGTGCGCTTTGAGTCTTTGACCACATAGGAAACTGCAAGGGACACAAGGTATGACCAGGAGGAGATCAAGAAAGCTGCAAGGTAGGTATCTATTTATGGATTCTCTTTCTAGTAGAGGTTTCAAGTTCGAATCCATCTTCCAGCGGTTTTTATCCCCTTGATAGCCACCATAGTTGTCAACAGCGAGCGTAACGATCGCTATAGCGCGCTACGTAGCGTATAGGTCTAGGCTCGCTATTAGGGTTGTAGTGATAGTAGCGACAGTTTATTTTTTTATTTTTGTTTTTTTAGTACAAATCATAGTTGTCAAAAGCGGAAAAGGCGCGCGCCTAGGCGCTCGGGCACAGCGAGGCGAGCCCATAGCGCTTCGTGGTAGCCTATGCGCAAAAATGGGTTTTTTTGAAAAAACGTTGTCCAGGCGGCAGGCGCAAAAAGGCGAACCAGTGTTCAGGCGCAAAAGGCGAGGTGATTTTTGAAGTTTACAGCACTAAAAAAACGAAACTGAGTGCAAAAACTGCCTCGCGCGGGCCCGGGTTTTCGGAGCTGCATTCGTGCGGGCACGCACAAGTTCAACCAAATTCCAATTCAGAAACTCATTTTTTGTTATTAACAAACACCCAAAACTTCCAACATATAAGTTCTAAACTTTTGTTATTAACTATTAGCTACATGATCTTAAATGGCATATATAATAGTTTTTTGAGTAAATTACGTTTTTGGCCCCTATGGTTATATCACTTTTACTATATTAGCCCAAAATAAGAATTTTTACATATCTACCCCCATGGTCTCTATAACTAACCATTTTGGCCCCTAAGTCTAACCATTTTAGCCCCCATGGTCTCTATAACTAACCATTTTAGCCCCCATGATCTCTAGACTTAGGGGCCAAAATGGTTAGTTATAGAAACCATGGGGCAGATATATTAAAAATTCTTATTTTGGGCTAATATAGTAAAAGTGATATAACCACAGGGACCAAAAACGTAATTTACTTTCAAAGCATAACATATTTTTTATATTTTTTTTCTCTATGTGCGCTTTTCTTAAAAAAGCCCACGCTTTTTTGCGCCTTGCGCCTAGGCTCCGGCCTCCGGGCGAGGCCGATGCGCCTCGCCTTCGCCATGCGTCTTTGACAACACAGCTTACGAAAAAAAGGCATCATTTACCAAGTCTGGGATGGGAACTGAGAGAGCTTCTTACACCTTAGTCGCCCTATTTAGGTCATGAAATCATGTACATGGACATGTTATGGATATATCATAGCTATTAAAGGCGTTAGGCGCACTCAAGGCGCATAGGCCTCGCCTGGGGGCCTAGGCGCAAGGCGCAAAAAAAGCGCGGGCCTGAGAAAAAAAAGCGTACAACAAAAAAAAACTTAAAAAATGTTTTTATATAATAGAAAATTAATACTATTCTTCAAATAAAATAAACTAAAGATATTATATAACATTTAATATCGTCTATTTAGTACCAAAAGTTATAAAATGCTAGTTTATTAGTGTAGAAAAGTAGTTTCGTTAGAAAAAAGTAGAAATCCAGCTAGAATCTTGCCAAAATTTAGAGAATTTGGCCGAAAACTCTCAAGAATCTAGGAATCTCGCCGGAATCTGCACGTTAACCATCACTCGGAGCATTAAAGCGCAAGTGCCCTGACTTAAGGCGCAATTGCCTTGCCTAGCTAGGAAATTGGGCCTAGGCGCAAGAGGCGATGGCTTTTAACAACTATGGGATATATATATACAAATAGCATTAGTGCTTGGTAAAACATTTACTTAGTTAGAATTGAATCGTTAGATAAAGCATAACTGCTATATATAATGCTTTATTAGATATCATTCCTCATTGTGGCGGGGTTGGGGTTCACTTAGAATGTACTTAAAACGTGCGGGTTCCTAATCACTCTGCACCATATAACAGAAGGGGTAGGAAAGCCTTAAGTCCAAACATCCATGACTACTTTATTACACCTATGATACTGAAATTGCAAGTAGTTTCAGATGCTACCCATTCCATTAACCCACATTTACTTTGTACTCGAAACTAATTACATCGGCACAAAGGTTTAGTGCAAACAAACACATACCAATTATAGAATAACAATATCCTACGTAGGGCTGCAAACGAACCAAACGTCCGGTGAACAGTTCATGAACCGTTCGGCGGGAAGTTCGTTTGTGTTCGTTCGTTTATTAAACAAACGAACACGAACAAGATATTTCGTTCGTTTAGTTAACGAACGAACATGAACAGAGGTCGCGTTCGTTCATTTATGTTCGTGAACTTTCGGTAACGTGTTCATTTGTATTCGATAGTTCATTAGTGTTTTTAGTTTTTTATATTTTATTTAGAGTTATATGCCATTTTAGTCCCTGTGGTTTGGGCCATTTTGCCAGTTTAGTCCAAAGGTTTCATTTTTCGCCTGTGGGTCCAAAAAGGTTTCATCATTGCCATTTTAGTCCACTAGGTTAACTTCATCTATTATTTTTGTTAACGAGAAAGGCAATTTGGTCATTTTATATGGCCAAATTGTCTTTCTAGTTAACAGAATTCCATATAAAATGACCGAATTGCCCTCCACGTTAACCGAAAAAAATGATGAAGTTAACCCAATGGACTAAAATAGCAACAGTGAAACCTTTCTGGACCCACAGGCAAAAAATGAAACTTTTGGACTAAACTGGCAAAATAGCCCAAACCACAAGGACTAAAATGGCATTTAACTCTTTTATTTAAATACTTCAAATTTTCAACAAATAAAATATTTAATTAGTGTCAATGTACTACTATATATGTTGTTCACGAATGCTTGTTTATGTTCCTTTGTTTCCATTTGTGTTACTTTAGTTTGTGCTCATTTGTGTTCATCAACAATCGTTTTCGTTCGTTGCCTAAAATTAACAAACAAACACAAACGATCATGAACAAGCTCATTTCCTTAACAAAAGAACACAAACATAAAATCCTATTCAGTAAGTGTTCATGAACACATGTCCTTAACAAACGATGTTCGTTCGGTTCGTTTGCAGCCCTAATCCTATGTAAACAATGTGACTATTATAACAAGCAAAATGATGCAGATTGTAACATTCAACCCCTCATACAACACAGCCCAAATCCTGTCTAGTATATTTGATATCAATTCTTATTACAAAAAAAAAAAAAAAAAAAAAAAAAAAAAAAAAAACCGTGGGATTTATCTATTAAATGAATTAACAACAACAATAAGTGTACAAATTACATTGCTCCAATATACCCCCCCCCCCACACACACACACACCCCCACCCACACACCCACCCACCCACCCAAAATATTCCCAAATCACACTGAACAGCTTAAGGGCATAACAAATATCATATGAAAGAATGATTACCGATTCATTCTGGTAAGCTTTGATGGCGAAAGGCGATGATTTACGCGTGAAACTTGAAGCAATCTTGAAATTGATGGGGTTTACAAAAACCCCTTTTGAAAAGGCAACAGTCTTTACCGACGGTGAGTGGTGATTTCTGAGCTGGATGATCATGTTCGAACAAGAAAATACAACAGCCATTGATTATTATTACGAATATGAATAACCGATTTCAGAGGTTTATGAATAGTTAAGGGTTTGTGTTGTGGCTCTGTTCTAAGAGGATAAAAGATACAGAAATGTTTGAAGTGTCACCCCTCACCTTTTATTGTTTTCAAGTGCATACCCAAAACTTTTCAACTTTTAACACAAACTAGGTTAATCACCATAGTCGCGTTGCGGCAAACTTCTTTTGTTATTTAGTCTGTGTTTTGAAATCACTACGAGCGCGTTGCACGCGGAACCACTAACAAGAATAAAAAGAAAATGTAAAAAACAGTAAAAAATAATCGAAAGAAAATCAACTAAAAAAAGTTGTATGTTAATGATGTTGTTCGTATGAAACCTGTGGTCAGAGATGAGCAAATAATACTGGGTACCGTTACCGAATTTCCCAAACCGAAGGATCCTAAGTACCAATTCGGTACCGACTTTTGGTATTTCGCTACCGATTTTTACCTTCATATGCCAGTACGTAACCTGTATTTTCGGTATCGGTTGCCACCGAGCTCATCCCTACCCCTGAAACTAAAAAAAGAAATCATTAAAAGTTGAAGAAAATCAACAAGAAAAAGCTGTACGATACCGTTGTTGTTTGTACGGCACCCGTGATCAGTGATGAGCAAATGGTACCGTGTAGCAGTACCGAATTTCCCGAACTAAAAGATTTTCAAACTCAATCCGGTATCGACTTTTGGCGTTTTCTGTATTAGGCTGGTGCCGATTTTACCTTCATGTACCGATAATGAACCAGACTGCACCTGTATTTTCGATACCAGTATTGGTTGACACCAAGCTTATCCAACTCAGAAAGTAAAGAAAATAATAATAGTAATTATGATTTGTTATAATATAATAAAGTCACTCTTCATTTCAATTGTAAAACTAATATATAGTAATAATTTGCCTTTGTTGGGTTGGGAAGTAACTATGGGTGTAAACGAGACGGGTCGAGCCTGAACCCGACTAGGCTCGAAGTCGGCTCGTTATGTTTTTATGAAGCTCGAGCTCGGTCGCGAGTAAAACTCAAAGTCGAGCTTGGCTCGACTCGGCTCGTGCTAATTTGAGAACAAACTCAAATGAGCTAAAGCTCAGCTCGAGCTCGCTTCAGTATCGCTTAAACGAGCCAAAGCTTGGTTCGAGCTTGGATCGCCAATTGTATCATCAGTGTTATTGTACTTTTTAAATAAAAAAACGAAAACTTTGTTTGGGCTCGCGAGCCTAAAAGAGCTTTGTATATCAGGCTTGAGCTCCGGCTCGATAACTAAACAAGCTCATTTCACGCTTAAGCTCAAGCTTGAGCTCGTTAAGGCTCGGCTCATTCAAGTTGTTAACCGAGCCGATCACGAGTAGCTTTCAAGCCTTTGGACATATTTACATCCCTAAAAGTAACCAAGCATTTAGCATATAAACAAATGGGTAAATAACTTTTTATCTTCGTTCAGTTAAACGAATGAATATGGACAAACATCTTTAGTTAAATGAAAGAACATTCGTGTATTGTTTATATTCGTACACATGTTAAAGGTTTATAATAGTAGTTTTACCTAAAGTAAATATTTTGATATAGTTCGTTGTTTACGTGAGTGTGTGTATTGTTGCTTAGACTATAAAAAGTTGTGTGTATTGTTTACATTGGATTGATATAATTGTCACACCCTAACTTATATATTAAATTAACTAACATAGTTAACTCCGTTTAACTCTTCCTTTATATGTTTTAACGTTTTTAGTTCGGTGTTTACCCACGTGACACTCAACAAATTTTAATAAATTAAATTAAATAATAAAAATAGTCAACTTTTCCACTTTTAAACTATTTTCCAAAGGTTCCGATTTTGAAATTTTAGAATTCGGATCAGGTTTCGAAGATTCGTTTTGACGGATGTTAGAATAATGAACACTCCTAGCCCTAGTAGATGATTTTGAAGTCCTTATGTTTCACATAAACATGTGGTTGATTGTATACGGTAGTTTACATACAAAAAAAAAATTAATTTTCATATGTGAATAGATGTTAGTTAACATATATACGTTTGACTAATTCCAAATACCTAAACCTGTCTAAAATAAACTCAATGACAATTGCATGTGAATAAACCTAGGTTAAATCACATATGAATATAAGCTTTCACTACAAGAAAAGGAGGCAATAGCGGCAACACTAATAACAGCGACAGACAATATGTCGCCGCTATTAGTCGATCTGAAACACGGTGTCCCACAACTAACCCCAGCCACTCATTCCTTATCTTGATCCAACAGCTGGGGTATGTTAATGGCAATAGCGGTGATAGTAGAACCAATAGCAGCGACAAAGTGATAGAAATCCACAAAGTGAACTTACATGTTGGAGACTGGCTAAGAATAAGAATAGGCGTGTATATCTCTACTAAAGTGGTGCAGGTTGGCCTCTTGGCCTAGTGAAATCATGCATCTGTCACCTCAAATGGTATAAATTCAAGTCTTATATTGTGGGCAATAGGCAAATTTTAAGGGTTAGTGTGCGTTCTTAAAAAAAAAAAACAAATTTTCAACATTTTTACCTTAGTTGTATGAACCGCGACATTACCCTAAGTTTATATTTAATAGCCATTTCACACTATACTTTGCTCATTTCAAACATTGAAGAGATAATTCTGATTTGGAGATTATCTAAAAAATTTAAATGGCTTGTTTTATTATTTAAAAAGTTTGAATTACCAATTTAGTAGATAGATTTATTTAGTTAGTTTATTTAATTATTTAAATAAAGTTTGAATTGGGTTAGAATATATTAGTCTATGTTTAGTATAAATACAAGGTTGTGTATTCAATTTTATTTGTCGAGTTAAGTTTAATAAGATAAAGAGTATGAGACGTGTTAGTCTCCAAATCGTTTGTGTTTGGTTTTGTGTGTTCGTGATTGGAAGCCTATGCCAACAATTGGTATCAGAACTTGTTCAAGAGCTAAAGTAAGGATCGATCACACGTTCAAGAACTATTAAGCACAACTCGACCGAGAGAAACACAAATGAAGAGAAGATCGACAAATAAATTTATCTGTCTGCTAATCTTGTTTGATTATAGAAGCCAGAAAAAGAAGAAAATGAAAAAAAAAAAAAAAAAAAGGGTTTGATGGAGCTCTGTATAAAAAATAAAGGTCAATGATTTTAATTGGCATTTACAAGTGAATATGGGCTAATTATTCACATGGAATGGGTTTTGGTGTATGAGATTTTTAATTGGGCCACATGATGCTCTATAAGGTGAATATAAAGAAAACAAATGGAAGAAAACTAGGAATTAACCTGCTCAAGATATAGAAGCCGGTGAATGAGAACGACAATTGAGGTCGATGAAATTAAAAAAAATCAGTTGATTTTTGTGGTGTTTCAGTAGTGATGAATTTCATTGCATCAACAACTTTCAATCCAAGTAAGATCAGACTCGATCCTTCCTGCAAAGGATAAGAACAGGAAAATCGGTTTAATTTGTTCTTTTAGCAAATGTATGTGATCAGATTTGCGGGTAGACGGACAGAAGAAGATTCGTCAAAGTAGGGTGCTTTGAATCTTGTCGCGTCTAGCAAGGGAAGAAGAAAATGGTAGAAGTGGGAAGCTTGTTTTTTTTTCTTCGATCAGTGGTCAAGAACGGGGTTGTTTTGGTGATCTGGGAAGAAGGATGTCAAACTTGGTCAATGATATGAAGTTGTCGGTAACGGTGTGGATATGAAGCGGGTCCAAATCAGAATTAAGGGGGTGAATGAAGAGATAGTTCTGATTTGGAGATTATCTTGAAAGTTTAAATGGGGTCAAGATAAAGATGGTTTGGTTTATTATTTAAATAATTTGAATTATATATCTATTAGATAGATTTATCTAGTTAGTTTAGTTAATTATTTATATATTGTTTGAGTTGGGTTAGGATTAGGATTAGTTTGTGTTTAGTATAAATATAGGGTTACATATTCAGTTTTATTTAGCGAGTTGAGTTTAATAATACAAAGAGTATGAGATGTGTTAGGGGCTGTTTGGTAACCTCTTAATGACCATTCAGATGCTACCTCTTAATGGGACCTCTTAATGGTTTAAAACCTCAGAATCAATAAGAGGTAACTTCAAATCTGAATGGTTAAGAGGTAACCTCTGAATGGTAAATCATCACATGTCACATTCTTCTACCTTCTCATTGGGAAAATTCTTAATGGTTCCATTAAGAGGTAGCCTCTTAATGACCATTCATAGGCTACCAAACAGCCCCTTAGTCTCCAAATCATTTGTGTTTAGTTTTATATGTCCGTGATTGGAAACCTGGGACAACAATTATCACTTAGATGTCTATAAAACGTGTAGGGAAAAGAGTGTCATATCACTTCTCCTGTAGGCGATCCCAAAGGTAGGGGCGATGTTCCTGCTCCTAGCATCATCCCAAGTCACCTTCCTTCCAACTCCCAGATTGTTCTTCTTCACATCGTCATGGAGATGTCTTTGTGAGCATATTTTCTTTTTCTTTTATAACTTTTAAGATATGATGTTTTATAAAATTGCGAGTATGCATTTGCGACTTACCGATTTTCATTCACGTCTTGTTATAAATTTTATTTGGAACGGGCCTGTCAGTAGTAATGTACAAGTAATTGATGCACAAATATACAAGTTATTAAAAAGCTACCTAACATTTAGGGTTTTTTAATATATTGACGGCGTTTACATTTTCTAGTTATTCTAATAATATAATGTAATACTTTATAAATTTTCGAATATACCGTTATAGCATGAGTATTTTTATCCACATATAAATTTCATTGAATAGAGTTGTGTCTACAATAGATTATTATTTTTGTAATGTTTATCTATAGGGAGTGTCGATACGATATTAGCACCTGACGAACAAAACTTACATCATCCCAACAATGTTAGTACCACGTCGTTCCCTATCGAACAACATCTGTGCCGATATTGATACTATCGAAACCGTTATATTTTATAAACCATAATAATAATAATAATAATAATAATAATAATAATAATAATTACAACAACAATATACACAACATAATTATTATGCTTTTGTTTGTAGTATATCTATTGCAATTTAAAAAATGCACCAAGGATATCAAAATCATTAACAGTGACTCAAAAAAGTTGCGGGTTTTTTTTTTTTTCAAAAGTGAAATCCATCCCTAATAAAAGACAATAACAGGAATGATAAATATCATCAAAACATTAAAAGTAAGGTATTTATATTATATAAATAAAGTAAGTTTAATTATTATTTTTTTAGGTTAATTTTGGTCACAGTATATTTCACCAAAAAAAATTGCTAAGTTACATCAAAACAAAAGGTAGACGGGCAAAAAAACTTCGTCGCCACCCATTTCTGAATTGCAAACTCTAACCTTCCAAAGACAAACCTCTGTCCCCTGGGGTTGAACAATTGTTGTGGATGACCCGTTAGACTCTGGTCAAGAAGTGGATAGCATCTAGGGCTAGGGAGCCAAACGTATCGAAGGCAAAAGAGACAAAAAAAAATGATGGTTCTCTGCGCAAGCTTTAACGTGCTTACCCACTTTTCTTTGATTCTGCCTTTCTTGCTGTTTGTCCAGTTACAATCCCGATTTCCCTTAAACTAACCAAAGGGGAAACCCCTGTGAGGTCCACATAAGCATGTTTACCCCCAGCCGAAGTAAAGACGAGCAGATCCGCTGGTCGCAGATTAGATCTTCTTTCCATAGGGTCCGTAAGGAAATTCACAGAGGCTTCTCTCTTAGCAGAAATCACAGCTCTTCTTAGGATGTGCCACAAGTCATGTCGATATTTGAATTCAGAGAGCTCTTTACGATGAATTGCGTGGACGCCGAGTGAATTTTCAAATCTAAGAATGGTGGACTCCAAGTGAGGAACTCTTTCCAACTTTTGTCAAAAATCCATTCCTTTCGTATTAAATTTTCAAGTTTTATTTAATTGACGTATGAAAACTTTATATTCCTCTGAATTTGGTGATTGAGTTATTAGATTTTAATAATTCAAAGTTTCACATATTGGCCGATAATAATCTCAACTTTAAAAATTCTCTCTAACTATCCAAATTATAAGAAATTGGCCTCAATCGATCTTTTTCTAACATATAAGAATTTGATCTTCTCAATAGATTTAAGTGCACATGTAGCCTCCTTATACAAGTGTACTGCAGTTAGAAAATGATCGATGGAGCCAAATTCTTACAAGTTTGGATCGTTGGAGATAATTTTTAAAGTTATGATCATTATCGGCCAAGAGTTCAAACTTATGATTATTAAAATCCAATAACCCTTAATCTTTCTATACTAATAAATTAAAAAAAAATTTTGACACGTGTCAAAATCTCTACTCTCTTGTTATCTTATTTTTTAATTTCTTTTTCCTGTTAAACAGTAATAATAATAATAATAATAATAATAATAATAATAATAATAATAATAATAATAATAATAATAAACAATAGTTTAACTAAACAGAATTTAGTTAAGGATAATATTTTTTTATCAAACTTTTAATTAATAATAATATATAATTTGTATTTTCTCTTTCTCCATAGGAGATAGAAGAAGTTTTCTTTTTTCTTCTTTGTAGAATCAGACAAATATATAAATTTTTATTATTATTTAAACTAGATTTAGTTAAAGTATCTTTTTAATATTATTATTATTAAATAATAGGATACATATTTAAGAAAATAATATTACATCACAAAATCTCTCTTATTTATTTATTTTTTATAATAATCTAATATTTCATTGGTTCTACCACATGTAATACGCATGTTTCTAACTTAATAATAAATAAAAACAAATTAAAATTTTAATAAGTAAATAGTACATCGAATTCATCATTTAAATACATATCTTCACGACTGTATGTGTTAATCGATTATATTATATTTGTTTAATTCGTGCAATAGATAATGTATTTTAAAGATATAACCATATTACTTATTATATAAGATATAACTATATTTATTTATTATATAAAATTAAATTTAAACAACCTGTATAAAACACATGGTTTTAAGCTAGTTATAATATATGACATAATTTTACGTAAAGATATATAAAAAGCTAATAAATACCTTTATTATTTTACTTTAATTTATAATAAGACTATATAATTAAAATTAAAACCTATATAAAGAAGCAACTTATACATGCATCATAAGTTGTAACTTGTGCATAGGGAGTGTTTCAAAAAAAAATTTTGATTTTTCACTTCTAACCCAAACATTTCATATTTTACATTTTAACCACTTTTCATTTTTTTACTTTTAACCCAAAGTTTTCCATCTTTTATACTTTAACACAACACTTTATAATCTACAACTTTTGTACCCCATACTTTTTATCGTTCGCAAGTTTTTCGTTTTACATTTCGTTCTAAATTTTGCGAGTTAACATGTCGTAGCATGCATGCGAGGTTCAACGTTTTTGCTCTATTTTTTTCATATTTGACAGACCCGTCGCAACGCGTCCATTTTTCCCCTTTTAAAAAGTTCGCCGCAACGGGCGGGTCGTAGATCGACTAAGTTATCATTTTCTATGTTTTACGTTTCTGGTTAATTTCTTCGTATTAAGACACTGTAACGGGTGTGTGTGGTTCACAATTTTAGTCTGCTTTTCGTTCAGTGTAATTTTTACCATTTTATCTATTTTATTTTTACGATGTTGAGAGTCGATGTGGTTGTGGCATTAGTGCTACTTGGCACGGTTTTACGAACGTTTTTAACCTATTAAAATTTTTACTAATTTTTTTGTTTCGGATTACCCCTATACTTCCTTTACTTAAAAAATAATTTTTACGTGCATATTTTATGTACGGGTATGTGTAAATATGATTTCTTTTACATTCTGACGTAAACTTTTTTTTTAGATGAGTCAGGTCAAATATAATACGTTTTCGTTTAAAGAAACCATTTTTACGTGCATATTTCTATGTACGTTTTCGTATAAATTCAAGTTGTTCTACGTTTCGACGTAAACTGTTTTGAGAAACAATTCAGGTCAAATATAATATGTTTTCGTGTTTATTTTATGTACGTTTCGTAAAGTTTGTTTCGAACTGAGTGGAGTCAAATTATGGTTTCTTTTTCTCCCCTTTTTTCGAAAGCTTTAATTAATCCCTTTCAATTACATATGCATATTTTCCTTCATACCCGTTACGTTTTCTATGTATAAGTTGGGTCACATATAATAATATGTTATGATTGTTCGATATGAATTCTATTTACTTTACGTTTAATCCAATCACAATGATTATACATGTTACACTGAGTTCAACTGAATACGTCGAAATGTGTGTTTTCATATGGTTAATGCATCATATAACGTTTGGACTAATCCATTCAATGTTTACGATGTACCCGCGCCGCAACGCGGGCGAGTCTTAACCCTAGTTGTTATAATTTTATAATCACCTCTTTTTAATTACTTTCTTCTAGCATATTGTCACACGCAACGTATAATTAGAATTGATTCTAAATTATTTTAATTATTTGAGTTAATTACATAGTTAGTCCCTATGGTTTGCACAAAATAGAATACTTAGATACTAATAGTTTAGAATCACCTTCTAGGGTATCAACTTTACATTTTGTAACGTTTGAAGGTATTAACTTCTAGGGTATTAACATAGTTAGTCCCTGTGGTTTGCACAAAATAACATACTTAGGTACTAACAGAATGTAATTTTAAACCTAAAAATAACGTTAATACCTCCAAACGTTACAAAATGAAAAGTTAATACCCTAGAATGTGATTTTAAACTATTAGTACCTAAGTATGTTACTTTGGGCAAACCACAGGGACTAACTGTGTAATTAAATAATAATATACATGTATAAAAGGTGGAATATCATTGTCTAGAGAAAATTTGGTGATTATTACTTAAATGCAGTACTACTTAATCTTATCACCAACTACACTTATTTTAATCAAACTTGTCTCATTCTTGGTTCACACATCATGCATAAAATATGTCGAAAAATATACTTTTGGTGTTTACAAATAGGATGTTAAATTCGGTTATTGATCAGGAATTAGTGTTTTTTAACAGGAAGGAACGACGTGCCAACCATCGTAACATCGGACGCTGTGGCCAAGGTCGACTACTCGACTGTCGCCAGCCCCTTGGCTCTCCCAGATGTGTGGAAACCCGACCTCCACCCGTGCAAAGGCACGACATTGGAATCATCGGTAAAACCTCGTCTCCCATCTAAGACGAACCGGCGGCATCCGTATTCACCCTTCACCTGGATGCCACAGAAAATAATGAGAAGAGTGGGAGTCAAACCTGAGTCGCAAAAAACATCAAGTTTTTCTCCAACCATTCCATCACTATTGGTGATCATTAGTTACTTGTGATTTGATTTTACCTTGCACATGAAACCAATACATTTCATCCAAGTATTGATTTTGTTTACATTAAATATCTTTAAGTGGTCAACATCTATCATATGAAAATTGTATATCACAATTATACATATTTTCTTATGTCAGGAACAACTTATTTATATCATTAAAATTTATATACATTATGTTGGACGCAAAATATATTTCTAAAAGGATTCATATTGAATTTCTTATCCTTATTTTTATAACTACACTAAAAATCACTATTTTTCTCTTTTTATACCTTTATTATTATATTTTCTTTATCCTTCACTCACAACCATTTTCAAAATATTAATCAATTTATACGGGTGAGCAGTGTTTCACGCATATTTAAAGTTGAACAGTGACATTTTCTTTTCTCCACTCACAACCATTTCTTATAATATAAATAAGTTACTCACAAATAAATAGGAGAACCATTTCGAATACACTTAATTACTAAGATATCCGTTAAAATGCTTTTCTAGATCAAATTTAATGTTGATGGAAATGCTTTTCTAGATCAAATCTAATGTATTCATGCCACATGCATCTAAAATAATTGTAATAGTGTATTATCAATAGAAGAATTACATTGCAATTTGCAATGTGTTGAATGTAATTATATATACATACATCTGAATCATATATAGCCCGTGTACGTAATTACACAGTCAATCCCAAGAGAAACCCAATAAACGACATACGACATAGTTGCAGGCACATAAGACTCATATGTTAGAGCTACTTTGACGAAACAATTCTTATTGAAAAACTCAAATGCAATAATAAAACGTTCATTCAACAACGACTGTCAGACTAAACCAGACCATAAATGCGTCATCTTACTTATAATATCAGAAACATTAAACATCACTTTGTGCTTTGTATCGTGGAGATATCGTGTCACATTCACATCTCACACACATACATTCAATATTCAAACATTGCAACTTTAAGTTGATCGAGAAAGTTCAAACTTATGGTCACGTAGACCATTTTAATATATTTTGTTTCATAATATACGTAATTTTCGGTATAAAAAAGACCACTTTTAAATAAAATAAACAAAAGTAATTTTATACATAAACATTTTGAAAGGGTGTACCTATTGTCACACCACATTGGCTATCTACACACCAAAAGGTGTTTTTTTGTCTTATATGCACACCATGCAGTATCGAGCTATGGTTAAAGCGCGGCGTTTTGGTTCGGTCAACCAGACAAAAGACTTACGGGTGTCTGACGGGTCTGTTGACCGGACCAAAACGCCGAGCTTTGGCCGCGTTTTGGTCCTGTCAACCAGACAGGGAGTCAGTCTTTTGTCTGGTTGACAGGACCAAAACGCGGCCAAAGCTCGGCGTTTTGGTCCGGTCAACAGACCCGTCAGACACCCATCAGTCTTTTGTCTGGTTGACCGGACCAAAACGTCGCGCTTTGACCACAGCTCGACACTGCATGGTGTGCATATAAGACAAAAAACACCTTTTTGAGGTGGCTATCTACACACTTGGTGTGTAGATAGTTTGAGCCTTTTGAAAAGGAGGATTTGTACTTCAGCATAGTCAAATCATAGTTTCTTTTTGAGTGAATTGCAAGTTTTGTCCTTTATCTTTATAGTCAATTTCAGGCGTTGTCCTTTATCTTTAAAATTAACGAGTTTTGTACTTTGTGTTTCAAAATCCTGCACATTATGTCCTTTGACGCTAACCCAGTTAAATTTTAACGTTAAATCAGGTCACCTGGCTTGCACATGAGGGCGTATTTGTCATTTAACTATGTAGGGACTATATTGCAAATAATATACCTTGAGGGTGTATTTTGTACAATGAAAATATACACACATAAATACAAAATTACTTTCTCTCCCTTCACCTTTACACTCTGTTCCCGAGACTCATTTAACAGCGGGAGGGGAGGGAAAAGAGATGAAAATATGAAAAACCATGTTCCCGAGTTTCATTGAACAGGGGGAGGGGAGGGAAAAGGGAAGAAAATATGACCAAATATGACCATATATTCATCCTCCCAAATTGGAGAGATTAGGAGAGAAAATTTTTCTTCCCCTCCCCTCCCCTCACCTCCCCCTGTTAAATGACTCGGGAACATAGCGTTAATCAAAAAAATTCACACCAGACATAGATCCACGTTCACAACATTCTTAAAAAGAAAACCTAAGTAACCTTATCCTCATTAAGACAACCGGTGGTTTCCAAATCGAAGAACATGGTGGAGGAGAAAGAAGCAGAGGTCGAAGGAATAGTGATGGTTTATAAGGGTTTGGGGATAAAAGTGGGGATCTGAGATAGGATCTGATATGTGGAAGAAACGGTGGCCATGAATTAGATTGAAGATTTGATTTGTAAAGTCGTTGACTTATGGTTTGAATGCACTGTCGTTGTTGATTAGAGTTTTCGTTTCTGGTTTTGAAGGGAGGATAGTGGTGGGCTCTAGTGGTTGGTGGGTGCGATGGCGGTGGTTAGGGTTCAGATGGTGGGTGTGGTGCGGTACAGCGGGAGAGATGGTGGTGGGTTAGTGGGTGGTGCGATGGGAGAGGTTGTACTGGGTTCGATGGTGGTTGTTGGGGGTGTGTGGTGGCCGGTGGGGTGGTGGTGGCGTGGTGGATGGTGGTGGTTGATGGTGGTGATAAAAGAGAGAGGTATAGAGATAGATATGGGGTAGAGAGAGAGAGGAGCGTATATCTATTTTATATTATTTTTTTTTAAATTTAATTTGATTTTGTTAATAATTGTTTTTAAATAAATAGGTAAAAATACTTAAATACCCTTATGTTATCTGATTTAACAGAAAAAATTAACTGGGTTAGGGACAAAGGACATAACGTGCAGGATTTTAAAAAATAAAGTACAAAACTTGTCAATTTTAAAGATAAAGAACAACGGCTGAAATTTGGTATAAAAATAAAGGACAAAACTTGCAATTCACTCGTTTCTTTTTCCTTTTAATTTCATGGTTTTTTTTTTCTTTTTGTACCTCAACATTCTAGCATTGTCATTTACACCTCTTAACTTTATAAAAACTTTATATGTTGTCATTTTAATCCTTTTGAGTTTTACGTGCTAATTTTTATGTATGTGGGTTAAATATAATACGATTTCGTGCTTATTTTTATATATGTTTTCGGTTGGTCTACGTTTTGTCAATACGTTTCTGTGCTTTATTTTTATGTATGTTCTCAGTTGGTCTACATTTTGTCATATTGAACGTTTTTATTAGACGATATATAAGTTCATGTTACTTTACGTTTCAACATTGTCACGCGCGTTACCATTCTTTAACTTAAAAACAAACTATTTTCTTATGTGTTTTTTTAAGTACATTTCGGTATAAATTTAAATTAATTTACGTTTTAACGTAATTTTTTTCGGCAATGAGTCAGATCAAATATAATACGTTTTCATTCTTATTTTATTTATGTTTTTTTGTTGTACTTCATTTTGACATAAATTTTGTTAAGAAATGAGTCAACTCAGATACTTGACGGTACAAATTCAAGTTATTTTAAACTTTGACTCGTCGCAATACACAACAGGTCAATACTAGTTTGGGAACAAGTTTCAAAATAATATCTCTAACAAAATTTGGCTAAAAATAATCATACAAAGTAGTATATTATATTATAATGATAATGCTATTAAATATCATAAATATTATTAAAGAAAGAAAACTGAATTATATCTTTGTTGGGTAGTTTGTGCACTAGCAAGAGCCACACCCCACATCAACTGTTCATAGATCATTGGATCCCAATTCCCAGTTTATTATTATCCAGCTTCTGAATGAAGCTCAATTATTTCTTTCTAGGGTTCTTTTTGTTGTCTTCTTCAACACCTCTGTCAATCTTAAAACCACAAGAGAATAATATCATTTTTTTTTAAAAAACCGCTAACACACATTCTTATTCTACTTCTAAATCTATACATTTATTTATTCTACTTCTAATCCATACATTTGTTTGTCACGAAAACAGGACAAAAAACACGATTATTTACACACCTCGATATCACAAGACTATTTATTTTACTTCTATATACATACATTTGTTTATTCTACTTCTAAATCTATACATTTGTTTATTCTACTTCTAATCCATACATTTGTTTGTCACGAAAATAGGACAAAAAAACACCATTATTTACACACCTCGATATTACAAGACTGTTTATTTTACTTCTAAATCCATGAATTTGTTTGTCACGAAAACAAGACAAAAAAACACCATGATTTACACGCCTTGGTATCGCTAGACTACACATTTGTCTGTCACGATAACACGACAGAAAAACACCATTATTTACATACCTCGATATCACCAGACTAGAAACAGTAACGTCATTCATTTCACTCTTCAGTTTTACACGTCTAATCCTAACACGAAAACATAACAAAAAAAACAACATTATTTACACAACTCGATATCACCAGGCTACAAAGGCTACAAACGGTAACGTAATTCATTTCATTTCCTTTTTCAATTTTACACTTCTAATCCTACCTACAAATAAAAACAATTCAAACCGGTCATCGGACTACACCAACACCCTATCAACCGAACCGCTAGTTTCTCCGGTCAAACCGGCATCCGGCGATTCGCCACATTTCTTACATCTCGACACCGGAACCAAAACTTTCCGGCAAGACGGGCACGACGAGTGCGAACCAAACCACGTGTCAATGCACGTGACATGAAACCCATGACCACACTGCGGCAACACTCGTATCATATCTCCGGCGACAAATTCCGTCAAGCATATAGCACAATCCGATACGGTGGCCGCAATTGTTTCCGATGAGTACGTGAGCTTCGGCAGGGTCTTCAACACCTTCTTTTTAAGCCCTTTGTTTGCGGCGGCGGATGGCGGCTGATCGGTACGGCCGGAGATCACTATGCCGGAGATCCGGCGGAGCCAGGTGCAGCGCGCCACGGCTACGAGGCCGAGTACGCATATTAAGGCGCATAAGAAGGCGGCGAGGATGACGACGAAGTCGGAGTCGACATTGTTTGGCTCCGGCAGCGGTGGTGGTGTGGTGGTTGAATTTTTTCCGGCGAGAATCCGGTAACGAGGAGACATGTTTTTTGTTGGTTTTAAAGGGTGGGAAAGGATATTATTCTTATTATTACCGGAAGGAGTTTGTTATATATGCTATATATGGATATATAAATACGTTTGGATAATATAACTATAAATAACTGATTTTAATGATTTTTAATTATGTAGTATTTGTTTATAAGGTTTGTAGAAATAGTTATTTAAGTGAGGTTGGTAAAATGGTAATCTCACTCGCCTTGTAATCAAAGTTTTAAAATTCGGTTTTTCATTACCGTTTCAAATTTGGCTAATAAACGGTTTAACAGGGTGTATCGCACAGTTTAACTGGGTGTATCGGACGATTTACCCGGTACAACCGACCGGTTTGAACCGGTTTTAAAACATTGCTTGTCATACTATAGTTCTTGGTTTATGTTATCTTGAGGTTTTTGGTGTTTTATATATTTTTTGTGGTAGTTTGCAAAATGATACTCAAAATATATGGAAATCATGTATAATTTAATCAATATTATATTGTCATTTAAGCTTGTTTATTATGACTAATGTGGAATTGTGGATTAACAAATCGTTTATTGTGAGGGTCATGGGAAATTCCTTTATGTAAAGGGTTTATTAAATGTGAATGTGAGTGACGCCGTTCTTATCCTTGTTTAGAGGT
The DNA here is from genome assembly GCF_002127325.2 of Helianthus annuus. Classification (NCBI taxonomy): domain Eukaryota; kingdom Viridiplantae; phylum Streptophyta; class Magnoliopsida; order Asterales; family Asteraceae; genus Helianthus; species Helianthus annuus. The sequence goes on from NC_035443.2 coordinate 5,159,822, forward strand.
GGAGTCGGAACTTACGGATTTAGTTCTCTGAATGTCTATCGTCAGCGTGATATATAAAAAAGTTGAAAAAGAAAGTTATCAGGTTTTTTTTGCAACTAAGAGAAAATTAGCCTTCGAAATTTATTAAGCGTTGGATAATTCGATAATCTTATCCTTATTTAGCGGTGGAGTAAGAGGTTATAGATTTGGTCGGCTGAGTGTCTGTCATCAGTGTAATCTAAAAAAGTTAAAGAAAAAAGGTACCGTTTTTATGCAACTAAGAGAAAATTAGCCTTCAGAGTTTATTATTAACCGTTGGATCGTTGTAACTTCAGACAAAAAAAAAAAAAAAAAAAATATGTATATAGAAATTTGTGGTTATCTACTTATAGGTAGCTTATGTAATTGATAAGTTTTTCTTAGAGCAATTATTTAGGTCTATGATTCTGGGTTGTTTTGTTGCGTATGTTAGTGTCATAGAACTATGTAAACTTAGCAAAACATCAATTTTTTTTCAATCACAACACTTGCTAAAAGAAATTGATGTTTAGTTTTTGACATAGACCAATTGAGGATGCATTTAAACATGTTGACAATTTAGAAAGCTTGGAAGGGAGAAAATGATAAAGTTGATAGATACCGAATGGAAAATGATTTGAAAGAATCTACTAATACAATTGTGTTAAACTTTTCCTTGATATTAAAAACATTGCGTCAAAGGAATAATAATAATAATAATAATAATAATAATAATAATAATAATAATAATAATAATAATAATAATAATAATAATAATAATAATAATAATAAGGAGGAGGAGGAGGAGGAGGAATAATGGATTTTAATAATAATAATAATAATAATAATAATAATAATAATAATATAACTAACAAATAAAATATAAATAATAATAATAATAATGACAAATTAACTTTACCCAATTTTTTTTATTTCTTCTTAGATACCACTTTATGATTCAAACCGGTTTCCACCCAACCCAACCCGGGTTATGACCCAAACTCGTTTCTCCACATTCCTCAAACTAGTTTTGACCAAAAAAAAAACCATTTGGTGCATGACCCGAATCGGTTTACGATTCAAACCGGTTTCAACCCAACCCAACCCGGGTTATGACCCAAACTGGTTTCTCCTCATTCCTCAAACCAGCTTTGACCAAAAAAAAACCATTTGGTTTATGACTCGAATCGGCTTTGGCAGACTAACCTGGTTTCTACACCTCTAGCACCATGGCCGGTCCATACATACATGATTATACCCAAAACCCCCAAAGATCTAAGGCTTTAGGCTAAACTTTTAATTAGAGTATGGCCCAGAAATAGTAATTAGTGGCCCAAAATTTTGTTAGGTTATCTCTTGATGGATTCACTAAAATGGTTCCATGCAAAGGACTAATCACTAAGCAGAGGAAAGATTTCACAAAGCTGAAAGTTGCTAATGGCAAACTGCAGTGGCGGATCCAGGAGTGTTTTGAGGGTTCCCGGGAACTTCCTCGGTTTGGAAAAAAATGAAAAAAATAGTGGAAATTTTATATCATTTAGAAAAACATAGTAAGAATTAGTGAAAATCTAGCAAAAGGAATCCGGTGAAAAAAATCTTGGATCCGCCACTGGCAAACTGGACTGCTAAAGTGTGCTATTTGTTTGATATCGAATATTTATTTTGATCAAATAAATTTAGAAAAATAAAATTAGTATAAACATACTTTATATTTTATAAACATGAATAATATTTAACTTAACTTTTTGTAACTCTACCGACTATAAACTTTTTAGTTTATTATTCCGGCCCCAAGCCCGGATATCGGAGGAGAATTTAAAACAATGAAACATGAAAAGACTCTGAAATTTCGTTTCTTGGCCGAAGTGATGATTGATTTTTTTTTTCTCTCGAGAATCCCGAAACGAGGAGATATGTTTGTTGGTTTAAAAGGGTGGAACTGGATATTGTGACCTGAAGTGACTAGTCAGCAGGGGCGGAACCATAGTGTTAGGAGTCGTAGCACGGGTTACGGCTCAACCCCGTATTCGTAGGGTTTTTTCGGTTTTATACGAAGGATACCCCTAAAAAACTATGAGGATACCCCTAACCAAAAAAATAGGATACTTGATATTACTAAAATCTCTTTTTTTAAAGCCCAAACATTTTACAATCCAAAAACTTGTAGAATAATTAAGCCTGAATAATAAAATAAGCCCAAATTAACAATAACAGAATTGAAATGAGGCCCTAAATATAATTGATAAAGTTAGCACAAGACCCAAAATACTATTATAATTGAATAAGTAATCTTGCTCGTCTTATGATGGAAACCTGAACACATAGTTCCTGTCCTTTGGTTTAACAGTTGCAACTGTTGAAAGATGGTTTTTTTTCTAAATTCAAGCTTGTCAAGACGGATTTACGCAATCGAGTGGGCCCCGGAATATTTGAACAATGCTATGGTTTGTGCGGTCGAAAAAGAAATTTTTGATAAAGTAAAAGATGACGATGTTACGGAACGATTTCAAACTATGAAAAAAGAAGAGGACAAATCTATTAGGTAATTGTTTTACTTTATTTATTATTGTTTTTTTTATTATTGTATGATTGCGCGGTAAATTCTTTTTCATGTTACACTTAAATTAATTGGCTAGCTCCGCCACTGTCAATCACATTTTGTTATGGACTTATGGTTATACTATATACGGATAAAGAACTAAACAAGTCGGATAATATAACTTTAAATAACTGATTTTAATGATTCATAGTTTTTTTAATATTAATTTATAGAGATAGTTATTTAACTACAGTTAGGTTGGTAAAATGATCTCACTCGATTCCAAATGCTCGAGTAGTTGGATAAAATTATTTTGATGATTATGTCCGTATGTGATCATTTAAAAGACGATACTCGAAATATATGGATTATGGATTCAGAATTTACAGATTGAGTCGGCTAAATGTCTACCTTCAGTGTGATATATAAAAGGTTAAAGAAAGAAGGTTATGGTTTTTATACGATTAAGAGAAAATTAGTCTTCGGAATTTATTTACCGTTGGATAATTCAATATGAGTCAAGATATACATATCCTTATTTAGGAGTGGAGTTTGAACTTACGGATTTAGTCGGGTGAATGTCTATTATCGATGTGATATATAAAAGTTAAAGACAGAAGGTTATGGATTTTATGCAACTAAGAGAAAATTAGCCTTTAAAGTTTATTTACGGTTGGATAATTTGATGAATGACGATATTATTATCCTTCTTTAGCAGTGGAGTTAGAACTTACGGATTTACTTGGCTGAATGTCTATCATCAGCAGTGGCAGGCCCATGAATTATTTGCTGGGTTGCGGATGAGTGGTTCAAGCATTTTTTTAAGGGTTGCGGTCGGGGTTTTTGCCTAAAAATACACTAATTTTTTTTTCAAGGGGTGCGTCCGCTCACCCACGCAGACACTTAGGTCCGCCCTGATCATCAATGTGATATATAACAGTTAAAGAGAAATGGTTATCGGTTTTATGCAACTAGTTGAGTTAATTAAATGTTGAATAGTTGTAAGTTCAGACAAAAAATAATAATAATTATAATAATAGTATATTTATCATTTAAAAAAGTTCGGCTTCATGAAAATTTGATGCATGAGAAAAAGGATAACGAATTAACGAGAGGATTCAAAAAACAAAGTCTTGATTTTTAAAACTTATAAACTTGTAATCAAGAGTATCTACGTTGCTAGATTAAAAATATAGAGATTCTTTTAGACCACCCGTAGTGGGGCGTTTTTAAAAAAAAAAAAATTGAAAAAAAACGTCCGGAAACACCTCCACCCCCATTACGGTAGGCGTTATCCGGCGTTATTTTTGAAAAAAAATGTAACCAGCGTGTTTATTAAAACGCCAAAATGGGATTGTGATGGCTTGACTTTGGTTTGACTGGCCAATGAGGAATAGATTGGTTTTTTTTTTTTTAATGATTGAAAAGGGCATTATTAGGCATTATTCCCACTACGCCACTTTTGCAATAACGCCCCATGCTAACTGGGATGACACGTGTCGGATAATGCCCCATGGTGGGGGCATTATTTTTCTTAACCACTACGGGTGGTCTTATGGTTGAGTTGGTTTGGATATGTGAGGAGAAGGCTAGTGCTATCGGTAGTTAGAGTTGTCTAAACCTTACTGTGGAGGAGAGGAGTAGAGGTTGACCTAAATTTACTTGGGATCAACGAATTAGGCATGTTATGGTAGAGTTGCACCTCTCTGATGATTTAATCCAGGATAAAGGGCTATGGAAACGTAGGATTATGGTTAAAGACTTTTAGTGGATGATACTTATGTTTGTTAGCTTTGGTTTAGGGACTTCGAGGATCTTACACTTTAGGTGGGCTTTCCATTTGATTGTCTTTATGCTGTGTCTGCTAGACTTTGCATGTCTATATGTTATATATATATCTAGTCGTGTTTGTTATTCCGTTGTATGATTTGGAGTCGGAGGTCTCTTTGAAAGCAGCCTCTCTATCCTTATGGATGGAGGTAAGATATGTCTACATCTCACTCCCCCGGATCCTACCAATAACTTTGTTATTTGTGTAATTTACTAGATTGTTTTTGTAGAGTCTTCTATGGTTGTTGGTCATTTGTTTATTTATTTCGCTAAACAAACATGTACTTGATAGAGTTCATCAAATAGTAATGTATTTAACCCCACCACTTTTAATATTATATCTACCCAAAATATTTATATGCGAGACCAAATCGTACATGTTAGTTGGTCGGTCGTAATCATAGTACTTTGTTGATAATAATTATCTAGGTTGTAACTAGTCTCAGGGTTGTAACTAATAAACGTTTAGGAGTTAGCCAAAATGTGCTACTTGTTTGATAATAAATATTTAAATAAACCTTATGATGATGAAATGGAATCAGAAAACCAAACTTGATGTAAACATATCCTATGCACTAAAAAACATTTAACGTATTTTTTTAACTACACCAACTATAAACTTTTTAGTTTAAAAAAAGGATCGTTTATAACAACGAACGAAATCGTTCTTCATTTATATTCAGAAGATATCCCACCTCAAACACAACTAGACTTACAAGATTTTACAAACAAATCAGAATATTTCATCTGGTCTAAGGTGCACCATTGCCTGAAAACCAGATCAAAAACTCATCAACTAGCGAGTGTCGAGAGAAGCAGTTCGTCACAGAGGCTGCCACTGCCACTGCCAGCGTGCTCGTCCTTTTTGTTCCCTTTCGGGCTGCCCCCAGAACTGCTATTCGAAAGCGAAACAAATGTTGTTTTATGTAACACACCAGTAGGTGAAGATTCCATATGATGGTTCACAGCATCCCACATTTCAGTCATGTGGTTCATTTCCAGACCCGACGATGGATTCTTGATCTTTACTTCATTACTACTAGACGTCCGATTCAACACTTCTCCTAACGGACCCCCCATCGAGCTTCCCCACGAAATGGGGATCCAGTTTGACGCTTGTTTGTGGGCCGGGTCAAGTTGAAACTCAAGTGGTGGAACCACGAGTTTCTCTTGACCCGGAGAGTTTGAGGACGATGAGAAGTCGGAAGCCATGGGAATGGACATGGAGAGTTGGGTCCAATCTCGTTTTAGCGGCTCGTCTTTAGACCACACGTCGACAAAATGGGGAAGCGGGTTCGGGTTCGAGTTCGGGTCGGATGCACCTTGGTCCAAGAAAGATGTATAATTTGTGGGATACATCAAAGAATCCGAGGCTTGTGTCCTGCGTTCAGAACCAGGGGTGAGAATTTCTGACATGACTCGAAAACACGACACGAACCTAACACGAAATTCACAGGTTTGCGTTTAGTCTAAACGGGTCGGGTCAGTTTCTGGTTGAACCCGCAAACCAGTTTAGCTAAACGGGTCAGGTTCGGGTCAACCCGGTCGGTTGGCGGGTTGACCCATTTATATTATATTATATTTTTTTACAATACGTTTTATGTCATAAATCAAATTGTGTGTATTTTAGGTCATAGCTATAAGTTATAACTTAAAAAGAGAAATTCACATAAGATTTTATAATTTAAATGTAATTTTATTATATACATTTGTGTTTTTTAGTAAACTTTAATTTTAATATATGAATTTGCGGAAAAAAAAATTGGGTTGAACAGGTCGTGTTCGGGTTCATATGTATAACTGATTTTTGAGTTTGGGTCGTGTTCGGGTTTGTCTAAAATTTTCGGGTTCGGGTCGGGTTGAACCCGCCAACCCACGAACACGACCCATTTAGCACCCCTATTCCGAACCAAAATATTCACACCCTAGAATCAGAGTGTAGTATTTTTTTTTTTTGTTAACGGCAACTCACACACCCATCTAATTTTACCTGCTGATGGGAGTTTGCGCGGATGCAGCAACGGCGGGATTATGGTGGTGCAAGGTGGCGGTAGGGGTTGCCCGTGTGGTGGAAACAGGTACAGATGAGGAGGAAACAACGGGAGCCGCTTTAGATGCGGCTGGACCGGAGACAGCTTGGCCATTCTGGCCTTCCACAGGCTTTCTTGAACGATGACGGCCTCTGTTGATGTGTCGTTCGCAGTATTTCTGATCGGGAACAGCATCTCTAGAGCACCTCCATTTCTTCCCATCTGTTCTTCGACACCTCCCGGGTTCCGGATCGTTGTTACCCGAAAACCCGAGATGGAAAGATCCCCATCCATCTTCAAACCCAAACAAAAATATGATCAGATTCTAAATTTAACAAACGTACCTAGTAATATTAAGGCTTAAATTGCAGTGGTGGAACCAGAACTTTTTATTAGGGAGTCATCGTAAGACTCTTTTGTATCTTTTGTACCGGCTACTAGGGATGGGTTTTTTTTTCCCAAATACCCGTACTCGTACCCGTACCGATTTTAGGTATTTGGTACATGTATCGGTACCCAGTTTTATTGATTTTGGTATTCGGTACTTTCGGTATTGGTACATGTACAGATAAAAACGGGTACTGGTACCGAATTTTATGTAGACCTTTAATAGTTTTTTTTTTGTATTATGTTTGGTTTCGTATTATGGTATTTATAGTACTTGTATTGATTTTACCTATATATGGTACCCGTATCATCTTGGTACTCGTACCAGTTTTACCTATTTGGTACTCGTACTATATTGGTACTCATGTCAATTTTACCTGTTTGGTACTCGTATAAGTGCTCAAAAACTAAATAAAAACAAAATGGTACCAAAGCGGATACCGTACCGAAAATACCCGTACCGTACGTCCGTACCTATATATTTGGTACGGTATTTGGTACCCAGTTTTGTTCAAATTCGGTACTGGTATTTTTAGTACCGGTACGGGTATGGGTATGGGTACGGGTATTGTACCAATCCCATCCCTACCGGTTGGTACCAAGCTCATCCCTACTCGCAACGAGACCTGACGATTCTAAAATTAGTTATGATAAAACAAAGGAGATTAATTGATTATACGTACATGAATTGGGGGCATATGAGGTTGAAGAGGAAGACCCGGGGAAAAGGAAAGTGTTGAGTGATTTTCTGAGTGGATTGAGCAAATGCGACGGAACAGGGACATTAGCGACGAAATGTTTGTAGATCAAAGCTTGGTGTTCCAGCTCCATCCATTGAGAAGGGGTAAAGGGTCCTTTATACCTTGAAACAGGCATATGCATACCTGCTGGTAATCCACCATAACCATACCCTACAACAACACCACCACTTTTAACATCAAATTTGCCATAAAAGATATAGTAACAGATTAGTGACCAACTGACAATGTTAACATCAACTTTAAGTTGTACATTATGCAGTGACAGTTGTAAGTTAAAAGACATTTATATGTTGTATAAGTCAAACACACACAACCATTAGTTACCATTGGTAGTGAGTGGTGACAACATAGTTCCAAAAACCATAGCTAACTTTTTTCAACAAAAAGCAAAATGTACAACTTTTTGATGCATGTAGTACAAGTTACTAATAAATATTACCAAAATGAAAACATGATAAAACATTTATTGGGTTTGTTCCCTAGGATCCCATTCCCCCCCCCCCCCCCCCCCCCCAATTAATTTATCTATAAAAAAATAAAGACAAAAAGATTCTTAACTTGACCTACAAAATCATAAAGATCTACTTTGAATCACATATTTCCAAGATCACTCACAAAACCCACATGTCAAATTGAAAAAAAATCACTTTTTTTCCTAATTTAATGTAAGAAAACCAATTAATCTTGTGAAACACCCACATAAACATATAACATACATACCTATACCTATGTATTTTCCCCAAATTAATTTATCTTAAAAAATAAAGACAAAAAGATTCTTAATTTGACCTACAAATACATAAAGATTTACTTTAATTTACATATTTTCAAGATCACACACAAAACCCAGATATCAAATTTAAAAAAAAAATCACTTTTCTTCTAATATATATATAATTTGTCAAGTGCCTTTTTTTTGAGTTTTGATTTAGTACACCAAATTTGTTTGGTGGTTAAGTTTGGCCCCTTTGTTTGTTGTCACATTTCGCCCCTCAAATTTATTTTTCATCTTTTTGTGAAAGAGTTTTCTCCTTCACCTTAAGTTCCAAATTCGTCACTTTTACCCTCACGTTTTAAAAATTTTATACATTATCTATTTGACCCCCTTCACTTGCTAATACGTGTCGGTGTAAATTCGACATTGTCTTCGTTTTACATCGCGTGAGTCATTTGGTGTTATTAATTCGTGTTATGATTTTACAGTTTTCTCAGTTTTGGTCCAGCCGTTGCAACACAGCAAAATCACTTCTCGTTTAATGTAAAAAAACAACTAAAAACAGTGAAACAACCACAGAAACATACATGTTAATATACACATATACATATTAAAAATATTTCAGTTTATCTTTAAAACTAAAGACAGAAAGACTCTTAATTTGACCTACAAAAAAACATAAAGATTTCCTATGATTTACATATTTTCAAGATCACACACAAAACCCAAATATCAAAATGAAAAAAAATCACTTTTTTCCTCATTTAGTGTAGAAAAAAAAACTTATGAAAATAGTAAAACACCCACATAAACATATTACCTCTACCTCTGTATTTTTCCCCCAATTAATTTATCATAAAAAATAAAGACAAAAAGATTCTTAATTTGACCTACAAATACATAAAGATTTTATATTCAAGATCACACACAAAACCTAGATATCAAATTTAAAAAAGATCACTTTTTCTTCTAATTTAATGTAATAAAAAAAAAAACTGAAAACAGTGAAACAACCACACAAACATACATATTAATATACACATATACTTGAAACCCAACCCCCCCCCCCCCAAACCCCACAATTAATTTATCTTTAAAACCAAAAAGATTCTTAATTTGACCAACAAAAACATAAAGATTTCCTATGATTCACATATTTCCAAGATCACACACAAAACCCACATATCAAATTGAAAAAAAATCACTTTTATCCTAATTTGATGTAAGAAAACCAATTAAATATTGTGAAACACCCCCATAAACACACATACACATAAACATGTAACATATACCTATACCTATGTATTTTCCCCCAATTATTGTAACTTAAAAATAAAGACAAAAAGATTCTTAATGTGACCTACAAATACATATAATTTACATAGTGTCAAGATCACACACAAAACTCAGATATCAAATTTAAAAAAAATCACTTTTTCTTCTATTTTAATGTAAAAAACAACAACTAAAAACAGTGAAACAAACACAAAAAGATTCTTAATTTGACCTACAAAAACATAAAGATTTCCTATGATTTACATATTTCCAAGATCACACACAAACCCACATATCAAATTGAAAAAGAAAAATCACTTTTTTCCTCATTTAATGTAAATAAAAAAAAACTTATGAAAATAGTTAAACACCCACATATCAAATTGAAAAAAAAAATCACTTTTTTTCCTCATTTTTCATGTTAATAAAAAAAACTTATGAAAATAGTTTTTTTTTTTTGAACGGCAAAAACATTCTATGATTATAGAATAGGGCCAGCATATGTTGTAAAACCCAAAATTACACTACAAATAAGAATAAGAAAAAAAACGACATAGATATACAAACTATCCCTTCTCCCACTACTACTTTAAATGAGGAAAAAAAGTGATCTTTTTTCAATTTGATATGTGGGTGTTTAACTATTTTCATTTTTTATGAAAATAGTTAAACACCCACATATCAAATTAAAAAAAGATCACTTTTTTTCCTCATTTAATGTAAATAAAAAAAACTTGTGAAAATAGTAAAACACCCACATATCAAATTGAAAAAAAAAAATCTCTTTTTTCCTCATTTTTCATGTTAATAAAAAAACTTATGAAAACAGTAAAACACCCACATATCAAATTGAAAAAATATCACTTTTTTTCCTCATTTTTCATGTTAAAAAAAAAAAAAAAACTTATGAAAAGAGTAAAAAACACACATATATAAATATATACCTGTATTTCTAATGTAAGCAGGTGAGGAGGGCTGGTAAAAAGAAAAAAGTGAAGGCTGGTTTCCATCTTTAACAGAAAAAGAAAAACTAAGCATGTTGTTGTTGGTATCATCATCAGCAGCTGAAAGTGAAAGAAGAGAGTCAGATCTCAAGGACATTGACTTGTTGGGTGGTTGGTCAAAGTAATCACTTCTTGAAGATTTGGAGGGTTGAAGAAGAAGAAAATGATCATGCGGGTCTTCGGGTTCGGATCTTTCTTGCTTGGTGAACCCAGATCCATGTTTGTTTTTGTTTTTATCATCATGGGTTAAGATACAACTACAAGTGTTGTTGTTGTTGTTGTTGTTGTTGTCAAATGTTGTCATTGCAAAATCCATGTGTTTTGGAAGTGTGAGAATCTAGAGGGGTTTCATGGAGAGAGAGAGAGAGAGAGAGAGAGTTGAAGCTGCGGAGAAGACGAAGCTTTGAACGAAAATGAATGGAACTCAAGACAACACTTAAAAGGGGCATTGAAGTTTAAGATTTCATTGTAATGTAATCCACTTTGTAATGTATTTGCACAATAGTCCTTGTAGTTTGAGGAGTTTTATTGCAAGTTAAAGACTATGTAATATATAATCACTCATTTTTGACCAATAGTCCAAGACCATATATAACCGAGGAGTAAACTACAATTTGCCTTCCCGTGACTGTATTTCATCACGCATTGCCTCCCTTCGTCAGATGGTCGTTTACTTGACCATTTGAAAAGCGAGTAAATGACTATTGTACCATTTTTCTATTACAGTATGCGCTCATGTGGTTTCATTATTATCACAACAACCCACCACCATCATCATCAAGACTATATAATAGATAATTACTCATTATTAGAGCAGACACATATATCCGACTGAAGTTACCCGGAGATCTCTTGTAGCTACAAAGTATAGTATATAATCTTGCATTTTCAACTAAAACCATCTGCAAAGGCGTTTGTGGGCTAGGGTTTCCAAGACGAAAGTTCGTGTGGACAGACAATACGTGGAGGGGATGAAGGAGTTAATATGGGAGAATGAGGAGCGAAAGATGGAGGAATTGCGTACAAAGAGGAACACTTGTTACGATATGTAAAGCAATTTTCAAACAAGGTCTAATGTTTGCGAATGGTGTGATATTTAAGACTGTCATGTGTTGTTTCACATTCCACGTTATCACCTCAGCGCGACATCAGATTCCACTTTGTTACCACTTTCTTCCACTACCACTTCTTTTTTATTTTTTTAAACTTTTATGTTTTAACAAAATAATAAGAAATTCAAAGTAAACATCATAATTAAAAAAGTACATAAAAATTATGCTAAAACGCACATAAAAACATACATCAGTTAAAATAAAAACATACAAAAACCAGCATTGAAAATGGAATAACACATGTATATTACTTCCAATGACGGTCGTCATTTTATATATGTAAAATCTGTATCATACTAGTAGACGTATGGATCCAAGCACTGATGATCTCATTTGTTATAATACCGTCAACTATCTCGGCTTCATTATGATATTGTATGAAACTTTCTATATCGGATAATTCGAGACCAGGTATCTCGTCTTCAAAGTTCGAAAATCATTTAATTTTAATATTAGTTTTTTTTTTTTTTGTTATTTCTTGTAGGAAATAGATAAATCATTGTAAAGATAAATAAACATGTTAATGTTCTTATTATAAGTACTTAACATTAAAAAATAAAATTAATAATTTCTAAATCGATATATAACAAACATTAGAAATATGATTTTTTGGGTTATTCGATTTGTTATTTTCGATTTTCATGAAATGCAAAACCGAACCATAAATTTCGGTTCGGTTCTTTTCGCTTATCATATAATGCAAAACCGAAATCGAACCATAAATTTCGGTTTGGTTCTTTTCAGTTTTTTGCGCGGTTTGATTTTTTCCTGGTCAATTAAATTGATTTTTTAGTTTCAGTTTGATTTTTTCGATTTTCCAGTTCACCCTAAAACTATATTTACATATAGTACATAAAATACCGTATTACTAGACCCATAAAAATATTGGATTGCTTAGGATAGTGGTGGACTTACAATGTTAGTAGGGGTAGCACGGGCTACCCCTCAACCCTGTCTCCGTAGTGTAAAAATACCCCTTAGCTTCGTTTTCGTAGTGTAAAAATACCCCGCAACTTCGTCTCCGTTACACAAAGGATACCCCTGGTCTAAAAAATAAAAAAACTGGAATACCCTTAAATTTTTGGGCTAGTTCCGCCCCTGGGCCTTAGGATCCGATGGTACATTCTTGATATTAGGAGGGCTTCCAAATCATTTCATCGTAAATCGGAGGTTATGTCATTTTTGGTTGAATAAAAATATTTCTTTCACTAACTTTAATAAAAATTGGTTTCTTTGCTTGTCTCCCACCTTAAATATATCTTATCCATCTTTAAAGCATATTTCATTTTAAGGGAAAGTAGTTTAAGGAAACTTGACTTTGTAATCTCCTTTCTCCTTTAAATCTATATATTTGAATTCATCGTACTTGTATGTGTTTATCAAAATAACTTTTGTTATTTATTTTGGCATTCATTAGTTTTAATATAACGTATTTATCAAAATAACTTGTATTTATCAAAAAAAAAAAAAAATACTTTCTACCCCATGACTTCCATGAGATAGGCAAAAAGTTTGCCCTCATATCACCTTCAAACCATATCGACAGTTAGGGATGCAAACGAGTCGAGCTGAGCCGAGCCCAAGCTCGTTTAACTTATTAAAGCTTGGCTGGATTCGAGCTTTGTTTCTAAAGCTCGGGCTCGGCTCGTTTATCATTTCCTATTAATTTTTATTAATTATAATTATTATTGTATATATAATTTAGTTTTTTTTCGTTAAAAATATCAATATTAATCATTAGCATTTGAATATTTAATTAAGATATTAATAAAAAATATATATAAACATTAGGCGCATGAGCCGGCTCGAGCTCGATAAGCGAAGCTCGGGCTCAAGCTCGTTATCAAACAAGCTTGTTTTTTTAGGCTCGAGCTCGTTTAAGCTCAACTCGTTCAAGCTTTTTTTCCAGCCGATCTCAAGTAGATCGGCTTGTTTGCACCCTATCGACAGCGCTATTAAGATTGTTCATGCTAAATTTTAAAAACTTTTAACATGACTTCTTTTTTTTCTTGGTCTTCGCCATAGGGTTCAAGAAGGTCCATGAACATATTGGTTCATATATATATATAGATATATATATATATATATAGGGGACCGCTAGAATGAGAACCACCTCGAGTTGTAAGAACCGCGAGAACCACACCGTACGGGGCGAGGTGGACCAATTTTTTTTTTCAAAAACGTAGATGCATGTATTATAAACATATTCGTAAAAAAAAAATTTAAAAAAATGTCGTGCGTGTAGTTTTTTACAGCACAAGTTTGTGGTTTACGAGTTCCGTAACTTGTGGTGTAAAAAACTACACGCACGAAATTTTTTTTAAATTTTTTTTTACGAATGTGTTTATAATACATGCATCTACGTTTTTGAAAAAAAAAATTGGTCCACCTCGCCCCGGATCAAGTAGTTCTCGCGGTTCTTACAACTCGAGGTGGTTCTCATTCTAGCGGCCCCCTATATATATATATGTTCATGGACATGATCACAAATGTATTTCGCTCAGAAATTGATTGATTGTTGATAAACATGATCGCTATAATGTAAGATTAAATATATTATGATTTAATATTTAATCTAGTAGCCATTATAATCATTTACATAATGTAGATCAAAATATATAATAACCTATTAAATAATTAGTTGGTAATTGTTGATGGACCATATTACCCTTATTAACTAATTACATTTCCTCTTGGGTGCATATATAAGAAGACTTATGTAGAGGTTAAAGGGTTACACACATAACCTAATTATCATAACATCGTCTCAGCCTCTCTCTCCATAACCGAACTCCCTATTCGGTTCTTTCATGATCTCAATCATTAGTTTGCACCATAAGGAGGAACCAGATCATCCTGACAAATGTCGAACTCAATGGCTGCATCTCTGACTGGATTCTTCACTGCCCTGTTTACTGTAACAGGTATGTTTTAATGTTTTCTCTAATGCTTAGAAAAGAACTGATCAATATATAAGTCAAACTAAAATAGTTTCACTAGCTTCGTTACTTTATGAGAAAATGCAAAATTCAAGATTTAATTTACAATTCATAAATCATTTGCTTCATTAACTTCATTATTTTATTTATTATTAGGCTCATTTTATTATAGTTTTCATCACATATATTTTAAGGATGCTAGGGAGTCTTTTCCGTGTGGCATGTCGACGAGGGCACGTTGTGAAACATTAAGCGGTGGGAATTGTGATACGCATTGAGAGTTACGTAATGATGTAGAATATAGTATGCTTTTAATTTAACTAGGATTTTCTAACGCGTGTTGTGACGGAGAATCTTGGTACGAACCAAACATTAAAGGCCACTCTGAAACTACACAATGTAAATATGTAAGACAACAAAAAACGAAGTACAATGTAACAAATAGAAGAAAAACGGTGGCGTGGCACCTATGACTTGGTATAGCGACCTGAACGTACAAAAAAAATAGTGGTGGTCATGTGGTGTTACTCCGTTTTCAAAAAGAAAAATCACTTATTTGGTCATTCTTAAAGAACAAACGAACGAAAGTTATAAAAGGAAAATAAAATTATTGGGTTATAGACATATATTATTTATAGTGTAAGAAATTAATTCAAAACTTAAAAACAAAAACCACTATAGAGTTTACAGGATGTTATTTTGTAACTTATTATTATAATATGAACTAGTGTTTTTCAATGACGCGCGTTGCGCGAAAGCATTGATGTTTTCGACCGACATCATCCTACAACTCTTCTTTTAACTGTCTCTTCTTGCAAAGACTAAACGTAGACCCTAACTCTTGTTTCACCACTTAATCACAGTAAAAATTACAGGATTCATTATATAACTAGTACAAATTCAAGTAACATTATTCAAACAGAGAAGTATAATTACAGATATACCTTTGTTAGGTTAATCAAAACTAAATCAGATTCAACTAAAACCCCCATACTTTGAGCAAACAAACTCCACAAATCCCACATGGGTTTTGTAGACAACTAAATTGATTCATCTTTTCAAAACCATGATCGCTGATTTGGATTTTTAACATGTTCTCACAACAGTGGTTGGTTCCACGATGTCACCGCCGGCGACCCTGTAACCAGCGCATCTCCAGCAACATAAGGCCCTCGCAATGCAATATTGACATCCTCTGTACTTGGTACAAACAAAGTATTAAACGATACTTTACCTGATTACTAATTGAGTTGATCGCCATTACCTGAGTTGCTTAGACAAACGCTACCCCATTTCCACACTGGCATTTCTAGTTGTTGCAGTAATTCTGAGGGTTTCTGGTGTTCAGCTTTGACTTGTGAACAGGTTAAACACTTAGAAACGTAAGCTGCTATATCCTTTTTCATTCCTATCCACCAGAAATTTTTCCTTAAATCCTAATACATCTTATCACTTCCTGGATGCATCGTATACTTAGACATATGGGCTTCTTCTAATATACGATGACGTAGGTTTCCTAATTTAGGTATCCATATTCTCTTCTTATGGAATCTCCAAATTCCATCTATTCGTTGATCTAATTCCTTAATCAATCCTTTTAATCTTTCAGTATCATCCTTGATTACTGATTCTTGTGCTTTTCTAATTTGATCATTTAAATCTACTTGCAGATTTAATTTAAGAGAACGTACCATTTTTGGCTTTTCATAATACTTTCGACTTAAGGCATCTGATACTATATTGGCTTTTCCTGCATGATACTGGATATTATAATCATAATCACTAAGAATCTCCATCCAGCGTCTTTGTCTCATGTTCAGCTCTTTTTGCCCAAAAACATACCTTAAACTCTTATGATATGTGAATATGGTAAACTTACTACCATAAAGGTAATGTCTCCAAATCTTAAGGACAAAAATTATGGCTCCTAATTCCAAATCATGGGTTGAGTAATTCTCTTCATGATTCGTAAGTTGTCTAGATGCGTAAGCTATAACCTTTTGACGTTGCATCAATACACATCCATAGCCTAATTTAGAAGCGTCACAAAAGACTACAAAGTCTTCAGTTCCTTTAGGTAACGTTAATATGGGTGCATGGGTTAGTCTTTGCTTAAAGATTCTAAAGGTTTCTTCTTGTTTTGGTCCCCGCTCCTTGCCCCGGAACTCGATGTTGGCCACCACCACCCGGTCTTTGTGACTTATATCACCGCCCGGGACGATGTCGTAGTAGGCTTTAAAATGGTTGAGCTTCGGTCGTAGCTCGCGCCACTTGTGTTGGCACGCGTTTAAATTGTGCCGGTCGTTCCCCACGTTGTGTCGGTAGCTAACGAAAGCTTCCGGCCAGTAACGGGTCTCACCGGGTTGGCGGCCTTCATCGCGTCCACGACGCTCGTGACAAGTGATAGCTCTTCCTCGTGCGTCCAAGAGGCCATTTATCAAGTGTGGGTAGCGGGTTCGGGTAGGTGGAGTGAAGGGTTGGGGTAGCGATGTGGACAGGCGGTGGGTTTGGGGGGTTTTATAGTGACTTGGGTGTACCGTTTGGCTTGGCCAAACGGTTATTTTTTAAATTTTAAACATAGCCGCTATGACCTAGCCAACCCAGCCAATGAGAGCCGACCACGGAAGCCCGCTAGGCACGCCCAACGCCCGGGCTGAAACCCCCGCCCAAGGGGCCACGCCAAAACCCAAGTCCATCTGGGATGGTGACTTGGATGTTTGTACCCAACCCACGCCCCAACCCCTCCCCATATCCCATAGTCTTACATAAACTCCCCCAAAACATAACAAATGAATATAAGGTATTACTCAATATAAAAAAAAAATCACATAAAGAATTAAAAAATAATCACTGTTCATTCACTTTACTTTTTATCATATATATTGCTATATCATTAATTATGTAAATGTAACTTATGAATTACTATATTATTACTTATGAAAATGTAACCTATTAATATAACTTAACCATTTTTAAAGTATGCGAAGGAAAAAAAATTAAAATCTAAAACTAAAAAAACTTGTGTTCAAAAGTAAAGGATGAAAAAAAATACAGTAATGATATTTAATATATATTAATATTAATATTTTATCTTCAGAATATGTTTATTTATCCACTATTTTTATCTAATAGTTTAATGATATTCTTCTATGTATCTTTAAAATATGTTTATTTATCCACTATTTTTATCTAATAGTTTAATGACATTCTTCTATGCATATGGTTTATTAAGAAAGGTTCTAAGTGTACGAAGTGTAGAAGAGAAGTTTGATCATTGATTTGTAATATCAATTGTTGAGATTAATTGGTCTTCAAATATAGAATTCACATAACTAAAAACAAGGGAAAAGTGGAGAAAAAAGTAAATAGGAAAATCCAATATTGTTGACTTATAAACTCGCTTCCCATTTGCTTTTCAAACGGCTACAACTTTTCATACATTAATATTTTCTTATAAAAATTACACCGTATTAACGAGCATTTCATTCCCTTTAATTCAAGCAGCTTATTGCTATATTTTTCTTAAAAAATTACAGAATTTTGAATACTCATTACGTGATTACGTGATTTTGAATACACAGTAAGTGATTACGTGATTTTGAATACCCATTAGGTTATTACTTGATTTCATTAAGGTATTTTATGTGAAACCCCACTAGGTGATTACGTCATTACGTAACAATAGTTGACTATGTATTATTACATGACTAAATTATTTTAAATACTCATTTCATGATTACGTGATTTCATTATAGTATTTATGTGAAACCTTACTGAGTGATTATGTAATTACGTATAAACAAAATACGTAATACATAATATTTCATATGGAATACCTAATATTTCAGGTAAATCACGTATTAAGGATAAATTATATACAAAACATTAGCCAAACCAACCTATAATAAGAACATAATGTCGTATATTAGAGATTTAACCACGTAATAAAGCATAAAAATCCAGTTTTTATTATTGAATGTGTAATAACATAATAGTGGAGGGTTTAAATGAGAATAATTTTTTTGTAAGAATAAAAAAACAGAAATTTCAACCAATTAGAATCCTTCATTTTACTTTATTTAGTTTTTGCATTTAATATTAGTGTAATGGTATATTGGTAAACTTAGATAGATTATTAATTGGTAGTCTTCCTTTTTAATACTTAACTACATTAAATTTGTAACCTATTTTCAAAAAATATATTTTTCAAAGAAGAAAAAAAATTAATTTAAAGTGTAGGATAAATTAGGAGGTGTGTAGGATAATTTTAATATGTGTAGGATAAATTTTCAAAACATTTAGGATAAATTTTGATGTGTGTAAATAAAAATTTTAGTGTGAAGGATGATAGTTTTTATGACTAATTAATTAGTCAAGAATAATAATGAATGAGATGAAAGAAAAACTATTCAATGTTTTACAATTGTACACTTTGTTTTTTTTTCCCCTCAAATGAACCTCCTCCTAACGTAATAAGCATAATTGTATTAATATTAGTTATAACAAATCATATTGAATATGTAATCACGTAATAAATTTACACTGAATGCGTAATGATTTATGTTGAATGTGTAATTACGTAACGAGTATTAAAAAATCACGTAGTCATCTACACGGTATTCAAAATCACGTAATGGGTACTGAGTATTCAAAATCACTTAATCACGTAATGAGTATTCAAAGTCCTGTACATTATTTTAAAGAACAATATACCAATAGGCTGCTCGAATTAAAGAGAATGAAATGCTTGTTAATACGGTGTATTTAAAAAAAAATGTTAACGCATGAAAAAAGTTATAGTCGTTTGAAAATCAAAGAGGAAACTAGTTAAATGAAAAAAAAAAGACCATCATACCCTTCCCTCCTCAAAATTGAGAAAAACAAATGTGTGGTCATGTTTCTTTCCTACACTCGTACAAAATTGCTCTCTTGTACATGATCTCTTATCATGGTTTATATTACCGGGCTTAAATGTTTGAATCAATTGAATGGTTTAAATTTCAACCAAAACCGAATGTGTATAAAACTGAAATAATTGTCTCATTAGTCATAACCAATATAACCGAACTAAACCCAAAACCGATGGTTTGGTTGTATGTATTATCAGAAACCGAATTACTAGATGTGTTTCTTATTTGCAAGTAAACACCTGAAAAAAACACGATTAAATCCTTTTATTTGATTTTTTGTTGAATTTATAGTTTGATACTTTGGTAGATTTGAAATTTATAGTAGCGTGCATGGGTCGGTTTGGGTCGGTTTTGACCAAAAACCATAACCGTGATGTCGGTTATTGGATAACCATAACCATAACCGATCGGTTATGGTTATTCGGTTTTGATGGTTATAGCGGGTCGGTTATGGGTGGTTAACCGTGTATTTAGCTTAGCTAAAAATAGCTTAATTTTTTTTAACATGGAATAAATTGTTATTGCATATTTATATATATTAATATATTACATAATATTAAAAAATACATATAATCTATAATATTAATACCAATTATTATCGCATATTCAAATAAAGTGATATGATACATTCCATAAATTCAAATAAAAATTCAACCAAAACCACAAAATGATATGAAATGCAAATAAGTACTAAAAATCTTAAGTCAAAAACATCAAATATTAAAAATATGGTGAAAAGTCCTAAATCCTACAAAGAATTATTACATGTCGGTTCGGTACGGTTATGGTGGGTATGGAAAAAATGATAACCATAACCGACCCGCTACATTCGGTTTAAAAAAAAACCATTAACCAACCCACCGATTTTTTATTTGGTTCGGTTTTGTCGATTAATTCGGTTATGGTTCGATTAATTCGGTTTTTTGCACACCGCTTATACAATTTGATTTATTGTTAAAAGTTCGAATTTAGTGATTCGGCTTATAGTTCAGAAACCATTATTTATCTTTTTTACTTCATTATTTATCTTTTTTATATCTTTTTTACTGCATTATTTATCTAATGCCCGTAAACTTCTTTGTGAGGGCTAAATTCGTCATTTCAGCAGGTCATGGAGACCAAACCTCCCCGCTTTTAGAAACCGTAACCATAAAGGGGTTTTTTCATATTTATTGGGTTTGTTCCTGAATTTGTGTATATGCATTATTGCCTAGTGAAGATGGATTTGATCGGATGGTTCCGCTGATGGCACGATAATTTACCGTTAAAAAAAAGATACAAGGTTTATCAAAACAATTAAAACCCGATAGTGAAAATCCATGCTTCACATATCCATGTCAAGGATATGCTTGCTGATATTCGGACAATATTGGTTATAGGTCAATGATTGGATAAAGAAGTGGGATAAAATTTTGATACATCATATACATGACATACATCACAAAATAACAACTTTTGAATAGGATGATTGATATATCTTATCTTTGAGTGAGAAGAAAACAGTGACAAGGCTAGTACAACAAAAAAGACCATGTCCCAATGTATTTCAGTATTTGTATAGGGGCAAGAAAACAAAAATGGATTTCAATATCTAACCGTCAAGAAAATTATCAATAAATTGTGAAAATACAATGGTGATTCATATTTAAACACAATATAATTTAAATAGTGGGATAGTCGTATCTTGAAAGTGTAGAAGTATTTTGGTAGTGTTTGATATGCAGGAATAAGAGGTGGAATTGAATGGACCATTGTGAGAGAATGAAGAAAAGAGTGTTTGGTTGGTCGATGGAATGGAATCGTCCATTCCAAAATGCATTCCATTCCCTCAAAATCATTCCATCCGCCCCCCCTTTTTTTTTTTTTTTTTCCATTCCATTCTCTCTTCACCCTTTATTAACAACACGACAACCTACCACCGTTGCTACCACCCACCACCACCACCACCACATATATGGATTTGGAGGGTCAAATGGATTTCTAAGAGCAACCTCAACGTACAGTCCGGTGCTTGTGGTTTGCTTTTCGGACAAGCAGCCAAACGGACCACCCCATTGCGTGTTACCTCCACAAATGGAGACGGTTTCAACCCCAATGTCTAACCGGCGCCCGTGTACAATGCCCTAGACACTCAGTCGTCCGGTACATCTACACCAACTCCTTCTTCTAGCGAAAAAATAAAGGGAAAAAAGTGGTCAGTTTGAAGCAGAAGCAGAAAATTGTAATTCATAAGTCGTCAACTGAGGAAAAAGAAGCTATCACACTAGCTAATCTTCATGTGTCAACTTGCGTCGTATTAAAAAAAAAGAGGATCGGCTACTGGGAGCGTATCCATAATTATTTTGTGAAGAAGTAAATAACGGGTACAACCGAATGAATGAGAACTTGATGTCACATTGGCATTATATGGCCACTACGACAAATCTTTTATGTGGGATTTACAACCGCCACAAAAGTGCCCATACCGGAGCATGAACCAAGCCAAAACGGATGTCACACCCCAACCGATTGCGGAATCATCGCGGCGCGGCACTGAGCGAAACAGATTGTCCAGAAGTTTCCATAACAACTATATTTACCAATTATTTAAAGCAACACGTTCCATACCATGTCATAAATGATAATACAATTATTACAGAAAAGATCTAGTCAAATTGTTCTGTTCCGACAACTCAGATTCTTATTACAGACAATTGTTTATTGTTGACCTAGGTCTTTCCTAGCCTCGATTTCACAGCAAAGTAAGCAAATATGCATCCTAAGCACCTGTCACATACGTTAAAGTAAAAGTTAATACACATAGTGTAAAGGTGAGCATACAAGTTTAATAGATATAATAGAGTTCGAAATCGATTACGCATAACCAGCACGTACATAGTGTGAAATGAGGCATGTTAGTTATCGACATGAACCTATCGATACCAATGACTGCGGGTTGACTGCCCAAGGCAGTTCGCGATACACACTCACCACTGTGAGCCATGTAACTAATTGTCCTTAACAACCCCTGAGTGAACAGGTGCTGAGTCCAAAATATAGTACTATCGTTGCTAAGGCAGGTAGACATCATTCCATGTGTAAACATAACATACAAGCATTCGTTAAGTCACGTATAACATGCGGTAACGGTTAGAGTTAAAAGTATTGCGTAGTGTGTTCGATGTGATTTTAGAAAAAGTAACGTATGTAACACCCAAAAGTGCATAAAGCAAAAAGGGATCGAGTATACTCACAATAATTGGTGGATTGAAGGGAGCGCTAGAGAGTAGGGTTAGCCTGATCAGAACGATAGCATAACGATAAGTGACGCGTAAAACGATGCAAGTGTTAGTGGGTCGAACAGCAGGTCGATCGGATGGTAGTCCGATCGGACAGCTGGTCGTTCGAGTGACAGTCCGCTCGGATGGTCATCCGATCGGGTGACCTTTCGAGTGGATTGTTTCCTCCTTTAGGAAGGATGTGTTTGTGTATGATGGCTTGACTTTTGAAGTTTTCGTTGTAGCATTTTGAAAACATAGAAGTATCACTACCTTTCAAGTCGGTCGATCGGACGGGCGTTCGATCGGACGATAACCCGATAGGTTAGACACTTTAGTGAGAACAAGTTCACCGCAGTGCATCATTCGATCGGATGGTAGTCCGATCGAATGGCAGCCCACTGACACTGAACATGTTGAAAATTGTTTAAGTGTTGAAGTCTGATCATTACACGATTGAGTGGTAGTCCGTTCGGGTGGTAATCCGATCGGTCATGTCACACCCCAACCAATGGCGGAAACATCGGGATGAGACGAAGTGTGAAGATTGCTCGAGACATCATAACGCTAATAATTGTGACAAGTATTTAAATAATCCGATTTCATTTCATAAGATAAATTGTCAACATTACAAGAAATTCAAATACAACAAGTTTAACGAAATACATAACAACATAACAAAATTGATACAACATATTAAACTCTAGCGTCTATATGTGTATCTAGGCATCAACGCTACTTCATTTCTTAGCATTGTCCTCATCAACCTGTAACATGTTTAAAAATACATTTCAATGCAAAAGCAAAGGCGAGTATACAAGTTTGATACATACATAGCAAAAGATAAGTTTTAAACAATTCCTCATAGCAAGCATGTGATTCAAGATGAACATTTAAATATGGTATGTGTCCAACATATCAAACCAAGGAAACGCAATATGCTCATGACATTACCGAAGATAAAGAGGCGGGTCGTTAATCCTATAGCGCTACATATGTCATGGTTTGGCTCGTACGAAGTTAATGATAAATTCAACACATAAGATAAATCCAAGTTTAAAGCATCAAGCCATCACGTATACAAGCATGTTATAGGAATGTTCATGTGTTTAAGCAAAATGTTCATGTGTAAGTTTGTTGATAGATAAACATGTTACACCCCAAAAGTGGTAAAAGTAAAAAGGGGGAATACGAGTATACTCACAAAGTTTGCATATGCTTTCCAATTATCCAATTATTGACGAGTTGATGAGGTTAGAAGATTGAATGTGTAGGGTTAAAGTTCAAGTATGCTTAGAGTCGAGATTCGGTATTTAAAACAACATAAAAGTAAGATATGAGAATAGCATGTGAAAATAATCATCTTCAACACTTAACACTTGTATGACACTTGGTAACCACAAGGGTTATGATAATGTTTTCATGAGTTGAACACCTATAAGAATCACAACAAGGTTTAGGTCTTAGGTGATGTTCTACTACTTTAACATATAAACATAAGTTCAACATCAAAGGTTCGAATGAGTGTTTATATATATCTAGGTTAAGTAATACATATTATTTAGTCCAATAATTCAAGTAGGAGGTAGAAGATTAGGATCTTCATTTAGGCACCTCGTGTTATCATAGATGTCATGTATGGGGTAGGAAGAACATGCTTCCATTTAGGAACCCCTTGAATGTTCACCACTTCACTTGATGTAAAAACAACCAAGGAGGGTCACGAACTAGGTTTAGCACAATAACATAAACAACCTAACTATAGAGAAATCACCAAATCATGTGAGGATTGTATGTAGGACAACCCAAGTTGTTCCATAATCACTCATTCATCAAGATCTAAGCTTGACATGATTTGTGGGTTAAATACCCTAACAAAACAGAAAGTATTTGAGGTTTTAACCTCTGATTTATAGTGTCTCAACCTTGTTTTTAAGCTTAACCAACCATAAGTGAGGTTGTAAGCATTAGGACATAGGTGTGAGATGTGTTAGACACAAGTTGGATGAGTTTAACAAAGTTTAGATAAAAACAGAAACAAACAGCCCACTTTGGAGCCTATTTGGGGACATTCCAGGGACTTATTTACTGTGAAAAACCCATGGAAACGTAGATAAGGTCAATACAAAGTAGTAGGAAAAAGAATCGAGTGAATCGGATAAGAATTGAGTGAGTTATGCTCATTTTCGTGAAGGGGTGTCAATCTGCTCGAACCCTTGCTTTCAGCTACGGTTTGGAGGATGTTTTAAGAGTTTTTAATGCTGCAAAAGTGGTAGGGAGGCTGGTTATAAGTGATATTTATAGGGGGAAGGATTAGGGTTTCAATGGGTTGGGCTTTGGAAGTGTTTAGAAGGGGTTACACCTTGAAACTAGCCCACAAAACCCAACTATATGGGGCTGAATTTTGCTGAATTGGGGCTGCCATATTTCTTTATTTTTTTTATTTTTTTAAAACATTATAATGAGTAATTTTGTTAATTAAGTTGTGTAATAATATGCAACAATGTTTCCCCTAACTTGTAACAAGGTGAAATATGAAATAAAACATGATTTAACTAGGTAAAAAGTGTAATGTACAAGTATGTAACATGTTTGTAAGTGACAAGTATATGTCACATATTAGATGATTAGCCGTTGTATAAATAAGCATATTATTAGGGGTTTTTAGGTATCAAAAATTTAAGGACAAGCATGGACATGCATCGTGAATAAGTATTGTATAAGTATGAATTACAAATAAGGATTCGATGTACAATGAATTCGAACGTATGAACATGTATGAATATGTAGATGGTGAATTTAAAGAAATACGAATTTTATTTATGATCCAAGTCTCGGGTTTTACAACGAAAAGACGACTACAATAATACAAGATTTCCAAAAATAGCATTACAAGGCGATTTTTCTAATTATGGAAAGTATGAAAAAGCAGGGCGTTACAGTCTCCCCTCCTTTAGGAAATTTCGTCCCGAAATTTGTTCAAGAGGAAGACCTTGGAGGAAAAAAGCATTTTGGCTAAAAGAATCGAGACTTGGGAGTTTTGAAACGTTTAGAAAAGTACGAAATTTTGAAGAATGATAGGATAGGAATTTGTTTGACTAAAATGAGTTGAGGCGTTTAAGCATAGGTAAAACGTGTATGCGTACGCATAGGCAAAGGAGTTTAAATAAGTTTGAATGTCCCAGAACGGAGTGGTATCTTTAAAATATGATATCCAAGAAGTATAACTTTCAAATAATGCGTTTAGTATTTTGATGAAAAGTGTGGTAGTTTGCATGGAGAGTTTAAAGGATAGTATTAAATCACACTTTCGTAAAATTTGTTTATTGAGAGTAACAAAAAGATTTGGTACTTTGAATAAAGCGTTAAAGGTATACTAAGTACATTTACATAAGAATAAAGAATAGGAAGACGGTTTTAAAGGTAATGAGATAAGTTAGGATTTGAATGCTTAAACGAGCTTGATTGTGAACGAGGTTCGTATGAAAGGAAGGAAATAGGAGCATGGGGCGAACAATTGACACTAAATGAACGCAAGTATACGAATGATATGGGCATTAGATAGATGAAAGTAGCATGTTAAGGATGAAGTCTCGTCATGGATAATCGGACATAATGTGTTTGTGAGTTGCTTAAAGCTTGTATTAGGTCCAAGAGGTCTGTAAAACACTGAATTTCCCATGGCACGTTTTACGAAATTTTGGTAACATGGTGAAAACACTTATATATAGGAAGTACCAGCGGCGTATCCACCATGTTTTGACCATGTTACGTCCGTTTCGTCTTCGGTGTCATGTTACGTTCCGTGTATTACCATACGCAGTAGCACACTCTATGGTTCTCATACGCCTATCACTATAATCCCGTGTGCACCTGTGATTATTTTGATCGTCGCATGATCCGCATAGCTTGTACTAGTTGTGTATGAATCGGGGTATACATAAAAAAGTTTAGAATGTGTACGTACAAGAATATAGTATATAAGCAAGTCCATGTTTAAGTATGTGTGGGACCCACGCAAGCGAATCCCTCAGGTTACGCTCGCGTATAGGTACGAATGTATGAATCATGAGTAAGGATGAAAGTATGAGCATAAGTTTAAGTATGAATACGCATGTATGTATGAGCATAAACATAAAACGTGTAAGTAGTATGTGTACAAGCAGAAGCGTAAAACGTATAAGTAGTATGTGTATGAGTACAAGCATAAAACGTATGAACATAGGTGTAGGTATGAAAAATAAATATTGCGTATATGGTGTACGTTGAGGCATTGCGGATTAGAAAGGCTAAGTATGTAGATACGAACGATATAAATGGTGTTATCGCGAGATGTCGACTAAAACGTGTATGACGATGTGCATGTATAGTTGTTCCAACAAAACGTTGAGTTTATCGGATCAAAATTAGATTGAGTCTGGTTTGAAAGGTAGAATATAGTTTGTATATGTAAAGGAACATAAAGTACTCGTTGGTTATGCATAACGTATTTTGTAACAAATAGAAATGCTAATTTTGTTTAAAAGGGTTTACGTAATCCGAAAAATGGTCGGTCCCTATGAAGTCTTCTTGCCCACGTGTTTTGTAAATTGGTGTGGGAAAAAGGTTTTCGTTAAAAAGTAAGTTCGTTTCATCAAAGAAGAAATTATGAATTTAGGAGGTTCTTGTGAAAACTAGGATCCTTAGAAGAGAAATTTAGCAAAAGGACTTAGTGATTAAAAAAATAACAAATGATTTGTTGATGTTGAAAAGGGTATTTGGTAAAACAATCATATAACTTCTATAAGATCTTATAAGTATTTGAGAAAGGTTGGTTGGATTTTGATTAAAAGTAGAAGGTGAGCATGTTTTAGTGATTAAGTCGAATATGAAGTTCATGGGCAAGAGTTTCATTGAGCCGATTAAATTGATAGGTAGCATTTCGTAAGGTTTTGAAGTTCGAGCAATAAAAGTTTTAAGACATGATTATGAATTTCGCGTATATGAGTTGAGTGAAAATAGATTGTAGAATAAGAAGTACGTTTGATAAAACAATGCATTTTGAAATCAGTATGAGTGGGTATTTTGAATAATGATAAACAATTTGGGTATAAAATATGATCGAGTTTGCATAAAAAGATATTTTGAAGAGACGTTTTGGTAATGATCACCTAGGTAAGGGAATCACCCCTAACTCGTTGGTGATGTCGTTTTTTTTTAGAAAGAGGGGAGTGGAGTTAGTCGTCAAGGTAAGGAAATCACTCCAATCTTACTGATATGTCTCCACTCGTCGTTACAAGGAATATGAAATTATATTATATGAAATCATGCATATATATAAATGTATGGTAAAGGTTCAATATGTTGTGTGCATGAAAAGAGAATATCGAAAGTATACTCGAGTTTGAAAGATTGCATCGTATAAAATAAATATTAGAAACACATGTTGATCAAAATTTGGATGGTTCCAAAACGGAACTTTGACTAACCAAAGTGGTCGAAAAGTCTTTCGAATTTGGGGAGCATGCTTTGCCTAATAGGTAAAATACTCTCGCCGACAAGTCGGTTAACGGTATTTACCCTTCCGGTTACTACATGTCCCAAATCAATCGAAATTTCGAGACTTGGCGGGATTTATGAAAAACAAAATATCAAGGAGTGGAACTAGTCAACAAGGTGCGGGTTTCACCCCTAACTTGACAATTTCGTATCCTAAGTGTGGTTGGTACTCGTCGGGTCAAAATTTAATTTCGACATGTTGACGAGGGTCCACTAGAATTTGAAATTTGAGACCATTAAGATGTGGATTTCACTCCTAGCTTAATGGCGATATCTCGTGTAAAAAGAAGAATAGGTAGATT
Organism: Helianthus annuus; assembly: GCF_002127325.2. NCBI lineage: Eukaryota > Viridiplantae > Streptophyta > Magnoliopsida > Asterales > Asteraceae > Helianthus > Helianthus annuus. The sequence goes on from NC_035443.2 coordinate 5,188,418, forward strand.
GTGAGTCGTTCACCAAATTGTGGGTTTCACGCCTATTTTGGTGAATTCATCTCGAGTGTTTACGGATTTAGAATAGTCGAGTAAAATGCATGAGGGAAAGAGTATGTTAAAGGAATAGACAACAAATATAAACGCATAATGAAGCATACTAAGAATAGCACATAATGAGTGGGACAATAAAACATGTATTAGCACATAATAAAGCAAGTATAGCATGTCAAGTGTTAACACATAAGCGCCATATATGCTTAAAAGATCAAAAGAGAATGAATAAGAGCAAATAAGGTAGCATGCAAGTAGTTTCAAGTAAAACATAAGAATAAGGCTCTAAAACTATAGAATAGGCTAAAGCATTCCTACTTTTCCTAATTCCCTATAGTTATGACTCTGATACCAATCTGTCACACCCCAACCAATGGCGGAAACATCGGGATGAGACGAAGTGTGAAGATTGCTTGAGACATCATAACGCTAATAATTGTGACAAGTATTTAAATAATCCGATTTCATTTCATAAGATAAATTGTCAACATTACAAGAAATTCAAATACAACAAGTTTAACGAAATACATAACAACATAACAAAATTGATACAACATATTAAACTCTAGCGTCTATATGTGTATCTAGGCATCAACGCTACTTCATTTCTTAGCATTGTCCTCATCAACCTGTAACATGTTTAAAAATACATTTCAATGCAAAAGCAAAGGCGAGTATACAAGTTTGATACATACATAGCAAAAGATAAGTTTTAAACAATTCCTCATAGCAAGCATGTGATTCAAGATGAACATTTAAATATGGTATGTGTCCAACATATCAAACCAAGGAAACGCAATATGCTCATGACATTACCGAAGATAAAGAGGCGGGTCGTTAATCCTATAGCGCTACATATGTCATGGTTTGGCTCGTACGAAGTTAATGATAAATTCAACACATAAGATAAATCCAAGTTTAAAGCATCAAGCCATCACGTATACAAGCATGTTATAGGAATGTTCATGTGTTTAAGCAAAATGTTCATGTGTAAGTTTGTTGATAGATAAACATGTTACACCCCAAAAGTGGTAAAAGTAAAAAGGGGGAATACGAGTATACTCACAAAGTTTGCATATGCTTTCCAATTATCCAATTATTGACGAGTTGATGAGGTTAGAAGATTGAATGTGTAGGGTTAAAGTTCAAGTATGCTTAGAGTCGAGATTCGGTATTTAAAACAACATAAAAGTAAGATATGAGAATAGCATGTGAAAATAATCATCTTCAACACTTAACACTTGTATGACACTTGGTAACCACAAGGGTTATGATAATGTTTTCATGAGTTGAACACCCATAAGAATCACAACAAGGTTTAGGTCTTAGGTGATGTTCTACTACTTTAACATATAAACATAAGTTCAACATCAAAGGTTCGAATGAGTGTGTATATATATCTAGGTTAAGTACTACATATTATTTAGTCCAATAATTCAAGTAGGAGGTAGAAGATTAGGATCTTCATTTAGGCACCTCGTGTTATCATAGATGTCATGTATGGGGTAGGAAGAACATGCTTCCATTTAGGAACCCCTTGAATGTTCACCACATCACTTGATGTAAAAACAACCAAGGAGGGTCACGAACTAGGTTTAGCACAATAACATAAACAACCTAACTATAGAGAAATCACCAAATCATGTGAGGATTGTATGTAGGACAACCCAAGTTGTTCCATAATCACTCATTCATCAAGATCTAAGCTTGACATGATTTGTGGGTTAAATACCCTAACAAAACAGAAAGTATTTGAGGTTTTAACCTCTGATTTATAGTGTCTCAACCTTGTTTTTAAGCTTAACCAACCATAAGTGAGGTTGTAAGCATTAGGACATAGGTGTGAGATGTGTTAGACACAAGTTGGATGAGTTTAACAAAGTTTAGATAAAAACAGAAACGAACAGCCCACTTTGGAGCCTATTTGGGGACATTCCAGGGACTTATTTACTGTGAAAAACCCATGGAAACGTAGATAAGGTCAATACAAAGTAGTAGGAAAAAGAATCGAGTGAATCGGATAAGAATTGAGTGAGTTATGCTCATTTTCGTGAAGGGGTGTCAATCTGCTCGAACCCTTGCTTTCAGCTACGGTTTGGAAGATGTTTTAAGAGTTTTTAATGTTGCAAAAGTGGTAGGGAGGCTGGTTATAAGTGGTATTTATAGGGGGAAGGATTAGGGTTTCAATGGGTTGGGCTTTGGAAGTGTTTAGAAGGGGTTACACCTTGAAACTAGACCATAAAACCCAACTATATGGGGCTGAATTTTGCTGAATTGGGGCTGCCATATTTCTTTATTTTTTTTATTTTTTTAAAACATTATAATGAGTAATTTTGTTAATTAAGTTGTGTAATAATATGCAACAATGTTTCCCCTAACTTGTAACAAGGTGAAATATGAAATAAAAGATGATTTAACTAGGTAAAAAGTGTAATGTACAAGTATGTAACATGTTTGTAAGTGACAAGTATATGTCACATATTAGATGATTAACCGTTGTATAAATAAGCATATTATTAGGGGTTTTTAGGTATCAAAAATTTAAGGACAAGCATGGACATGCATCGTGAATAAGTGTCGTATAAGTATGAATTACAAATAAGGATTCGATGTACAATGAATTCGAACGTATGAACATGTGTGAATATGTAGATGGTGAATTTAAAGAAATACGAATTTTATTTATAATCCAAGTCTCGGGTTTTACAACGAAAAGACGACTACAATAATACAAGATTTCCAAAAATAGCATTACAAGGCGATTTTTCTAATTATGGAAAGTATGAAAAAGCAGGGCGTTACAGGTCAGCACTTAATTCAATGTTCATCCTTCAAGGTTTTGAAAATAGGTTAAGTGTGGGACCGAGGTGTAAATCGATCGGGTGACAACCCGTTCGGGTGACAGTCCGATCGGATGGTAGTCCGATCGGACGACATTTCTTCCTGGTCGTTCCGTTCATCTTACACTTGGTTATTTTGATAGTTTGTCGTTTTATTGAGATGTTTTGATAACGTGTTAAGCAACCGAAACCTCGTCAATACTTGGTACTCCTGATCGGACAGGAACCACCCAAATCCGATCAGTTAACTGTTCGAGACGGTGCTTCATGTCTAACCCAAAATCGGTAGTCTCGTGGATAGAATCCAAATCTTGAACTAACACAACCACAAGAATGAGTAGAAGGTCGGTACAAGCTCCGATTCTATCGGTTTTGAGTGCATTGAGTGTAAAAGAGTTGAAAGAAAGTTGGAAACCTTCTTTCAATCCTTTTCACCGTGAATATGTTTAGATCTATGAGAGATCTTTGTTTGTTTATGTGGAAATCGGGTAGATCCAAGTTGTTCTTGAAAGACTGAAGCCAAAACATGAAGTTCCTAAGAACACCATGATGACATCATCCTAGAACACCTCAAATCTAGTGATTTCACGGTTAAAAGTTAAGATTCAAAAGATCGAAAGGTGTAGAATCAAGTGTAGATCAAAGATGTACAAGATTTAGGTGGAGATCTTACCGGAATTGCGAGAAATCGGAGGAAAAAGTAAGCAAGAGCGCTGGTCGGACGTCAGAGAGCAAAGTGGAAAGTTTGATGGTGACATGGGGTATTTATAGGGTTACCCAAAGTGGAAAGGGACGGGTCGATCGGGTGGCAGCCTAGTCGGCTGGCCGATCGGCTGGTCACCGGGTCGATTGGCCAGTTGGTTCGAGGGTTCGGTGCGACGAGTTTTGCCGTTTCGATTGCGATTGCGAGCGTTGCGATGCGATGGAGTTTCTCATTCAAATTACTTTTAATCCCAACTACTATATCTAACATACAATCATCCTATTTCACTTGCGTTTAGCGTTTGCGATTTGATTTCGATTGCGTTTCGATTAATCACCACAACATAACCAAATAACATGCACAAGTAACACATAAGGCACACACACACGTAAAACAATATCCATAACGCGTAATTCGAGTTGCAAGCGCGATTGCGATAAGTGATAAAGCAATAAAACTTGCGATAAATATCGAACAAACCTCGATTATTAATAGATACTCCACATAATACAACTAACATTAAGCATAAATTAGACTATCTACGAGTCAAAGAAGTCAAAACAGGAATTGAGCAAGGAATGACAGATCGCAATTAGCAATCTTGTCTCCTTTTGACTTCAATCTTGACTTTGACTTTGACTTTCGAAACACGGGGTGTTACAGCCTCCCCTACTTAAGGGAATTTCGTCCCGAAATTAGGCTGAAGTCGTATCAAACAACTGCGGGTACTTCGCCTTCATGTCGCTTTCGAGTTCCCAAGTGAACTCTGCGCCTCGTTTGCCTTCCCATCGGACTTTCACAATAGGAATGCGCGAGCGTCTGAGCTGCTTGGTTTGGCGATCCATGATCTTGACAGGCTTCTTGTAACACCCCAACTCGAATAGGGCTGACGTGTCACTATTACAGATATCAAAAACCAAACTCAAGCCGTTTAACAAGAAAAAAAAGGATCCAAAAGACAACCAAAAGTTTCGAAAACAAACCAAGAATCCTAAGTATTAATTAATTCAAAATACAGAAATAAATAAAAGTCTTTATTCTTGAACCGCATCATCACTAGTTCCCAACATTTCCCGGATTACCTGCCAACAAATAAGAAAACACAACAAAGAAAACTACGGCTGAGCCAAAGGTTGCCCAGTAACGGAAAAATCAAATAGTACAAGTAAAGAAAGGACATAAAGAAAGAAATAAGAAATTTTTGAACACAAAGCCAAAACTGACGCTTGAACAAAAACTGAACATAATCTGAGGCAGAACATAATCAGACATACAAAGCATACCAGGCAATATTATTAACATATCAGATTAGAAACAGATATCAGGATACGTGACTACAAATAATAACAAGCCAAGTCACGTGAGACGGAAACACCCGCGAGCCTAACAACCAAACAGGTACACAGCTAGCTAGTCCATGCACCTATGAGACGGTGAGTACAGTGTACACCCATTGTTCCATCTCCACAAACCAAACCAAACCAAACTAAACCGAACCGAACCAAACCAAACCAAACATGCTCGGGTGACAGAGTACAACAGTTAAAGCTAACGAGAACATGCAACAATGATTACAACTGCTAAAGTCTATTGCAGGCTACTATGAACTTCTCAAATAATAAATGCGAAACGAAGCAACTAACGGAAACAAACAAAATCCGTACTGCAAAGTAACGGATATGATAAAAAAAATACTCTGATGAGAAGACCAAGGAATCCGTACCTTAATAGCAAGCGAAGCAAAAACAAAACAAGATCAAGTCGTCCTCAGCGGTACACGAACCTATCGTTAGTTAGGATTTTAACTTAGATTTATAAGGCATTACACGACCATGTCTTATTGGTATTCCGGCGACAATGACTTAATCTTTATTAACCAATCTTAATTGAATATATATATATATATATATATATATATATATATTTCTAGCTTAATTCAAATACTTCATTTTGTATCTGTCACACATGCTAGGTTAACTAGGTTGAAACCATTTCTTCCTTTACATAGTTATTTAAAATTTTTCCTATATCATGGCAATTTATAACTATTCGTTGTAACCACTAGTGTAATTAATTTATGAAGTTAAACATACAGGATCATATATGGACTAAAATTGGAGTCTATCAAGATCTCTTAAGTCAAGTTAAGGTTTAAAACTAATTGGGTCCACATATTACATAAGGAGCATAAACTGTTTGGGTGTTGTACTGATGAGTATTCCCAAAGGTCACAATGAAGTTGCAAATATTTGTAGGTCCTTAGAGTATATACTTCAATTATAGTAAAACTAATCAATGTATTTTACGAACTTTTGCTCAATCAAAATAACTAGAACATAGGTGCGAATGAACCGAAATAAAATCGTATTAACATGTTAACTTTCTTCTTAAAAAAAACGGTTTAGTTGCCGGAACGAATTAAGGGCACCGACACATATTCGAACCAATTAATCATAAACGGAGTAGATCATTACCTCAATAGCCGGCGTAAGCTTATCGAAGACAACCGACTAGAGCTATCGAACAGACAGTTGGAACCGAGTTAGAGCGACAGCCTGATGCGTCGATCACGAACAACTAACTAATCAATAAACTTTTAAAACAAGGCTTTAAGAAGTGGTATTATAGAATAGAACAACTGATTCGGATTGTGCATCAAACTGACCTGAACGTTGTGCTAATAATACGACGCCACGACGGAGTACAGTAGCTGGTATGCTGACAGATGATTGCAGTGGCAAAACTGTTTGCGGCGGCCGATGGTGGTGCTACGGGATGTGCAACGAACTGGCTCGGATTAATGGCGGCAACAATGCGAAACTATATCAACGTCAAGAACAACGACGACTACCCGAACAACTGCCGATCGCTGATTCTGGAATTGATGGTGCGGCGATGATTATAGCCGGAATGGAAATGAATAGATATGATCGTTGTTCGTAAGTCAGAGACGCTAAACGGAAGCTTCAAACCAGGTGTGGCGGCGATCGCGGTGGTTGTGCGGAGGTCGCGGTGGTGATTGTGGTGACTGACGAAGGTGTTTGTAAACGAATTTATATGAGATCGTATGAGTGGAAACTTGTGAGAAATATATCATTCTAATAATTAATGACGATTTCGAAATTGATACGGTTTGCAAATCTGTGGCGAAAATCCCGATCGGAATTTTTGAATTCCAAAACTTACATAACGTCATGATGAAATTGACTTATTTTGAATTTTCACTATACCCCCTTAACTTATATGCAACATACTTTTGAATTTTCACTATACCCCCTTAACTTATATGCAACATACTAAATGATCTTTTTGTTTTCTTTGAATTTTAAAAAGCACTAATTCTAAGTATAAGAAACATTTGTTTAATTAATTTCTAGTATTTATTGAATCAATTATTTTTTTAAAATGATATACAATATTGTTAAATAATCTCTATTAAATAAGATATACCGTTTAAACGATAATCGTTGAGTCGAACATAGATTGTATTGAATTCACTAGAACCTACATAAATAATTGATATTTATTACATTAGGGTTATAAAAGTTTCGTATGTTACAATTCTACCCTACTAAAAAAATTTCGTCCTCGAAATTGCTAAGTATGGATAAAAAGAAAAATTTAAACATATGCATATGCTACGGAATTCGGTATCATAGTTGTATAGCAAAACACCACGCACAAGAGCAAATTCCGAGTGACAAAATGACAGGTGGACATGAACTTAAACTAGTGAGGACTTTTACGAGATCAGACAAAATCAACATATCAAACATCAGAGCAAGCAAACTGTTCAGATAGTGAGAACAGATAAAAAGTCCAATTGGATGCTATGGAACGGATAATGGACTATGTTCTAACTGGATAATCTTTATAAACATCAGAGATAACGTCGCCTCTTAAGGAGGTAGATATAATTAATGGGTATCCTAAAGTAGTGGGCCTAGTCATCAAGTATTTAGTAAGTAGAAGTGATATCACATATTGATGCAAGAGTGTCAATTAGAGCATGCATATCACGTTAACTAATATGCAATTAACCGAAAATCATACCTGGGGTATTAGCTGTATCATTAGTAGCAAGTCTGGAATTTCCCCTAGTATTAGCTCTAGGGTTGAACTTAGGGCACTCTTTAACCAGGTGACCTGCATCTCCACAATTGAAACAGAGACGTTCCGCTCGGCGACAAACCCCGCTATGTGGTTTCCCACAAGTGGCACAAGGAGGGTTACGATATTGTGGCAGGTTTTGTTTATCTTGCTGTATCTGATTGTCGTAATTCCTGTCAGAACGGTGCCTACGGTCTCGAGATTGATCATTGCCACCTTGAAAAGAAGAATTACTCTGGTTATCTTCCCTTGGTCGCTTACGATTATCATCCAACGTCCTCTGGCGATGCTTCTTATCATTAACCAAGTTTTTTACCGCATCAACAATCTCATTAATATAAGTGAAACGAAGATTCAGAATAAACTTCCTATCACGGTCACATATAGCCCATTTGAAAGTGTTGGTTTGCTGCTCTTGCGTACCTGCAGTCGGACCCAGAAAATTGACCAAACGACAGAAACGAGTTTTAAACTCCATGATAGGCTCATCGCCCCCCTGCATGATAGAGGAATACTCTCTTAGATATTCACTACGATCAGCATCAGTGAAATACTGCTGATAGAACAATGTATGAAACTCATTCCAAGGAAGTGTGGCTGCATAATTATCTCCTCCACGAGCATTCTTCAAAGTCTTCCACCACCTATGAGCATCGTCCTCCAATTTGTAACTAGCAAGCCTGACTTTGAATTCGTCATTCACACCCAACACTTCAAAATTTTTCTCGATATGAGCAATCCAGTTTTCCGCCTCGACGGGAGCAGCAGCGGTACTAAACGATTTTGGCTTTAACTTTTGGAAGCGATCTAGCCAATCATGAATGGCAACAGGAGGGTTAGCATTTCCGCCTTGAGGGACGTTGTTGTTATTACCCCCTTGTGGTCCGTTGTTGTTATTACATCCTGGTGGTCCGTTGTTGTTATTTTGCTGAAGCTGTTGCAACAAGTTAGGAACCAAACCCGCGATAGCCGTATTGACAGCGTTAGCAATGAGGGTCTCAATAGGGATGTCGTTATTCTCGTTACGACGGTTGTTCACACTTCTTCTAGGAGGCATCTGAAAGGAGATATGTGTGTGAGAGGAGAAAATTTCAAATTACGTGAAGAAGAAAGAGAGATATCCTAACCCGACGTCTACCCATTAACTCACACGTTTAATTATTAATGTTAAAGTTTTCTACAGGAAGGAGCCTGGGCTCTGATACCATAACTGTAACACCCCAACCTGGATAGGGCTGACGTGTCACTATTACAGATATCAAAAACCAAACTCAAGCCGTTTAACAAGAAAAAAAACGGATCCAAAAGACAACCAAAAGTTTCGAAAACAAATCAAGAATCCTAAGTATTAATTAATTCAAAATACAGAAATAAATAAAAGTCTTTATTCTTGAACCGCATTTTACTCTCATCATCACTAGTTCCCAACATTTCCCGGATTACCTGCCAACAAATAAGAAAACACAACAAAGAAAACTACGGCTGAGCCAAAGGTTGCCCAGTAACGGAAAAATCAAATAGTACAAGTAAAGAAAGGACATAAAGAAAGAAATAATAAATTTTTGAACACAAAGCCAAAACTGACGCTTGAACAAAAACTGAACATAATCTGAGGCAGAACATAATCAGACATACAAAGCATACCAGGCATTATTATTAACATATCAGATCAGAAACAGATATCAGGATACGTGACTACAAATAATAACAAGCCAAGTCACGTGAGACGGAAAACACCCGCGAGCCTAACAACCAAACAGGTACACAGCTAGCTAGTCCATGCACCTATGAGACGGTGAGTACGGTGTACACCCATTGTTCCATCTCCACAAACCAAACCAAACCAAACCAAACCGAACCGAACCAAACCAAACATGCTCGGGTGACATAGTACAACAATTAAAGCTAACGAGAACATGCAACTGATGTGTGTAAAATGCAACATATAAAATACATCAAATAAGGCATAAAACTAACCCTTTTTAAGTACTAATGTTGGAAAAAGAGTGCTTTTGTCTTCCTTTTGTATTTTCAGGATTAAATGAGCTCAAATTCACAAAAGAAGCAAAAAGACAGCTAAATCTAACATAAATACAAGAAAAGGAACACAAGTGGATTGCCCGACCCCTCAACGGCATCTTCCCAAGCAAAATAGAGAAGACAGAAGACTGAACACGCCCCGTGCTCAGCCAGCACGGGGCCGTGCCCAAGAAGCAGCAGAAAAGACAAACCTATAGAAGCTTCTATTGCCCACCACGGGGCCGTGTCCAGCGGACACGGGGGCGTGGCGAAAGTACAGCAGGCGCATTAATTGTAATTGAGAATTACAGTTAATGAAGAGAGAGTGTCAGACAGGCACGGGGGCGTGTCCAGCGGACACGGGGCTGTGCCCAGCCTTCCGTTCAGCTTATAAATAGGAGTGCTTGGTTTCATTGCAACTCATCCCTTGGCACACCACCTCTCTCACACTTCATCCACCACCCACCACCACCATAACACCATCATCCACCACCATCATCCATTGTCCATCATAGAGTGTGTGAGTCGTCTCGGGATCCAAGATTGATCGTAAGAGTTCTTGACAATCAAGGCCATGTTTGCCTAAGTCTCTTACATCACTTGGTGAAGACAAGTGTTTAGTATAATACTTTTTATTTTTAATCTTTTGCACTTTTTATTTGGTTTTGTATTAATGACTTTAATAACTAGTTGCTTAGTTGAAGGTGATCTTTCCTTATCGTTTGTCCGTGGTGTCTTGGCATTATTTTACTGTCTATATAAAATAAAAGATTTTCACCATTCATATCTCCACGGTCTATATGGAGGTATGTTGGCTACCTGGTCGGGGGTTAAGGGAACGGTTTGGTAAGGGTCTTGCCCTTGTTTAGCGTTTAGAGGTCCTGCAAGGGACCTGGGTCAAATTTAGTAGGATCTCCTTCAATGCCCATAGGTATTGGATGGCGAGGATCCAAACTCTTTGACCCCCTCATAAGTTAACTACTATTAATACTATAACCCGGCTATTTAGGACTGTATCCCTGCTGACTCAGACTACTTAGTCGAGGGTAACGTCACCGCCAAAAGCGGGGCCTACCATAATTTGCATTAATAACTTAATTCATTATCTTCCAATAATCCAACCCTTTAGGATTGTATCCTTGCTGACTCAAACTACTGGGTTGAGGGTAACGTCGCCTTCAAAAGAGGGGCCTACTACAATAACTAAGATAATCTCTTAAACAAGTGCAAAAGTGCAAAAATAATCAAAGGTTATACTAATACACGAGTCGGATCCAAGTGATTCATCTTGTCTATCTGTTTTTATTTTTATTTCATTTTTCAGCATTTAGTTAGTTTTTATTTTCTTAGTTTAAAACCTTTTCTAACTTTTTGATTTGATTAGACGTTGAGGATAAACCGGTACTAAAAGCTCTTGTGTCCTTGGACGACCTCGGTATCTTACCAACACTATACTACGTCCACGATGGGTGCACTTGCCCATATGTGTGTTTAGTGTTAGTAAATATCGTGTTTTATAAATTTAACACTTGGCTAAAAGTGTAAAAAGGGCTTAAAATATACATCAAAAATATATTACACTACACACGCATCAAGTTTTTGGCGCCGTTGCCGGGGACACAAGGATTTTAAGAAAGTTAGGAATCAATGGCCTAATCATATTTTTATTTTCCTTTTTAATTTTTAGGATTTTTCTTAGTTTTTCAGCTTCTGCAGAGCTCAGCACGGGCCGTGCCCGCTGAACACGCCCCCGTGCTCAATAATTGGAACTGGCAATCCTGTTTTAAGTCAGACAGTAAGCTGAACACGGGGCCGTGTTCACTCAACACGCCTCCGTGCCCAAGATTCACTTACTGAAAACAGAACCGTTAGATCCCGGCGGTTGGTAATTTCTGACATAAACATGAGTGATAGTAATTCTTTTTACTTTCGGCACTCTTATGGTACGTGGTGTCAATTATGTGGAGGCGAACATAAAGAGTTAGAATGTTATTTTCTAAATTATAGGCCCCACTATATAGACCCACCGATTCCTTATAACCTTAAGAGGGGCGAAAGTAAAAATAAGCACTATCTCTCCCTCGAATGCGCCCAGCCAGATATTCTAGGAGAAATGCTCCTTGACGAGTTATTTCAACTAGAAGAGCTAATTCTAAATTGGTCAAAAGAGCTTAGGAAGGATTTCATTGATCCACCCCAAGACGATGACCATGAAGAAATGTTGGGATCGCATTCCGACAACCTCGTTGCTCCCAAAAATACCTTCATTCCTAGCAAAGACTTGGACGATAGTCGTCCCTGCGCCGATTGTGCCGTGAAGGACTCTCCATCGACTTCGTTCGGTGCATACATAGACCTGAGCGATTCGGCATACACCTTCTTTAACGAGAGCCCGGGAAAGGGTTGGACTTGTCCACCTAGAATGAAAATAGGAATTACCCTCACCGACAACCTCTTGCGTTCTCGCCTTAGTCTAGGACAATTAAGGTGTCTTAGGCACTTTGGGGTTGTTCCAACCAATCAGGAGCCACCCGATACTAGTGAGTTCCTTAAAAAATTAGACAACTTCATAAAACAGTCCCTCGACACGAGGCCGTGTCCAGCCAACACGCCCCCGTGTTCACCAAAAGATTCCCTTCTGATCAGCATGTCAGAATACGGACAAACTGTGTCAGAATTCCACCTGCACACGGGGCCGTGCCCAGTGAACACGGGGCCGTGTCCAGGAGGCTGTCATTTTCTATAAATGAAGCTAAGAATTCTGCACATTTGGACCAAATTGGGACAGAGATTTGAAGGAATCTTCTCTCTATCCTAGGTAAGTCTAAAAGAAGGTTCCAACAACCCATCTTGTCCTTTCCTCTTTTAACCATTTCCTTCTTCTTCATCTTTCTCCAAGAACCTCCATTAAAGTTTGATTTTTTCAAGCTTTGTGGTAGGGATTGATGAGTTTTGATCAGGGAATCTTAGTAAAAATATGTTGTAAAACATTATTTTAAGTTACTAATATTTAAAAAGACCCCACAAGTTCAGAAAATAACTTAAAACTTCAAGTTTCTCTGCTCCAAAACTCTGCAGAAAGATGAACACGGGGCCGTGCTCACTGAGCACGGGGCCGTGTCCGGTCTACTGTTTCAACAAATAAACTATCTTTAGTTTGTTTTTGGTAGAATGTCGAGTGAAAACAGCGAAACATCTTCCGTGCATTCATCAGACAACCGAAGAGGAAGGAGGCCCCCCATTGAAGTTACACTTGTGCATTATGTAATAGCATTAAGGGGGGCCCTCGACGAAATGACGTCAGTAGAGGAGGTCTTAATCGACCGTATTAACGATCTTACGGTGGGACTTGAGAGTAGCTTTCAAGAAATTAACCTCTTGCACCAGAGGTTAAATATTCTTGTGACACCCCCGATGGAACCGGTCCTCCCTCAACAGGATTGGAACCTGGCACTCGGAGTTAACAACCCTACCAGGTGGGATGACTTTCCGGCGGAACCTCCCATGGAGCATCAACAAGAGATCCCGGTGGAAATCGCAACTCCTCAAACTGACACTAATGAGCCCTCTTTTCTCCTTCCAAGGGAGGTGGAGGAATGGCTCGCCGACATATGAGGAAAAACCACACCCGGAAGAAGGAGTTCTGTAAAGCCGTATCTAACCAAGACTACTAGCTTCTTGGAAATTTTGCTAATTAAAATAATATGTAGGCTAGAACTCAAAGGTTTAATGCTTCTTTGTTTTCTTATCTACCTTAATATAAATTTAGGACTATGTAAGATTTCTCTATGATTTCAATGAAATGATGGTTTGAATGGTCCATAATAAGTAAAACACGCTCATGGTGGTAAAGGATGAAAAGGGGAACGAGAAACATGACCCCATGCACAAGAACAAGGCAGCCCGACATCAATTTCTCCAACACAGAAGGTTCAACACGGGCCGTGTCCAACCAACACGGCCCCGTGCTGCACTCCCTGCAGAAAAATGGCCAGTTCAGGTAACTGGACACGGGCCGTGTTCACCAGACACGCCCCCGTGTCCAGGCTTCTGTTTCTTTTCTATAATTTTCGTTACTGGCACCTGAACACGGGGCCGTGTCCGGTCCCCACGGGGCCGTGTCCAGACTGCCGGTAACATAAAACCTTTGCTTTTAACACCATATTACACATCTAATCAACCTAAAAATTTATTTTTGGGACACATTGAGGACAATGTGTAATTTAAGTGTGTGGGGGGGTGCTAAAACCTTGAAATTTTGAAAGTCCTAAAAACAAGCCTTACACAAAACTCTATTGGAACCGCTAATCACCCCAAATTTTTTTCAAATTTTTCAATTTTTCTTTACTTGTCTAAAGTTTAAGTTGGGAATTCTAAGATTAATAAGGTTATATTTTTACAAGTTTACAACCAATAGCATCGTGATAAAAAGAACCAACATACGAAAATTACGAAACGGCATGACAAGCTTAAGTTAAAATTTGATTATATATACTTGATCACATAGAAAAACCCATTCCCACAAAAAGTGAGTTTTGAGCCTTTATTGAGCATACAAATACACATCTTTAGACTAAATGCTCATTTTTCGTTTCTTGTGTGAATAGCCCCTTGGTTCTTACGACTCTAGAACTTGCCACGACGATTCATTCCCGGTCCTTACCAACTTAAACCCAAGTAAGTAAATGATGGAGGCATTAGGACTAACCCTTCATTTTAGTAACAAGCTCGGTTTTCGTGTGACTAAAAAAAAATAATGATCAAGTTTGAAATAAACAAACAAAGCTCTTAAAACAAAAAGCTTGTTTGAAGAAATACTTCACTAAAAATAAAAAGTCACTAAAACAAAATGTTTTACGAAAACCGACGCTTTTTACGCTTTTCGCCCTTTTCTACTAACCACTAACACATTCACCCACCTTTAGCCCAAGCCTTTACCCAAAAAAAGTCCTCTTGATATTTACAAAGGTAACAAGTTAAAAAGGAGGAGGATTGATTGCTTGGCAAGCTTATGGTAGGAATAAGTTCCATGCCGCTCTCGAGTGATTCACTAAAAATACACCTTCGGCCGAGTGTGAGTGATTTCTCCCGTGAGGTATGTGAACTTGTATATAAATAGAATTTTAAAAAAGGCATGTTATACCCAAATAAATAACTTATCCTATGAAATGTTCTAAATAAATCATAGCGAATAGGATTGTAAATAAATAAAAATAAAACCCAAAAAAGATCTTGGATTCCCGACACTCTATGACAAGCCAAAACCTTCTCTTCCACCCATTCCATTTGGGAGTGTAAGCCACATATTAAAGAGTTTTGCTTGAGGACAAGCAAAAATTCAAGTGTGGGGGTATTTGATGTGTGTAAAATGCAACATATAAAATACATCAAATAAGGCATAAAACTAACCCTTTTTAAGTACTAATGTTGGAAAAAGAGTGCTTTTGTCTTCCTTTTGTATTTTCAGGATTAAATGAACTCAAATTCACAAAAGAAGCAAAACGACAGCTAAATCTAACATAAATACAACAAAAGGAACACAAGTGGATTGCCCGAACCCTCAACGGCATCTTCCCAAGCAAAATAGAGAAGACAGAAGACTGAACACGCCCCGTGCTCAGCCAGCACGGGGCCGTGCCCAAGAAGCAGCAGAAAAAACAAACCTATAGAAGCTTCTATTGCCCACCACGGGGCCGTGTCCAGCGGACACGGGGGCGTGGCAAATGTACAGCTGGCACATTAACTGTAATTGCGAATTACAATTAATGAAGAGAGAGAGTGTCAGACAGGCACGGGGGCGTGTCCAGTGGACACGGGGCCGTGCCCAGCCTTCTGTTCAGCCTATAAATAGGAGTGCTTGGTTTCATTGCAACTCATCCCTTGGCACACCACCTCTCTCACACTTCATCCACCACCCACCACCACCATAACACCATCATCCACCACCATCATCCATTGTCCATCATAGAGTGTGTGAGTCGTCTCGAGATCCAAGATTGATCGTAAGAGTTCTTGACAATCAAGGCCATGTTTGCCTAAGTCTCTTACATCACTTGGTGAAGACAAGTGTTTAGTATAATACTTTTTATTTTTAATCTTTTGCACTTTTTATTTGGTTTTGTATTAATGACTTTAATAACTAGTTGCTTATGTTGAAGGTGATCTTTCCTTATCGTTTGTCCGTGGTGTCTTGGCATTATTTAACTGTCTATATAAAATAAAAGATTTTCACCATTCATATCTCCACGGTCTATATGGAGGTATGTTGGCTACCTGGTCGGGGGTTAAGGGAACGGTTTGGTAAGGGTCTTTCCCTTGTTCAGCGTTTAGTGGTCCTGCAAGGGACCTGGGTCAAATTTAGTAGGATCTCCTTCAATGCCCATAGGTATTGGATGGCGGGGATCCAAACTCTTTGACCCCCTCATAAGTTAACTACTATTAATACTATAACCCGGCTATTTAGGACTGTATCCCTGCTGACTCAGACTACTTAGTCGAGGGTAACGTCACCGCCAAAAGCGGGGCCTACCATAATTTGCATTAATAACTTAATTCATTATCTTCCAATAATCCAACCCTTTAGGATTGTATCCTTGCTGACTCAAACTACTGGGTTGAGGGTAACGTCGCCTTCAAAAGAGGGGCCTACTACAATAACTAAGATAATCTCTTAAACAAGTGCAAAAGTGCAAAAATAATCAAAGGTTATACTAATACACGAGTCGGATCCAAGTGATTCATCTTGTCTATCTTTTTTTATTTTTATTTCATTTTTCAGCATTTAGTTAGTTTTTATTTTCTTAGTTTAAAAACCTTTTCTAACTTTTTGATTTGATTAGACATTGAGGATAAACCGGTACTAAAAGCTCTTGTGTCCTTGGACGACCTCGGTATCTTACCAACACTATACTATGTCCACGATGGGTGCACTTGCCCATATGTGTGTTTAGTGTTAGTAAATATCGTGTTTTATAAATTTAAAACTTGGCTAAAAGTGTAAAAAGGGCTTAAAATATACATCAAAAATATATTACACTACACACGCATCAGCAACAATGATTACAACTGCTAAAGTCTATTGCAGGCTACTATGAACTTCTCAAATAACAAATGCGAAACGAAGCAACTAACGGAAACAAACAAAATCTGTACTGCAAAGTAACGGATATGATAAAAAAATACTCTGATGAGAAGACCAAGGAATCCGTACCTTAATAGCAAGCGAAGCAAAAACAAAACAAAACAAGATCAAGTCGTCCTCAACGGTACACGAACCTATCGTTAGTTAGGATTTTAAATTAGATTTATAAGGCATTACACGACCATGTCTTATTGGTATTCCGGCGACAATGACTTAA
Organism: Helianthus annuus; assembly: GCF_002127325.2. NCBI lineage: Eukaryota > Viridiplantae > Streptophyta > Magnoliopsida > Asterales > Asteraceae > Helianthus > Helianthus annuus. The sequence goes on from NC_035443.2 coordinate 5,205,490, forward strand.
TCTTTATTAACCAATCTTAATTGAATATATATATATATATATATATATATATATATATATATATATATATCTAGCTTAATTCAAATACTTCATTTTGTATCTGTCACACATGCTAGGTTAACTAGGTTGAAACCATTTCTTCCTTTACATAGTTATTTAAAATTTTTCCTATATCATGGCAATTTATAACTATTCGTTGTAACCACTAGTGTAATTAATTTATGAAGTTAAACATACAGGATCAACATATATGGACTAAAATTGGAGTCTATCAGGATCTCTTAAGTCAAGTTAAGGTTTAAAACTAATTGGGTCCACATATTACATAAGGAGCATAAACTGTTGGGTGTTGTACTGATGAGTATTCCCAAAGGTCACAATGAAGTTGCAAATATTTGTAGGTCCTTAGAATATATACTTCAATTATAGTAAAACTAATCAATGTATTTTACGAACTTTTGCTCAATCAAAATAACTAGAACATAGGTGCGAATGAACCGAAATAAAATCGTATTAACATGTTAACTTTCTTCTTAAAAAAACGGTTTAGTCGCCGGAACGAATTAAGGGCACCGACACATATTCGAACCAATTATTCATAAACGGAGTAGACCATTACCTCAACAGCCGACGTAAGCTTATCGAAGACAACCGACTAGAGCTATCGAACAGACAGTTGGAACCAAGTTAGAGCGACAGCCTGATGCGTCGATCACGAACAACTAACTAATCAATAAACTTTTAAAACAAGGCTTTAAGAAGTGGTATTATAGAATAGAACAACTGATTCGGATTGTGCATCAAACTGACCTGAACGTTGTGCTAATAATACGATGCCACGACGGAGTACAGTAGCTGGTATGCTGACAGATGATTGCAGTGGCAAAACTGATTCGCGGCGGCCGATGGTGGTGCTACGGGATGTGCAGCGAACTGGCTCAGATTAATGGCGGCAACAATGCGAAACTATATCAACGTCAAGAACAACGACGACTACCCGAACAACTGCCGATCGCTGATTCTGGAATTGATGGTGGCGGCGATGATTATAGCCGGAATGGAAATGAATAGATATGATCGCAGTTCGTAAGTCAGAGACGCTAAACGGAAGCTTCAAACCAGGTGTGGCGGCGATCGCAGTGGTTGTGCGGAGGTCGCGGTAGTGATTGTGGTGATTGACGAAGGTGTTTGTAAACGAATTTATATGAGATCGTATGAGTGGAAACTTGTGAGAAATATATCATTCTAATAATTAATGACGATTTCGAAATTGATACGGTTTGCAAATCTGTGGCGAAAATCCCGATCGGAATTTTTGAATTCCAAAACTTACATAACGTCATGATGAAATTGACTTATTTTGAATTTTCACTATACCCCCTTAACTTATATGCAACATACTTTTGAATTTTCACTATACCCCCTTAACTTATATGCAACATACTAAATGATCTTTTTGTTTTCTTTGAATTTTAAAAAGCACTAATTCTAAGTATAAGAAACATTTGTTATAATTAATTTCTAGTATTTATTGAATCAGTTATTTTTTTTAAATGATATACAATATTGTTAAATAATCTCTATTAAATAAGATATACCGTTTAAACGATAATCGTTGAGTCGAACATAGATTGTATTGAATTCACTAGAACCTACATAAATAATTGATATTTATTACATTAGGGTTATAAAAGTTTCGTATGTTACACTTCTCCACGAAGTGTGGTGTTTCGTTTATTTGGAGGTCATCAAGAGGTATAATTAAATCATGCTCAGCCACGCACTTGCGGAGGTTCGAAACGTGGAAAGTCGGGTGGACGTTACTCAGTTCCTCCGGTAGTTTGAGTCTGTAGGCGACTTTTCCGATCCTTTCCAGAATCTTAAAAGGTCCAACATATCGAGGCGCTAGTTTCCCTTTCTTGCCGAATCTGACCACACCCTTCCAAGGTGATACCTTTAGGAGAACGTAGTCGCCAACGTCAAATTCAAGGGGCTTGCGTCGTCTATCGGCGTAACTTTTCTAACGACTCCGAGCTTTCAGCAGATTGTCTCGAATTTGGAGAACTTTGTCAGTCGTTTCTTGTAATTGCTCAGGACCGGTTAATTGCGAGTGCCCGATCTCGTGCCATACAATAGGCAATCGACATCTTCTTCCATATAGAGCCTCAAACGGTGCCATTTGAATGCTGGAATGATAACTGTTATTATACGAGAATTCGACTAATGGCAGGTAAGCGTCCCAATTACCACCGAAATCTATGACACACGAACAGAGCATGTCTTCAAGGGTACAGATCGTTCTCTCAGTCTGACTGTCGGTTTGAGGATGGAATGCGGTACTCAGATTAAGCGTAGTACCGAGAGCCGCTTGAAACGCTTCCCACAGTCGCGAGGTAAACCGAGCATCACGGTCAGAGATGATATCGTGCGGCGTCCCATGATTACAAATGATCTCATCGGTGTAGATTCAGGCTAATCGTTCTACCTTTTAGTCTTCTCGTATGGGTAGAAAGTGAGCAGATTTGGTCAAACTGTCAACGACAACCCAAATGCTGTCGTGACCTGATGACGTGCGCGGGAGCTTGGTTATGAAGTCCATAGCTATACTCTCCCACTTCCATATAGGGATCGGGGGTTGTTCGAGTAAGCCAGAGGGTCTTTGGTGTTCGGCCTTAACCTTCGAGCAAGTCAGGCACTTTCCAACGTAGAGAGCGATATCCCTCTTCATACCCAGACACCAGTACTTGTAGCGAAGGTCCTGGTACATTTTATCGGCACCAGGATGAATAGAATACCGAGATTTGTGGGCTTCGTCCATCAAAATCTGTCGCAAATCGTTCCGCTTAGGGATCCAAATACAGTCCAGATAATGGAATATCCCATTCGACTTGTTAACAAGATGGGCTCCATCATGGTGGATTCTTTCTTTCTTCAAAGTGCGTTCGGTAAAACACGCATGCTGGGCTTCGCGAATGAGGGTTTCAAGATAATGTTGGGCGGGAATATTGGGAATACTGTGTAGATAGCTTCGTCGGTTGAGAGCATCGGCAACGACATTTACTTTGCCTGGATGATAGCGAATCTCACAGTCGTAATTGTTGAGGAGTTCTACCCATCGGCGTTGACGCATATTAAGTTCTTTCTGATCAAAGATATGTTGTAGGCTCCTATGATCGGTGAAGATCGTACACTTGGTACCATAAGGTAGTGTCGCCAAATCTTTAATGCAAAAACAACGGCGCCTAGCTCGAGGTCGTGGATTGTATAGTTCTTCTCGTGGATCTTGAGCTGACGAGATGCATAAGCGATAACCTTGTCTCGTTGCATAAGAACACAACCAAGACCAAGGTTCGAGGCATCGCAATAGACAATGAAGTCGTTGTTTCCGTCGGGTAAAGTGAGAATAGGGGCGTTACAAAGCATATACTTGAGGGTTTGGAAAGCAGGCTCTTGTTTGGTTCCCCAAACAAAAGGCTTGTCTTTATGCGTGAGAGCGGTAAGCGGCACAACGATTTTAGAGAATCCTTCGATAAATCGACGATAATAGCCCGCTAGTCCGAGAAAAGAACGGACTTCAGACGGGTTCTTCAGCGTAACCCAACTCTTAACTGCTTCAATCTTCGCAGGATCGACATGTATACCTTGACTATTGACAATGTGACCGAGGAATTGAACCTCCTCCAGCCAAAATTCGTTCTTGGAGAACTTGGCATAGAGTCGATTCCCTTGGAGTAGCTTGAGAACCAAACGTAGATGTTGCGCGTGTTCGACTTTCGATTTGGAATAGATCAGGATATCATCGATGAACACGATGACGAAACAGTCAAGAAATGGTTTACACACCCGATTCATCAGATCAATGAAAACCACGGGTGCGTTAGTTAAACCAAAAGGCGTAACAACAAACTCATAGTGGTCGTATCGAGTGCGAAAAGCGGTTTTGGGAATATCCTCCTCTTGAATGCGTAACTGGTGATAGCCTGAGCGTAAATCGATCTTTGAGAAACACGTAGCACCTTGTAGCTGATCAAACAAATCATCAATTCGAGGCAGGGGATAACGATTCTTGATTGTCAACTTATTCAACTCTCGATAGTCGATGCACATCCGAAACGACCCGTCCTTCTTTTTGACGAAAAGAACTGGTGCGCTCCATGGAGAGGTGCTCGGGCAAATGAAGCCTTTATCAAGTAATTCCTGGAGTTGACTCGAGAGTTCACGCATTTCGGACGAAGCGAGTCGATAAGGAGCTCTAGCAATAGGGTTGGCTCCAGGAATGAGGTCGATATGAAAGTCGATATCACGACTTGGCGGCAGTCTGGGAAGATCATCAGGGAACACCTGAGGAAATTCGCAGACAACAGGAACATCTTTCACTTCGGTCTTCCTTTTCTTTTCCTTCTCCGCTACTACAATGTTAGCCAAGAAAGCTCTGTATTCCTTGCGTAGATACTTGCTAGCTTGGACACACGACATAAGTTTAAGACCTTTCGAAGGAGTGTCACCATAAACACACAAAATATCACCGTTAGCGAGGGCGAATTGAATCATCTTATCAAAGCACACAACTTCAGCATGGTTTCAATGAAGAAAGTCCATGCCTACTATGACGTCAAAACTTCTGAGCTGCATTGGAATGAGATCAATGGGGAAGATGTGATTGTTGAGCTCAAGAGTACAATCACGAACAACAGAATTGACAGCGATGGTTCTTTTGGTGGCGACTTCGACATCAAACGTCGAGGATAGATGGGAGCGCTTACGATTAAGGAGCTTCTCGAATTCAAACGACACAAAACAGTTATCGGCTCCAGTATCAAATAAACACAAAGCATAAATACCGTTCACGAGAAATGTACCATTAACCACATTGTTGTCGGCTTGGGCTTAGCGCGCGTTGATGTTGAAAGTTCTGGCGCGGGCGGCTTGTTGCTGTTGCTGTTGAGGCTGCAGCTGCTGGGGCTCTTGTTTCACAACCCTGTTCGGGCAGATGTTCGCAAAGTGGTTGGGATCACCACATGCGAAGCAGACTCTACCACTGACCGCGGGTGCCTGAGCCGCTTGCTGGCCTTGAGGGGCTGGGAGCAGAGCTTGATGAGCAGTGGCTTGAGCTGGTGCTTGTCGGGACCAGTACGACAGTTTGCAGTGAAGTGGCCGTACATATTGCAGTTCGCGCAAAAAATGGTAAGCTAGACCCACCAGGTGGTGATAAGTGCATGTTGTACAGGCAGGGTGAGGGCCTGTGTATGCACGCTTTGCAGGTAGTGCATAGGTGATTGGAGTTGGAGCTGATCGGTGTTGTTGTTGTTGCAGCTGGTACCGCTTGGAGTGAAGCAGCGGTAGTGATAACACAGTTCTTATTGCTGGAGCTGCTGTTGTTGTTCTTCCTCTTGCGACAAGAGGACTTCGACGACTGTGATGCAGTGACGGTGGTGTCAGCAGTTGGTGCGGCGGTAGCTTGGTGCAGATTCTTTGAAGCTTTATCCCAAAAACCAGCTTTTACCCGCTTGCCATTGATTTCAGTGGCAAGAAAGTAGTTTCTTCGATCGTAGCTGGGTTGGAGGCATGCACAAAATCTGCAACACAATCCGGCAGAGCGCGGATGTACTTCTTGATCGTCATGTCGGTAGTCTTCACCTGGTCGGGACAGATAATGCTGAGCTGCTTGAAGCGATCAGTCAGGGCAGCGTTATCACCATCTTTCTGCTTCAGATGCTAGAATTCATCCTCCAGCTTTTGGCGCTCATAGGGAGGGCAGAACTCTTCGAGCATAACGTTCTTCAACTCATCCCATGACAGATCATAGGCTGCATCATTTCCGCGCTTGTTCCTCTCGGCCGTCCACCAGTCTAGAGCGCGTGACTGGAAGACGCCGGTAGCATTTAGAGTGCGGAGATTGTCAGGACATCTGCTCTGTCGCAGGGTGACTTCGATCGAGTCGAACCATTGAAACAAGGTCGTAGCGCCATCTTCACCAGTGAACTCTCTCGGTCCGCATGCCTTGAACTGTTTGAAGCTGAAAGCAGCTTTAGGGGTAGTCTTGGGAGCTTCGGTCCTGGACGCTTCGGACGATTTGCTCATGTTTTCGTACAGTTCACCCACGATCTGAGGAACAGTCTTTGCTACTTACTTAGCGACCATGGCAGCGAGGCGTTTGTCTCTCTGTTCTTGGCGGGTAACTCGTGGGTGACGGGGGTCCAGATGATGACATTGTCTGCAACAGACATCGCCATGGGTTTCAGACACAACATAGTCGAATCTCACCTCACATGCCTAATACTACTAAAGCTTAGGAACACGTATAATCCTGTAAGCACATAGGCACATAATCACGGATTCACGTAAGCACAGAAGCACATAAGGCACAGAAACACGGAAGCACATACGCATGTAACCACAAGATGCAGTCAGAATACTGAAACCTATCATTCAAAGCCTGTGCGCGTTCGAGAATAGCATTTGCGAATAACATAGCGGGTAGTATAGTATAATCAAACAATATGGCGTAAGGTCGTTCCACGATCGGTAGCGATTTGGTAGTGTGGTGTAGTGAGTGTCGTGAGATCATCGGAAGCAAAAGGCGTTAAATCGAAACCAGTGATACCTCAAAACGCTAACAAATAAGCATAAAACCGCATAAACACATAAACTTCACATAAAATCGACGAGTATCAGACTCGGCAATTGCGAGCTCAGAATAAAAATCGAGAAAATAGATTGTCTGCGGCTAGTTAGACTTTGACTAACCAAAGTGATTCGACTATTCACAAGGACTCTTGGTACATACTTTGGCCTTCGGGACTGTGCTCTCGCCTCGAACCTAGGCGAATGGCACACATCCTTCCAGTTTCAGTGCGACTTCAAGTCGGTGTAGTCCGTCGAGACTTTGGTGAGAGTTCTGTAAAGCAAAATAGGGCGGAATTAGTTGTCAAGGTTCGGGTTTCACCCCTAACTTAACAACTTTGTTCCTATTTTGATAAAATAGAGACGAAAATCTACGTTAAAGTATGGATTTCACTCCTGATTCAACGCAAATTCTCGTGTTTGTAGATAAAATGCAAGTCGAACAAGCAGTTTAGTCGAGAGTTTGCGGCTTTCAAACCTAATCTCGGCCTAATTACCTGTTCATTTTGAAATAATAGGGTGTAGTGATAGCGTAGCGTGCGCGAGAATAGCGAGAAGTAGCAAGCAAACTCACACATGACCCCTACAGGGTATGCACAAGTCGGTCTGTTGGTACCTAACTATAGACTAGGTTATTTCTAAGACACCGACCCGGACTAGGTCGAGCCTTGCCTAATTCCCTATAGTTATGGCTCTGATACCAATCTGTCACACCCCAACCGATGGCGGAATCATCGGGGCGCGACACTGAGCGAAACAGATTGTCTAGAAGTTTCCATAACAACTATATTTACCAATTATTTAATGCAACACGTCCCATACCATGTCATAAATGATAATACAATTTTTACAGAAAAGATCTAGTCAAATTGTTCTGTTCTGACAACTCAGATTCTTATTACAGACAATTGTTATTGTTGACCTAGGTCTTTCCTAGCCTCGATTTCACAGCAAAGTAAGAAAATAAGCATCCTAAGCACCTGTCACATACGTTAAAGTAAAAGTCAATACACATAGTGTAAAGGTGAGCATACAAGTTTAATAGATATAACAGAGTTCGAAATCGATTACGCATAACCAGCACGTACATAGTGTGAAATGAGGCATGTTAGTTATCGACATGAACCTATCGATACCAATGACTGCGGGTTGACTGCCCAAGGCAGTTCGCGATAAACACTCACCACTGTGAGCCATGTAACTAATTGTCCTTAACAACCCCTGACTGAACAGGTGCTGAGTCCAAACTATAGTACTATTGTTGCTAAGGCAGGTAGACAACATTCCATGTGTAAACATAACAAACAAGCATTCATTAAGTCACGTATAACATGCGGTAACGGTTAGCGTTAAAAGTATTGCGTAGTGTGTTCGACGTGATTTTAGAATAAGTAACGTATGTAACACCCAAAAGTGCATAAAGCAAAAAGGGATCGAGTATACTCACAGCGATTGGTGGATTGGAGGGAGCGCTAGAGAGTAGGGTTAGCCTGATCAGAACGATAGCATAACGATAAGCGACGCGTAAAACGATACAAGTGTTAATGGGTCGAACAACAGGTCGATCGGATGGTAATCCGATCGGACAACTGGTCGTTCGAGTGACAGTCCGCTCGGATGGTCATCCGATCGGGTGACCTTTCGAGTGGATTGTTTCCTCCTTTAGGAAGGATGTGTTTGTGTATGATGGCTTGACTTTTGAAGTTTTCATTGTAGCATTTTGAAAACATAGAAGTATCACTACCTTTCAAGTCGGTCGATCGGACGGGCGTTCGATCGGATGATAATCAGATTGGTTAGACACTTTAGTGAGAACAAGTTCACCGCAGTGCGTCATTCGATCGGATGGTAGTCCGATCGGATGGCAACCCACTGACACTGAACATGTTGAAAATTGTTTAAGTGTTGAAGTCTGATCATTACACGATTGAGTGGTAGTCCGTTCGGGTGGTAATCTGATCGGTCAGCACTTAGTTCAATGTTCATCCTTCAAGGTTTTGAAAATAGGTTAAGTGTGGGACCGAGGTGTAAATCGATCGGGTGACAGTCCAATCGATTGAAATGCACAAGTAACACATAAGGCACACACACGTAAAACAATATCCATAACGCGTAATTCGAGTTGCGAGCGCGATTGCGATAAGCGATAAAGCGATAAAACTTGCGATAAATATCGAACAAACCTCGATTATTAATAGATACTCCACATAATACAACTAACGTTAAGCATAAATTAGACTATCTACGAGTCAAAGAAGTCAAAACAGGAATTGAGCAAGGAGTGACAGATCGCAATTAGCAATCTTGTCTCCTTTTGACTTCAATCTTGACTTTGACTTTGACTTTCGAAACACGGGGTGTTACAACGGAGTATGAACACGAACATAATATTTGTTTCAACTTATGCTGTCAAAGGCGCAAAGCGCACTTAAGGCACATATGCCTCTCCCGGAGCCTAGGCGCAAGGCGCTAAAAAGTAAGCTTTTTAAGTGAGGCGCACAGTATAAAAAATCTAGTTTTTTTTTGGGGTTTTGGACTTGTTTAGGGCTAGTTTAATAATAGGCATGAACAATTGTTACATTAATACTATTTTTACAAATACAATAAAAATGTAATTATTATATATACAATTCATACAAGAAAAATAAAAGTTGTTATAAATAAGAAAATAAGATATAAACAAGTCAAAATATAAAAAAAGTTAATAGGAGTAAACTATATCAAAACAAATATTGAAAGGTTAATTGAAAGATTTATGGCACAAATTGTGGATACAGAAATCTCACTAGCAAATAAAAAGGAAAGCTCAAATATAACAAAAAATAGAAAAGGAAAGCGGTGACTCATCTCTTGTACTGCAAAGAGGGCATGAGACATCATCAATCTCAATATTTTTGTCTCTGAGCGTCGTTCCGGTCGGAATTTTCCCCATTTATGCTTTCCATGCGAAGACGTTGCATTTCATAGGAATCCATTTGCACCACTTCATAACAAAATTTCCGCTATGGTCCACACACCTTTGTTAACGGCTTTTCTCATTGCCTCGACCGAGTACTCTTTCGCTCCCGCTCCAATCCATTTCCATTTGTCTTCCCGATCTTCCAATTTGACATTTCCCAAATCTCTCATGAGCCAGTTTAGTTCCGGTATCTCTAGAAAGCTATCAAGCCCTATTCTACAATTCTAATTTGTCTCAATTACTCCATCTCCACTGTTGGTTAACCTGCTAGCAACACTACACTTTTTATGAGCCTATAATTTGAAAATATTAGGGAATATGTCCCTTAAAGGTTCATTACAAAGCTAAGGATCCAACCAAAAGGAAATACCACTACCGTTACCGACCACACTTTTGAAAAAATTACGTAACGGGGTACCGTCAATGATTGTTCTGGCAAAGGTTTTAACGATGTTATGCCAAACTTCACTTAAGCTTCTTTTAACTGTTGGTACATATGTCTGTCGACGTTGTCTTGTATCGAGTCTTGTAATAGGTTTGATAGATCAGGACACGTTGTACGAAAGAATCGGGAAACGGAGCTGAACCAGCAGGTTCATGCGAAGTGACCAGTTTGTACGAACTGGCCAGTTCGCACGAACTGGACCATGCTGGTTCATGCAAAGTGGGTGCCCTATATATATGTGTCTTGTTTCTTTCATTTGTAACATTCCTGATTCCGGTAGCGAAGCTCTGCCGAAGTATCTCCAGGTCGTGTATCTTTGTCAAATCAATACAAGAGATAGTTAAAGTACTTCTAAGTGTAAATCAAGCTGACTCAACATCGATACGTCTGTTTCCTCCTTTTTTATTGATCGAGAACTCTTCTGAACGTCTCGTTTGATCGATTCAATGATCCTACAAGTGGTATCAAAGCTCAGGAGGAAGAGTTCTTACCATTTCAGCTAGTTTTCACCAAAACTTCTGATTTCTACTCATTTCTTCTTTCTTTTTACGCATTTTCATCAAAATCAGAAGGTTTTCACAGTTAAAATGTTTTGATTTCACATATAACACGTAAAACACAGTTTTAATCAATCCCTGAAGATCTCAGACGTAAAATCGACCTAAAACTTGGTAAAATGAACCAGTTCGCGCGAAAATCTGTTCAGTTCGTTCGAAGCATTATCAGTTCGCATGAGTTGGTTTAGTCAGTTCGTACGATTTGAGTGGATATCTTGTCAGTTCGCACGGATTGAACATCTCAGTTCGTGTGAAATCGTATCAGTTCGCACGAGGTGATAAATTTGTTTGAAAGTTTGTCAGTTCGCAGGGGTTCATCAATTCAGAATCAGAAGGTTTTCACGGTTAAAATGTTTTGATTTCACATATAACACGTAAAACACAGTTTTAATCAATCCTTGAAGATCTCAGACCTAAAATCGACCTAAAACTTGGTAAAATGAACCAGTTCGCGTGAAAATCTGTTCAGTTCGTTCGAAGCATTATCAGTTCGCATGAGTTGGTTTAGTCAGTTCGTACGATTTGAGTGGATATCTTGTCAGTTCGCACGGATTGAACATCTCAGTTCGTGTGAAATCGAATCAGTTCGCACGAGGTGATAAATTTGTTTGAAAGTTTGTCAGTTAGCAGGGGTTCATCAATTCAGTTCGCACGGTTTGAAAGTTTAAACCAGATCGTACAAGATTCAGTTCGTGTGAAACTAAATTAGATCCAGTTCGTTTGTAATTCCCCAGTTCGCTTGAAATTGATCAGTTCGCACCAAATCCAGTTCGTGTGAGATTTCAGTTCATTTGAAATTTATGAGTTTGTGAATTTTTTAAAACCGAAACATGGAAAACGAAGTCTACAATGCATTTGCTACTCCGATCACTATGGCTCAGAACACAATCTTAGAAAATGAAATGGGCACCATGCAAAAACCGCCTAAGCTCATGAGTATCGAGGAGTATAACGGATGGGAGGAACGTTTTGAAAATTGGGTTCAAGCTAATCATTTAGATGCATGGGAATGTGTTGAGGAAAGATATGTTAGACCGATAGATGAATACGGAGAGATTGTTGCGATTAAAGATTTAGATAACAAAGAAAGAAAGAAATACAAAACTGAAAAGATGATGATCAGTATTTTGCAACAAGCCATTAAGGAAGATATCTTGATCTTATTGTAACACAACGGAACTACTCACTCAATGTGGAAAGCACTAAAAACAAAGTTTGTTGGAAGTCAAGACATGATCAAGAACAAAAAATCACTTTTGAAGAAAGAATTTGATTTATTTCGTGGATTAAAGACTGAAAACACCAAGCAGATTATAGAAAGATATTGCAATTTGGTGGTTAACATGAAGCGATTGGATATCAAGAAAGATAGAGAAGAATGGGTTGAAAAGTTGGCCGATGCATTACCACAAGATGTTTGGGGCACATATCTTATGATGTTAAAGAATAATGATGATTTTGCAAATCTATCGTTAGGCCAGTTTATTGAAAAACTTGAAGTTCAAGAGATGGAACAAGGGAAGATGGCGAAAATGAAGGACTTTAATGGTGAACAAGACATTGGTTTGTATTAAAAAGGGAGTACTAGCGATAAAATCAACATTGCACCAAAGATCGAAACTGCTTTTAACGCAAAAAGTTCTTCAGGAGGGTCATCTCAAAGGTCAAGCAACAAGATTGGATTCTCTTCATATCCTTCATTTGATCAAGATTTTTCAGCAACCAAGAATGGCAAAGTACTACAATGCAACATTGCATTAAATCTTGAGAATGGTCAAAATTTCTCGGAAGAGGTTGCCAAAGGTCATATGTCGTTGTTGGTGACCGTATTAGAGTCTTACGAGAGTTTAGTAGCAGGAAAGATTGGTAATCCGATGCTGACTAAAGAAGATTACGATCAGATTGTTGCTGAAGAAATGGAGTTAATGGATATAAAGTGGTGTATGGCTAGTGTGTTGAGAAGAGCTGAGAAGTTTAAACAGATCACTGGAAGAGATGATTTTCGTGATGCTTGTACTTCACCTTTAGGCTTTGATAAATCTAAAGTTACTTGTTTTCGTTGCAAGGAAAAGGGGCATTTCAAGCAAGAATGCACAAACCGCGAAGCAAGTGGAGCTCAAAATCCCTTCGGCAACAATGATTATCATCGAAAGGCGATTTATCATCAAGTTGCTCCGAATCAACAACAATTGCCACAAACTTCACATGGTAAGAAGGAGATCGTAGAGCCATCAAAGAGAGCTTGTTATGGCCTGATAGACCAAGAAAATGAAAGAAGTCCAAGAGGTGGTCTGATACATCAAGATGATGAAAGGCTTCCAGAAGGCTTCACTAGGTAGAAGTTTAGTTGGGATAATTATGATCCTAACAGAACTTCAGAAAAAGTAGCATTTGTTGCTCAAATTTATGAAGATTCAACTGCTGAAGAAGAATTGGCGTATGCTTACTATCAATCTCAGCAGTACAGTCCTAAAAAGATCGAAGAAGAACCAGCTGCAACAAAAGAAGCTTCAGAAAGAGCACCAATCTTTGATCACTCATCAGATGAAGAGAGTGATGATGAAGACAGTGAAGAGATTGATACGTGGTTGAAAACCGGTGTTCGTTAGTGCATAACTTGATGTTTTTACATCAGTTTTAATTTCGGATAGCCTACTTTTAATCAAAAATGTGTTTTGCAGGTTTGATGGAGTTTAAGGAATTTTTCGGGAGCTTTACGAGTCACCGGGTCGAAAACCGGAGCACCGGGACGCGTTACGGATCAGCCGGAAGTGCGAAACGAAGAAATCGGAGAAGTGGGCTGGAGAGCCCGTCGCCGACGGGTCCCAGGCTGTCGGCGACGCCCTCTAAAAAGTGTCCGTCGGCAACAAGATCCGTATACAGACAAACAAGCCGTCGGGTGATTTCAGCAAATGGGTAGGCCGTCGCCGACGGGTCCCAGACCGTCGGCGACGGGTTGTGGTTTCCTGAAACGCGAAAAGTGGGTATCTTTGATATAGGGACGATTCTTATTGGTTCAAGGGACATTGAAGACGGGAGTTACATGATTTTTGGAGTTTTAAAAACTTTGATCTTGGAGCCAAGACAAAGCACCATTCATCACCAATTCCATCTCTAATCACAAGACATCATCCGAATAATCAAAGATTATCATCATCATCCACAACCAACCATCCACAACCCTAACTCCATTCATAATTCACTTTACCATTATCAATCACTCCACAGCCCTAATCATCCACCATTTCTCCATCCTTCAAGCTTCAAGATGATCTTAATCAAGTACCAAGCATCCGGTGATCAAGTTTCTTCAACCATGAGCGGCTAATCACCTTGGTTTCACCCCGGTGTAGGTAGTTGTTTAACTTAGGGTTTTGAATTGTTTCTTGCTTCAACTTTGTGACAAATTGTGTTTGATTTTTGAAACCATTGACAATAGTTTACATTTGTTTCGTATTCGTAAATTGTCGAACGATGTTAAAAGTTATGACTTTACGAAATGGTTATGTGTAGTTATGCATTGTCGTGGTTTGGTTTTACTTGTGTTGATTACAAAGTGAATTCTTGTCCGTTTTTCGAAACGTTGATAGTTATTGGCACCTAAGTCACGGTACACTAAATCCGCTAATCGTATGCAATTGAGTTGGATCTAAAAACTTGTAGAAACCCTAGGTTGGCAATTACCGAAACCGGGTATGAACCCTTTTTCTTATTATTGTTTAATAATCAATTTTTCTTGCAATCGTTAATCATTAGTCGTTAATCAATTAAATCAATTCCATTAGTTTAAATTCACATCTTTTAACAAAACAAAAATACAAAATATCATAGCAAGCTTCATAATTTGTGACACTTTTTGATAATTCAATCGAATCCATTCACAAACCACATACTCTTCGTGGTTCGACCCCTTGCTACCACTAGCTATTTGTTAAGGGTAAATAGGGCTTATAAATTTTATCTTTGACCGGAGCGCGACACTCTGATTAGAGATTCGAAAGCTTGAATATTATGCAAGAAAATTTTCATCTGATAAAGATAATTTGCATTTTGCAGGTAAAATGGAAGAGAAGGTCAAAGTTGAGGAAACTGTTCGAGAGGTAAAGAAGCAAGTTAAAGAAATTCCAGCTGTCAAGGTTGAGAAGGAAGCTAATACTGAAAAGATGCCTAAGAAGTGTGAAAATTGTGATACTGTGAAAAGGCACAACAACAAATTGATTCATAACATGAACCGACTGAAAGAATCTTATGATGTGTTAAACAAAGCTATGAATCAATATAACAAGTCAAGCAATGAACAAGAGATAGCTATGAGGACACTGAATGGAGCGCTCATGACGAAGCAGAAAATCATCAACAAGTACATTGAGAAATGTGCTGAACTTGAACAAAAATTAGAAACTCAGAGGATAGAAACTGAGAGAGTTAACAGATTATTGAAAAGTTACTCATGTGCTTCTTATGTGATTGACAGGATTTATCCGACTATAGAAGGCATGAAAGCATTTGAAGAAGAAAAGTCTGAAGTAAAGGATACTGGTAAGAAACAAAGTGTCAAATATAACAAGTGTCCACCCCCGCTTGAAGAAGGATATTCTCCACGATATCCTAATTCAGAAATATTCAAAAAGGCAACCAATTTAAAGTGGGAATCTGAACCATCAGATGGATTGCCAGATAACATTGATGTCACATTCACATCGTCTGACACTGATCATGAGTCCATGTTAATAAAGAAAGTGGTCGATCAAGTGTTGGATAAGGATGAGGAGTCAGAGTCAAAGTCTGAGTCTGAGACGTCGAGCTCATCAGTCAACAGTTCAAAATCATCGGGAAAATGAGTTTACACTAAAGATTTTCTGATGTCACAAAATAATTTTAATGATGAAACATTCAAAGTAGTGTATACTTTGAATGACTATGACAAATTATATTCTGATGAAGAATTTCCAATAAGAGGTGTTAAAACTGAAATGATTAACAAGGTTTTCAAATTAACAGAAATTGATATTTCTGAAATAAAAGATGTAAATCTTACTGAAAAACCTAAAAGTACACCTCAAGAGTTCAACAAAGGTTAAACAAGAAAAAAGGTTACGGTTCTGGTTCTGGTTCTGGTTATCAAAAGAAACCAAACCATAACAGTAATTTCAAAAAGAAAGGATTAGGTTTTATTCCACCAGAAAATCATAAAAATGAGAAAATTTATGAACCAAAAACTAAATTTGTTTCAGGAGCAACATCATCAGAAGAAGAAAAGAGCTCATTCTGGAAGCAGACAAACAAAGAATTCCTTGCTAAGAAGCAAGAAGGAATGAAGAATGAAGCTGCTCAAAAGAAGGAAATGAGAACCTGTTATCAATGTCAAAAAGTTGGACACATTGCATTGAACTGTCCAAAGGCAGCCCAAACAAAACAGGGAGTTTCTGAAAAATTGAAAGAAAAGAAGGTTGATATTGAACCACCAACTGAAAAATTCAAAGTGTTTAAAAACTATACATTTGAAGTTGGTGAGAGTTCAAAACGTTTTTACAAAAGAAAAGTGAAGCTTAACAACCAAAAGTGGGTTGTTAAGAAATCAGATGATAGTTCTGGCGATGAATCTGACTCGTCAAATTCAGAGGAGCCACAAGTTGAGCTAAAAAGAGAAAACTCAGTTCCGCCAATGGATGACGCAAACTTTCCACCATTGCGGACTGAAAATTTAAAACAAAAGGTTGGCAAAGTTGAGATTTCAAATCAATTCTTTTCTGAAAAAGAAAGAATTTGATGTTGAAGAAGCCTTTAACCCTACAGTTCAAAATATTTTTGGAAAATGATTGACGGGAAGGTCAAAGGGGTAAAGGAATTTTATGAGAAGAAAAAGAAAGTAAAGAAACCAAGTGTTGATGAGTCGGAATCCGATGATGACTCGGAAACACCCAAGGACCGTCAGGCTTGGGTGAATCTTTTTAACTAAAAATCCTGACTTGCCGGAGCTCCCAAGTTGGTAATCGTGGAGCAGGAATCGACATCATTCTTGAAAAATGTTTGTTGTGAATTTCTCAAACTAAAAACTGTGAAATTTCGATTTACAAGTGGTATTATTCTTGAAAAATGTCAAATGATAATTTTTACAAGTGGTGAAAGATAAGAAAAGTGATCTTACAAGTGGTTAATCAAGGTCATTAAGTTGAACTTGATTTAACTTTCATTCAAGTGGTAATTAAAAAACAATGTGATGAATAAATCCCCAATCCTACAAGTGAAATCAACAAAACTAATTTTCCGGAAAAAGCCATTTTAATTAAAACAAACTTAAGTGTTTTAAAATCATAATGGGAAAATAGTTTGTTGTCAGGGGAAGTTCTGATTGTTTACGCCAAGTGGATGGAGATTTGATGCAATTAACATCAGTTTGTCATTTCATTTGTAGAATTTATTGCGTTTCATTTTCAAATTTTCCTTGAAAAACAAAAATTGAAACATATTTTTGATTTTAGGGGTAGTAAAAAATTTAGAAATTTTGAAAATTTGAAAAATCCAAAAACATGATAAAATCTAAAAAGCCAAAAACATCGAAAAATCAAAAATGAGTTTTGTTGTTAAAAAGAGGAAATGATAGTATATCAGTGGACTATCACAACACGCTAAAGAATTGGAAAGTCAAATGTGATAAACGGTCTCACTGATGATATGCCAGTAGGTTTTTATACATTCAGTAGATTGTTGTCGAGATATAAACCTAAATATGAATAACTTACTTATATCGTGGAGAACATCTCTCGGATATATGGGTAACCCCCGAAATCTTGTTTGAAAGATTTCCTATTTCTGACACACTAGGTCTTTGTGCGTGATGATATCTGCGATATCATACCAGGACTTCTAATTTTGCGGGAGCAATAGCCTAGTCCTCGTATAATACTCTGCACAGCTTTAATCAAAAAGCCCACCCTCAGCATAAAAATGATGAAACATTGAAAAATGCTAATCATGTGCTGTTGAAGAAAAGATCCCCAAATGGGACACACCTAGAGACGAGCCATAATCTCTTTGTCTGAACAGAAGTTCTAACCTGAGCTCTCATGGTCTCGTATTACCCATTTACAGATATCATTAGTGTACATTCACCTGTAAGACTGAATATAGGAGTCTGGATACGGGAGTATATTCTGAGGTGGGACACGCGAATAAGTTAAGTGCTTAAAACACTAATCTCGTATCTCGAAACAATTGAACTTTGTGTGAAAATTTAAGTGGATCAGTATACTGACAATCTAAGTGAATCGTTTAGAACTTAAAGTCTAAAAAGGTCAACGGTGTTAGTGATTTGTCTCAAAAAACTGATATAATCCTCTTACACAAACTCACAAAAATATTGTCTGTAAGTATTTCTTTACTACTTTGCATTAAAAACAAAAACCCAAAAAGAGTTTAAGTGTGTTTTAGCATAAAATTTTGAAAAATCAAAAAGATTTTATTTCATCTTATTTTCGACAACTGATGTTGAAAAGCTGATTTTCAAAATTCCGAGTGCTAAACATGACGACAACTGTGGATTGGGAGAGTGTGTTTGAAATGAAAAGTGATGATAAAATTTGAGAAAATGTCATAATCTAACAAGTTATGTTTTGAGTTTGATCTACCAAGCGGTTAGCAAAGATTAAAATTGTTATAAATAAAAATCTTATCTTTTGGGTAGAGAATTGTGCAGGTTAGAAGCTTTGTAAAAGCCAGGTTCCGATTCCTGAGATTTTTCCGGCGTATGCAGATTAGAGCCAGATTTTTGATCCTGTTGCTACGGAGAGCCAGGCTACGGTCCTAAACCTGTTAAAGCTGCAAAGCAAGATCCCCGTGTCTAAAGCCTGAGCAGAGTTGAGCCAGGTTACAATTCTAGAAACGAAGGCTATTCCAGACTGCGATCCCAGCTTATCGAAAGGGGGAGTCTGAAGACGTAAGAACCAGACACAGATTTTGGATCAACATCCAAAGGGGAGTCTAAAGGCATTAGAGTTTGTTTCGAATCCTGTTGTCCATGCTAGCTGCTAATGAGGAAGGGTAAGAGAGAGAAAAGAGAAGATAGAGATTGAAGGATGCTTACAGTGTCAGATACTTTGGAAAGAGCATGAAGACTGATCAAGACTGAAGACTCGTCATACTGAAGACTCGACACTGAAGACTCGTTAACATCCAAGGGGGAGTCTGTTGGTGCATATGTCTGTCGACTTCATCTTGTATCGAGTCTTGTAATAGGTTTGATAGATCAGGACACGTTGTACGAAAGAATCGGGAAACGGAGCTGAACCAGCAGGTTCATGCGAAGTGACCAGTTCATACGAATTGGCCAGTTCGCACGAACTAGACCATGCTGGTTCATGCGAAGTGGGTGCCCTGTATATATGTGTCTTGTGTCTTTCATTTGTAACATTCCTGATTCCGGTAGCGAAGCTCTGCCGAAGTATCTCCAGGCCATGTATCTTTGTCAAATCAATACAAGAGATAGTTAAAGTACTTCTAACTGTAAATCAAGCTGATTCAACATCGATACGTCTGTTTCCGCCTTTCGTATTGATCGAGAACTCTTCTGAACGTCTCGTTTGATTGATTCAACGATCCTACATTAATCAGAAGGAAATCCCAATTATTTCTATTCTTATAGAGCGCCTCAACCACCTTCTTCCACAGTTGGTTTTTCTCTGTCTTATATCGCCATCCCCATTTGGACAGGAGAGCGGTGCTGATGTGTTTTAGCTTGCTCAAGCCAAGAACCCCTTCCTCTTTCGGGATAGCCACACGATCCCATGCTACCCAATGCATACGGGTTGTACCTGACCCAGGACGTATTTGGCCCTATAAATAGAATAAGTCGTCCACAAAACCCTAGAGTTGCGTTTTCAAATGCCAAGGAAGCGAAAGGGGGGTTGTTCAAGTGTTTCAATCAATCAAGAAGATTCAAGGAAAAGAATTCAAGGAGATATAGCATACAAGAGATCAATATAATGATTCTTACCGATAAGCACATTCTAAGAAAGTTCCACTATATAAGGGAAACTGTGGAACATGGAGATATCGTGACAAACAAAGTGAACATGATCAAAACCTAGTAGACCCATTACTAAGTCCATAACTTAGGATAAACATGATCAACACAGGTATGTTATCGGGCTTAGACTATGTGTTTTGATTTAGTATTTGCATGTACGAACATTTGAACAGTTGTACTTTTGAACTTGTTTTTTGATTTATTGCTTAAATGTAATTCTGAATCTTGTAACTATGTTCGATTTTAATATGTTGAATCCATGAATCTTGTATTCCTAATCATCCGTAGTCGCTCAGACTCATGGGAGCGACTCTAAACTAAGAATAATAAGAATTTGGGCTCAAGTAGTTGAATTCCATGTTCACAAACCTCATTGTGAATAACGTTGGATGTAACTCGCTTCAAATCATCTTCATGGATCCTAGTCATAAGAAGTTTGGATATTGGTATAGTCATTTAGTATCCACCGACCTGAGATACATGCTATAACTTCCGTTTACCAAGGACTATCCTTTGATTATTGTCAACCGTTTTCGCGCCACTGTGTAACAACTCTCACCAAAACTATTAATTATTATTTTATTTGTCTAATAGGAAACCCTGATTGAAACCCCTAAGTAGTATTGCGTGACCCCTAAAATTTTCACAAAAAATGAAATCAGGATCAGGGCCCCTAAAACTCAGCGGGGGTATTCCCTAATCGAAATTATCTTCACAATTCGTTGTCGAAATTGAATTTTCACGAAACGTCGACTCACCAGGGCTATACAAGACACGAGGCAACCCTAGGCTAGGGGGTGTGCCCCGCGACTCGCGACAGGGGAGGAGGATCCCTTCGCGACTTGCTGGAAGATCTAATTCGGGCTATAAAGCCCCTGGCCTGGGGCTTGATCAATTTGCCTGTTTCGACGTCAAAATTCAAATTGTACTCTGAGTTATACGCTGTTTACTCCAAAAACACAAACAAACACGAAACACTGCCGCGACAACAGGGTAATAACTCGATCGCTGCTACGATTCAATGTCCGATCGATTGAAACCGATCCAATGAATGTTTAAGTGCTGCCCACATTAGGGCTATACTTTGTCATTCGTCGTGAATTCGATGGATGTTTAAGTGTTGCACTTTGTCATTTGTTGTGAGGGTGTTCATCTCGTGAGTTATCGTAAATGCTGTATTAGTTACTGACCTAGTTTCGTGTGCATTGTCATTTGAATTAGGTTACAAGGCTAATCAGTAGGTTAAACTCTGCCCGTTTAAATCTGCAATGTGAGTCATTCTCTTTTTACCAAATTTGCTTTAAAAATCATGTTTGGTTTTAAAGTTATAATTACAGGGATTAAGTCTTTGTAGTCTTCAAATACAGCCGGTATGTGGGGTTTTGTATACATTACTTGATAACCGTCACCATTGGACAACGAGTTAGCCAATGGGTGATATGACCATAGTCACATAAACGAGTCGAGTGACAAATACTGTTGGGTAATTGATTGATATATAAACAATGTAATCGCCCTTAATACTGTATATTATAACAATGTGTCGTTTTGAGCAAATGAATGATTCACCAGTCTTTCCCCGCTGACAAAATATTTTAAAACTTGTTTCTGGTGATCTGCTGTGAATCAAGGAAAAAGTGCTACGGAGCACTAACAAGCTTGAAGTAGTGGCTCAGTAAAATAAATAAACATGTTTTTGTAAAACAGGGGTTTCTTGGTGAAATTTCCCTTATTGTAAATTACGGGGTTTATCCCGAATTGTGAAATAAAATAATCGGGCATTTTCAAGTTTTAATGATCCTGTAAATAATTCCGCTGCCAAATTGAGTAAATACCACGGGTTTTTGTCCCGCGGCTCCTTAAACGGGTCAAATCGGGTCGGGGGACGTGACAGAAAAAGGTGGTATCAGAGCCACTGGTTTAAGCCAATTAAGTATCTAGAAATACTTAATTTATCTGATTGCCATTCTGTGATTCTGTGAAATTTAATTTACAAAGTTCTAACTTAGAATTTGGTGTGTGTGTCTTCGTGTGTGCTAACAATATGAATGAACTATCAGAAGCCCTTCAAAACTTTACTATCCATACCACAGATATGGATACCACTGGTACCTTCACTGGGTACCAGGCGGATATCGAGGAGCCGATGGTGTTCAAAGCCCAACCACCGGAGAAACAAAAAGTGAAAAAGAGACGAAGGTTTGTAGGTTGGAGGCGTGTACATAGGAAGAAACCAACAACACAGAAAGTTACCAAGACGGAGGATCCAAAAGACAAGGGAAAAGGAATAGAGACTGGGGAGAGTTCCAGGCAAACCCAGGGAATGCCATCCTTGGAAGAGTTAGACCGTAAATTAGTGCTTGGCGACCTCATCGGACCTGCCGATGAAAACCTCTTTAATTATCCAGCTGAAGCCTTTCTTTCCGTTAACCTAGAACCTGCCATTCCCGATCCCATTGTCCACCCTCGACCTCTACCAGGAGCACTGGAAGAATGGTGGACCATCGACTGGCAATTCCAAAACCTCATGAATAACCCTAATACCTTTTTCCCTCAGTTCGACCCGGAGCCTGTACCAAACCCACCGATGAGTAATGAGAATTTAGCTGAACTCCGCCATTATGGCGAGGAGCTGGTGGATGTCGGAAATAGGATTCGGGTAGTGGGAGAACAGATCTCCTGGAAGTACGACGAGAGGGAACGTCGTTACTAAAGTGCCAGCTAACGGGGATGATGTAACTGGGTGGTCATAGTTGTATAATAATAATAGTAGTAAAAATATAATCCTGTAAAATAACTTAAAAATAAAACTTTGTAAGATAACGGGTGTGTACGGACGCATAATAATATATAAAAATCGGATAGTCGCAAGGTCGACAATTTTGGGCTATTTGTTTTAGTATGATTATGTGTGTTTTTGGTGTTATTTGACTATTTGTTGATTTACAGTATGGGTAAGCAAAGAATTTCGGACATGTATCGTCAACTAGATAGCTCATCAAAAGATAAGGGAACCTCATCTCAATCAAATTCTTCAAAATACTCAGTAAATACCAAGGAAGGAATATTTGTTCGTAAGGCACAATTTGAGAACCCACTTACTGCTAAGAAAAGAAGTTGGATTATTAGAAAAAGTCAAGAGAAAATAGGGACGTCACAATCAAAAGAAGTGATAATTAATAAGGAAACTCAGGAAATAGGCAAAAACCCGCCTTGGGAAGATGAATTGGATGAAAAATGGGCAGATCTCTATATGTTAGCCACTACAGCAGTAAATCTTGATTCTTACTTAAGATAAACAGCCAAACCTAGACCAACCAAGGAAGTTAGATAAACAACTTAATAAGAGGAGATAGAATAAATGCCGAGCATAATATTCCTAGCTAAATTAAAATAATAGTATATTTTGAATTTCAGTTGTAAGTTGTAATAGACGTATATATAAAGTTGCAATGTTTGCTATTTTAATTGAATCTGATTGTACAGTTGTACCAAAATGTTTGTACTAAATATTAGCTTGTAATTGATAAACATTCAGATGGAACACGCTGTTAATGAACCAGTTAATGAAGTTAATCAATCGGAACACACTAACGAGGATCACTTTCTAAACCGGCAAGATATAGAAAACATTGTCGCTCAGGGAATAGTTAATGCTATTCCAGCAATCGTCGCTGCAGTAAAAAGTCCTGTTGAGCCTTCGCAAGCTCACCCCAGTAAACGCACGCGTGACGATAATTCCAGTAATAGTATTAATGGAGGCGGTAACAATGATAATGGAATTCAAGCCCCAGTATACAAAAGAATGAAAGCTGCAACACCTGGTTGCACTTATAAAGAATTTCTTGCCTGTAAACCTGTTGAGTTTGTAGGCAATGAAGGGACGACTGCGGCACTACGTTGGTTGGAGAAAACCGAGGCAGTAATCAAAATAAGTAAATGTGCCGAGGAGGATAAAGTTATGTATGCTTCTCACCTTTTCAAGGAAGAAGCATTAGAATGGTGGAATACGGTATTGCAAGCCAAGGGAAGTAACGTGGCCTACGCCATGAGTTGGGAGGAGTTTAAGCGTCTGGTGGAAAGAAAATTCTGCCCTGAATATGAAAAAGAGCAGATGGCGAATAAGTTTCTAAGCCACCAGATGGTGGATGTTGACTGTCGAGGGTATACTGCGAAATTCTTCGAGTATGCTCGAATTGTACCTACTCTGGCTTCGCCAGAACTGGTACTTATCTCTCGCTATATTTGGGGTTTAATTAGCGAGATTCGTGACATTGTCAAAGCTGCGAGACCCCGCACGATCGATGATGCAGTAGAGTTAGCTAATACTCTGACTGACGGGCTGGTGCGTACGCGGGAGGAAAATAGGAAAAAGGAGTTAGCCCAAAAGATTACCCAAGGATTTCGTGTGGGTAATAATAGTAATTTCAAGAAAAGAGGAACTGGGCAATCTTCCACTCCGCCGTTCTGCAGGAACTGCAGAAAGAAGCGTTTTGAAAGTGTAATGAAACCTGCAACTTTTGCAAAGTTGCAGGACATCGTGAAGAAAATTGCAGGAAGAAAACAAAAGTCTGCTTCAACTGTGAAGAAGCTGGACATTTCAGACCAGAATGTCCTAAATTAGTCAAACCAGCAGACAACAAGGTTAAACCTGTAGAAGGAACCACCAAGAAGAACGCAAGAGCCTTTCAATTGACCACACAGGAAGCCGAACTGATTCCTAATGTCATAGCCGGTACGTTCTTAGTTCACAACGTTTTTGCAAAAGTATTATTTGACTCTGGTGCAAAACAAAGTTTTATAAATACTTCGTTCTGCCAAGCTCTAAAGCTACCTTTAACTAAAGTTAGGCAAGTTTTTACAGTAGAAATAGCAGACGGGAATTCCGTTAACATAGATACGGTTTTGCAGAAAGCAAATATAGAACTTTCAGGTCATAAATTTTCTGCAAACCTACTACCCATGAATTTAGCTGGATTCGATGTTGTGTTAGGAATGGATTGGTTAGTAGCCAGCCATGCTCGAATCCTTTGTGATAAGAACTCTATAGAAATTCGTACACCCACCAGAGAAGTAATTATGGTTATAGGAGATAAACCACGAAAACCCATGAAGTTCATTTCAGTAATGAAAGTTGCTAATTATGAACGAAAGCAGGGAATAGTGTATATGATTTCGGTAATCATTAGCACTAAGGGTAAGGAACTTAAGGAAATTCCTGTAGTATCAGAATACTCGGATGTACTCCCAGAAGAACTACCAGGATTACCACCAGATAGGGAGGTAGAATTTAGAATTCACTTGATTCCGGGAACTACACCAGTAGCTAAAGCACCCTACCGATTAGCACCCACTGAAATGTTAGAACTGAAAAAGCAATTAGATGAATTGCTCAGTAAAGGCTTCATACAACCTAGTTCATCCCCTTGGGGAGCACCAGTGTTGTTTGTGAAAAAGAAAGATGGTTCAATGAGAATGTGTATTGATTATCGGGAATTAAATAAGGTTACAATTAAGAATCGATACCCATTGCCTAGGATTGATGATCTTTTTGATCAACTTTAGGGAGCTAGATATTTTTCTAAGATAGATTTACGCTCCGGATATCATCAGTTGAAGGTACAAGAAGAAGACATACCTAATGCTCCGAGTTTACAGTTATGCCTTTTGGACTAACAAATGCTCCGGCAACATTTATGGATATGATGAATAGGATCTGTAAATCGTATTTGGATAAATTCGTAATTGTCTTCATCGACGATATACTAATTTATTCCAAGAGTCAGGACGAGCATTGTGGGCACCTACATGCACTCTTAACTTTGTTAAGAAAAGAAAAGCTTTACGCCAAATTCTCGAAATGTGAATTTTGGCTGCAAGAGGTGCAATTCTTAGGACACATGGTGAATCACGAAGGTATTCATGTAGATCCCTCCAAGATAGAAGCGATCACTAAATGGAAGGTCCCACAATCAGCTACGGAAGTTAGAAGTTTTCTAGGATTAGCTGGATACTATAGGCGCTTTATTAAAGATTTTTCTAAAATAACTGTGCCATTAGCTAAGCTAACCTGTAAAGCAATAAAATTTGAATGGGGACCCCGGCAGGAGGAGGCCTTAGGATTTTAAAGCAAAAGTTAACAAACGCCCCAATTCTAGCCCAACTAGAAGGAACATAAGATTTTGAAGTCTACTGCTTCTAAGTTAGGATTAATATGTGTGTTAATGCAACGCAAAAAGGTAATTGCATATGCCTCAAGGCAATTGAAAAAGCACGAAGAAAACTATACGACTCATGACTTAGAATTAGGAGCAATAATTTTTGCCCTTAAGATTTGGAGACACTATCTGTATGGAAGTAAGTTTACCGTTTATGCAGATCATAAAAGCTTAAGATACATATTTGGGCAAAAAGAATTAAACATGAGGCAAAGAAGATGGATGGAAATTCTAAGTGACTACGATTGTGATATTCAATATCACGAAGGAAAAGCAAATGTAGTCGTAGATGCCTTAAGTCGTAAGTATCATGAAAAGAAAAAGCGAGTTCGTGCTCTTAGATTAAATCTACAGTTGGATTTAATGGAACAACTGAAGAAGGTCCAAGAAACAACAATCAAGGATGATGCTGAAGGAATGAAAGGAAGAATAAAGGAATTGGAGCAAGGAGCTGATGGAATTTGGAGGTTCCACAAGAAAAGGATTTAGGTACCTAAGCAAGGAGACTTAAGAAATAAGATTTTAGAGGAAGCCCATAAATCTAGGTATACCATGCATCCTGGTAATAATAAGATGTACCAAGATTTAAGAAATAATTTCTGGTGGATAGGAATGAAAAAGGACATAGCTAGATATGTAGTTAAGTGTCTTACTTGTTCACAAGTTAAGGCAGAGCATCAGAAACCTTCAGGGTTACTTTCAACAATTAGAAATGCCTGTTTGGAAATGGGAACTAATAACCATGGATTTCGTTACTAAGTTTCCCAAAACCAGAAAAGGTAACGACGCGATTTGGGTTATTATGGATTGATTAACCAAATCAGCTCATTTTCTACCCATGAAGGAAACTTTCAGCATGGAAAGATTAGCAAAATTTTACGTAGACGAAGTAGTCTCCCTACATGGAGTTCCACTCTCTATTGTATCAGATAGAGATAGTCGTTTCACTTCACATTTCTGGACAAGTTTCCAAGAAGCCATGGGGACGCGATTAAATTTAAGTACAGCTTATCATCCCCAAACAGACGGACAAAGTGAAAGGACGATTCAAACCCTGGAAGACATGCTCAGGGCATGTGTGATAGATTTTGGTGGAAACTGGGATGACCACCTACCCTTAATTGAATTCTCCTATAACAATAGTTATCATGCAAGTATTGAAGCTGCCCCGTTCGAAGCAATGTATGGACGGAAGTGTAGAACTCCAGTTTGTTGGGCAGAAATAGGAGAAAGTCAGTTATCAGGTCCTGAAATAGTACAAGAAACCACCGACAAGATAACACAAATAAGGGAAAGACTAAAGACGGCTCGAGATCGCCAGAAGAGTTATGCAGACAATCGACGTAAACCGCTAGAATTTCAAATTGGAGACAAGGTACTCTTGAAAGTTTCTCCTTGGAAAGGAGTAGTACGGTTCGGAAAGAAAGGGAAACTAAGTCCAAGGTACGTAGGACCATTCCCAGTAATCCAGCGAATAGGACCAATCGCCTATCGCCTACAACTACCAGAAGAGCTAGCTGGGGTACATGATGTGTTTCATATATCCAACCTCAAGAAATGTCTATCTGACGAATCCCTGGTAGTACCTCTTCAAGATGTAGAGGTAAATGAAAAGCTAAAATTCGTTGAGAAGCCACTGCAGATAAAGGACAAAAAAGTCAAGTTTCTCAAGCACAAACGACTAGTGCTAGTCAAAGTCAAAATTCAAATTGTACTCTGAGTTATACGCTGTTTACTCGGGCTATAAAGCCCCTGGCCTGGGGCTTGATCTAATTCGGGCTATAAAGCCCCTGGCCTGGGGCTTGATCACTTTGCCTGTTTCGACGTCAAAATTCAAATTGTACTCTGAGTTATACGCTGTTTACTCCAAAAACACAAACAAACACGAAACACTGCCGCGACAACAGGGTAATAACTCGATCGCTGCTACGATTCAATGTCTGATCGATTGAAACCGATCCAATGAATGTTTAAGTGCTGCCCACATTAGGGCTATACTTTGTCATTCGTCGTGAATTCGATGGATGTTTAAGTGTTGCACTTTGTCATTTGTTGTGAGGGTGTTCATCTCGTGAGTTATCGTAAATGCTGTATTAGTTACTGACCTAGTTTCGTGTGCATTGTCATTTGAATTAGGTTACAAGGCTAATCAGTAGGTTAAACTCTGCCCGTTTAAATCTGCAATGTGAGTCATTCTCTTTTTACCAAATTTGCTTTAAAAATCATGTTTGGTTTTAAAGTTATAATTACAGGGATTAAGTCTTTGTAGTCTTCAAATACAGCCGGTATGTGGGGTTTTGTATACATTACTTGATAACCGTCACCATTGGACAACGAGTTAGCCAATGGGTGATATGACCATAGTCACATAAACGAGTCGAGTGACAAATACCGTTGGGTAATTGATTGATATATAAACAATGTAATCGCCCTTAATACTGTATATTATAACAATGTGTCGTTTTGAGCAAATGAATGATTCACCAGTCTTTCCCCGCTGACAAAATATTTTAAAACTTGTTTCTGGTGATCTGCTGTGAATCAAGGAAAAAGTGCTACGGAGCACTAACAAGCTTGAAGTAGTGGCTCAGTAAAATAAATAAACATGTTTTTGTAAAACAGGGGTTTCTTGGTGAAATTTCCCTTATTGTAAATTACGGGGTTTATCCCGAATTGTGAAATAAAATAATCGGGCATTTTCAAGTTTTAATGATCCTGTAAATAATTCCGCTGCCAAATTGAGTAAATACCACGGGTTTCTGTCCCGCGGCTCCTGAAACGGGTCAAACCGGGTCGGGGGCTGTGACACACTGCCAGTCATAAAGGCTTTTATTAGGAATAGTTCTGAAGTTCAGTGGAAGTTGTATGTAGTCGATAAGGGATTATGTACTGTTACATGATATGTAACAATTAGACATCGTGACACCCTCATTGATTCAAACTAGTGAAGTGTAATGCCTTACCCATACTAGTTGTGTGTTATCGAGAATAATAATAACTGAACACTATATGAGAATGATTTTAATCCATGTCTCATTGATTCAATTGATATCTTTTACAGAAAGGATAAATGACAATGATTGCCATAAGTCTTGTTATAGTAAGTTGTTACTAAAAGTCTAAAACCAAGATGTTTGGTTAATGACTTTAAAGTGTCATAACTTGTTAAGGGTAGCCATGTGCAGATAGAGCATCGCTAAGTGTTTGTGTTGAGGATTTAATCGAAGGTCGTCCAAGTGGGTGATTGTTGATTTAAATGTTCGGGATTCGATAAGTCAACGCTGCTCAGATTCGATAAGTCAACGCTGCTGATTGAGCTATGACCCGTAAGAGTTACACTTTGGGCAACGAAGCTATGACCCGTAAGTGTTACACTTTGGGCAACGAACATTAAATCCATTTAACTTGATTAACTGGAGATCACAAACAATTAATGGAACAAGACATCTACTTATTTATAGCGATTATAAATAATTTAACGTTTAATTATTATTTCATACGGTTTTACGCTTTCATATCGCGTCTTGGACTTAATATAGACATATTGTGCTTGGGGGGCCGGGAGAGGATTAGACTTGTGATTAGGAAAGCTTATTATTAACCTAAATATAATAACCTACCTAATCATTCTTGCACACCAATCATCCCAAGGGTGCGGCCCCTTTTTTGTCGTGCGATGCTGACCAATGCAAGACCACTGTTGCTACCGTCTTTGCGACGCCACCAACCACAACTCGTTTTTGATAAAAGTAAACAAGCTCACCATTGAAACCCAACAAGAGTCTCTTAAGCAATTAGGTTCTCTACTATCATTTGACCTCTGTATTTCGACTTATATAATGAACAAGAAAATAAAATTTTGAACTTATATTTTTCATATCGATTGAGGATCTAAACACGTTCGCTTCTAATGCTTAGACAACAAACTCTTAAGTATATGTATAACAAGAGAGAGGGGAGCCTAGAACAAATACACTCACACATATGTGTGTGTTGAATCATGTGACCAAAGAAGATAGAAAACATCGTAATTACATGTTTCAACCAAAACTACAGAAGTCCTTCAAATAATAAAAACTTCTTCACATAAATATTGATGTTATTAAACTCCTCTATACCTATATTAAACCGGGATTATAACAATCAAAGAAAACGGAGAAAACATTGATGAAAAAGATAAATTCAACTATAAATTTTTTATTAAGTATTAATGTTTGTTTTATATAATATGATGATTTAGGGCTCTTTACTTAGATTTCGTTTATAAGTAAAGTAATATTCTTTTATTCATCATGAAAACTCACTAAACATAATCTTTTATATAAAGGGACATAACTTAGTTTTATAAAGATGAGCCAAAATTCAAACTTAATGTGGTAGACATTAAAGTATTAATTTTTTTTTTAACTATCAATAAAGCTCGATCATTCAGGTAAATTCAATAACAAAAGATTACCATGTCTACGAACGCAGATAATGCTGGTGAACTAACACGTCACCATTCCAGAGGAAACCTAGCAACCTACCGCCCAATAGGGGTGTTCTTTGGGTTCTTTATCAGGTTTCGGGGTTTTTGGGTTTTCAAAGCTAAATATTTAACCCGATAACCGAACCATTCAAGGTTCGGGTTCTTCGATGTTCGGGTTAAACGGTTCGGGTTTAGAACAGGCCGGTTAGATCGGGTTTTAGGTTAGAAAATGAATTAGTTTAACAGAAAAGCACAACCTTTTAAATTTTAAAAATATCAATATTAGTTATTAGCGAACACTATAACAACAATTTTGTAAAACAGCTCTTGTATGCCGCTGAGAATAGAGGATATCGAAGATATGGAATGTATTATGTATCCTGTGAATTAAAATTTTAGAAATTAGAGATATGGATGGACTTCGTGATTTAAAATTTTTAGAAGAGGATGATGTAAAATTTTTAGAAAATATGGTTGGCTCCATCATGGAATACGAAAGGATTATTAGGTCATTTTATAAGATATGGCTATATCTAGAAAATATGCTAATTGTTTTAAAGTTATTTCAGGTTAAACCGATTACTCATTATTCAACCCGTTAACCAATCTGTAGAACTATATTCGGGTTCGGGTTTACAATTATTCAGTTACGAGTTCTTCGGGTTTGATTGACATCAGTTTCGGGTTGGGGTTCGATTAAAAAAATAGCCCTACCACACAACGTATTATAATCCTATTTTTCAGAATATACATATACATATACATATACATATACATATACATATACATATACATATATATATATATATATATATATATATATTAGTTACATCATAGTATAATTATGAAGAATAACATTTACATAAAAGGTATCTTAATTTCAAAGGAGAAGAGTGGGCATTGGGTATGGGTGGGTCATGAATCATAATGGGCATTGGATGGGGTGTAGGTAAGGTTCCATTCCCATCACCCAACCATTTTGAATATGATACACAAAGATTGTGCTCATTTAAAAGAGACAAACTCCTACCAACTAACATGCTCCCCAAAGTTGGTGGCTAATTAACTCTCTTTAATAGCTTTTTGGTGTCACTTCTATTTTTATCATATGTCTTTTATTTTTATTTTGCCAAATATAAATATAAACTAAGAATGGATTTTCTCATTACACACCTAGTACGATTGAACTTATTTCATTTTTGCATTTAATATTGAATTTAAGCTTTATTTTTCCTCCAAGTTTGACTTTTGTTTAAAAGTTATGTTGAAATATTCATTGTTTCAGAAAAATAAATAGTTGTTGCACCCACTGATTTTATAACTTCGTTTAAAAGCTTTGTGGCATACTATTATTATATAGCCATGCTCATCAATGTCAACATTGGAGCTCTAGATTTGATGCTAAGAATCTAAAGAAGTCATAGAAATATTAAATTACATAATGAGAGTTAAACAATGATTATTGAATGACAGAAGTATACGATACGATACGTGTTTAAAGATTTATAGTATAGTTACATTTGCATAAAAAAAAGTATGTCTTATAGAAGGATCGCGATATGAAAAAAAATAACACATATGGTTGGAGGAGTAAAGATCCTCAAATTAACAAGTTAATGGTTAAATACAAGTAAAACATCCAAAATCATTACTAAGAATAATAAAGTTATGATAACCAAAATGAGATGAAACAACCCAAATATCACAATGAATAACATATAAAAAATTAATAAATAGTATAGCATAACAGGTAATGTTCAAGTAATTATTTGCATTATTTTAGAGAAAAATAGATGATGTAAAGCATAATTTAAAGGGTGTCCAAATGTTGTTCGAAGGCCTAGTGAGAAAAAAGAGTTGGGTCAAAGTTAGAATGATCAGCCCAACAAAGAAATGGCAGTGGCCCAAAGCCTGGAGAGAACAGAGTAAAACATGGAAGCAAAATCATGCCCAATTAGATGAGATCCATATCCAAATTTATTATTAGGCCCAACTTGATTGGGCCAATTATTCCAGAACAAGTTAAATTTGGAATGGTGTAAACTCGTGAAATAATCGATTTAAGAACCATTTAGTAGTTATATGCATGTTTAGCCTTTAGAAAAAATAGTTGAATCCACAATGATTTTGAGAAAAGGAAACTCAATTTAAGAATCATGTTGAACAGATGCTAGATAGTATCACCACAATAGAAGTTACACATTTTCAAATTCACATGAATAAATGGAAATAACTGAAAGTTGTAGATTTGGTTTTGTTTTTTATGATTTGTTGTTTGGCTACGACTTTATATATAAATAACACAAATTGGATATAAATAATCCCAATTTTCTTAATTTGTCTAATAACAATTCCAACTCAGTTATTTGCCGATAATAATTCGAACTGGTCAATTTTTAATAGTTCGCCGTTAAAAATAGCTTAATGGAGTTAAGTTTCTTTCCGAATTACAAGCCGTTGTTTTAGGGATTTTGATCAGAGAGAGAATACGAGTCAATTTATTTAAAACTTACCTCCAAACGGTGCTCCAAGCGGCTTGATTTTTGTTAATTGGAAGTTTAAACACCCGAATTGAAGCACCGTTTTCGTCGTTTGGGGCAATATTTGGAGGTAAATTTTACATCAATCAACTTGTATCCTCGTTCTAATCAAAAGCCCTAAAACATCGGTTTGTAATTCGGAAAAAAAAAACTTAACTCCGTTAAGCTAATTTTAACGCAGACTGTTATCGCCCAAAAGTAGACTAGTTCGGATTATTATCGGCAAATAACTGAGTTGTGATTATTATCGGCCAAACTGAGAAAGTTAGGATTATTTAAATCCAATTCGCCTATAAAATGATCTAAGGCGAAATTATTTTTAATCTCATCTGTAGGACTTGAATCTAAAACCTCTAATCCTAAGTGTTTCTAAAGTTTTGTCTTTGTCAATAAAGGTAAGAGTATTTATATAAAAAGATTTATCTCCGGTAAACTCGACATTTATATTTTTAATAATCTATAAATAATATACTTTATTTTTAAAAAATTATTACTATAAATTGTAATCCATAATCTATTACTTGCCACGTTAATTTTTGTATACCTTACATACTTAAAAAATTATTTAACTTAAAGTTTGGATAGATGTGTGTATTGAATTTGACTTGTATCAACTTAAAATTCACTTTTTTTTAACCATGGCTGGCTATTTTTCAAAGCAACATTTAATGCTGAAACTACTACACTGAATCATACATTATGAAAACTCTAGAAAATTACTAAAGGTGTGAACATAGCTGAAGTATGTTACTTTCAACCAAATTTCGTTGTCCCAAAGAGATAGTAACATTTAATTCGGCTGATAAACGCATATTATAAATCATGTGTCTAAGACTTTTTTCTTTTTTACCGTAAGGTTGCAGGGTGTGGGAAGGAGAGGTGATGTGGCGCGGCGAATTCCCCTCGAGCTTCCCGGTTGTTCTTTTGGTGATGTTGATGATTTGGAAGCTTGCAAGTGGAGGGGAATGGGAACGTCATCCCTCTTGATGGGGAAGAAATAGGGTATGATTAGGGTTGCAAACGAATCAAACGTTCAGCGAACAGTTCGTAAACCGTTCGACGAAAGTTTGTTTGTGTTCGTTCGTTTAATAAATGAACGAACACAAACAAGAAATTTCGTTCATTTAGTTAAACAAACGAACATGAACAGAGGCCACGTTCATTTATTTATGTTCGTGAATGTTCGGTAACAGGTTCGTTTATGTTTGTTTGTGTTCGATAGTTTATTATGGTTTTTAACTTTAATTTAAGTACTTCAAAGTTCCCACTAATAAATTATTTATTATAGCGTATTACATATTAGTGTTACCCCTTACTTTCTTGAAACCCTAGTAAAAAGTTGTCGTTCCCACTCTTATTCCAAGCTGACGCGACGCAACTACACCCTCACTCTCATTGTCTCATATTTAGGGTTTTGCGCTCATGTTCATCGTTGTTCTTAGTACAAGATTGGATGATTTGTGTTCGTTTATGTTCATGAACGTTTGTTTGCCTTCATTTGTGTTCGTCAATGTTCATGAACGTTCATTTTCGATCGTCTGTATTCGATTTTGTTTGGTACCTAAAATGAATGAACAAACACGAACACGTTCATTTTCTTAACAAACGAACACATTTTTTTCATGAACAGTTCGTAAATAAATTTTTTTCTTAAGGGTTATTGGATTTTAATATTCCTAAGTTTCACCTATTGGTCAATAATAATCCAAATTCAAAAAAATTCCTCCAACAATCCAAACTTGTAAGAATTTGGCCTCCATCGATCCTTTTCCAAACTTGAACATGTTCGTTTGTTAAGAAAAGGGTTAGTTTTAAGTCGGGGTGAGAGCCAAATTCTTACAAGTTAGGATTATTGTAGGGAATTTTTTAAATTGAGATTATAATCAGCCAACAGGTGAAACCTAAGATTATTAAAATCTAATAACTTTTTTCTTAATAAACGAACACGAACAAGGATATCAGCTAACAGGTGAAACTTAATATTATTAAAATACAATAACCCTTTTCTTAACAAACGAACACGAACAAGGATGTGTTTGTGTTTGTTTGGTTCGTTTGCAACCCTAGATATGATGACATAGACGATAGGGGAAGGGGAGTACACCCCATAGCCTAACTATTCTTAAACTCATTTATGGTATTAAGGATATTGCAATAATTGTTCTCTGGTCAAGTACCTCTTCAATCTTATAAACCGATTTGGAATCTATTACGAATGACATAAATCAACATCAGTTATATATCATATATCGAACTGTAAATGAATTAAACGTTTAGCGAACTACTAACGGAAAGTTCGTGTACGTTCATTCGTTTAATAAATTATCGCACATAAACAAATAATTTCATTCAATTAAATTAAATAAATGAAGAAAACACGAACAAAAGTTGTGTTTGTTCAATTACGTTCATGAACCATAGTTAATTGTACTATTAAGTTTTGAAGGAGAGTGAAATATAAAGATGGTATATAAGAGAAGATACGAAGAGAAACAAGAAGTACATATATGTTTTTTTATAAATCATCTACTAAAAGAAATTATTAAAATGGAGGTCGTCTCATAGGGTATAGTCGACCAACATTTCTAATTTAACGGCCTTAATTTATGTCTACTAATTTGAGAGAGTTGTTCATGTAACAAGAATGATCACAATACAAATTCTGAATTATCATATTTGGGTTATTTAATAATAATAGTTGTATTCATGTTTAACATGTTCAATTAAGCAGGTCGTTCGACCTGTCAACTCGTCTAACTTTTTTAACAGCCAAACAAAACACTTTTAACGTCTTTACAAGATATCTACAAGACTGCAACTCCTCAAAACATGCACGACCTTCCAACCTATTTAAATAAATATGTTATATGTTAAACATGTCACGTTCAGATTGTACGAGTATAATTACGTCTTGGTTAGGTTAATTCTCTTACACAAATAAAGATATGAATCGTGTTCTGTTTCAATAATTCAACTCATCAATCGTAAACCCGTGAACCCGACACCACCAAATGTCTATAAACTCAATATCTAGCTTAGATGATATATTGAGAAAAGAATATAGAAAGTTACATTCCAAAACAAATCACTTAAAAAAACTCAACAACTTTAGATTTTAGGGCATACAATATTTTTGGTTATCGGTAGATCATTTTTATTTTTCTAGCACATATGACATAAATGTGGCAACAAACAAGGACACGTGTCCTTATACATTTATACGTACGACAATTTGTGTCATGCAAATATACAATTCATTATAGAAGCATTAAAAAAACACCTCATATATAGTCATATTCCAATTGAATTATAATGCATCAACCAACCAATTTAAAAATAGGGGTTGAGATGAGAGGGCTGTCTCCTAGCTGCAGACTATCGTACTAATGCATGGCAAAATCCTGACATAGATATTATAGTACATATAAAATATCACAACGCTAGGGCCAACCAAAAATAGTTTTGGATATACATGCATTGGATTTTTTTAATACAAAACTTTTATATCTTAAAATATACATAAAATTAAATATCTATATAGCCATCAAAGTCATTTCACATTATATAATATAACAAACTAGTATTAAGCACCCTGCGTTGCGGAGAGGGCGAGTAGTAATGTCACACTACTGTTAACGACCACCAACACCGAAGTTGCGGCATGTTAATGCGAAGAAATAAATCGAAACGTAAAATATATAAAATAATAACTAAGTCGATCTAGGACCCGCATGTTATGATGAATCTGTCAAACGGGAAAAAATAGACAACGTAAAAACGTTTAACCACAAACGCACGTTGCGCCGTGTTAACTTGCAAAATTTATAATGGAACGTAAAATTGAAATTTTGCGAAAAATTAAAAGTATAGAGGACCAAAGTTGAAAAAAATCGTGAGGTTAAATTGCAAACGATGAAAAGTTTTGGGTTAAAAGTAAAAAAATCAAATAAATTTGGGTTAATAGTAAAAAATTAAATAGTTTTAGGTTAAAAGTAAAAAAAAAATTGAAAAATCCTCAAAGAATAAGGTAGAACACCTCTATATCTAAACTTGTTGAAAATTTATAGTATTGGGTAATTGAGTATGATCTCGCACACACTCTATGAGGGGATAACCCAGTGATAAAATAGTGTATTTACTAGGGGTGTGCAATAACCGAACCGTTAACTAAAATCGAACCGAAAACCGACAAAACCGAACCGAAATTAACCGAAACCGAATTAACCGAAAGTCGGTTAATGGATATTTTTTTACCATCGGTTAACCAAAATTAACCGAACCGAATCGTTTATTTTTTTTAAATATTTCTAGCTTGTATATCTCTATTTCATGTATTTTATGTTTTATACTTTCATTTCATGTAATAATACCTCTATTTCATTTACTTATGCCTTCATTTCATTTATGTATACCTTCTGTTAGGATCTTGGTTTCTTTTGATTGGGCTTGTTTGATTATAATTAAGATGAAATGGAATTAAGTGCAGCGGAATTTAAATGGAACAAACTTTCAACACACAATCAATGAGAGAATTGTTTTCAACAAACATGTTTAACATGAAATCGAATGATTATATTTATTACAATCTTCAATTACAATGCATGCATGCATACAATCTCTCCCTCAGTCTGAGCTCACAGTGATTTGTTCGTACAGAATGACTTGGTGATGAAGAGAGCTAATAGAACAGTACAGGGTACTGTTCTATTTATAGTACAGAACAAACCACTGAAACATCTTTGCTGACATCACCATGAAAGTGACATCTAACCTCCTAACAACCTATAACCACTGACCTTATACAAACACTGCTTACTAAACTACTGATTACAATGAGTAAACAAAATACTAAGTAAACTATGCTTCTCATTCCACTGTTATAGCTCCAACAGTACTTTGTGTCTTCAGCAGTGCTTGACCCATATCAGTAGATTGAGCATCAGTGCTTAGCCTTCAACAGTCTTTAGGTATCATCAGTTGTTGAAGAACAACAGTTGTTGTAGAAGGGCAGTACTTAGAGGACATCAGTTGGTAGGCCACTTTCAAGGGGAAAGAACTGTTGCAAACAACTGCTTATTGTGAACCCACTGATCTGATCCAGTTTTGGCTTTATCAACTGTTCCTTTGGAATGGTTCAATCTCAACACCTTCATTTTATTTATTTATACCTCCATTTTATGTATTTTAACATCTATTCATGCATTTATACCTCCATTACATGTATTTTTAAGCAAAAAAATTAGCCCTTGTTTGAATTGGTTATTAACCGAAAATTAACCGAACCGAACCGAAAACCGACAAACTAAACGAACCGATTAACCGATGACTTCGGTTACGGTTAGGGATAATGCTAATAACCGAACCGAACCGAACCGTGCACACCCCTAGTATTTACCAACTAAATGGCTCTGAGTTCAAATTCTACAAAATATATATGTAATAATTTTAACTGTTAAAAAAATAACTTGCAAACAAGTCACCTTTGGTGACTTTTAAGTTTGACCACCAGACTTTGTTTGGTGGTCAGTTTTGATCCTTAATGTTTTTTTTCCATTTTATTGTTTTTGTCTTGTATTGAAATATTATTTTGGGTAAATTACTTTTTGAGTCTCTGTGTTTTATGAATTTTATCTACTTGAGTCCAAAAGCAAAAAGTTTAACGACCTGAGTCCCTATAAGCATTTTCTTTAACAATTTGAGTCCAAATTTCTAACACTGTTAGAATTTTTTGGTTAAATATTGTGAAATGACCAAAATACCCTTATAATTAAAAAATAAAAAAAATCTTTGTCTCTGTTATCTCTCTTTCTCTCTGTATATTCTCACCTTCATCTCTCCCTCTCATCTTTCTTTCTCTCTCTAGACCACCATCAACACCACCACCGTCACCACCACAGCCACTACCACCTCCGTCTCCAACCACCACCTTCGCACAGCCACCATCCCCACCACTCAAAACAATAACCAAAAAAGCAGCTCAACTCTTCCAACACAAGTTTCAACAACCAAATTCATCTTCAATTCAAATTTGAATTGCATTAAATTCCAAATGTCTTCGTCAAATCAAAAACCCACATTAGATTCACGCTCAAAACCCCTTTCATCAAATCAAATCAAAACCCCCTTCATCAAATCAAAAACGCCCTTCATCAAATCAAAAACCCACATCAGATTCACGCTCAAACTCCTCATGGATCGAGCAGCTTCGTTCCCACACTCGTTCAAACAACTTCCACGAAGCCATTTCGGTCTACATCGACATGACAAGCCAGTCACCATCCGGAAAACTTTGCTTTTCCTGCACTTTTAAAAGCAGTTACTGAAATTCAAGACTTCAATTTGGGTGAACAGATTCATGGAGCTGTTGTTAAACATGGGTATGATGCATCTTCTGTAACGGTTGCGAATATGGTGCCACGACAGCCGGAGAATGCCTCTCCCTCTGAAAACATCCTGCCCGGAGTAGCTTAACTTTCATCATCAGTCGGGGCTTTACAAACCCTAAGCCTGTTGATTTGTAGTTAACAATTTGGGGAAAATAAAAAATTAGGGTTTCTTTTTCTAGGGTTTCGTTGAAATTTTGTTGGATAGGTGGAGAGGGAGAGGCGACGGAGACATGGTGGTCTCGTATGCAGGCGGTGGTTGACAGTGGTAGTGGTCTCGTATGCAGGCGGTGGTTGACAGTGGTGGTTGATGGTGCGGTTTGTAGGCGGTGACAATGGTGGTTGACGGTCAACGGAAGGTGGTGATAGTGGTGGAGGTGCGGTGGTGGTAAGGGTCTAGATGAGAGAGAGAGAAGAGATGACAGGTCTGAGTTTGTGCGATGGTGGGGATGGTCGTGCGATGGTGAGGATGATGGTGATGTGGTGGTGCTGATAATGGTGTGGTAGAGATGATGGCGGTGCAGTGGTGGTTCGGTGGTGGGGGTGGTGCGTCGATGGTGGTAGAGAGAGATTACAGTGTGTGAGAGTGGTTGCAGAGGATGTCAACGAAACAAGTATAATCCCTTTCTACATATATATAATTTATTTTTATATAGATATATTATATATTATATATTGAATTAAATTAAAAATTTATGCATTAAAGACTTGTTCCTTATACTCTTGTGCATATAAGACTTGTACTTTGTGTGTAAATGACCAAATTGCCCTTTTAGTTAACAGACTTGGTAGATGGAGTTAGAAATTTGGACTCAAATGGTTAAAGAAAATGCTTATATGGACTCAGATCGTTAAACTTTTTGCTTTTGGACTCAACTAGTTAAAATCAATAAAACACAGGGACTCAAAAAGTAATTTACACCCTATTATTTTTGTGTGTGATTGCTTTTTTAGTAGAGATGGTTTACATTTCCGGTCTTTTAAGTTTGTATGTTTCATTTTTCACCCTTCAAGTTTTGTCTTATCCTTTTCTTTTTCGTTTGGTATACTTTCGGATTTGTCTACGTTATATTCTAGCTCGCATTATAAGTTTGTGTTTTTATTTGCCTATAACTTACATCATGTTGTAGTATAAGCTTGTGATTTTGTTCTACGATTTTCTTGGTTTTGGTCGCCGTTTGCTTACTATATAACACGGTTTTACAAATCTTGCGTCCGCAACGCAGAGGTCATAACACTAGTTATGTAACATTCACATACTACAAAAGTTTTATACTATAAATAAGAAAGATGAGAAAAAAGTAGTATTTAATATATTTACGTACTTAACTCGTATAATACAATTAATTTATGTAAAAAAGTAAAAACAAATAATACATGATATAGATTAAAGCAAAGGTGTAATACTCAAATAGACTAAAATATCACCTTTCACAAGATCCATAAATAAAAGCATAGTTTCAAAATAGAGTAAACTTTCACTAGAAGGGTATTTTGGTAATTTTATAGATAAAAGCAAAGACATGTAAGTCTTTTCATCTAAATAACCTATAACTTGTTTATTTACATGTATATAAGTAATTTTTTTTTTATCTCTCATCTTTCCAACCACTCTTTCTATCGGCCACCACCATCCACAACCATCCAACACCACCTGCCGACCACGACTACCGCGACTTTTAACTAAACGCTTTCATTGAGTTAGAGCCAGAGAGTAAACTACCGAAATACCCCTACTTTTAATTAAACATTTTAACTGAGTTAGAGACAGTGAGCAAATTGGCGACAAACTCGAAAGACCAGTGAGGAAAATGACTATTTTTAAACTATTGGAGAAAAACGTTAAAATGAACAAAACACAGAAAGCAAAACGAAAGTCAACTCTTCAAAATATAATAAATGCTCAACACATTTCCTAAATGCTATACAAGATTGAATGAAATTGTTCACAGTACATTAAATACTGCTACACAAGATTCAATGAAATTGTTCACAGTACATTAAATACAAGTATTCCAAATCTCTACATTTCTTCAGACCTTGAATAGTGAGTGTATGAACTATTCATCATAACATACACTAATTAAATGATACCTACGGCCAAATGTGGTGTAAATTGTGTTGAACTAGCGGGTTCCGGGTTGACGGGTTGAATTCTTCAACCCTAACCCTGTGAGATTAAATATATTATTAATATAATATTTAATCTTTTAGCCATTATAATCATTTATATTATATTAGATCAAAATATATTAATAACCTATTAATAATTAGTTGGTAATTGTTGATGGACCATATTACCCTTATTAACTAATTAGGTTTCCTGTTGCGTGTATATATAAGGAGATTATTAGAGAGTTTAAGGGTTAGATAATTACACAATTCACACAACCCTCATAACATCTATTTCGGCTCTCTCTCCCAACCGATTCTTCCCTAGTCTCGGTTTCATCACCATCATAACTTTACACCCTAAGGAGGAACCAGATCATCCTGACAAGTATGTCGAACTCAATGGCTGCATCTCTGACTGGATTCTCTGCTGGCCTGTCTGCTGTAACATGTATTATTTACATGTTTTCCCTTATGTTTAACAGAACTGATCCAACATGTGGTATCAGAGCATATGTTGATAAATCAGTTCTGTTTTCGTATCCATTATTCTGGGATCAAAAATCTGGAAAACGGAATTTTTAAAGCTTTTTAAATGTCTCGGCTGATTTCGAGTACCATGTGCCGAAGTCACTGTTTTTCGGAAGAATGTTTATATATTTGACTCGAAATCATAAAGGGTTAAACTTGTTGTTACGAAATCCATTACAAATCCATTAAAATTTAGGTTTCGGATTTCCAGAATTATGTTTATATTTTTTACGGTTCATCATATTGTTCTAAGAAAACTCGAAAATTCATTAAGTTTTGGAATATAATTTGGATTAGTGGGTGTTTTTACTGTTTTGATCTAAATTTTATCTACTAAAATTTTCGAAAAATTGTTAAAGAGATAATCAGTTATTATTTTTTGAAATCTTTGATAAGTTTAGATCAGCATTAAAACAGGAAACATTATCCCACAATCCCAAAAATTTCGAGTTTCCAGTTATTATCACAAAACAGCTGTTAACAGTGGTCTCGAGACCATCAGATTACGACTCGAGATCATCGGTCTCGCCTCGAGACCATAAGGTCTCGACTCGAAATCATCAGGTCCTTAAATCTTGACAATTCGAGACCAACAGATCTCGACTCGAGACCACAAGGTCTCGACTCGATATCATAAGGGCTTAAATCTTTATAACTCGAGACAAAGGTCTCGACTCGAGACCATAAGGTCACAACTCGAGACCATAAGGTTGCGACTCGAGACCATAATCTTCACAACTCGAGACCGTGGTTGCGACTCGAGACCTCATTACGACTCGAGATCTCATAAAATGCAGTAGTCGAGACCATGGTTTCGACTCGAGACAAAGGTTACGACTCGAGATCTCATAACTAACTCGAGA
This sequence comes from Helianthus annuus, assembly GCF_002127325.2. Classification (NCBI taxonomy): domain Eukaryota; kingdom Viridiplantae; phylum Streptophyta; class Magnoliopsida; order Asterales; family Asteraceae; genus Helianthus; species Helianthus annuus. The sequence goes on from NC_035443.2 coordinate 5,248,215, forward strand.
TCTCAAAACTCAGTCGAAACCTAACTCGAGACCTCACTCGAGACCTCATTACCTTGGGCTGTTTGATGTGAAATACTTGGTTTTGTTAACACTTAATTCACTAATCAGAATCAGATAATTTTTTACAAAACCAAAATAGCTTAACTTGAATGAGCTTCTGATGTATTAATTCTGGCCAAAGCTGATTTAATACATCTATTTATTGTTCAAGTATTATAAAAAGCTATGTTGAGTATGCATTACAAACGTGAAATGTCTTAATTCTGGCCAAAGCTGATTTAATTCATTTATGTTTAGCATGCTTGACAAGTGCATAACTAAAGTGATTGTCTCATTTCTGGCCAAAGCTGACTTGTCATGATTACTTTGCACACATACTTAAATGATTACACTTCTGGCCAAAGCTGATTTGTCTTCGTTTAAGCAGAATTTTACTAAGTCTATTATTTTGATGTTAGTAATAGACATTATCACAGCTTCATAATTAAAATGGTCATTATTTATGCCTGCCTTAGTATAACATGCCCTTAGATCACATTAGGACTTCTTTCTTAGTATCATAACTTGCTCATCTTATTTCCACTATCAGCACCCAATTGCGGGATTCCACCTTTGACTGGTGATAACTTTGCTGAATGGAAGGATGCCCTCATGCTTACACTAGGATTGATAGACTTCGATTATGCTCTTAGAGAGAATAAGCCAGCAGATCTTACTACTCAAAGTACTGCTGCTGATCAGATAGTTCATGAAAAATGGACTAGATGTAACTGCATGTCTCTCATGTTCATGAAGCAATCCATTCACAATGCTATTAGAGGCGCCATTCCTGATTCTGAAGATGCTAAAACCTACCTGGCTTCTGTGGAGGCTCAATTCAAAGGAACATCAAAAGCACACGCTAGCATTCTTATCCTCAAGCTGGTGACGACTAAGTATGATGGGAGGAGCGGCATTCGCGAACACATCATGATGATGCATGACATGGCCAATAAGCTGAAAGGGCTAGAGATGGAAATCAGTGATGGTTTTCTTGTTCACTTCATCATCACTTTGCTTCCTTCGTCCTATGAAGCATTCAAGATCAATTACAACACTCAGAAGGAGAAATGGACGATGAGTGAGCTGGTCGCTATGTGCGTACAGGAGGAAGAGCGTATGAAGATGGATCGCACTACTGATGTTGCTAACTTTACAACCTCCAACTCTAAGAAGAGAAAGCACAATCATCAAAGAAAGGATGCTTCCAAAGTCCAAAAGCCCAATCCTAATACAAGTGCACCTTCCAGCTCTAAGAGCTCCTTAGGCAAACCCTATTGCAAGTTCTGTAAGAAAACAGGACATAAGCAAAAGGAATGCCCTGACTTCAAGGAGTGGCTGGCTAAGAAAGGTAACGATTTTTTCATGATACTTGAGTCCTTTAATTTAAATGTTCCTGCTAATTCTTGGTGGTTTGATTCTGGTTCTATGGTTCATGTAACTAACTCTACTCAGGGATTCCTTTCAATCCGGAAGCTGGGAAGAAACCAAAGAATACTTAAAGTTGGGGATGATTGGGAATCAGAAGTGAAGGCCATAGGAACATTACAATTATTTTTGAAAACTGGTTTATGTATTAAACTTTATGATACCTTATATGTTCCTGAGGTAACTCAGAACCTTGTATCAGGACCAAAGTTAGACATGGACGGTTTTGTCGTTTCTCATGGTCATCGCAAACTCTCTATTCTCTATGATTCCGTTGTTTATGGTACTGGCATTCTGGATGGTGGTCTCTATAGATTAGAACTAGATGATAATTTTTCCAAATCTTTGTTGATATATAATATTAATGAATCACTCACAAAGATGAAACAAATTCGAGACTTAGAGACTTCATCTGTGGCATCAACGTTTAGGCCACATCTCAAGAGAACGATTAAATCGTCTCGTAAAGGATGAAGTCTTACCTTCTCTCGATTTCACTGATTTTGGAACATGTGTCAAATGTCTTAAAGGCAAAATGACATCATCGAATAAGAAAGGTGCCACTAGGAGCTCTATTAGAACTCATTCTCACTAACATTAGTGGTCCCTATCAAATCGCTGACATCACAGGACATACTTCATTTATCACTTTCATTGATGATTATTCTCATTACATGTACTTGTATCTTATTAAGGAAAAGTCTGAATCTCTTACAACTTTTAAAGATTATAAAGCTGAAGTTGAAAAGCAATTAGATCGTCAGATTAAAGTTGTGAGATCAGACAGAGGCGGTGAATATTATGGAAGACATACTGATGTGGGTCAAGCTCCTGGTCCATTTTATGAGTTTTGTAAGGGCCAGGGGATTGTGAACCAATACACCATGCCTGGTACACCTCAGCAGAATGGTGTCGCTGAACGAAGAAATCGTACCCTTATGAACATGGTGCGCAGTATGTTAGGCAACACTAATTTACCATTATTCCTCTGGACTGAAGCGTTAAAAGCAGCTGTTCATATACTCAATAGAGTTCCTTCTAAGTCTGTCCCTAAAACTCCTTATGAACTTTGGACAGGAAGGAAACCGAGTCTTAAATATATGAAAGTATGGGGCTGCATTGCTGAAGCAAAACTCTATAATCCTTTCCTAAGGAAACTTGACCCTAAAACAGTTACCTGTTTCTTTATCGAGTATCCTAATCATTCAAAGGGTTATCGTTTCTATTGTCCTTCCCATGTCACCCGTATTGTTGAAACCAAGCGTGCTGCGTTCCTGGAGGATTTCAAGGTCAGTGGGAGCAGTACCAACCCTTACGAAGAATTGCAAGAAGGACAAGACGCGGGGGGAGAGACTCGTCGCTTACCATTACTCCGTTTACTCCTCTTGTACCCCATGCAACTGCACCTGAAGCCACTGCACAAACTCCATCTCCACAATCAGAACCCATTATACCTCATAACGAAGGCACATCAAACGCTCAAAACCAAGACAACGCTGAACCTGATAATCAACTCAGGAGGTCATCTAGGCAAAGACGGCCTACTAATTGGGATGATTATGTTACCTACCTGACTGAAATGGATGCTGGAAAGCTCAATGATCCTATCTCTTATAATGAAGCCATTAGTAGTGATCAGTCTTCTGAATGGAACAAAGCAATGATTGATGAGCTTGAATCCATGAAGAAAAATGACGTTTGGGATTTGGTAGAATTACCTAATGGTGTCAAACCTGTAGGTTGTAAATGGGTGTTCAAAACAGAACTGGATCCGAATGGGAACGTTGAACGCTACAAAGCGAGATTGGTTGCAAAGGGCTACACTCAGAAAGAGGGAATTGACTATCAAGAGACGTTTTCACCTGTCTCTCGTAAAGATTCATTAAGGATCGTTATGGCCCTAGTAGCTCATTTTGATTTAGAGCTGCATCAGATGGACGTCAAAACTGCTTTCCTTAACGGAGACTTAGACGAAGATGTTTACATGAAACAACCTGAAGGCTTTAAACCTGAAGGTCAGGAGCATCTAGTCTGTAAGGTGAAGAAATCCATTTACGGGTTAAAACAAGCATCACGTCAATGGTACCTCAAGTTTGATGAAGTCATGAAGAGGCAAGGTTTTATGAAGAATCAAGTGGATCAATGCACCTACCTCAAGATGAGTGGGAGTAACTTTACTATACTTGTCCTTTACGTAGATGATATTCTATTGGCAAGTAATAGTTTAGACATGTTGCATGAGTCGAAGCGGTTACTCTCTCATAACTTCGACATGAAGGATCTCGGAGATGCTTCTTACGTCATTGGCATCGAAATTCACCGAGATAGACACAAAGGGATCTTAGGATTGTCTCAAAAGACCTACATAGATCGTGTCCTTACACGTTACAACATGCAACAGTGTAAACCCTCCGTCGCTCCAGTAGTTAAGGGAGATGTTTTCGATTCATTCCAGTGTCCGACAACAGAGGTTGAAAAGGAGCAAATGAGCCAGATACCTTACGCGTCAGTAGTCGGGAGCCTGATGTATGCTCAAGTTTGTACTCGCCCAGATATCGCTTATATTGCTGGAATGCTAGGCCGTTATCAGACTAATCCTGGCCTAGATCACTGGAAAGCAGCTAAGAAGGTCCTTAGATATCTGCAAGGGACGAAAGACTATAAACTGACTTATAGAAGAAGTGATCACTTAGAAGTGGTAGGTTATTCTGATTCTGACTTTGCCAAATGCAAAGATGACAAGAAATCCACTTCGGGCTACATCTTTATGTTAGCAGGCGGATCTATCTCATGGAAGAGTCATAAACAACAGTTAACTACAACTTCCACAATGATGGCAGAATACATTGTTGTTTATAACGCAACCTGTCATGGAATGTTGCTTAGAAATCTGATCACTAGACTCAAAATCGTTAATTCCATTTCTAGACCATTGAAGCTTTACTGTGATAACTCAGCTGCCGTTAGTTTCTCGAACAGTAACAGTTCGACTGGAGCTGGTTTATATCTCGATACAAAATATTTGTTCGTACGTGAACGAGTTGAGGAAAATAATCTTAGAATTGAGTATATTAGTACTAAAGATATGCTTGCGGATCCGATGACTAAAGGTCTCCCACCTAAAGTTTTCGAAGAACATGTATCGAATATGGACTTACTAAAGACCTTATTTAATGGCATATTGTACTAGCTTATGTTTTAATTAATGAAATTTCCTCAGTTTGATTTTGTATGTCTCTAACATATGTTCTGCCGGTGTAATGACATATAGACAAATATAAATATAAATCAGACGCTAAAGGGCTTATACATATTTTGATCATAACTATTAGGTTTTGAATTGAGGCTATAGTATGATTAATGGGGGTCCTGAGTCGAATGATGATTCAATGGCTGTATTTCTCTGCTATAGTTCTTGGTTTAAGGCTAAAATGAGTGTTAACTCCTGGCCAGGCTCATCTAATACTCATGATAAATGATTACTCGGCTAAGTGGGAGAATGTGAGATTAAATATATTATTAATATAATATTTAATCTTTTAGCCATTATAATCATTTATATTATATTAGATCAAAGTATATTAATAACCTATTAATAATTAGTTGTTAATTGTTGATGGACCAGATTACCCTTATTAACTAATTAGGTTTCCTCTTGGGTGTATATATAAGGAGATTATTAGAGAGTTTAAGGGTTAGATAATTACACAATTCACACAACCCTCATAACATCTATTTCGGCTCTCTCTCCCAACCGATTCTTCCCTAGTCTCGGTTTCATCACCATCATAACTTTACACCCTAAGGAGGAACCAGATCATCCTGACAAGTATGTCGAACTCAATGGCTGCATCTCTGACTAGATTCTCTGCTAGCCTGTCTGCTGTAACAGGTATTATTTACATGTTTTCCCTTATGTTTAACAGAATTGATCCAACAAACCCAACCCATATACTTAGTCATGTCAAACCCACCAAAAATCGTGTTGTGTTATGGGTTGATCCGTTTTATATTCATTTACTAATATGAGTAGTATCTAGTGATTTAGTAGCAATATAAATAATTAGGTACTAATATTTATATAAAACTTTGTGTTATTTTAATTGTTTGGTTTTTGTGTAGTCATTTTTAATTCCCAATTAATAAACCTGGGTTTATATATTTAGCTCGAGATTAGAGTAAACGAATGCGAGTAATCGAATAATGACAGTAATAAAAAAAAGTTGCAAGTGAATAGTTGATAAAAAAGTTCAAAAGAAAATTTCATTTCAATTCATTATCAAAAGTTAATAGTTATATGAAAAGTTATAAATCATATATAACTTCAAATGTCAACACTTTTCATCTATGAAATAAAAATACTAACTTCACTATAAACTCTTAAATGGATTAACGAATTAACCCACTTTTTGAGTTTGGGTTGAATCACATTTTAAACAAGTTTTCGGGTTGACTTGTTTAAAAAACAGGTGATGTCAATTGTTAGCCAACTCAAAACTTATTCTTTCATGTTGGGTTTGGGTCATATCAGGAATTGTCGCCCTTGACCTAAATATGTTTGTTATCTTGATGAAAACTTTAATTTTTCTAAAAGAATCATGTACTTAAGTACGCTACTTTGGAGCGTGTTTGACAACCTTTTGTTTATAACATTTTTCTCCCAGTCTTTTTCGAAGTTCCATCTCTAACGGTTTTTTTTAAAACCCTTTAGAGTTCTATTTTTTTGACCTTCAACAAGATCGTATTGCGTATCAGGGATAATAAAGTCGGGAGAAAGCGGTGGCATTTGACTCATGTTACAGTCTAACTCCGTGTCGTACTCGTCGGCTTGATTGAAGTCAATCTCAGGTCGGTAATAATTCGTGCGCCACAAATCGGGATTCATTTTTTTTACAGTATGTAGAAAATGAGATTGTTTTTAAAGGTATGCGTGGAGAGAATTTTTAAAATGTTTAAAGGATTTATACAGGTTTTAAAAATAAAAATCGATTTTTTTTTATAATACCAAACAACTAGTTCCCCCTTCCCCATGTCCAACGGTCACCTCCCACCGCTACCACCTTCATGGTTCCTTGGCCGCGCTAACGCCAGCGTCACTACGTTGTGGTGTTCGTGAGCGACCAGGCGTCGACGTGGCTAGCGCCACCCCCCTCACGCGTCCACGACAACAAGTCTTAAAGCGATAAAAATATGTTTATTTCCTATATATTTCATATTAATTAATAAATGTTAATATTAATGTGAAGATTTAATCGCTTTAAGTTTATAAATAATGTGTAAGCATATCTAGAAGATACTTATTAGACCACCTATAGTGGTATGTGATTTGGGCGTGTATGGCAAAAAAACGTCCCATTCACACGTGAACACCGCCCTCAAGTGCGTTTTTTTAGCTTTTTTGGGTTGGGCGCGGGCTTGAAAAAGCCTGAACAAAAGAGAATGACCAATCGAATGTTTTCGATAGTTTTTTTTAATTTAATTCAATTATAATATCTAATCATTGCAAGGGGGCTTGAAGTTCAATCCCACTACACTCATTTTTAAATTTAAGCTCTTTTGCTGACGAGGAGTCACCGTCAACTAATGCTCAAAGAAGAGGCCTGAAGTTTAAACCCGAGTACACATGGTCTTACTAAATTAATATAGTGTATTTACTATTTATATGATATAGATGGTTTAGATGTGTCATTTACATCCCATCATTAGGCTTAAGTTGTGTAGCTATTGATTAAAAGCATTTATTAAGTCATTATTTTTTTTACTAATTCTTCTCCAATGATACGTGGTACGAACGAAGTCACGTTAACACCACACTAAAGTTTGCCCTTTGTTAAATAAGGCTTTCTTATCTACCGGCTACGAATAAGTAACTAAAGGAGATACTTTTAAATAATAGTCCACGTATTAAAGATATGTCTCTTAAAAGGAAGGCTCGGGTTTAAACCAGATGTAAAGCGTAGTAGAAGTATCATACGTTGTCAAAAAAAATCTGAGGTAGGAAAGAGAAAAGAAGAGGTTCGGTTTTGGTTGGACTGGTGGGTAGGGGAAGGCACTTTGAAGGTAAGGTTTCAGGAACTTTTTGAACTAGAAAAAGACAAGCGTGCAACAGTGGAAGAACGTATGGTTGAATTGGAATGGAGAGCGGTTCCGAGTACAAATGAACAAACTTCACAGCTGCAAAAAACTATTAATCCTGAGGCAAAGAACCAGATTGGAGAATCGGCCAGATAAATGGTCGTGGGTTCCAGCCGCTGATGGGGCATTTTCGGTAACATCAACCAGGGCAATTCTAAACAGGTTTGCGGTTTCTTATTATCCTTATGAATGGATTAAGTGGGTGCTAAAAAAGATCAATATATTTGGGTGGCGAAAAATCTAAGACCGACTATCAACATTGACGGGGTTAAAGAAAAAGGGTATGCTTTCAAGTTCACCAATATGTAAACTACACGGAGAACGAGAAGAAGATACAGATCACCTATTTACAGGTTGTTATGTAGCAGCGATTTTGTTGAATAAGCTGAGTTCGTGGTGCGGAATCCAACCGATTTTTGCTTTTTCTATGACTGATTTGTTGGAATTTTATAAAACACAATCTATTGAATAACCAAAAAGAAAATATGTTCAAACCATAATATTGGCGACTTGTTGGAGCATATGGAAAGCAAGGAATGATGGAATTTTCAATGGGATGCGAGTGAGTATAGATGGGATCTTTGGGGAAATGCAGGCGAATACTTTCCTGTAGATTAAACACAGAGCAAAGCAAACAAATTTGGATTGGAGGAAATGGGTGAATTTTGAGTTTTTAAGTTGAGTCTATTACTTTTTATATTTTTATGGTGTTAAGATCCTAAATTTTTGATTCCATAAGATGATATTGTAATAGGTGGTTGGCTTATTAGCTTACTAACCAGTTTTATAATTACAAATTTTGGGTTATAAGCAGGGCCGGCTATTGGGCCAGCCAAACCGGGCGACGGCTCGAGGCCCAAACTGTTAAAGGGCCCGAAAAGTTTATAAAAAAAATTTATATATTATAAATACTATAAATGTTTCTTGTTGTAAACTACTCTAGCTCAGTTGGAAAACGCGTTTTACTTTATATTCAAAGTCTCCAGTTCGATTCTGATATCTCCCTCTTTTTATTCAGCTTTTTAGAGTTTTAAATCTTAAATGAATTTATTTCTGAACCAATTAAAAGATGGCCCTTTGGTGTATTGGTTCACTATTGAAACAATGAAAGTATGGATACAAGTTCGATCCCTCCCTTTTCAACAAATTTGTTTCATCCTTTTTTATTAATTCCACGTTAATACTGTGTATATAACAGTTATATTATAACTTGGTCAAATCTTGCAAAAGCAGTATCAATATTTCCAAGCGCATTTGATAATAAAACAAAATTATATACAAAAAAGATGATGCAAATTTCTCATATATCGTTATAACTTAGCCATAGGTATATCTTTCATTTAAAAGTGACTTTTATTATAAAATGTAGGAGTAAAATATAATGACTTTTATTATAAAATGGATGAGTAAAATATAAAAATGTCATATGAGGTAATGTAGTATTATAACTTTAGTATATTACATTTTATTTATGCTTATAAAAACCTCTTCGACATAAAATTTATTATTTATATTGAGTGCCCATATCGTATGACATCGAACGAAACCAAAATTCGATCAACACCAATTATAGAGAGGGGCTCAATTTTTGTGTCTCGCACAAGGCTCAAATTTTTTTTTATCATTCTCGGGGACGACTCTGGTTATAAGAATAAAATTGTTGTTTTCCGTTTTAAAAAAAAGGAAGCTATTGTACTTTTGAATAATAAATGAGTAAAATAAATGGAATTGGCAAGGAAGCAGTGTTTTAGATGGAGGGTATTGAATTGAATGGGGTCCTAGGTTTTTGAATATTTTGTTGATCACATGGTTGGTATCTATTTAATTCTAGCACCTGCCCTTCCCTTGTATTTCTGCATATGAGTATGACACTCCATTCATACCTATTTTTGTCTCATCAGTGTACTTTGATGAATACTACTTTCTATAGTAAAATAAGTAAAATTTAATAACAATAAATATAAATCTTTTTGATTAAGATAAAAACAAAATAAGAATTTATATAGTACTTTATGAACCAATTAATTAATGTAACACCTCGAAAAATATCGTCCAATAATGTCTTGACACGTGTCATAAGGTTCCGGTATGTGAAAACAAACTATAGAGGGACTAAAGTTGACAAACAGTGAAAACTATGGAACGTAAGGGTCCAAAGTGTCAACAATGGATAAATAGACTCTATGATAACCCTACATAATGTTTATAACCTTAAACGGATGGATCATGGATCATACGAAGCGGAAAATGCACAAAAGTGAGGAATTACAAACTATAGGGGCCAAAAGTGTCAACATGTTGAATTTATACCTCTGAGTGAACTTTTGGCAGACCCGAAGCCTTGTAATGCTAAAATATACTCACTAGAACATGTGGTAAAAATTTCGTGAAGTTTCGATAATGTATGAGAAAGTTATGGCCAAAACCGTACTTGAGGGGTTAAAAGCGTCAACGTCGAATTTCATGGCTTTTCGGTTGAGCGCAAAGTTATCCGGGGACATTACCATGTTGGTAAATGTCCCAAGGTTCTTAGAAACCAAGTTTGAGGGTTTACGAGTCAAATTAAGTAGCCGAAACATCGCGTGCAAGGACAGGGACCAAAGCTGCCAAGATTGAAAGTTGTTTGGCTGATAAGCAGGTCAGGCGACCCGCCTGGACAGGCCCAAGCGGGCCGCGAACCCCTATCAGATGCAGAGTTTCGCGAAATTGACTGTTTTGACCCGAAATTTGAGTTGGAACCAGCTGTGTGCACCTCCATTTCTCACCAATCAGCTCCCATGCATGTAAAGACACCTGTTACACTCTTGTGACATCTGATTTCTCCATTTAATTGATCAAATTGCTCATTTGGGAGTCTTGAGTTGGAGAAACAAGAGCTTTAGCAACTTGCAAAAATTCACAGAGCATTCCAGGAGCATTTCTGATCAACAAGGCCGACTCTAAGTGTTAACTAAGCTTCATTAGGACCTTTGTAAGCCTCTATATCATTCCATAATTCGTTCTTGCTTTGATTATTAGTTAAAAGTCAAACCGTTGTTCATATAATTTGACTTTTCGATTAAACGAGTTTGGCTCTGTCATTTCTCAAATTGAAACCACTGATATGTTGGTATTTATGTGGGAAACAAACCCTCAAAAGGGTATTCTCTGATTCCCACTCTAAGCATGCTATTTGTCGAGTCAAAGTTGTTTCTAAAAAGTCAACAGAAATCGTTTTTGCGAAAAATAGCTTAAATGGTAATATAGATGACATGCAATCAGTTTGATCATCAAAAATAACATTATAATAAATGTAAGAATGGGTGTTAACATAATCCACTCGACAATCTTTGATATAAATACGAATCGGAACCGAAAGTCTTGTAAAACGACTTTTTCGTAGACTATCGATTCGGATCCGTGCATGCATGTTTGAGATCTGTATTGGAGCTTATTTTTGACTACTTTTGTTTTGGTTAAACTTTCTGGAATTTTTATATCTCGAGTCTATACTTAGCCGATTCATTTGCATGTTTACGATTTATGCTTAAAGTTGACTATTTTGCCCTTTTTGATATAAAACGTGATTTTTGGAAAAGTGAAAGAGTAGAAATCTTTATTTCTAATATATAAACTTGCACCGAAAATTTGAGATCAGTTGGTGGTCCAGATTTTGAGTTATGGCCGATAGCGTAAAACTATATCTTTATGTTTAATAAACGGCGCACTTCGCGTATAACCTATTTCAGGCCACGTTTTGATATAAAACTTTTTACCCACTGATGTTATATAATATTCTGGGATTTTTGATGATTTTTATTTAATTTTTGGCTGATCGGATCATACGTCGCTAAGTCGATTCGGTTAATGCCGGTTTTGACCGTTTAAGCCATAAAATGAGTTTTATACATCCTTTTGACTCCAAACCTTTTTCTACTGATTTTATATGTTAAATAAATTATTTTGAGCATTCTGGAAATATAAAAATCTCAGCTTTCTTTTAAAAACCCGGAAACGACTCTAAATCGCATTTTTAGCGTTTTTAGCGCATAGTAGGCGTTATACTCATTTTAAACATATAAGACTCATACCTACTGATGTAATTAGTATACTTTCATATAATAACAGTAAGTATAAATGTTTTAACTCAGATTTCCAGTTTTGGTATTTTTAGCCCTTGTGAAATTACTAAAATACCCCTACGGTGCATAGTTTGATTTTAAATGATAAGTTTTGTATACGGGTCATACCCTACTGTTATAATATGTTAAATGAAGTATATTTACTGTATAAATCAGACCCGAGACTCAGATTTCCAAATTTACTCTTTTATAGTCCTTTAAATGACCAAAATGCCCTTCTAAGGCATAAATTGAATTTAAAATTATTCGGGGCATAATAGAACATAACTTACTGATATTATATCATATTTTAAGCATATTATATCAGGGAACTTGAATACGACTCAGTTGGCTACCCGAAACACCCTTTTTGCGTTCGGTTCGGTTTACGTAACTAGTTTGCGTAAATTGACCGAAACGGGTCAAACGTTATCATTTTTATCTCAAAATCCAGAATGTATTTAGTATACCCATATTATACAAGTATTCAAACTTGTCGGGTCTAAATCACATTTTATCCGGTCTTTCGCTTAATCGTGCGCTTGTACCGTATCGTCCTTAAAAACTAACCGGTCAAAGCTAAGGCTTAAATAAAAGACCCGTTAGGAATCTAATAGGTTATTATAAACCTTTGTTCCAGATTAGGAGGCCCAGTAAAAGCTACCTACACTTACCAATTGTGATTCATACTTGCTCAGGTAAATACATTTTGACTTATTTTCCCTATACGGGCTTGGGGTACGGTATATAGAATACCGCTTGATCGAGCGCACAAATCCTGCGCCCTTGGGTGTCCAGTCTTGAATAGTTTGTGCGACTCGTTTAAACAGTCTTGTTTTACTTTAAGGGTTTGGGGGGTTATTGACCGTGTCCCGGATATCCTTGGCATTATCTTACGAGATGGCCACGACCAGAGCACGGGGTGTAGGCGTACACCCGACGTGTATAACTCTTTAATGTGGTGTGTCATTTAATCTTTAGCCCGGACAGCAGATCCCGGGCCACCAAATGTACGAGTAACATGTAATTCGTTCACAAGTTTATATTGCATAATTATCCCAAGTTAATAAAAATATTTATGCCTTGTGCATTTAAATCAATTTTCAATCATTTTCAAAATGAGTCGGTTGATTTGTATTTACCAGTGTAAACTGACGTATTTTTCCCAAAAGGTTAAGTGCAGGTACTAAACGAACTAGGCTGGCTGTTTCCTAAGAGCGTCCACTATAGTCTCGGAAGCTCGGACGACAAATAAACTGTTGAACAATTTTATCTTATTTTTATTTGATCCGTCTGTGGATCCGTTTCAACTACTGTGATATTTATTATTACATTTAATTAAAGTTGAAATGTATCTATTTCTGCTTCCGCTGTGCATTATTATATTGTGTTGTTTGTCTATGACGATGCCAACCACGTCACTGTACCCCACACCGGGCCCACCGGTGACACGTGGAGATCGGGGTGTGACAATTAAATGTTATAACTTATATAAGACTATCTTCAATGCTAAGAACGTTCTTAGACACCCTTAGTTGCTCAGTCAGCTGATAAGTCATATTCTTAAAAATCCTTACAAATTTTAAAAACCCTTAATTTCACCTCTAACCATACAAAATCCTTATATATCCTTACATTTTCCACCTCACCATCTATTTTTTTAATTATAATATAAACTTTATTGTTATATAAATATTTTAAATATGAAAATAGCAATTTGTTTTGTTTATTCTGTGTTGAATTAACCACTCAAGTTACTAGTAAAAGCACAATTATGTTTGATTAAATAAGCCAAGCCCAAGAAACTCAACCTAAAATTATATTGTATTCAACTTCCATCATAGGATTCACATCCTATCCATAATTTTTTACCCTATAATTACATAAAAAAACAACTATATTTTCTCTCTCCTTTTAATTAAATAATATTTTTTATACTTTTATCATTACCTTTTCTCTCACTTCCACTCACAAACACTTTCAAAACATATTAAAAATTATAGAGGGTGAACAGTGTCCCCTTAAATATACAGATGAACAATAACATTTTTTCCCCTCTCCACTCACAACTAGGGCTGTAAACGAACCGAATGTTCAGCGAACAGTTCGTTAACCGTTCGGCGGAAAGTTCGTTTATGTTCGTTCGATTAACTTAACGAACGAACACGAACACAGGTCTCGTTCGTTCGACTACGTTCATGAACGTTCGGTAATATGTTCATGTACGTTCGTTCGTGTTTGTTTGATTATATCAAAAAAATAATAAATAATAAACCTTTTATCTAAACATATTGAAAACTTGAAACCTTATTTTTCTAAGTAGCTAAAATTTGGACATTCTAAGACATTTTTGGGAATAATTATGTCTAAATTAATTAAACTTGATTCATCGTTTGCTGGTCCAGCAGACTTCTTGTGTTTTGATTTATCATTTGATGGTTGTATTTAACTACTTATATTCAATGTTCAAGGATAACGATGTTTTTATTTTTTTTTATTTTCAAGTTAAATGTTCGTTTGCGTTTGTTTTTATTTGCTTGCGTTCGTTTGTGTTCGAGACCAGTGTTCATGAACTGTTCGTGAACAACTGAATTTCCTTAATGAACGAACACGAACACGAACATAAACTTATGTTCGGTATGCGTTCGTGAACAGTTCGCAGGCATGTTAGTTTCCTTAACGAACGAACACGAACATGGTCTTGTTCGTGTTCGTTCGGTTCATTTACAGCCCTACTCACTACCACTTTTTATACCTTTTATAATATGAAAACTCTCCTCATGTATTTTGATGGGTAGGATGTGAATGCTCTAAAATTAAATAAGTTATTTGAACAAACAACCGCTACCATTTCTACCATATATCCATGATTATCAACTATCAGTTTTATTTATCTATCCTTTCATTGTTGATTATTCATCCCTTTCAAATGGAGCTGTCAACTAACCGGTGAAAAACTCTTCGTCTCCTTCAGATTCCGCCTTTCAAGGCTTGCATCCCATGTGACGGAGATCCACGGAGGAGATACGAACCATGAAGGATCTATTGGGCCCACCGATCGTTTGGACCAAAGAAAATCCATGCCCTTCTGCACAGGCTTTGCATGTGCGGACATCCACGGGCGCTGATCTCCAACGCAAAGGGCTGCTCTAGCGTTGCACGGGCGTGGGTAGCTCGGATGCGTTGGAGATAGTCTAAGTTTTTGAATGTTTGTGGGACATTATAATTGTAATGTGTCTTCTCTCTATCCAAGAGGTAAAGGCTTAGAATCCTATAACTTAGAGGTATAAATAGTTAATATAGGATTAGGATCTGTTAACAAAAAAATAAGTTAATAAGCTAATACTATCCATAAATAAGTTTTTAATTTTTTTAGTAAGCCATATGACATGTTCATTTTGAAAATTCTCTTTTTTTGACCGTCTTCATGAAGGTGTTAATACAAAACAGTTCCAAAAGAAAGGTAATTTATTTATATTAAGCCTTTGGGAAAACAACCTAAATGCACATTTTCACCCAATATAGTACCAAATTGAAGATTTGACTAGAAAAACTTAAATGCCCATATTCACCCAATATAGTACCAAATTGAAGATTTTACTATAAAAACTTACACTTTCATTTAACCAAAATACCCATATTCACCCAATATAGTACCAAATTGAAGAACTTACTAATAAAAACCAACACCCAATACAGATTGTATCAAATTGAAGATTTTACTAGAAAAACTTAACTTTCATTTAACCAAATTTACAACTGGATTTACATAGTTCACTAAAATAAACTTTTCATTACCGAATGTGTTTTTTTGTTCTCGTATATTTCTTTTAATTTTCTAAAAATCACCTACGTATATAACAATCAGGGGCGTTCATGGTCCAGTTTTAACGGTTTTTAGTTTAAACCGTAAGTCAAACCGTTAATAACATTTTTTAATCAAAACTGAATCAAACTGAACCGTTACTAACGGTTTAATTTAACGATTTGGGCTTTTGTGTTAGAGCAACTTTAAAATAAGGACTCATTACATAATTCAACAATGGAATATTCATGACGATTAGAACCCGATGTTAACCAAAACCATATGTATAAACTTATCTACACATAATGATAAGAACAGACATATATAGTTTCTAACTTCAGGAAACAATATGATAATTAAATTACATTTCTGAAGGGGTATGGTCTCAAATCTCGCACCAGGCTTGGCCGCGAGAGACCATCACCCAGCTCGTTACCCCTATCGACAAGGATTCACATGCGTTCGTGCGGACATCGCGCGAACCCAGTTTGATTTCCCACTCGGGAAATGATGAGAAGACCTACCTTGTGTATGAAAACGGGAATTTTCGTCACAACAAGGGATGCGGCAATCACTAAGGGTACCGCAGATAGCGATGCGGCCCAAAACTGCATCCTACGGTCTACACAAGTGGAACTAACACTTTTACTTAAGTGACCAAGCCAGCAAGTGGCCTGTCCGGGCACTGACAGTGGTCAGCTGCCTAGCCCACATGCAAGAAAGGCTGGCTGATGGACAGACAACCGCAGCAGGACGTGACATCACCTCAGGAAGCGTCCAACACTTCCGTGACATGCGCTTCTGACACACCTGCTGAAGAAACACTGAACTGATTAAGGTTACTAATCAGTTTGGTTTATGTTCCTATCATAGTGGTTAATCTTCTAATGAGTATTTGAGCTCCGACTTGATGTGTGATCCTGCAAAACAGAACACCGTTACTCGTTAAGAGGGGAATGTGGGGGTTTCCCTCTTAACCAGACTCCGGCGTGAGAATAAGCTACTGTTTTGAGAGTAATTAAGTGCTAAGAGTGAGAGTAGAGGGAATGGGATCCTTTAACCTGTGGAATGAGGTCTCTATTTATAGCCGGAGAGGTGTAAGAGGATATGGGCTGATGGGCCTTAGGCCGGAAATGGACAGCGTAGCGGATATGCTCCTTGCCTTGCCGGTGCCGACCGTTTAGTGGCTTCTAGAAGCTCTTTGGTGCTGGCGCACCTTGATTGGAGCCACGTGTCATTGTTGTCGGCCCTGCTGTCTTTCTGCCATCAGCAGACAAGTGGAGATCGTGGGACAGTTGTCTCCGTCCCCTGATTGGTGCCACGTAGGCGTCCTTATGTACTTATCGTCAGGCGATCGTGGCGCACGATTGACCAGACCATGCTGGACGTTCATTGGCTCTTTTCACTGCCACTTGTACCTTGTGTACCACTGGAGGTAGCCTTGCGCTTCCCTCCTGTGTGGTTCTTGTTGGGCATGTAACTAACCCGCGCGTGGTTAGTATGCCCATGTGTTCCCTTATTTTATGCTAAGTGCTGCTATCTGGGTTTCTTGAGGATCGGACCTCGCGCGAGTTTCTCAGTAAGAGGTTTATTAAAATAAGGAGTATGGTCTCAAGCGCAACCACACGGGGGTTTGCGCGGCTTTTTGGGACCATACCCCTTCAAGTTCCCCCAGTCCAGTGCTGCACCATGCGCAACGCAAGTGGTTGGAGCTCTGGACTTAGAAAAATAAAAGAAGGGGAATGCTCTCTGGAATTTGGTTGGTGTGGCGCGTTGTAAAATTGTTGTTTTCAACTGCGCAGCTTATCCAGGCAGGTTCCAAGTGGTTCCTTGGGTATCTGATCGGGCGCGAGGTGTTGCTGAGGTGATGTTAGCTTGTGCGGCCCTGGTAACTTTTCACTGAAGTTACTTGTAATTTTATGGCGGGAAACTTCGAAATTTGAACTCTGGCAAGTTGGTGGAATAAGTCGTTGAGTGCGACGTTTGAGTTGACCCCTGGCACGGGCGTCATCATGTCGACTACGACGGTTGCACTTCGTGTCAGGAGAGTGAGGCCCACGCGCGCGTGGTAACCGTCACCCCTGCTTTTCCGCTTGACGTGGCAATCTCTCATTGGCTAGCCTAGCGGCGAATACGGCACGCTTACCCATCGCATTAAATGCGATGGGTATATATATCTGAAGAGATGTGAGACGGTTCTCACTTCTCTCTTCCTTGCTTTCTACTTTCCTCTCCTTTCTTTGAATCTTCAAGATTTCTTCAAATCTTCAAGAGAGTTCTTCAGATCTTCAAGTTTTCTTCAAAAATTCTTGTTACAATGACTGAAGAACACCATGAGGCTGTTTCTACCGAGGAGGGTCTGGTTCCTGTCCTCAAGTGGGATCTCGGCCTATTTGAACAATTTGTTCGAGGTTTCCGGTTCCCACCGGAGTGGGATGCTCGGTACCCGGCTCCGGGCCAGACCGCCGTCGACGCACCGCCGGGTTACATTACCCTATATGAAGACTTTTTCCTTCAGGGTAACTTTAGGTTACCGGCGACTAACTTTCTGGGAAACATCTTGCACTTTTATAATTTTCACCTTTCCCAGATGAGCCCTCCTGGGATGGTTCGGGTTCGTCACTTCGAATTTCTATGCCGATCTCATGGTATTGAGCCGACTGTCGAGAAGTTCCAGGCTTTTTATCAGTTGCAACGAACGATGGGGTTCTTCTCTTTTGCCAGCCGTGGTGCTGCAAAGAAGATCTTACTAAATCCTCCTAAGAGTTTTCACGATTGGAAACCCAAGTTTTTCTTCATTAGGGAGGAGGTGCTTCCGATTGCCATGCCGTTCAGGGACTGGACTGAGGCTGTTTTGAAGGAGGATCTTCCAATCCCCAAGCAAGCGCTGTGGTATCAACAATTAACCCCTACCCCTAATCGGGTGTTTGGGGAAAATGTGTTGGTAGCTGCGCAGATGAGTGACCGGTGGTCACCCGACAGCAAAGAGGTCCCTGTCTTGAAGATTGGCGATCAGGGTTAGTGACTTTCTCCCTCTCCCTTGATTTAAGTTTGCTTTTTCTTACATAATATATTCTGACTTGTAGATGCGCAACTATATCAAGCTGCCTTTGCCACTTTTGCTGGATCAATGGGCGTGCGCCCGTTGCGCGAGGATGAAGAGAGCTGGTATGAGCAGATCAGGGGCAACTTCATGTACCCTGTTGCTGATGCATTTTCCGCGCCGCCAATTGCAACAGAAGGTGCGCTATTCCCTAAACCTCGTCCTTTGCGCTCTGTGACTCCTGCTGGAAAAGAGGTTCTTTATCTTTCTAGCGAGGAGTCTGTATGGTCTTCAAACGGCGAGCTAAGTTCGTGGTCTAATATATTTGCAGGTGTGTTGCGCGACCTGGGGATTGACCCAGAAGAGAAGAAGAAAAAACCCCTGAAGAAGAAGAAAACAGTTAAAACGGACTTGGAGGTGACCAGCAAGGGGGCTGGTAGTCGCGCAACCGCTGCTGCTGTTAAAGGTACTCTTCGCCTTCGACAGAGTGACTTAGACGATTATGTGATAATAAGTGACTCACTTGAAGGCTTGTCGCGCACAGCTGATATAAAGACTAGAGCGGGTAGCTCGAAAAGCTCTGGAAGCGCGGGTTCTCGTAACCCTGATGCTGGCGCGACCCCATCAGTCCATGAAGAAGAGGCAACCGAAGAAGAAGAGGATGTTGTTGTCCGGTTGGTCACCAGAAAGAGAGTGAGGAGCGAGACCACAGCTGGTGTGGGCTCTGCCCCGGGTGTTGACGTGCTTCCCTTGGTTGGGAAGACGAGCAAACTGCGCTCTCTGTACAAGTTCTCTCCTGGTAAGCTCCTGATTTCTCTCCCTTTAGTTATCTTCCGTAATTATTTGTTTTATTTCCGCAGAGATCAAGAAGAAGACCCCTGAGAAGGGTGTCAAGTTCACTGAGCCAGAACCGAAGAGGCCGAAAATTACTATCAAGTCATCTCAGGCTGCTGGTGTTGATACTGACAAGGAGAAAAATGTTGCTGAGCGGGATGCTGCAAAGGCTGTCGAGGCGCAGCGAAAGGCTGAGGAACGTCAGGAGGAAGAGAAAAAGAAGAAGGCTGAGGAAGATAGGAAGAGAAGGGCTGAGGAAGAGAGAAGGAAGGCTGAGGAGGAGAGAAGAAAAAAGGCTGAGGAGGAGAGATCCGAAGAGGCGGAGAAGAAGAGAGCCTTGGAGAAAGAGCAGGAGCAGAAACAGGCTATGGAACAGCCTGTCAATGTTCAAGGGTTGGAGAGGAGGCAAGGGTCTGAAGTCGTCAAACCTACCCACCCTGCGCATGCTGAGGCCCATGACCGTTCAAAGATACATACTTCCAAGGGGTTGAGTCGGTATACCTCTAGTGGTGCGAGCTCTGGTGGGGCTGGTGGCTATAACCCACACGTCATTGGGGCGAAGGACACCGTTGGTGATATATATTATAAGAGTTATACCGAGGAAGAACGCGGTGATGCCCCTCACCAAGCTCCCTGGAGTTTGAAGCAGAAGGACACATTTCAGGAATTCGGGCCCTGCCGTGATTGGTTCTTGAACTCGTTTACTCCTGGAGAGGTTAACCGGCAGAGGGCGAAGACCCATGAAATGTTGTATAGAACTTTCGTGCTTGGAGAAGCAAATGCTCGCGCCGCCAACCATCAGATTGTTCGCGAGTGGCGAACGATGGTTAGGGAGCGGGCAGACTGGGAGGGTTATCGCGAGCGGATGTTAAAGCGTATCGCTGAGTTTGAGAAGTCCAAGGCCATCTTTGATGAGGAGAAGGCCAAGTTTGATGCAGACAAAAAGGCCGAGGAATGGGGACGCGAGGGCCTTAAGAATACGCTTCAGGCTGCTGAGCAACAACTGGCCAAGGAGAAGGCCGAGTTCAAGCGTATCTGCGAGATGGATAATGAGCGCGCCTACGCGGCTCGTAATAAGATTGTTGATCTGGAAGCTAAAGTTGCTGAGTTGACCTCGAAAGTTGAAGATGCGCAGGCTGAGAAGGCTGCCAAGCAGCAGATTGAGGTTAGTTTACCACTTTACTTTTCCTTGCTATGTTGTTTATAAAATAGCTTAAAACTTGTCGCTTTTCAGGCTGAGTTGGCTGAGACAAAGGTGCAATTATCCAGCAAGGATAAAGATCTCCATGCCAAGGATGTTGAGATCGCTGAGCTTAAACGTCGTCTGAATGATCAGATTGACAGATGCGAGTCCTTGGAGATCGATCTCGAGGCGGAGAGGGTTAAGGCTGCCACTGCTGAAGAGGCACGTGCTATCAGCGCTGCCGCTCTTAATGTGGCTCAAACCAACTACTCAGAGGCCCAAGGCATTGTTGACACGCTTGTGTCTGAGGTTGAATGGATGCGCACTCGTGGAGTAGTGCTGGTAAGTTTGTACTTGCCTAGTTTTGCATGCCTGATTTGCTAGCTGGTCCTAATATGTGGTTCCCGTTATAGGTTGCCAACTCCATCCTCAATGCTGGCGAGCTGGATCGCGCTGTAGCTGCTCTTACGGATTCTGCTCGCGCAGTGGGTCATCGAGGGGGCTATCTGGAATGTGCCCAACACGTTGAGGAGATGCTAGGACAAGAGTTTGATGCGAGCCATTGCTCGGTGACCGACCAGGCTAGTGCTGCGCTTACGCGTGCTGAGGATGCTTATGACAACCTTAGTATGCCTGTGATGGATTTGGTCATGGAAGCTTTAAAGAAAGACGACTGGTGTCAGCGTCTTAAGGCCATTCTTGATCCCCCAGTGACTGTGGAGTTATCGGATGAGGAGGAAACAGCTGGCGATGGTGGTGGAAATGGCGATGGCGATGGAAATGATGGTGATGATGGAACTGATAACGATGGCGATGATGGTGGAAACCAACATGATGAACTAGGATAGGTGTTGATAGGCTTTGTGCCTTGTAATTTTTTTTTTTTTTGCATTTTGATTGTACAATGCTGCGTTGTTGCGCATGTTTTATATGACATTAATTGTGTTTGTTCATTCCCGTTACAATTATTGCACTGTTGTCAAAAACTTAAGTTAAATTAGCTCGAATAAACGGAAGTCTCTTCAAGTAAACGGAACTGCCCGGTCTCGCGCGTTGTTCGCGGAGGACCTTGGAGGCGGTCTTTTGATAATTTCTAAGTTGCTGGAGTGTTTTCGCGCTAATCAGAAGTTTAACATGCATTTGTAACGAAAGAAGTAATAGAAAACATGTCGTATGCTTTCATTAATTCGGAAACGGGCGCTTAGGCCAATCATACATTAATTGCAAACGGCGTATAGCCATCATAGGAACATAAAGAGGCGCATGGCCGAAGTAAGTTACATATAGCATTTGCGCAGTTGTTGCGCATTCCATGTTCGCGGTAGGATGTAGCCATCTAGGGTGCGTAACTTGTAAGCCCCTTTGCCTAGCACTTCGTGGATCAGATATGGGCCTTCCCATTTGGGTGCTAACTTTCCTGGACGTTCCGCATTTGACGCTTCATTATCTCGGAAGACGTATTCTCCTGGAGTGAAGGTACAAATGCGGACTCTTGTGTTATATTACCTTTCCAGTTGGGTCTTGTATTTGGCTTCCCTGATTCGCGCGATTTCGCGCCTTTCTTCCAACAAGTCCAAGTCAAGGCGTCTCTCCGCTTCATTGTCGATTGCGTTGACCGCTGTCAAGCGTGGGGAGGGTAGGCCGACTTCTGCCGGGATAACTGCCTCTGAGCCATACACTAAGCTAAAAGGGGTTTCGCCGGTACTAGTTTTTGGCATGGTTCGATGAGCCCACAAGATGCTCGGGAGCTCATCTACCCAACCTCTTCGCCTTGTGCCCAGTCGGGCCTTTATCCCCTCGACAATGCACTTGTTCACGCTTTCCACTTGTCCGTTGCCTTAAGGGTGCGCAACGGATGTGAAAGTGTGTTCTATTTTCATCTCCTTCATCCACTTCTGAAGGTCCTCTGACGCAAAGTTGGTGCCATTATCGGTTACAATCTTGAGCGGGAGGCCAAATCTGCATATGATGTGCTCCCAAATGAACTTGCGCACCATCATAGCTGTAGTTGACGCGAGGGCTTTGGCTTCCACCCATTTTGTGAAGTAATCGACGGCTACTATGATGAATTTGACGGTGCCAGGAGCCTCTGGGAAGGGTCCCACCATGTCGATTCCCCACTGCTGGAAAGGCCATGCAGTAGATACAGGGATAAGGTCGTTCTTGGGGCGCAGGGTTTTTGGAGAGTGTCGCTGACAGGAGTCACATTTGCGGATCTCCTTCAGGGCATCGATATGTATCCCTGGCCAGTAATATCCGGCGCTCATGATCTTCGCGACAACCATGCGCGGTCCTGCATGGATGCCACAGATCCCTTCGTGGATTTCCCTGATCAAGTAGTTCGCATCTTGGGGGTCCACACAGCGCATTAGTGGTCCCAAGAAGGATTTTCGGTATAGAATACCGCCATTCATTCCATATTGCAGGGCCTTGTTTTGAATCTTCCTTGCCTCTGCTTTGTTTTCAGGGAGTATCCCCTCTTGCAAATACTGGATTATGGGGGTCATCCAGGATGGCTGTCCCACCTCAATCACGTTCACTTGGCGCAACAGTACTGATGGATTTTTGAGTACTTCTATTCTTACGTCTTTTGCAAGGTGCTGAAAAGAAGTCGAAGCAAGTTTGCTTAAAGCATCAGCTGGTTTGTTTTCCGAGCGATTGATGTGGATAACTTTGTGAGATTTGAATTGTTGAAGCAATTCTTTTGCCTGTTCCAGATATAGGGCCATGACTTCGCCCTTTGCATCGTATATGCCATTCACTTGGCTGGCTATCAGGAGTGAGTCGACATGTGCTCGTAAGCTTTTGGCTCCCATTTTGATGGCGAGGCGTAAGCCTGCCAGAAATGCTTCATACTCCGCCTCGTTGTTGGTGTTTTTAAAGTCCAACTTGATGGCGTAAGTAAATTCATGATTCTCGGGGCTCACCAGGCGCAATCCTGCTCCTGCGCCATCTTCATTGGATGCTCCATCCGTATAAAGCATCCAAGTCTCATCAGTCACGTCTTTCTCAGGAGTCTCTATCAGCTCGCATTCTTTGATTTTATCGGCCGACACTTCTGTGATGAAGTCGGCTAGGACTTGGCCTTTAATGGCTGGACGTGGCTTGTACAAGATGTTATGGCCTCCTAGCTCGATAGCCCATTTTGCCAGCCTACCTGATGTCTCAGGCTTTTGTAATATCGTGCCGATGTGGAAATTGGTAAGCACCGTTATCACATGGCCTGTAAAGTATCTGCGCAGCCTTCGGGAGGCGTGTAGCAGCGCGAGGACCAATTTTTCCATCGTGGAATATCTTGTTTCCGGGTCAGTGAGTACCCTGCTGACGTAATAAATTGGAGTTTGGACTCCGTTTCTCTCCACCAATAGTACCGACCCTACCGCCCTGTCTGAAGAAGACAAGTACAGTAGGAGTGGCTCTTTTTCGAATGGTGCAGTCAGGGTAGGGAGTTCAATCAGACACGCTTTCATTTGTTGAAAAGCTGTCTCGGCCTCGGGTGTCCACTTGAACTCCTGCTTCTTCACACAGTTGCGCAGCGTGCTAATAAAGGGGTACGACTTCGCGGCGTGATTGGAGAGAAAACGATTAAGCGCGGCCAGTCGGCCGGCCAGTCGTTGCATCTCTTTGATGGTTCGCGGTGAGGACATTCGCTCTATAGCCTGTACTTTCTCTGGATTCACTTTGAAACCGCCGTTTGTGACAATGAAGCCTAGAAACTTTCCTTCTTCCATGCCAAAGGAGCATTTGGCTGGATTCAGTTTCATATTTACACTGCGCAGTGAATTGAACGTTTTTTCGATGTCTTTCAACATTTGGTCCTCTTCGGGACTTTTAACCACTAGATCATCGATGTAAACTTCGATATGCTTTCCGATGTCTCCTGCGAAGGTCTTGTCCATCAACCGTTGATATGTTGCGCCAGCATTTTTTAGGCCAAACGGCATCTTTGTGTAACAAAAGATTCCAAGATCAGTTCTGAAGGCTGTCTTATCTTCATCTTCGAGTTTCATCTGAACTTGATGATACCCCTTGTAGCAATCCAAAAAACACTTCCATCTATACGGCGCTAGCGAGTCTATCTTCTTGTCGATCTCAGGCAAGGAATAGCAATCCTTTGGGCATGCCTTGTTGAGATCAGTGTAGTCTACGCACATTCGCCATCCGCCGTTTGACTTTTCAACCATCACCGGGTTCGCAACCCAACTCTGATATCGTACCTCCCGCAAGATCCCAGCTTTGAGCAACTCGCATACTTGCTCGTTCATTGCTTTCGTTTTGTCTGCTCCCAAGCTGCGTCTTCTTTGTACCTTTGGTTCAACGGAGGGGTAAGTGTTTAAGCAATGTTCGGTTATGTTGCGCGGGACACCGGTCATGTCTGCCGGGGTCCAGGCAAATATATCCATATTTCGGAACAATAATTGCTTCAACTGCGTTCGAATGTCTGATGAAATGGCGTGGCCAATGGTCACTGTTTGCTCTGGGTATTTGCGGTTTAAGACCCATTTTTCGGGCTCGGTTGTAGAAACCTTCGCCGCTTTCGTTGGGCACATTTCTTCAGTTGACATCACTTCCTTTTTGGCATAGATGATTGCTACTCCTGTCTTGGTTGGGAACCCTATTGCAGAGTGGGGTGTTGAAGTTACCATATTCAGCTCACCCTGGGTCTCCCTCCCAATTAGGACATCATGTCTCGATTTTACTGGCATCACCATGAAGTTCACATTTGTTGTTCTTGAATGTTTTCCGTCAGAAAGTGTGACGGGGAAACTGATCTGTCCGAGTGGGAAGACCATCTCGTTGCAAAATCCGGACAAGGGATAATCGACTGGCTCGAGTCTCGCCTTGTCCTCTTCATCAAATTGGTTGAAACACTGCTCGTAAATGATGTCTGCTATGCTTCCTGGATCAATGAATATGTATTCCGTTTCATAATGGCCGATGATACCGGTAATGACGACGGGTCGTGTGGCACGAGGACCGCCACGCACTATCGGGAAAATGACATGTTGCTCTTGCCATGAAGGCTCGTATGGACGTTTGCCTTTCTCTTTCGCGTTATACCTAGGTCCGTTGACCATGTGAGTCTCTAGACGTCGGACTTTCTTGTGGTTCCCTTCATCATGGCGCTGAAGCTGACGAGTTTCTTTGCGCACGTTCTTCACCAGATGGCTTAGTTTACCGCTTTTAAGTGCTCTCTCGATTTCTTGGCGCAAACTGTAACAGTCATCAGTCAAGTGCCCTGAGTTTTTGTGAAAGTCGCAGTACAAGTTGGGGTCTTGCCCTTTCTTGTTTGTCATAGGCCTGGGAGCCTTGAATTCGTGATTCTCCATCATCAATACTTCTTTCGGCGTTTTCGTGAGCGGAGTCCAGTGCTTGTCACGATTGTCGTCTTTGACCGCTTTCTTGTAACCGATTCGGTCAATCGTTTCACGCGCGTCTTCCCTGTAGCGCGGCCTGTCGTCGTGGCCTCTTGATCTCCCAGACTTCCAGTCGTTACTCTTGTATTTGTTGCGTTTGTTGTTGTCACGCGTGTTTCCTCTAGAAAATCGATCTTCAGAGTAATAACTCTTGCTACCAGCGAGTGACTCCTCGGTTTGCGCGACGATTTTTGCGGCCTCCATGAGTTTATCCCACTCATTTGGCATTCCATCTTTACCTGTGATAGTTCTAATGAGACTATCACAGCGTATGGCCTTCTTAAAATGACAACGCATGAGTTGTTCACTGACGCCGCCTATCTCCAAACATTCCTTATTAAAACGGGTGATGAAGTCCTCCAAACCTTCACCGTCTCTTCGCCAAATATCTTCTACTTCGGCTGTGTCGCGCTGGTAGCGACGTTGTTGGCTGAAGTAGCTCAAAAACTGTGTCTTGAAATCTACCCACGACTTAATCTTCCCAGGCGCGAGCCGCCCCGGTAAGAGTTTGAATAAACAAGTGGCACCACATGGGCATGTTCCAACCTCCCATGCAGCCTACACTTGTGAATGTTCTGACATGATCATCTGGATCAGTCAGTCCGTTGAACTTCCCGACAGTTGGGGGTAGTTTCTCTCGTGAAAGCGGCGCGAGTGCAATTTTCGGTATGAACTTGGAGTGTCCCGCAGCTTCCGCTGGTCGGTACGCCAGGCGGAAATCTCTTTCAGCTTCTTCTGTGTACCCGATGTGCTGTCTCGGCTTAAAGTACTCGTGGTTCTTTGGCAATCGGTTAAAGACTGACGAACCCTCGTCATCTACCCAAGTCGGATCGTTTGGATCTGTCTCTTCCCATTCGTTGTTCATGTTGCGCGGCGTGAGCCGGCTGTGAACAGGGCCTCGCTGAAGGGTTGACGGATAGTCGTAATAACTATCCGTTTCCCCTCTTGTATCGCGCGTGCCGTGTACGCTCAAACGTCTGGTAGGGGGAGGCCTGTTTATTCTACCTTGGAGATTTGGCGGTGGAGGCATCTGGCGCGCTCCTTGACTTGGGGGAGTTACTAAGGACGGTTCTGCCGTCAAAACTGCTTGTTGCGCAATCAGCGACTGGTACGCTGCATTGATAGTGGCGATGTTTTTGGCATACCACGAGGCTGGGGTTTCGCCTTCTGGTAGGCCTAATAATGCCGAAACATTCTGAGCTGGCGCCGTGTTCGAAGGTCCTTCTCCGTTGTTCCCTGGGGTGACCACTTGAGTGATGCGGGTGAAGCTCCCGCGCGGGCCCCCAGTATTGGTTCCGTCGACCTCACCAATTTCTTCGATCTGTTGGGCTTGGAAATTTTGGATTCCTTCGCCCAACGCTGCGTTAGAGTTGGCTCCGAAGCCGAACTCTGGAATGGTTCCTTGACCAGTCATGGTCGAAGGAAGAAAAGGTGTCAAAGGCTCAAATAAAAGAAGATGAAGGTGGTTATAGAAAAAACCGGTGGGCGCCAATGAAGAAACACTGAACTGATTAAGGTTACTAATCAGTTTGGTTTATGTTCCTATCATAGTGGTTAATCTTCTAATGAGTATTTGAGCTCCGACTTGATGTGTGATCCTGCAAAACAGAACACCGTTACTCGTTAAGAGGGGAATGTGGGGGTTTCCCTCTTAACCAGGCTCCGGCGTGAGAATAAGCGACTTTCTTGAGAGTAATTAAGTGCTAAGAGTGAGAGTAGAGGGAATGGGATCCTTTAACCTGTGGAATGAGGTCTCTATTTATAGCCGGAGAGGTGTAAGAGGATATGGGCTGATGGGCCTTGGGCCGGAAATGGACAGCGTAGCGGATATGCTCCTTGCCTTGCTGGTGCCGACCGTTTAGTGGCTTCTAGAAGCTCTTTGGTGCTGGCGCACCTTGATTGGAGCCACGTGTCATTGTTGTCGGCCCTGCTGTCTTTCTGCCATCAGCAGACAAGTGGAGATCGTGGGACAGTTGTCTCCGTCCCCTGATTGGTGCCACGTAGGCGTCCTTATGTACTTATCGTCAGGCGATCGTGGCGCACGATTGACCAGACCCTGCTGGACGTTCATTGGCTCTTTTCACTGCCACTTGTACCTTGTGTACAACTGGAGGTAGCCTTGCGCTTCCCTCCTGTGTGGTTCTTGTTGGGCATGTAACTAACCCGCGCGTGGTTAGTATGCCCATG
This sequence comes from Helianthus annuus, assembly GCF_002127325.2. NCBI lineage: Eukaryota > Viridiplantae > Streptophyta > Magnoliopsida > Asterales > Asteraceae > Helianthus > Helianthus annuus. The sequence goes on from NC_035443.2 coordinate 5,276,386, forward strand.
TGTTCCCTTATTTTATGCTAAGTGCTGCTATCTGGGTTTCTTGAGGATCGGACCTCGCGCGAGTTTCTCAGTAAGAGGTTTATTAAAATAAGGAGTATGGTCTCAAGCGCAACCACACGGGGGTTTGCGCGGCTTTTTGGGACCATACCCCTTCACCTGCAAAAGGCTACGCGTTGTCAGTATAGCCACTTGACTACCCTCCTTCGCTCTTCGGCTATGAATACCCATCCCGGACCAGGTTTGAGGTAACACTAATCTGCTCTCTCACACATACTACGTAAACACACATTTTGCTCTCAAGCAGATACTTATCCTCACGCTGGAGAGTGGTAACAAGGAGCACCCCCCCCATCCTCCTTGTTACGAGTCACGGTGTGTTTTCTTGTGCAGGAGACAGACTAGAGGACGACCCAGCCACTGATCGGGGAAAGAAGGGATTAACCTTACTCGACGAGAGTAGTGACTTTACCCCTCCGATTAACCACTATTTCATCAATTTCTAAGAAGGTTTAACATCAGATAACTAAAAGTTTTTCAAAAGGGTTTGAATTAAGCTTAATCTGTACATATACATATACTATATATTTACACACACATATATATATATATATATATATTATTTAAAAAAGTTAAAACATATTTTAAGGTCCATTTCGGTTTTATACGGCCAGCTTTGAGTGTAAATCATAAACCAAACTGTCGACAAATAAAAAATAAAACAAAAAAACCAACCATGAAATCACGGTTTCACGGTTATAAACTGAATCTAGCTGAAACTAATTTAACAAAAAAAAAAGAGTAAATTACTTAACCCCTTGAATCCAAAATAAAAAAGTTTAACGCTCTGAGTCCCTAACCGCTCATTTTATAATTAAGAGCATATATATAAATTTGGGGCATTGTAAAATACGTGCAAACATTGGCGGACCTACCTTTACGGGTGGGTGGGCGGGCGCACCCCTTGAAAAAAATTAGTGTATTTTTAGGCAAAAAACCCAATCGCACCCTTGAAAATATGGTTAAACCCTTTATCCGCAACCCCAAAAAAAAATTCTAGGTCCGCCATTGCGTGCAAACCACATAGACCGTCCAAGTAATTAACTCTTTATTATATCATTCTCTACAAACCTCAACCTCAAAAACTCAGATCCTTGTTGGGGAGTTTGTAAAACACGGATGATCTGAGAGGCGTGATTTCACTTTCAGACCAAATCAATTCGGTGCTTCTCCCGAATAATTCAATTAGATACAATTCAAAAGTATGTGTATATGTAAATTTGTATGAACTAGAGAATGAGACCAAAGAAGAATTTTCGAATTTAGGGATAATCCCTGGCATTTATAATTAAAAAAAATGCCTCCCAAAATGCCCTTATTATATATTTCTGCCCCTTGGAACCCTCGTTAGGGGTCTCCGCTTGAACACTTAGAACTATAACCATTCAAACAAGTATACACTCTCGCACCTTCTAACTTGTTCGATGTGTATTACAATTAACTTTGGTCAGTAAGTTAATTCCGATTACACTAAAATATCTAATATTATCCTTCCCTCTCAGTGCATAAGTATATATAGACGTTAGTGTTTCCTTCCTCTAGGTTAGGAAACAAACCATACAAAATTTTTATCAAAAAACAAAATGTATTTTAAAGTGGTCAATTAAATGCATGCAAGTTCTTTCAAGTTGATTCTAGTTTGGCTGACTACATGTGGACCACTTGTAACCAAAATTTCACACTATAGTTTTCTTAGTGTGTTTTCATTTAAAATATATGACACTTTCAAATTTATGACGCTTGATAGTGGGAACCAATATTCATTGTCTCGTGATGTGATATAACTCACTATGGAATACAAGGTTAAAAACTACCTAAATCACCCTTTAGCTAAGTCGAAATCGATCTTATAGAGAAGTGTCAATCATCCTTTAGGTAATTCGTAATAGATCCTATAGAGAAGTAGGATCAACATGTAGGTTGTTACTTATGTGTTACACGTCACGAGTTCTTTTGTAAAATGTTTGGGAAAGAGTTGTTGGTGGTCTTAGTACAATATTAGTAAAATGATAAAAGTAGTAGCTAGTGGTGAATTTCAACAATAGTTTATTTGGAGGATTTATTGGCCGTTTAAAAAAAGGTAACTAGTCTTTTTGTTGAGAAATTATCTCGGTAAGAAATAGAAGATGATGTTACAAATGAAAAAGGAGGTAAATTGATTATAAGGTTGAAGAATTAACATGAGAAAAACTATCATAAAATAAAGATGGAAAGATAGTCTTAGGTAAGGTAATATGAAATTCATGTCATTTAAACAGGCTTATAGGAGGATTAATTAGTGGGTCGAGTTTGCTTTCATCATTTCATCAATTAGATAAGAACATGTTCTAAATTTGAGTACAAATGTATTTATCTTCATAATTTTACCCTTTTTAGAATAGAATACAAAAGGAAGAAATCATTCTACTAGAAAACTTGTCATCATGAAGACATGAACCACTTTCATATTCAAAAGTAACCAAGCATGTCCATGTTTAAAAATTAATATATCTTATGAAGTTATATATTTGAAACGGCGATTTTTTTGTGTTAGGCTATCGCACTTCTCAAATTGGAGAATCTCATTTCCTCACTCCGGCCATACTATGTTGTCTTAACCAGGCACACGCTGGTTTCACAGTTTGGCTTGGGCATTTCCTTGGGAAACCATACAGCTGGCTGCCACTTGACAGTCGTTGTGCCACCACAAGAGCAGAAATCTCCAGCGTAACACGTGGTGGGACAAAAACCCAGATGGTCTCAGGATTCGAACTAACAACCTCGCACAAGACATAGTTTAAATCTTTCATTGCCTTAATCTATAAAAAATGACACAAATAGAGATCGAACTTAAATCTCTCCGGAAAATTCAAACCTCCTACCACTAGTAGCAGAAGTTTTACTATATATTTGACCAAAATCTAAGTACAATACATATTCACAGAATTTAGCAAACTATGGTCTGTATAATGGAGTAGCTAGACAAGACATGACTAAACCCTGCTCAGTATTTTCTCCAGGCAAACAACCAGGCGGCCTCAATTAGCCACTCTGAAGAAATTTGTCATCTGCAATAAGCTATGAACCCTATGATGGTTAGACTATTGCAAAATGCATACTAGCCTACAAATTCAGATGCTAACTGGCTCAAGTGACCAAGATGACTCTTTTGTCTTTTTGCCTGCTTAATTCAAATCTGTTCTACCATGTCTATTAATATTCAAGCTTTTATCATCACATGTTCTGAGTCTAAAGTTAATACTTTAATTGTCATTTATCATGTATTTATAACATCTTGGAAGTAATCACTTTTGTATCTGTGTAGTGGTCTGGTGTGTGTTTAGGCTGGTGGGCCTCGTCCCCGGAGCATCTAGGGGCGTCGAGGGCCGGCTACACCACCCCTTTAGCCCCGTCTCCGTCTTCGTCGTCCTCTCCAAGCCGCCCGCTACGTTCCTCTTCTTTCTTTTCTTCTTTATACAACACACACATATACATACATATGTATATATAGGGCTCATTACCACACCCTTGGCTAATCCCTTGGGGCTCATCCTCACATCCGATGACGTGGTCGCCTACGTGGTGAATCATCCCGAAGGACTACCTTCTCCCACACCCACCAGCCTTATAGCCGCAGGGCCGGACCTATAGTACAAGTAATCTAGGCTTGGACCTAGGGCCTCCAGAAAAAATAGGGGCCCCCATTTAGAAAAAAATGTTAACTATTTATTAGACTGAATATTAATACAGCTGGCGCTAATTGTATTACCTTAATTAGATTAGGTCTAGAATATCTATATATATCTTGTCCTACATTGTATCATTCACACAATTACAATTACAATCAATATACAATTGATACCAATCTTTATGGTATCAGAGCTAGGAAAACCCTAGTCTCTCTATAGCCGACATCATCACAGCCTCTGCTGTGATTTTCGATCAGCCCCTGTTCTTTCTGTTCTTTATCGAAACAATCAGAATGTCTTTGATTGAGCCGTTCTCCTCTACTGATAAAACCACACACAACTCCCACAAGTTTGGGTTTACTCTCACCCCGACCAACTATGGCTATTGGAAGGCCATGATCCAGCCGTTTCTCACTACAAACGGGTTGTTTGGTTATGTCAATGGCACAATACTCTGTCCAGAACCCCTGATCCAGCCACCTGCTGCCACTGGAAAGGAGACAACTGCAGCAGCCTCCACTCCTAACCCTAGTTACACGGCTTGGATTTCCAACGATGCACACGTTCGTATGCTGTTGATGTCAACTATTTCTGAAGCATCTTTCCAACACGTACAAGGTACAACATCTCGTGATCTCTGGCTTGCTCTTGAACGCGCTTATGCACCGCATACAGCGTCACGAGAATTTACCCTCAAAACTCAGCTGATGAAGATACAAATGAAGGGCGATGAAACTTATGGTGCATATCTTGCTAGGGCACAAGAGTATGCCTCTGCCCTAGCAAACATCGGATCTCCAATGTCAGACAAAGACATTGTGATGCTTGTGGTTTCGGGTCTCCGCGATGAATACAACCCGATTAAACAAAACTTGGTAACACGTCAATTCACAGCTGTCTTTTCTGAACTCCCTAGTCTTTTAGCAGATTATGAGTACATGATCAAGAAATCAGCCCCCGAGGTTGGTCCAGCACAGGCTTTTACAACCTCCAGCAGTCAGAATCCTTCTCTTCCCACCGATACAATGCAGGCCCTTCAACAGCTTGTTTCCAAACTAGGGCTGCAACTTCAGCCCGCTACTACCATGCCATCCTCGTCCTTAAACGCTGTTGGACCAGCGGCTTTCTATACAAATCGAGGGCGTGGACGTGGCAACAATTACAACAGGGGACGTGGACGTGGATCACATCAGAATCGCAGCCAAGGAAGTGGAGGTTTTCGCCCTAATCCAGGTCAGTTTAGTTGGGCATCTAACCAGAATACGGTTTATGGCACTTGCAACAGGTGCGGAATTGGCCATCTTCCTTCTCAATGCCCGAACCGCGACCCATCTACCTTCCGGTCCAGGCAGCCCTCGGCTAATTATGCCGACACTCGGTCACAAGCATCCTCTCAATGGCTCCCTGACACCGGCTCTAGTAACCATGTCGCTCCGGATATGACGAATTTTGACTTTGCCGAGCCCTACTACGGTGATGACAATCTACATGTTGGCAATGGTACTCCTCTTCCCATCTTACATATTGGTTCTAAACAGTTTTACTCACCCAACAAAACCTTTCAATTAACCAACATCTTACATGTGCCTGAAATTAAGAAAAACCTTCTCTCTGTTCAAAAATTCTGTCACGATAATCATGTCTTCTTTGAATTTCACTCTACCTTTTTTGCTGTGAAGGACATGTTTACACGCACTACCCTCCTCATGGGTCCAAGTGACGGTGGGCTCTACACAATTCATCTTCCCAAAAATCAACCAATCCCAAAAGTCGCTTTTTCAACAACCCGTGCACCGGCTTCTACATGGCATCAAAGATTGGGACATCCACACTCCCAGCTTTTTCATTCCATGCTTTCTAAATATTGTTTACCAGTTTCCAATAAAGATTCTGTTTTGCATTGTGACTCTTGTTCCATTGGAAAATCTACAAAATTACATTTGTCATCTTCTGAAAACAAAAGTTCACATGTTCTTGATTTAGTGTTTTGTGATGTTTGGGGACCCGCACCTGTCCCGTCTTTCGATGGTCATAACTATTTCTTATTATGTGTTGACCATTTCTCTAAATTTATGTGGCTGTTTCCATTAAAACGTAAATCTGATGTCTTTGAAACCTTTAAACAATTCGTCACAATGGCTGAAAGACAGTTTTCAACCAAACTAAAAACTGTCCAAACCGATTGGGGAGGGGAGTTCAGGAACCTCTCTACCTTTTTCTCCTCCATAGGCATCATACATCGCCTATCTTGCCCTCACACAAGTGAACAAAACGGTGTCGTTGAACGACGACACCGTCATGTTGTTGAAACCGGTCTCACTCTCATGGCACAGTCGGATACACCACAACGGTTTTGGCATTTTGCATTCGAAACTGCTGTCTACCTCATAAACCGTATGCCGTCACGTTCCAATTACATCGTCTCACCGTTTGAACACCTTTTTAAACGGAAACCAATCTTTTCCTTTCTTCGTGTCTTTGGCTGCCAATGTTATCCCTATTTGCGTCCTTACAATCCACACAAGATGGATTTTCGGTCCATCCCCTGTATCTTTCTTGGATACAGCACATCTCATCACGGGTACCGATGCTTTGATCCCGTTTCCGAACGCATCTACATTGCCCGTCATGTTCGGTTCAATGAAACCTCTTTTCCTTTCAAAGCTCAACCCTCTATTCCTTCACCTTCTTCACAGCCCGATTCTAGCCCGTACATATCCTCATACCCTACACCTCCTACTCCTACTCCTACACCTGATTTCCCTACCCAGCCACCTCCATCCCCTCCTGTCGACCATCACCTTACACCTCCCACCCCTCCACCTAAAACCTACTCTCGCCAAACTAACACCCGTCCCACCATCCCTGCCTTTGAAAAATACTCCCAAACACACCAGAATGTCGATCCTCAACCGACATCCTCCTCACCATCAGATCCCACTCCCACTCCTATCCCTCTACCACCAACTAACACCACCACTGAACCATCTCAACCCACCCACCGCTCTCGTCCATCTAACTTACGACAAAACCCTAAACAATCCAAGCCATACAATCCCTCATCCTTTCATACCACTCCATCTCCCTCCACCACCGAACCCACCACCTTCGCCACTGCCAACACAGATTCTCATTGGCGTAAGGCTATGGCAGATGAATATTCGGCCCTTATACGGAATGGCACTTGGACACTGGTACCATCTCCACCTAAAGCTAATATTGTTGACTGCAAATGGGTTTACAAAGTCAAACGTGATCAACATGGAACAATTACGCGCTACAAAGTGCGCCTGGTGGCTAAGGGCTTCAATCAGCAACCTGGTATTGACTACACAGAAACCTTTAGTCCCGTGGTCAAATCTACCACCATTCGAGTTGTCCTTTCTCTAGCGGTTACCAAACAATGGCCGCTACGACAACTAGACGTGCAAAACGCCTTTTTACATGGAGACTTGAAAGAAAAGGTCTATTTAAAACAGCCCCAAGGGTTCATTGACCCACTTAGACCAGCCCACGTGTGCCTCCTTCATAAGGCTTTGTATGGTCTGAAACAAGCACCTCGTGCTTGGTTTGAGCGGCTGTCTTCCGCATTGTTGTCTCTTGGCTTCAAAGGGTCTAAGACGGATCCCTCTCTGTTTATTTATTCCTCTCACGGGACTCTCATGTATATGCTGGTATATGTTGATGATATTATCTTGACAGGGAATAACAATGCCGCCATCAATAAAGTGGTCAACAGTCTAAGCCATACATTTGCAATACAAGATATGGGGCCCTTATCCTACTTTTTAGGTATTGAAGTGGCTCGCCGAGGTTCTGATATTATCCTATCTCAGAGAAAATACATTAATGATCTATTGATCAGGGCATCTCTTTCCAAGGCGAAACCAGTTCCTTCGCCATGCACCACTACTGCTCCTCTCTCTCTTGGTGACAGCTCTCCTTTTGATGATCCTGTTAGATACAGACAAATGGTGGGGGCACTACAGTATGTTACTTTGTCACGTCCTGATATTACTTTTGCAGTTAACAAGGTCTGCCAATTTATGCACGCTCCCACTGAAAATCATTGGTCCGCAGTTAAACGTATTTTGAGATATCTTCATGGAACTGCCGATCAGGGTCTTGTCATTACCCAATCTGCATCCTCTATTTTGCATGCCTACACGGATGTTCATTTCAATACCTTGAGTGCCTACTCCGATGCTGATTGGGCAGGTTGCCCTGATGACCGTCGTTCCACAGGGGGCTATGCTATCTATCTTGGATCAAATCTCATCTCCTGGTCTGCAAGAAAACAAAAGACTGTCTCGAGGTCATCTACAGAATCGGAGTACAAAGCCATGGCTGATACGGTGGCAGAATTAACGTGGCTTGAAACATTACTGGCAGAACTTCGAGTTCCCATGCATTCTGTTCCAAACTTATGGTGTGACAATTTGGGGGCAACATACTTATCCGCTAATCCTGTCTTTCATGCTAGAACAAAGCACGTTGAAGTTGACTTTCACTTCGTTCGTGAAAAGGTTGCTCAAGGAAAACTATGTGTTCAACATATCTCTACAAATGATCAAATAGCTGACGTCTTCACAAAGCCGCTGCCATCAGACCGCTTTCTCTTTCTGAAGTCCAAGCTAAGAGTCGGTCCCCGACCTTAGCTTGCGGGGGAATATTAGACTGAATATTAATACAGCTGGCGCTAATTGTATTACCTTAATTAGATTAGGTCTAGAATATCTATATATATCTTGTCCTACATTGTATCATTCACACAATTACAATTACAATCAATATACAATTGATACCAATCTTTACTATTAATATTAGTGCAAAGTTATTGTTTTGGATTTTTTGATTCCTTATACAAACAAACCAATCTTTGTTATAGTTGTGTTAGATTTTTTATTGGTTCCAAACACAGATAAAGGCGTATCATTTCTAACAATTAAGGAAGAAAAGAGGCCTTAAACTTTCATTTCGCCTTAGGCCTCTAAAAAGATTGGATCGACCTTGTATAGCCACATCGACTCAGTTGGGTGTCAAACACGTTCTGAAGAGGTGTTAAGGGCTTGGGCGTGAGTATGATAACGGACATGAGTCTGAAATGTATAGATGTGCACGTGAAATTAATTTTTAGATCAATTTAAAAAAAAACACTTGTTATGGAGCGTTTGATGCGGGCCCAAGTGTGGAGGAACGGGCTATTTTGTATTTGGAGGCCCAAGACCGCGCAACAAAAGGGGCTTCACTAAAATGGCTCTAACTTGGGCTACGGGGGTCCGTTTTGGACGTGCGACCAGGCGAATCGAACGTGAGAACGAGCTCCATCTTGCTGCAAACAGCCTACGGCGGTTTGGGTTATCGTCCGGGCCAAAAAACGCTTATTTCTATTACTTATTTGCATTTTTATGTTTTTTGAACTATTTTGGGCTTTTTGTTTTAGGCCGTGTGCTTGGCCCGTTATCTTTTTTAGGCCCATTTCGAATTTCGGTTTCTATTTATATGTTCCTCTAGTAATATGAATGGTCAGACTTGAATTTTGAAACTACTCAATTTTTCACTTCAAATTTTGTGCCCTTTGGGTTGCAATTTGGGGGTTGGGGAAGAACTACACGAGTATTCATAGAATCAACGTGTTTGATCTTCATTTATCGTACCACGCGCTACATCAGCGTTGCCCCATAACACAATCTTATCATGACTTTTAAAAAGAACTTATTTTATATAACCTCACGAAAGTAACTAATGGTATATCTCTATGATCATATATTAGATAAGAATCACGTTTAGCGTTATAAGTTACGTGACATCTGGAAATCTAGTCATATATAGATAAGAATTACGTTTAGCGTCATAAGTTAGGTGACATCTAGACATCTAGTCATGTATTAACTTTTTGCTTATATATCAGATTTTATTTACACTATTTTTTTTAAATGAATGTATCATATATTCGTTCAATCGGGTATTATGAAAAAGTTTCTTCGATTATACTTAACTTATACTATACCAGAATATGCAGTTTATACACAAGTTGTTGTCACGTATTAAAGTAATTCATGCTTAATAAGTTATAAGAGGGTGACATGCATTTACTTATCAATTAGTGGGAATAAAGTTTCATATGCAAGCAAAAGTAGTTATTTTTTTAACAACATCTCGCCCAGGGCTATATATGGCTATATCTCGGTCAAAGAGGGATTCGAACCTGAGCACTCCATGCAAGAACCTACTAGGTAGCAAAAGTAGTTATTTGACATTGAAGTCAAGAGCATTCACTTCCTTTCCATCAAATTATACCCTATAGTTACACTAAAACACCTATATTTCCTTTATCTTTTCAATTAAATAATATAGTTTTATACATTTATTATTATATTTACCTCTCTTCCATTTACAACTAATTTCAAAATATATTAAAAAATTATAGAACGTAAACAGTGTACTCTCAAACATATGGATGAACAATAACATTTTTCCTCTCCTTATTCACAACCGCTTTTTATAATATAAAGACCACTCTCACAGTGTAAAGGATATGAATGCTCTAAGATTGTGTGTTGTGGTGGCGTGAGCATCAGACGCTAGCCACGCGACTGCCACGGTTCGCGAACACCACAACGTTGTCAAGCTATGAGGGTATTTCAAAACAAGAATGAATTGTTACAAAAAAACATGCCCTTTATTAGAATATACCATATTTTGCATAATACATTTACGTTATAGATGAGGCATCATATCTATCACATAAAGTAAAAGTGAAAAGAAGAGAGAGAGAGAGTTAAAAGAAGAAAGAAAAAGCAGACTATCAAGTCTTTCTCAAGCACAGATCCCAACGAAATGCTGGAAGGATTCCCAACATTGTTTGCTGTAAACTCATTCTTTTTGTTTAAGTTTACATGAAACTTGCTTTAGATATATATGGATAAAGACTAGAGAACTTAATTTATTTTCGTGTTATATTTTTGTCCATGTGATTTGGTAGAAAATGACACTATGGTCCAAAAAAAATTTGCGCCAGTTCCGTCTTCAACATTTTTGAAACGTGCGACTTTAGTCCAAAAAGATAATGCGCCGTTAAAAACGTTAAGGGCGGTACTGGCACAAGGCGTTATCTTTTTGGACCGAAGTGACACGTTTAAAAAATGTTAAGGACGGAGCTGACGCAATTTTTTTTTTTGAGACTGAAGTGTCATTTTCCAACAAATCAGAGGAACAAAAATAGCTGTTAACTCTTTATTTTCATTTACACCTGATGTATACATACACTTATTATGTATGTATCTAGTTGAATATCTACATAGATTCTGATCATGTCTTGTGAGTCTGCAACTACAAAAGGACAAAAAGATTTGTGTCTTGACTCTTGACCCAACCCATACCCTGCCTTCATTCTTATTAACTTCAAAAAAATAGTGAAATCTGAGTATTATTAATTTACCATTACCACTTCACCAATCATTGATAAAACTTAAAAACCAACCCTTTTTTTCTCTTTATTTCCATACAACAATGACTAGCAACAACAATGGCAACACTCACAACACCAAAAATAGTGACAACAACAACTGGTTGGGCTTCTCTCTTTCTCCTCACTCACCTGAGCCTTGTAACTTCAACTACCAAAACATTTACTATGGTGGAGTTGATGGTGGTGGTGGTGGTGGTGGTATCTACTCCACTTTTCCCATTATGCCCCTCAAGTCTGATGGCTCTCTTTGCTTAATGGATGATGTCACAAGATCACAAGGTCAGATTTTTTTTTTTTTTTTTTTTTTTTTTTTTTGTGTGAAATGTGAGTAATGAGCTAAAGGGTGTTCACAACAGCAAAACTTGAAATTTTTTGGTTGGTTGATTAAAAAACATTTTATTGTGAAATGTGAATAAAATGGGCTAATGGGTGTTTTCTTATAGGGATGGTTGATTAAAAAACACAAAAATTTGATTTTTTTTTTTTTTTTTTGTGAAATGTGAATAATGGGCTAATGGGTGTTTTTTTATAGGGATGGTTGATTCAACAACACCAAAACTTGAAAAAAAAATTGGTTTTTTTGGTGTGTGTGAAATGTGAGTGATGGGATAAAGGGTATTTTCTTATAGGGTTGTTGATTCAATCAAGGGTGAGCAGAAAACCGAAATAACCAAACCGTAATCTAAATAACTGACAAAACTGAACCGAAACAAAAACCGACAGTTTGGTTTTAATAACCGAAAATTTCGGTTCGGTTTTCGGAAAACCATTTTCAACAACCGAAAAAAACCGAACCGGACCGATAAGTTACAATCCATATATTTTTATGTTTAAGTAGTTTAACTGTTTAACCCAATGCTAGTAGAAATTATTAATTTTATTCTTGAATGTTAAGTTTTTATAATAAAAAAAATTATTAATTTTAATGGTTAGAATGTTAGATTTATGTAAGCAATATTAACTAAAAAGGTTAACTATAATAACTTAAATGTAAACATATCAGAAAGATTATATTTTAAATTATACTTTTTTTTGAATCTTCCATAATTTTGTTCCAAAAACCAAAATAACCAAAAAACCGAACCAACGTAAAAACCAAAAAAACCGAACCGAACCGTACACAACCCTAAATTCAACAACACCGAAATTTGAATTTTTTTTTTTTTAAATGTGAGTAAAGGGCTAAAGGGTATTTTCTTACAGGGATGGTAGGATCAACACCACCAAAACTTGAGAACTTTTTTGGTGGTGTAACAATGGGGACCTCAGAGTTAGACACTAATACAATGTACTACCACCAAAACTACCATATTCAACCACAACACAACCAAGATTACTCTACCTTGTACCCAACACTACAACTACAACAACAACAACAAGTCAACAAGCTTGTTGGTGATTCAACTTGTGGACTTTACTTACCATCTGTTGGAGATCAAGGGTGGGGTGCTGCTTCAAACAGTTACAACCATTCTGGTAGTGATGGTGGTTGTTTACAGTCACTTAGCTTGTCTATGAGCCCTGGTTGTTCTCAGTCAAGTTCTTGTGTCACTATATCACAACAACACATAACTAGTGGTGGTGGTGGTGGTGATAGTGTTGTTGAGCCTGTGGTGGTGGTGGTGGATGTGAAGAAAAGAAGGTCTGAGAAGGTGAATCAAAATAAGCAGATTGTGCACAGAAAATCTTTGGATACATTTGGTCAAAGGACATCCCAGTATAGGGGTGTCACCAGGTGATTTTTTTTTTTTTTTTTTGAGAAGTTGTACCTTGTGCAGTTTTTTTTTTTTTTTTTTTTTTTTTTTTTTTTTTTTTTTTTTTTTGTGAATGTTTATGTTTATGTACACCAGGCATAGATGGACAGGTAGATATGAAGCTCATTTATGGGATAATAGTTGCAAAAAGGAAGGCCAAACTAGGAAGGGAAGACAAGGTTAGAAGTGTTGACTTTTTTGTCATTTTGCTAATTTTGAGTTTTGACTAGTTGTGAGTTGTAACTCTTCAGTTTCTAACCAAATTTTATGGTTTTTGTTTGCTGGACTTTGAACTTGACTTCAGTTTATCTGGGTAAGAATTCATTTCTTATTTTGGGTTTAAAAAAAGTTCCTAATAAAGCCACACCCTGTATACAGGCGTATAACGTTATACGGCTTGTATAGAATAATTTAACTTGACAAATATTGGGCTGTATAATGTTATACGGAGCGTATAGATGGAGAAAATATTAGGTTGCATAACATTATGTACGTGTCGTATAACATTATATGAGACAAAAAACATTATTTGACATTTTATACAGGTCGTATAATGTTATACAACCCGTATACATGGAGACAAAAAATATTCTCTGACATTTTTTTGTGCAACAATCAGTTATACGATAATACGGCTCGTATAACTCTATACGGGCCGTATATATGTAAAGGTGTGAAAATAAGATTTTAGGGGTGTGGGAATAGTGGGAACCTTAAAAAATCTATTTTTTTTAAGTTCAAGATTTGGTAATAATGAGTGATTTATGTTGACTTTTTAGGGGGTTATGATATGGAAGAGAAAGCTGCTAGAGCTTATGATTTAGCTGCTGTTAAGTATTGGGGACCTTCAACTCATATTAATTTTCCGGTAGCTTTTTTATATGATATTTTATTAATAAATGTGTTTTCTTTATTGAAATAAAGCAAATATTATGTTATTAACATTCATTATGTTGACTTAGTTGGAAAGCTATGAACAAGAACTTGAAGAAATGAAGAATATGTCTAGACAGGAATATGTTGCTCACTTGAGAAGGTAAGTTCTTTGATTACTTTTGTGTCATTTTTCCACTTTAAAACCATGTAAAAATGTCACATTCTTGTATTAAATTTTTATTTTAAAACACTAAATTTTGTTCAGGAGAAGCAGTGGTTTTTCAAGGGGTGCTTCGATATACCGAGGCGTGACAAGGTCCGAGATCTGGTCTTTTTTCATTACTAGAAAACTGAGTATTTGCGACTGCAATTTTGGTTGTAAATACTAGTGGGGTAGTAGTGTTTCCATTTATAAGCTTTTGTGATATTTTCATGATAAATTTTAGCTTTGCAAATATTCAGGCACCATCAACATGGTAGATGGCAAGCGCGCATTGGTCGTGTTGCGGGGAACAAGGATCTTTACCTAGGCACATTTAGTAAGTCGTGTTTCTTACAACTCTCTAAAAAAAACGAGTATCGCCTCCAACTATAACAGTCGGAAATCTGTCGGTAAAGGTTGTTACCGACGATTGTACGTTGGTAAAGGTTGTTACCGACCCATGGCATTATAGCCTAGTGGTATCTTGGTGGTGGGATAAGGCTTATGACCCTTAGGTCATGGGTTCAATTCCCACAAAGGGGGTTTTTCCCAGATTTATTGGGTTTCCTCCTGAATTGGTGTGCATAGGCATTATTGCCTAGTGGAGATGGATATGATCGGGTGGTTCTGCTGGTGGCACGATGATACTCCAGTGGTCCGTCAGTGATCCAAATTTGCCGTTAAAAAAAAAGGTTGTTACCGACATATTTTAGTAAAAAGGATTATTTTATTTTATTTTTAGGGATCTGTTGGTGTTTTCTGTCAATGATACTCATTTGTCTAGGAATGACTATCGAAAGATGGTAAGACGTTTGAAATATAGTTAAAAACAATTCATGAAATCTAGGGTAAACATTTCAGGCACCCAAGAGGACGCAGCCGAGGCATACGACATCGCCGCGATCAAATTTCGCGGCGCAAATGCGGTTACCAACTTCGACATATCTCGTTACAACGTAGAAAGGATTATGGAAAGCAATACCCTTTTATCCGGGGAACAAGCAAGGCGAACCAAAGACCCCGACCCAAGAAACCAAGCGGCACCAAACCAACCTCACACCGATGAACCAAAAACCATCACCAACGAACCCATCGCAACCATGTTTCTTGGGGCCCCACAACCACTTTCGGGTTCCAAATCTTTGACCCCATGGATCCCAACCGCAACCGAAACAACAACAACCGGGCCGTTGAGGTCTCATATCCCTATTTTTGCCGCATGGACCGATGCGTAGTCGATAAGGCCACAAGGTATGGGATGGTCATTTTCTTGGTTGTATTACTTTTGTTGTTGTCTTTTGGAGGGTAGTTTGGATATTATGTAGGATCTTGTAGGGTTCTAATTGCTAAAGTATGAAAAACTATTTTGAAAAAAAGCAAGAAAAGGTTGAAAGGAAAATGATGAAAGTTGGTTGATGACAGAATGATCATTTGACCTTGTATCATGACCTAATATTCGATATTATTGTAAATGGTACTACTACTAACTCTTTAAGGACCATATTAATCGAACTTGATGTGACTTTAGCAGGATCGGTTTTGCAATTCAAAAGGGGGGTTGTGACGCAGTTTGTTGCCCATTTACCTGCCATTTGTTTGTAATTTATTGTTTTGGCATTTTAATGGTACCCATAAAAGTTGACTACTAGAAAAAACTTTTTAACCCTTTTCTAATTCTACCAAGTGTAGCTATAGGTGTACAAAAATTGGGTTTAGGCCCAAGCCGGTTTGAAAGTCTGAACTTATCCGAATCGATTTGGGTCGGGTTCTAAATCACTTCGGGCCAAACCAATTCTAAACAGGTTTGACCCAAATCAGTTCAGTTTATGAATCGATTGGACGTTTGAAATTCCAAACTGTTCCCAAACCACATAGTTGGGTTGGGGCTTAAACCGGTCTGGCCCAAACTGAGTTTTCATGTACAGGGTCGGGCTGAGAACCGGTTTGACGGGCCCAATTTTTTTTACAAGTCTAGGTGTAGCCAAGAAATAAGTATCCATTTATGCGAGAAGTCTCTCCTTTGATTAGGCCCATACTAGTGGATATTAACAGGCCGAATACCAGCACAACATGGCTTCGTTGTTTCTTAATTTTTTTTTTCTATGCGGTTAATTTTTCCATTTAATTATTTAAATTTCACTTATATAAGAGTATTAACAATACATACATAAATCAAATCTAGAACCTTATGTTATATAATGTCTGATAATATTAATTACTACACATAGTTATTTTGAGAAAAAAAAATCTGAAAGAAAAACACAATCTATTGGAAAAGTTAAGGGTTGTTTGGCAATTTCTGAATAGTTAAGTGCTGAACCATTAAGAGGTCCCCATTAAGTGTTGAACCAGTAAGAGGTCTGAACCATTAAGAGCCGATATAATGCTTAATAGTTCAGATGCAAATGTCTGACCAATTCAGAGTAGATGTCTTAACCATTTAGACTTTGTATAATGCTTAACCATTTAGAGGCAAATGTCTGAACCATTCAGACATCTGCTCCCGAAACAAACAGTCTGAATCATTAAGTGTTGAACCAGTAAAAGGTCTGAACCATTAAGAGCTTCATTAAAAGTTAAACAAACAGCCCCTAAGGTTATTAAAAACTGAAGTTAATAGCTTAATAAATTCTCTTTGATTTTTGTTTTACCAGATTATTAAAAACTTGGTTCACATGTGGGTCAGCAGTGAGAATTTAACTAGGATTTTTTATATTTGTATTTGGTTGAAATTTAGCATAAATTCACATGTTAATTACTAATTGATTCTCATTTCAATCAATGTTAGTTCACATGTGGATTTATACAGATGATTAACAATTTTTTTTAAGAACTAATGTTGATTCAGATGTGAACTCTTTTAATCTTTTTAACACATTTCATCTAACACATAGTATCATCATCATCATACTCAGTAAATCCTACCGATAGCAAAGCTAATGTAGCGTCTAAGGAGGGTAAGATGTAGACAGCCTTACCTCTACCCCATAGAATTAGAGAGCCTGTTTCCATTGAGTCGCCGCTGCGCCTATTGCCGGTTTACTTACTCGAACTATCACATCCCCTCGTCTCCCTTCTCTCCAACAAACTAATCTGGGGCGTTAGGGCCTGATCTGAACCACCTTAGCCCCACCCGTTCAGGCCCACCGCTTACATTGGCGATGGTACTTGGAAATAGCCTCCTTTACTGTATTTATAGGTGTTACGATTGATGGTTGTTCGTGGTTATGAGAATAAAGACGCGACGGTCGAATTTTTTTAATAAAGGGTGTCTTTAAAAGGCGCCAAAACAATGATGGAGGCCAATAGAAAATTGCCACGTGGCTCAATCTTTAGAAATGAGGCGTATATACCGACATGATTTTTAACTATCCGTTTCATGGAAATCAAAATCACAACGCTTCACATTGCCGTTAAAAAAACACAGCGCGTCCTGGTAATTTGTTCGGGCAATAAGCTTTGTAATAATAGACGCGATTTTTAAACGAAAGGGTACATACCCCAAGTTGGTTTTTGTGTGTGTGTATATATAATATTATTCGTGACTTTGTATTACCAGGGGCGGACCTACCCACAGTCGTGAGTGGGCGGCCGCACCATTTGGAAAAAAATTATTGTATATTTTAGGCAAAAAAACTTGACCGCACCCTTTGAAAATATGATTGAACGCCTTAACCGTACTTCTTGAAAATTAACCGTATTTCTTGAAAATATGGTTGAACGCCTCAACCACACCCCTTGAAAAACATTTGTGTGTCCGCCATTGTGTATTATCAAAACAAACACTAACTTGCGTTTGGGCTCAATAACGAACCATATATTCTACATGCGTATCAAACATCAAAATGGCTTATCAAGGCCTATTACAACTTGACTCTAACAAATTTACAGCATGTTAATCCATTTTGACTTGTCAACTCATTTAACTCATTTAAATAAACAGATTAAATTTGTAATAATAATAAGTGTATATAAGTTTTATGTAGAAGTGCAATTCCTAACACGACGCAAAAATAATCAGGCTTGTGGGTTAACTATTTATATATTAAATAAGTTAACACAAACATAACCTGTCACCCGTAGTTTAATAAATAGATTAATATGTTATCCCATGTAAGGTTTGGAATTATATAAAGTTCATATATAGATTTTAAAAGGGTTGTATATTGATTTATATTTTTTTTAATTCAATGGAGACTACCAAACTATTTTTCTCATAACTTTCACCAATACTCTTCTCTTTTTTTATACAAAATTATATATATATATATATATATATATATATATATATATATTGAAATAGCTTGCAATTGTATATTTTATTTGCATATCTTTATTTACATTGAGATAGTTGGTAAACGGGCAACAAGCTGCGCCGCTAAAAACACACTATATCAGCTCTCTCTTGAGCAAAACATATAAACTCAAGTTTGTTTGGAATAAAAAAAACGAATAAATAAACACAACTAAAAACACACTAATTACAAAACTAATGTTCATTTAAGCTTAACTCATTACTCATTAGTTATTTAAAGACAAAGCTGATGCAAAACATGATAAGACGATTTTAAGTGTGTACAATTGATAATTGTTTTTTTACACGAATTAACATATAGATCGTATTGAATTCATTTGTTCAACCCGTCACGGCTAATGTCACCTTTTCAACGTTTCTTTTAACAACACACCAAATATTTCCTAAATTAATGAATTAAACTAGTGATAAAAAATTCTAAAACAACAATAGATAAGCGTTGAAACTCATGATAACTTATAAAAGAGCTTATGTTAACCAAATACCCACAATAAACAAACATATCTCTTTCAATAAACAAACAACTCACATTATATCTCTTATTATTCCTATTGCATCTTCACCAAACTCAAAATCATTTTAATCCCCTCCATGACTTCCCTCTCCATATCCTCCAAACAAACCTACAACCACCTCCCCCCCCCCACACACACACACACACCACAACTCTCCTCCTCCTCCTCCTCCTCCTTAACCATCACCATCTCTCCCTTCTACCCTACGCACCCCTCATCTAACTATGAGCATTTCCCACTTACCTCTTCTCCTCATGCTAACATGCACCTTCATCCCCAAATCATCCCCACATCCCCAAGATGAATCTTGCTTGACCCATTTCTTCCAATCCTTAACCGACCCCAACAACAACCTGACCCGACCCGTTTTCACCAACCCATGCTCCGACTCCACCTCCAACACGGCCGGTATTACTTGCAATAACGGCCGTGTTTACAAGCTTTCCCTCCAAAACCTCAATCTAAAAGGCACCATCTCACCCTTTATTTCCAATTGCACAAACTTACAATCTTTAGATCTTTCCAATAATACCCTTTTCGGAAAAATCCCTGATGAACTCCAATACCTAGTCAACCTAGCCGTACTAAATCTTTCCTCAAACCAACTCTCCGACACAATCCCTCCCTCGTTATCAATGTGTAGTTACCTTAACATTATCGACTTACACTTCAACTCGTTATCCGGACCAATCCCCCCACAGCTAGGGGGACTGGTCCGGTTAACTATTTTTGACGTGTCAGATAACAAGTTGTCCGGTCCGGTTCCCGAGAGCCTCGGGAACCGGACTGGAAACCTGCGAAGATTTAACGTGAGCTCGTTTGATGGGAATAAAGGTCTTTATGGGTACCCGTTGGGCCCGATGAAGAGTAAAGGGTTGTCGGTTTTGGCGATTGTGGCGATCGGGTTGGGGAGCGGGTTGTTGAGCTTGGTGTTGAGTTTTACGGTGGTTTGTGTGTGGTTGAGATCGGTGGAGAAGAAGAGAGGTGTAGAAGAAGAAGGGAAGGTGCAGAATATGATGCCTGATTATTGAGTTGATTAGGGTTTGTTTCATCATTTTAGTTTTTTTTAATGTGTATTATATATATTATAGTAACCTTAATTGATGGCTTATGATTGTTAATCTGAAAATGTTGGTTATTGGTAATTTTGAATGTGGTTATGTGTATTTTTTTATTATTTAATCTTCATAGAAGGCATCAAGAAAGATTAATTTATTTGAGAATATTGATCTGTACAACGTACAACTTCAGGTACTATGCATCGTACTCTGTGGTGGGTTGGGTTAGACTAAAGGGTATGGAGAGAATGGGCTTGGAGGGGATGAGCACGTAGGCACAAACGTAGGAATGGCTTGGAGGAGATGGACCTAAGGGGGTGGGGGATGAACCCCTTTATGTATATATATGTATGTATGTATAGGTATATGTGAGAGGCAAGAGAAGAAAGGAGGACCGGCTACCCCGGCTGTGGGGTGTCAGGTGTGCCGAGCCGAGCCCCAGGGGGGCGGTGTGGGGGACCGGCGCCGATCCTAGCCGGGCCTCAGCCGGCCCCCATACCTTCTAGTCTTAGGGTATTTTATTATTTTGGCTATCTGTGATTTAACAAAAGAAATTAAAATGAGCCAGAAAATGTACACCGAAAGTTTGAAAGTTTGCAAATTAGTTATGGAGTTAAATGTTTGGTTGGTCTCTATGGTTTTCAAAAATTTCACACTTGGTCCTAGTGGTTTACTAATTACACTCGTGGTCCCAAAACTTGTCAAAAGTGCACTCGGTTGGTCCCCAGCCCTAACTTCAGTTAACTTTCTCTGTTAAGTCCATGTTAAATGACCTGAATACCCTTGCTTATTAATCCCTACCATCTCACCCACCCTTGATTCCCTCTGCTCTTCTTCGATGACAGCCACACACCCATCTTCAGGTCTCTCTCTTCTCAAACAAGAAGCACAGCCGCCACAATCTCACCTCCGCCACCATCTCACCCACCACCACCATCTCACCTTCGCTACTTCTCACCTCCATCCCCACATTGTCAGACTCTGCACCGGAAATCCGCCACCATCTCACCTCCGCCGTGCACAAAAATGACGCCTCAAAGCCTAGGTATCGGTTTCTGTTTACGAATAGTCAGCGTTTCTTCGTTTTTGTTGAATTTACGGTTCGGAATTGCTAGTTTTTGGTCGATTTATGTGAGTTTTTATGAAAAATGTTGCAAATGAACGCGTATATAGTGAAATGTGACGTTTCTGAGCTAATTTCAGCTCGATTTTGTGATTTCGCAACGTATGTTTTTTATTTTTATGAGAAATGTTGCAAAACGAACGCATAACCTGTGAAATTTGACGTTTCTGAGCTGGATTTAGATCGAAGTTGCAGATTGTTGCTTGTTGTTAGATCTTAATTGCTAATTTCAGCTCGATTTTGTGTATTTGCAATGTATATTTTCTGTATTTATGAAAAATGTTACAAAAATGAGCTCAAATCTGGAGAAATTTGACATTTCAGAGCTGAGATGGTGGTGGTGGGTGAGATGGTACCATGAAGAAGGTTAGCTGCATTTTTTAGGGATTTAAGGGACCGATTGACACCCAAACAGGGCGGATGGTCCGATCGACGCTGTGAATCTGACAAAGCACACACCCATCTCCTCTCTCTCGATCTCTCCTGGGTCCGATCGATGTAACACCGCGTGTTTTCGAATGTCAAAGTCAAAGTCAAAGTCCAAGTCAACTTTGACTTCTTTGACTGTTAATGTTCTTTTTACTTTTGTATTATGTGGAGTAAGTGTTGTATAAATGAAATGATCGAATATTTAATCAATGCGACCAATTTACGACTGTGAATAGTAGGAAGTAACAATGCGATAAAGTTAATCAATCAATAATCAAGCTAATCGATTCAATCGAACTCGAGACTCGAATTATGTGAACTCTGGTATTATTATACGTGTGTGTGTGCCTTATGTGTTATTTGTGCGTGTTTACTTATGTGTTTGGTGTGGTATTCAAGCGAATCAATCAAAAATCGAATCGAAACTCGAAAAGCAATCGAACTCAATCGAAACCGACATCGAAACGTGACTTGTAGAAGATTGTATGTTAGATATAGTGGTTGAGACTGAAAGTAATTTGACTAGGAACTCTATCGTATTCGTATCATCGTCCATCGAAATCGAAACATCGAAAAACGTCGCGAAATACTCAAAGTGGGTCGCGGATCGAACAGGAGGCATCCGGATCGAACAGGCCAGCCGATCGGCTAGCATCTTCCTAGCCGATCGAGCAGCCCATTCGATCGGAGCTCCTGGCCGATCGGCTGCCACTTTCCTCTTTTGGAGCCTATAAACAGGGCTGTCATTGTCACACTTTCCATTTTTGGAAAGCACTGACCGAACCAGCCTTCTTCTTCACCTTTTCCCAGATTTCTCTCAACTCCGGTAAGTTTTCACTCTGATTCTTATACGTTTTTGATCATTGCATGATTCTACACCTTTCTATCTTTCAAAACTTGACTTTTAACCGTGAAATCACCAAGATCTAAGTGTTCTTGGGTGATGTCATCATGGTGTTCTTGAAGAACACCAAACTTTGGCCTCATTCAACCATGAATAGCTTAGATCTGACCGGTTTTCACATAAACAAACTAAGATTCTTACAAATCTTAACATTTTCTGAATAATTTCCAACTTTCTTCAACCTTTTACACTCAAAACCTTAAAACCGGTAGAAACGGAGCTTGAACCGGCTAACTAATCATTCTAACAGTTAAGAGGTTCAAGATTCGGATTCTATATACAAGGTTCACCGACGATGGGTTAAAACTCTAAACCGACGTTCCGAACCGTTCACCGGCCGGACTTGGGTGATTCCTGTCCGAGCCGAAGAAACGAGTAGGAACGGAGGATATCATAGTTCAACTCGTTATCAAACTACCTCGATATGGCAACAAGTGATCAAACAGCCAAGTGTTAGACGAAAGGCCGACCAGGTTAGAAATGCTGGCCGAACGGCTAGGCTGTTCAAACAGCCCAGCCGATCGGACATGCCAGCCGATCGACCGGGCCAGCCGATCGGCTAGCACATGGTTCCACACTTTTCAAATTTTATGAAGTATGCTATTGACGAAGTGATGTTCGATCGAATACGCTACTCGATTGGTAAACATTACTCTTCGGATCATGAGATACTATGCTTCAACACTTAATCGTTTTACAACTCGTTCGTAGTATGGAATGCCAGCCGATCGAACAGTCTGTTCGATCGAGCGACATCCTGTTGAGCATCACTCTAAGGTTCTCAGCCGATCGATTAAGCCGGCCGATCGAACGGACCGTTCGATCGATCGACCTGAAAGGTAAGGACATTTTTGTGTTCTCATATACTACAACGAAAACTTCAAAAGTTCAAATCCTCAAACACAAACACACCAGAGGAAGAAACAATCCACTCGAATGGCCCAGCCGATCGAGCCTACCGGCCGAGCGAACAGGACTGTCCAATCGGATATACCAGCCGATCGAACAGACCGTTCGATCGAACCTGCCGTTCGATCGACCAGCCTATTCGATCCATTCACACTTGCCTTATTTTCCACGTTACTCATTGTTGTGCTATCGAACTATTCAGGCCAACCCTACTCTCAGCGCTCCCTTCAATCCATAATCAATCATTGTGAGTATACTCAATCCCTTTTTGCTTTTAGCACTTTTGGGTGTTACATACGTTGCTTATATCAAAACACAAATGATCACACTACTCAAGCTATTGAACGCTAACCAATATGCATGTATTACGTGACTTAATGAATGCTTGTTGATTGTGTTTACACGTGGAATGCTGTCTACCTGTGTAACACCTCGGAAATTCCTGTCCATTGAAATAAAGACACGTGTCATGAGAGACAGACGTGTCAGGAAAACCGGATCAAATAAAAAGATGTATGGTAGGATTTTTAACAAAAAGGGCGTCATGTATTTAAATACCTCTTAACGACCCAAGGGCGACATGTTATTAAAACACCTCTGAGCGACCCGAGATTTCTTTTTATATAAATCCCAAGATCCTTAAATCTTTTGAAAATTATCCTATATGATAACCGGTTGTCCCAAATAAATAAAGTTCCATCTGTTATGTGAACTGGGGCATTGACAGGATTGTTACTAATGATAATGCTGAATAAAATTCTCATAAGATAGAACCAAGAATAAATATATGAAGCTTGTTAGTTAATTATGAGAATCCAAGGACTTATTCTTGATGTTTCCGTCAATTAAAGTTGCCATAAGATTGCAAGGTGTCAACATACATGCAAGCATGCAAAACCTGAAAATGGTGGACCCTACTTTGCAGTAAAAGCCTGATGTCTCGACATTTGAAAGTTGCATGGTCAAGACTTAAAAGTTTGCAAATTTTTGTCCTCTGACCATCGGTTACGGACCGCAAAGCCTGAGGCTTACGGTCCGTAAGGAGGGTATCTGGGCATGTTTCAGCAAGGGCGGTTACGGACCGTAACCATTTTAGCTTACGGTCCGCAAGAGTTTCTTACGGACCGCAAGGCCTTAAGCATACGGTCCGTAAGACCGTCGCTGGCAGCGGTTTTTGGACAGCTGCCTGTCCAGCCCGTTGCACCGACTTAAAACGTAAAATTTCGAAACCATGGGCTTGCTAGGCAGTATTTAGCTCTCTAGGAACACCTGGGATGATCCCCCAACCATTGTAGACTTGTGTGTCACAATCTTGGACCTCTTGGCTCACTATATAAGGACTTGAATGGTAACCATTGTCACTTGCTAACTTGGGACTTTGGTTCAAGACATCTCTGGAGCTTTCCTGGACTACAACAAATTTTCTTAGGCATCTTAAGCATTCTTAGGACTCTTGTAAGTGTCCTTAAACCCCTCTAATTACTTTTAGCTTAGTTAATTAGCTAAAAGTCAAACCATCGTAATTAAGGTTTGACTTCGTAATTACTTATAATGTGCTCTGTCAAATCACGAATTAAAGATACCTTTAAGAAGGTAATTAAGTGGGCATCAAACCCTTAAAAGGGTATTTCCAGAATCCCACTTTAAGCATGCGAATTGTCGAGTCAAAGCTAACTATAAAAAGTCAACAGAACGCTTAACTTCAAATTAACTTATAATTAGCAATGTAAGTTACATGCAATCTGTTTGATTATTAAAATAACTTGGTAATTAATGTAAGAACATGTTCCAACATGTTCAACTCGACAATTTTCAGTTTAGGCTCGGTTTGGGACCGAAAGTCGCAAAGTTTGACTTCTGCTTTAACTTTCAGTTTTGACCCGTTTAAGCCAAGATTAGGATTGCCTTAGAGCTTCTTTTGAACCTATTTTCATATTAGTATAACTCTCTGAGTTTATACAACCCGGTTCAATAGATATCCTATTCACATGCATGTTTCCGTTAATTGCTCATATGTTGACCATTATGCCCATTTGACCTTAAATCGTGATTTTTGAAAATGTAAAAGGGTAGGCACCTTAGTTGCTAATTTATAAACTTGCACCCAAAATTTGAAGTCAGTTTAAGGTCTAGATTAAGAGTTATGCTCAATAGCGTAATTAAGAGCTTCTTTACTAATTAAATGGCGTGAATTACGTATAACCTATTAAAACCAAAATTTTTTTACCAAACTTTTTACCCACTGTTATAAAATAATATTTTGGGAATTTTGGAGATTTTTATTTATTTTTAGGCTGAGCATAACTTAGTGTTCTAAGGTTTAGTCGGTTTATGCCGGTTTTGCCCTTTTTAGCCATAAAATGAGTTTTATAAAACCTTTTGACCTCAAACCAATTTCTACTAATTTGTTATGATAAATATATTATTTTGAGCCTTCTGGAATATTAAAAATATCAGCTTTTTGCAGAAAACCCGGAAATGGCTCCAAATCGCCTTTTTAGGCATTTTTAACACATAAGTGTGCATTAGAACCTTATTAAGCCTAAGGGATTGAACCTACTGATGTGATTAGCAAGTTTTTATATTTCAAACAGTAGGCAAATGTTTTGAACTCAGAATTCCAGATTTGACCTTTTAGGCACTTGTGAAATTACCAAAATGCCCCTACGGTGCATACTAAGGTTAAAGATAATAAATTTCACATAATTTTGATACCCTACTGTTATAACTTAGTAAATTAAGTATATTTACTAATGTAATCAGACCTGTAACTCAGGTCATTAATTTAACTCTTTTACACCTTAGAAAAGGACCATAACGCCCTTATGAGGCATAGTTTGGTTTAAAATCATTTGGGGCATAATGGAAGGTATCATTCTGATATCACAACATATTTTAAGCATAATAACTTCAGAAACTTGTATTTAACTCCTATGGTTACTCGTTACGCATTATACGCGTTTGGATCGGCTTATGTAGTTAATTTGACCCTTATAGCCGAAACGGGTCAAACCATATCTTTTTGGTCTCAAAATTCAGAATGTGATTATATTACCCATATAAAACAAGTGTGCAAGCTTGTTGGGTCAAAACCACATTCTTAAACGGTCTTCGCCTTATTGTGCGTTTAAAACTGTAATCTTTATATAAAACTAACCGGTCTAAGCTTAAGACCCGTTAGGATTCTAATAGGTTATTAAAACCTTAATTTCCAGATCTAGGAGCCCAGTAAAAGCTACTTGCACTCGTTATATTTGGTTTATACTTGCTCAGGTAATTAGATTTAACTTATTTTCCCTATACGGGCTTGGGGTACGGTATATAAAATACCGCTTGGTCGGGGAATTGACCTTAACCAGCTGATGGTTAAGTGCTGTCAAATTAACTCGTTTGAAAATGCTGTTTTGTTTGTTTAACGCCTTTGGGGGTTTAATGACCATGTCCCGGATATCCTTGGCATCATTCCATGAATGGCCACGACCTTAGCACACGGGTGTAGGCGTACACCCGTAGTGCATTTTATTGCATATATCGTCGGCACGGGAGGAGTCTCGCGGCGTTTTATATTAAGTGGTGTGTCTATTGAGCTTTAACCCGGCACGACCCGGGCTACTGAACGCAGAACGAACATGTAATTCTTTTACAAGATTATTAAGCAAATAATGATCCCAAGTTATAAAAAGTTTTATGCCACATGCATTTAAATAAATTTTTAAACATTTTTAAAATGAGTCAGTTGAATTGTATTTACCAGTGTAAACTGACGTATTTTCCAAAAAGACTAAGTGCAGGTACTACGCGAAATAGGCTGGTCACTCCTTAAGCATCCATAGAGTCTCGCAAGCTTAGGATGCATGAAGTCTGTTGAAATGAAGTTTCCTTTTGTTTGATTCTGCCTGTGGATTTTATTTCGACATTTTGTGATACTTGGATATTACAATAAATTTTAAGTTGAAATAAATCTATCTTTGCTTCCGCTGTGCATTATAATTTGTGTTGTTTGACTATGACGATATCAACTACGTCACGATAATCCCCCACCGGGCCCACCGGTGACACGTGGAAATTAGGGGTGTGACAGGTTGGTATCAGAGCCAACACTGAGTGAATTAAACACTAGCCTTTTGTGTTTAGTCTCAGTACACAAATTGCACATTCTTCGAGTTCCGATGTCTAGACAAAGAACATAGGACAAACTCTGTTTTGTTTTATTTTTGGGTCTTATATTATTATATTGTGGTTATCTAAAACTTGTATGCAGGTCAATATGCCACCAAGGTTTCTTCGCGGACGAGGCAAGGCCCCTGTCACGGGTCACGACCACGAAGCCGGGCCTTCGCACCGGCGTACCCCGTCCATTACCATGAGCACCAGTCCACAAGAGCCGTGGAGGCTCTATGTTGAAACCGGGAGACGATCAGTTTCCCTCAGCTCTTCACCTTCTTACCAGCATTCATTTGGTCCCCAGTCAGAAAATGAGCCCAACGAGCAACCACCCTCTTTCATACCTCTGCAGAGATCCAACTCTCACCACTCCTTTGGTGACCCAACCCCAACCTTCCAGAGCCGGTTCAACCCGGCCAACATTTTTCCAGAACCCGTGGGTTTTAACCCACTTGGACCGGAAGACCACTTCTCTGGGGATAACGATATGGACGAGGATACTGACCCTATGGAGCCTGCTATGGGGACGCCCAACCACCCGATAGAGATCTCTGACGGATCATCTTTTCACGGATCGCCTTATCGCGGTCCATACAGCTACGAAGAGAGGTTCCGAAACATCGATTGGTATTTTACCCCCTCACACCACTCGTCCCCTTACCAGCAGCAGCAACAGCAGCAGCAACCGCAACAGGATCCTTCTCAGGATTCCCGTTTCGTGGTAGTTACTCCGCCACCACCACCACCAGTGGAACAGCAGCCACCTCCGGAGCCACCGAGGCGGAGGAGGTCGAACGCACGGATGTCCGTGCGAGGGGGTGTCCGCATCAGCACACCCCAACCATCAAGTGGCAGCCATTATCCGCCACTTCAGGAGGAAGAGGAAGAACCACAATTGGGGGGTCCATCAAGCCCCATTCCAGAAATCAACTCAGTACCTATGGCACCTCCATTGGGTTTTGACAACCCAATCCCTGCATACGCTGGTTCGGCAGCGTATAACCCCTTTGAGCAGCCAGCACATACTCACTACAACTTCGGCTATGCGGAGGTCGATCCATATCAAGTAGCTCGGGACTACAACGCTCTTCATCCCGAAGGACCATACGGAGGACCATGGACCACTGGTTACCCGACTTATGGGTACCAGCATCCACCACCTCCTCAACCTATGTACCAGCCGCCGCAGCCACAGCTGATTCCGCCGGAACATCAGCAGGAGGTTCTTGAGAGGTTGCACCAAGTCGAACAGGAAGTTCGAGAGGACCGCAGGGAGCGGCAAGGCTTCTTCAAGGGCCTGTCAGACTTGCTAAAGGGGAAGTCTAAGAGGAGGGGTCATTAAGGACCTTTGATGTTTGTCTGCTTAGTTGTAATCAGTCCTTGCGTGGACTTTATGTTTCTGTATTCAGCTCCTGCGTGAGCTTGTCTTTTAGTATTCTGCCCCTGCGTGGGCATGTCTTTCAGTTGACCCCTGCGTGGGTTTGTTTGTTGATTTATTTGTTGTATTTCGCCCCTGCGTGGGCATGTTGTTGTAGAAGTCCCGTTTTGGGCAACTGATGTACTGTTAAATCTTGATCTAGTGAAATGCTGCATTTAAATTTCATGATTGTTGTTATAAATAAGTATATGAATAAACTTAAAATAAAATGAAAATAACATTTCCTAAAATAAAAGAAGACCTACCATTTGTGTAAAATGGCAAAATCTAAAAAGGGACAAGACCTAGCCACATGTCATTTTTAAGACAAGGCCAAAATGGTATCTCCATAATTAGATTCAGGTCCATAATTAACGTCTCAACTTAGGATTGATCTGCGTTATAAATAGAATCTAAGGGGTAAAAGCCTAGCCACGTGTCGTTGCAGACATGGCCAAGATGGCAGAACCTGTCTAAAAGATTCCAAATTCTGTTAACATCTGTAAGTATGTTGACATATTGGGCAAATTGTGACCCAGTAGAAGTCACATAGACCATCATTGAAAATTGGGTTAATTTAAGATTCCCTGCAAGTAAATGACCATTCCTTAAGAATGAAGTACCTACGGGTAGTAATTAATGTCCTAGGGACTAAAAGACAGTTTGAGTCTGCAACTCACTGTCTAGAATAGGGTAATGAACTGTGATTCAAACCCTAATGCCTTGATTCTGTAAGAATCCGGGTTATAAGCTAACACTGTCCTTGTGACTAAGTTATATGTTAATTCTTAACTATAATATAGGGTTATAATGCAGACCCTGAATTTATGTTTAATTAATAATTTAACCTGCAATGGCTATTTAAAACCATGGTTAATAAAATACATAAAATACTGTATTAACTATTAAATAAAACCTTGCCCATTATTGTTTATATGTAGCAATTGAAGCTACATGGGAGGGTCAGATGAAGTGAACAGTCGTCCGGTGGAGAACCACGATAATGTAAAGATACAGTTAACTGGTGCAGAGTTGAAAGCACTGGTAGATGATGCGGTTACTAAGGCTTTAGAAAGACAGTACAGTGAGTACAGCGGGACCCATAGTAGAACCTTGTCTACACCGCATAATAAATCTAAGACTCATTCAGAGGCTCACAGCAAGCCACCTTCTGTCAAACCCAAGTCTAAAAAGGAGGAATCCAAGAAGGAGGATGATAGACATTCTTCGAATGAAAATGATAATCATTCCAAGAAGATTGTGCTTTATGATGCCCCACGTGCCAAGGGTTGCACGTATAAATACTTTGTATCTTGTAAACCCCGGGATTTCACTGGGGAGAAGGGGGCAGTAGACTGTATGACTTGGCTTGATGAGATGGAGACGGTAGTGGATATAAGTGGCTGTGCTGAAAGAGATATTGTGAAGTTCGTGACGCAATCTTTCAAGGGTGATGCCCTGCAATGGTGGAAGTCGTTGATTCAAGCCACCGGGAAAATACCTCTATACAACATGTCTTGGGAACAATTTGTTGCCCTAATCAAGGAGAATTATTGCCCACAGCACGAGGTCGAGGGAATAGAGTCTGATTTCTTATCTCTGGTTATGAAGAACCTGGACTGCCAGGCTTATCTCACAACCTTCAATACCTTGTCGAGGCTAGTTCCCTATCTTGTAACACCTGAACCAAAGAGGATAGCCCGTTTCATTGGGGGTCTGGCCCCAGAAATTAAAGCAAGCGTCAAGGCCTCTCGGCCCACTACTTTTCGATCGGTGGCTGACCTATCTCTGTCCCTTACAAAAGATGCAGTTAGACAGAGATCACTGAGGGCCGCAGATGCCGAGAAACGAAAACGCGAAGATGATGGTTCGCGACGCTCAGATAAGAAGCGGAAAGGCAATGACGACCACAAGAAAGGGTCGGGGTCCAAGAAGGGAGATCATCAGTCGGGTGAGAAGCCCAGGTGCAAGGTTTGTAAGAAGCACCATTTCGGGAAATGCAGGCAGGAGTCTAGGTCCCAATCTCAGCAGAAACTATGTGGGATTTGCAAGTCCCCGGATCATAAGGCATTAGATTGCAAGAAACTTAAGGATGCCACCTGCTTCAATTGTAATGAGAAGGGACATATTAGACCCATCTGCCCGAAGCTTGTCAAGAAAACAGAAGAGGGAAAGAAGACTAATGCAAGGGTCTTCCGCATGGATGCAAAGGAAGTTATACAGGATGATAATGTCATAACAGGTACTTTTCTTGTTAATGATGTCTACGCAAGGGTTTTATTTGACTCTGGGGCGGATAGGTCCTTTGTAGATGATAAGTTCTGTGAACTGTTGAAATTATCTGTTAAAGTCCTAAGTATGAAATACGAAGTGGACTTAGCTGATGGATCATTAGAAACAGTTTCGATTGTATTAGATGGATGTGTCCTATCCATTAGGAACCACTCTTTTCCTTTGTCCTTGTTACCCTTTAAGCTAGCAGGCTTTGATGTAGTAATAGGGATGGATTGGTTATCGCATAACCAAGCCCAGATAGTATGCAGCAAGAAGCAGGTAGTAATCAAGACCCCATCTGGTGAGCCACTCACTATTCAGGGAGATACTCAACACGGAATGCCAAAGCGTGTGGCCATGCTTAAGGCATCCGGGTGCACGAGTAGGGGTTGTGTCATTTATATGGCACGAGTAACCATTGACGAGAAGAAGCCCAGGATCGAAGACATACCGATCATTTCTGACTATCCCGAAGTTTTTCTGGAGGAACTACCTGGTTTGCCGCCAGATAGGCAGGTGGAGTTCAGGATTGACATCATCCCCGGAGCTGCACCAGTGGCCAGAGCACCATATAGACTAGCACCAACGGAGATGAAGGAATTAAGGACACAGCTAGATGATTTGCTAGCTAAAGGCTTTATTAGACCTAGTTCATCCCCATGGGGAGCGCCAATTCTGTTTGTCAAAAAGAAGGATGGGTCAATGCGTCTATGCATTGATTACCGTGAGCTAAACAAGGTTACTATCAAGAACAGATATCCTTTGCCTAGAATCGATGATCTATTCGACCAACTACAGGGAGCGAGTTACTTTTCCAAGATAGATCTCAGGTCTGGCTATCATCAATTGAAAGTCAAAGAGGAGGATGTACATAAGACCGCGTTTAGAACTCGTTATGGTTATTACGAGTTCCTAGTGATGCCTTTTGGGCTCACTAACGCGCCTGCCGCATTCATGGATCTCATGAATCGCGTATGCAAGCCTTATCTAGATAAATTTGTCATCGTCTTCATTGACGACAGGGGCGGACCTAGAGGTTACCGGGGGGTAACCTCCGCTACGGCTTGGCTCGGAAAAATTTGACGTTTTTAGTGTAAATTTTGGAAAAATTTGATGTTTTTTCGATTTCGTTACGGCTTATTTATAAAACGTTACGGCTTGGCGTGAATCCTAGATCCGCCACTGATTGACGACATCCTCATCTACTCAAAGAACCAAGCTGACCATGAGGAGCATCTTCGGTGCATTCTCAAGCTACTCCATCAAGAAAAACTCTATGCCAAGTTTTCAAAGTGTGAGTTTTGGCTTCGTGAAGTCCAGTTCCTTGGTCATGTTGTGAGCGAACGTGGAATTCAAGTGGATCCCGCAAAGATAGAAGCTATTATGAACTGGCAAGAGCCAAAGACACCTTCAGAGATTCGTAGCTTCCTAGGCTTGGCTGGGTACTACAGGCGTTTTATTGAAAACTTCTCAAGAATTGCTGCACCCTTAACGTCGTTGACACGTAAGAACATTAAGTTTAATTGGGGGCCTAAGCAGCAAGAATCTTTTGATATCTTGAAGGAAAAGTTGAGTAACGCTCCAGTACTGACTCTACCTGAAGGCATTGAAGAATTTGTGGTGTATTGTGATGCATCACACACCGGAATGGGTTGCGTGTTAATGCAAAAGGGCAAGGTTATAGCCTACGCTTCACGTCAATTAAAGGTGCACGAAAAGAATTACACCACCCATGACTTAGAATTGGGTGCCGTTGTATTTGCACTAAAGCTTTGGAGGCATTATCTGTATGGGACAAAGTGTGTAATCTATTCCGACCATAAGAGCCTTCAACACCTGTTCAATCAGAAGGATTTGAACATGAGGCAGCGACGATGGATGGAAACCTTGAACGATTATGATTGTGAAATAAGATACCATTCAGGCAAGGCTAATGTAGTCGCAGATGCTCTAAGCAGGAAGGAAAGAGTGAAACCGATAAGGATCAATGCCAAGAGCATTGAAATTAAGAGCAGCTTGAATGAAAAGTTGTTAGCTGCACAAAAGGAAGCTGTGTTGGAAGCTAACTATTCCGAGGAGAAATTAGGAGTAACTGAAGAACAGTTGTCCTACGATAAAGACGGAATGTTGAGATTAAATGGACGAATATGGGTTCCTGTATATGGAGGACTTCGTGATGTTATCCTCAAGGAAGCCCACAGTTCCAAGTATTCTGTCCATCCTGGAGCTGATAAGATGTACCAGGATTTAAAGGCAAATTATTGGTGGATAGGCTTGAAAAAGTCTATAGCTGATTATGTAGCTAAATGCTTGACGTGTGCTAAAGTCAAAGCTGAACATCAGAAGCCGTCAGGTTTACTGCAACAGCCTGAAATTCCCACTTGGAAATGGGAAATGGTGACGATGGACTTCATCACCAAATTGCCTAAGACGCCGAAAGGAAATGATACTATATGGGTCATAGTTGATGGACTGACTAAGTCAGCACACTTCCTGCCCATTAGAGAGACCTTCAGCTCTGACATGCTAGCCCAGTTGTACGTAGATAAGATTGTGGCCTTGGATGGTGTGCCAGTATCTATTATCTCGGATCGGGATCCTAGATACACATCTCATTTCTGGAAGAGTTTCCAACAGTCTCTGGGCACTCAATTAAATTTCAGTACGGCTTACCACCCCCAGACGGATGGGCAGAGTGAGCGTACCATTCAGACGTTGGAAGACATGCTGCGTGCATGTGTGATTGATTTAGGAGGAAGTTGGGACAGGCATTTACCATTAGTCGAATTCCCCTACAATAATAGCTACCATACTAGCATTAAGGCTGCGCCTTTCGAGGCACTATATGGCAGAAAGTGCAGAACGCCCATTTGCTGGGCAGAAGTGGGAGATACGCAATTATCAGGTCCTGACTTAGTCTTCGAGACAACAGACAAGATTGTCCAAATTCGCGATCGCCTGAAAGCTGCTCGAGATAGGCAGAAGAGCTATGCGGATGAGAGGCGAAAGCCTCTCAAGTTTGAGGTTGGCGATAAGGTCTTACTCAAAGTATCACCTTGGAAAGGTGTGATGCGATTTGGCAAGAAAGGTAAGTTAAGCCCAAGGTACATAGGACCATTCGAGATCATCGAATGTGTAGGGTCGGTGGCTTACAAGTTAAACTTACCTGAGGAGCTCGATGGTATTCATAATGTATTCCACGTCTGCAATCTAAAGAAATGTCTAGCTGACGAGTCGCTAGTCATACCACACACGGATGTGCATATAGACGAGACCTTAAGATTTGTGGAAAAACCTGTGTCGATTGAGGATCGACAGGTAAAGAAGCTTCGGAGGAAGCTTGTGCCTATTGTCAAGGTAAAATGGGATGCTCGTAGAGGTCCTGAATATACGTGGGAGTTAGAGTCCACGATGCAAGAAAAATACCCTCAATTGTTTCATTAAATCTCGAGGTCGAGATTTCTTTTAAGGGGGTGAGGATGTAACACCTCGGAAATTCCTGTCCATTGAAATAAAGACACGTGTCATGAGAGACAGACATGTCAGGAAAACCGGATCAAATAAAAAGATGTATGGTA
This sequence comes from Helianthus annuus, assembly GCF_002127325.2. Classification (NCBI taxonomy): domain Eukaryota; kingdom Viridiplantae; phylum Streptophyta; class Magnoliopsida; order Asterales; family Asteraceae; genus Helianthus; species Helianthus annuus. The sequence continues at coordinate 5,311,100 of NC_035443.2, forward strand.
GGATTTTTAATAAAAAGGGCGTCATGTATTTAAATACCTCTGAACGACCCAAGGGCGACATGTTATTGAAACACCTCTGAGCGACCCGAGATTTCTTTTTATATAAATCCCAAGATCCTTAAATCTTTTGAAAATTATCCTATATGATAACCGGTTGTCCCAAATAAATAAAGTTCCATTTGTTATGTGAACTGGGGATTTGACAGGATTGTTACTAATGATAATGCTGAATAAAATTCTCATTAGATAGAACCAAGAATAAATATATGAAGCTTGTTAGTTAATTATGAGAATCCAAGGACATATTCTTGATGTTTCCTTCAATTAAAGTTGCCATAAGATTCCAAGGTGTCAACATACATGCAAGCATGCAAAACCTGAAAATGGTGGACCCTACTTTGCAGTAAAAGCCTGATGTCTCGACATTTGAAAGTTGCATGGTCAAGACTTAAAAGTTTGCAAATTTTTGTCCTCTGACCATCGGTTACGGACCGCAAAGCCTGAGGCTTACGGTCCGTAAGGAGGGTATCTGGGCATGTTTCAGCAAGGGCGGTTACGGACCGTAACCATTTTAGCTTACGGTCCGCAAGAGTTTCTTACGGACCGCAAGGCCTTAAGCATACGGTCCGTAAGACCGTCGCTGGCAGCGGTTTTTGGACAGCTGCCTGTCCAGCCCGTTGCACCGACTTAAAACGTAAAATTTTGAAACCATGGGCTTGCTAGGCAGTATTTAGCTCTCTAGGAACACCTGGGATGAACCCCCAACCATTGTAGACTTGTGTGTCACAATCTTGGACCTCTTGGCTCACTATATAAGGACTTGAATGGTAACCATTGTCACTTGCTAACTTAGGACTTTGGTTCAAGACATCTCTGGAGCTTTCCTGGACTACAACAAATTTTCTTAGGCATCTTAAGCATTCTTAGGACTCTTGTAAGTGTCCTTAAACCCCTCTAATTACTTTTAGCTTAGTTAATTAGCTAAAAGTCAAACCATCGTAATTAAGGTTTGACTTCGTGATTACTTATAATGTGCTCTGTCAAATCACGAATTAAAGATACCTTTAAGAAGGTAATTAAGTGGGCATCAAACCCTTAAAAGGGTATTTCCTAATTCCCACTTTAAGCATGCGAATTGTCGAGTCAAAGCTAACTATAAAAAGTCAACAGAACGCTTAACTTCAAATTAACTTATAATTAGAAATGTAAGTTACATGCAATCTGTTTGATCATTAAAATAACTTGGTAATTAATGTAAGAACATGTTCCAACATGTTCAACTCGACAATTTTCAGTTTAGGCTCGGTTTGGGACCGAAAGTCGCAAAGTTTGACTTCTGCTTTGACTTTCAGTTCTGACCCGTTTAAGCCAAGATTAGGATTGCCTTAGAGCTTCTTTTGAACCTATTTTCATATTAGTATAACTCTCTGAGTTTATACAACCCGGTTCAATAGATATCCTATTCACATGCATGTTTCCGTTAATTGCTCATATGTTGACCATTTTGCCCATTTGACCTTAAATCGTGATTTTTGAAAATGTAAAAGGGTAGGCACCTTAGTTGCTAATTTATAAACTTGCACCCAAAATTTGAAGTCAGTTTAAGGTCTAGATTAAGAGTTATGCTCAATAGCGTAATTAAGAGCTTCTTTACTAATTAAATGGCGTGAATTACGTATAACCTATTAAAACCCAAATTTTTATACCAAACTTTTTACCAACTGCTATAAAATAATATTTTGGGAATTTTGGAGATTTTTATTTATTTTTAGGCTGAGCATAACTTAGTGTTCTAAGGTTTAGTCGGTTTATGCCGGTTTTGCCCTTTTTAGCCATAAAATGAGTTTTATAAAACCTTTTGACCTCAAACCAATTTCTACTGATTTGTTACGATAAATATATTATTTTGAGCCTTCTGGAATATTAAAAATATCAGCTTTTTACAGAAAACCCGGAAATGGCTCCAAATCGCCTTTTTAGGCATTTTTAACACATAAGTGTGCATTAGAACCTTATTAAGCCTAAGTGATTGAACCTACTGATGTGATTAGCAAGTTTTTATATTTCAAACAGTAGGCAAATGTTTTGAACTCAGAATTCCAGATTTGACCTTTTAGGCACTTGTGAAATTACCAAAATGCCCCTACGGTGCATAGTAAGGTTAAAGATAATAAATTTCACATAATTTTGATACCCTACTGTTATAACTTAGTAAATTAAGTATATTTACTAATGTAATCAGACCTGTAACTCAGGTCATTAATTTAACTCTTTTACACCTTAGAAAAGGACCATAACGCCCTTATGAGGCATAGTTTGGTTTAAAATCATTTGGGGCATAATGGAAGGTATCATTCTGATATCACAACATATTTTAAGCATAATAACTTTAGAAACTTGTATTTAACTCCTATGGTTACTCGTTACGCATTATACGCGTTCGGATCGGCTTATGTAGTTAATTCGACCCTTATAGCCGAAACGGGTCAAACCATATCTTTTTGGTCTCAAAATTCAGAATGTGATTATATTACCCATATAAAACAAGTGTGCAAGCTTGTTGGGTCAAAACCACATTCTTAAACGGTCTTCGCCTTATTGTGTGTTTAAAACTGTAATCTTTATATAAAACTAACCGGTCTAAGCTTAAGACCCGTTAGGATTCTAATAGGTTATTAAAACCTTAATTTCCAGATCTAGGAGCCCAGTAAAAGCTACTTGCACTCGTTATATTTGGTTTATACTTGCTCAGGTAAATACATTTAACTTATTTTCCCTATACGGGCTTGGGGTACGGTATATAAAATACCGCTTGGTCGGGGAATTGACCTTAACCAGCTGATGGTTAAGTGCTGTCAAATTAACTCGTTTGAAAATGCTGTTTTGTTTGTTTAACGCCTTTGGGGGTTTAATGACCATGTCCCGGATATCCTTGGTATCATTCCATGAATGGCCACGACCTTAGCACACGGGTGTAGGCGTACACCAGTAGTGCATTTTATTGCATATAATCGTCGGCACGGGAGGAGTCTCGCGGCGTTTTATATTAAGTGGTGTGTCTATTGAGCTTTAACCCGGCACGACCCGGGCTACTGAACGCAGAACGAACATGTAATTCTTTTACAAGATTATTAAGCAAATAATGATCCCAAGTTATAAAAAGTTTTATGCCACGTGCATTTAAATAAATTTTTAAACATTTTTAAAATGAGTCAGTTGAATTGTATTTACCAGTGTAAACTGACGTATTTTCCAAAAAGACTAAGTGCAGGTACTACGCGAAATAGGCTGGTCACTCCTTAAGCGTCCATAGAGTCTCGCAAGCTTAGGATGAATGAAGTCTGTTGAAATGAAGTTTCCTTTTGTTTGATTCTGCCTGTGGATTTTATTTCGACATTTTGTGATACTTGGATATTACAATAAATTTTAAGTTGAAATAAATCTATCTTTGCTTCCGCTGTGCATTATAATTTGTGTTGTTTGACTATGACGATATCAACTACGTCACGATAATCCCCCACCGGGCCCATCGGTGACACGTGGAAATTAGGGGTGTGACAACCTGCCTTAACGACGTAGTACTATAGTTTGGACTCAGCACCCGTTCACACGGGGGTTGTTAAGGACAATTACTTGCATGGATTACGGTGGTAATCATGTATTGTGAACCGTCTCGGACGGTCAACCCACAGTCATTGGTATCGATAGGTCCATGTGGATAATGAACATGCTTCGTTTTCCACTGTGTACGTGCTGGTTATGCGTAAACTATTCGAACTCTATATGCTATTATCAAACTTGTATGCTCACCTTTACATTATATGTATTGACTTTATTTTAACGTATGTGACAGGTGTTTAGGATGCATACTTGCTTTCTCTGCTGTGAAATCGAGGCTAGGAAAGAGTCTAGAAACCAAGATAATTTATATTTATGTGTTTAAATTTGAGTTGTCGGAACATGTTTTGTTTAAAGGATATCTATGTCTGTAATAACTAAATTTATCTTTTGGGTCACGGTATGGGACGTGATACTTAAACTATTTGGTAATAATAGTTGTTATGGAATTTCTTTGAACAATCTGTTTCGCTCAGTGCCGCGCCCCGATGATTCCGCCATCGGTTGGGGTGTGACAGATTGGTATCAGAGCCTTAACTATAGGGAATTAGGTTAGACACGACCTAGTCCGGGTCGCTGTCTTAGAGACCTAGACTATAGTTAGGAACCAACAGACCCAGTTTATGTGCCTTATTCTGCAATTCTTCACTATCACTGCACCCGAATTTTCAATTAAAGTCAGGTGATTCAGTCAGGAATAGGTGTGAAAACCGCAAACTCCCGACTAAATTGACTGGCTTATGGGGATTTTACTCCTTCATCTCGACATTTTCGCCAATAAACAAGGAGAATTATACCAAATCAGGTGTGAAACCCCCATTTTGACGAAATTTCTCCTTGAATTTTCTTAAAACAAGGAAGAAGATTGCTAAGCCAAGGGGTGAAACCCTAACCTTGGCAGTTTGTTCTGGACTTTATTTATCTCACCAAGGCCTCGACGGACTCCAACGACCTGAACTCACAAGTATGAGCTAGGGAACGCGTGTGGAATGCCCAAGAATCGAGGCAGAAACACGACCTCTAGAGTCAAAAATGATGACAAGTCTACTGTGAATAGTCGAGTTGCCTAGGGTAGTCGATGTCTAGTAGCCGCAGACAATCTATCTCTCAATTTTATGTGTTTCGATTCTGAGAACCGCAGTCGCGTACTCGGATGACTCGTTGATTTTATGTGTTTTCGTGTACTTTATCTGTTTACGTGTTTATATTTTGGTCGTTATTTGATTTTACTGCCACTTCGATCAACACACACGACTCGTACTGTTATTCTATCCCCATTCGATCTCCAGTTGCTGCCATCCAGACGATATTATGCTATGTTATGCTATGCGACTAAGTTAGGCGAATACGATGCTATTCGATATGCTATACGAATGACACGCGAACTTTGAATGATAGGATCTTGAGGCAGTCAGAATGCTATATGTGCTTATAGGGGAATTACGTGACATTACCTGCCTCTGTGATTTAGTGCGTATGTGCTTCCCGTGACTATGTGCTTCTGTGCTTTACTTGCTTATGTGCTTTTGTGATTAGGTGGATTCTGTGCTGTTGTGTCTATGAGATTTCGTGATGTGTGTTTCGACGTGTTCCTAAGCTTTAGTAATCTAGACGTGTGAGGTGAGATTCGATTACGTTGTGTTGAGTCCTGTGACGATGTCTATTGCAGACCATGTCGTCGTCTGGATCACGTCAACGTCTGACCCGCCAAGAAAAGAGAGACAGACGTCACGCTGCTATCATCTCCAAATCCGTGGCGAAAGCTGTGAGTGAGGTGTATGAAAACGCTAGCAAGTCGTCGGAAGGATCTCATGCTGATACCCCTAAGGATTCCAGCAAGGCTGCCTTTAGCTTCAAGCAGTTTAAGGCATGCGGACCGAAGGAGTTCACTGGTGAGGATTGTAAGTCCCGTGAAACCGGATCTTTCAATGATATCAAACAATCACCAAGTTTATGCGGAATCCAAACTTGGTGAGATTCAAGAAATAAAACGAAAACCAACAAGAAATATGAACAACGAAGAACAAACCAAAATCACTGTCAAACTTGCACACGTTCTATTACTATGAATTAGCAAAACGCCTGGTACAAGATGACACACCAAGATCGCCTCTATCTCTCTCTGTAGGAATTCTGTAACTAAGAATCTCCAAAGGTTCCAAAGGTTCAAAAACTAAAAACAAGTTAGAAACTTGTTTTTATACATGCTAAAGCCCACTTCCCTACATGGGCTCCCCTTGGGCCTGCTTGGCCCACATGGCCTAAAGCTTGCCCAAGTGACCTATAAAGGTCCAAAACCTAATACTAACTAACCCGGTAAAGCCCAGTTCATAACTATAGCCCGTTGTATTAATTTGATGCGTCAGTCTCACACTTTAGGGCCTAACAATCTCCCCCTAGACTGATGCCATCAAATTGTCTTCATAACTTGAATTCAGCAACGTCTTCAACGAAGTCTATGGTCGTCACTATGCTGCAGATGTTGTGGAAGTGCTTGACTTCTGAACTCTCAGCACTGGGTCTCTTTCTTCAACTCTTGTGGTTAGCTTCATACTAGGATCATGATCAGCATATGCTTGAAAATCTTGTCAAAAAGAATGTGAGAGGAGGATTCTCAACAGCTCTTTTCTTCTTCAGTCTTTGTCTTTCAAGCAGGTTCACGGTACTTCTTCAAATGTACTTTCATTGTCAGACGGCGTTTCGTATCCGATTCTTCTAACTCAGGTACATCTTGTTGTTGTGCTGCTTCAGACTTCGTCAACAGCAAACAGCATCTCAATCTTCATCAACCCCTGTTCTTGATTGAAATCAAGTTCTGTACATGCTCACAAACTCATAAGCAAACATTTCTTATGCAACAGGGAGAGTACCATGTGAACACTAGGTACATCCAAGTACTTGTACTCAGATTTCACAATTTAAATTCTTTCAACTTTTGATGATCAGTCAAATCTTCAAGAACGGTTACATTTTTAATTTTAAGAAAAACAAATAAGCATTCTATTTTTGGATTTTTGAATTTTTCAATTTTTTTAATTAATTTTTTTAATTTTAAGAACTAAAAACAAATAAAAATCAAAATATAAACAACTACCATAATATACAATTACAATTGCAATGGGATCAAAATTCGTTCTCAGGTAGACTAAGGAACACTTTTCAGTACGAGCCTAATCAAACTGGTCTATGCGATTGCCAATATGTTTGTCCACTTAAACTTTAACGCTCAACTTTCAATTTTTCAACTTCGTGATATGCTTAAGGTAATATTATACTATTATGCCCGTGTGTCCCATTCCAAGACATACCCCCGCGATCAAGGTAAGCACAACGATTCATCATAACAGGTGAGTATATTGATGTCATCCTTTAAGATATCCTGACTGTGTCTAGGTCTGCATATAATCTGGTTTATCATGTTTTGATTTCTTAACAATGAACACCCAAATAAATACTAATCAAATCCTGGAAATATAAACAGCACACTCTATCATGCAAGTATCTTCCCTACCACATATTTCACAAGTCCAATCTAGATTTCTGAAATCTTAACTGGGAATAGGTTGAGAAGAGAACAGAATAGATCTTTTGCAGAGATGGTATAATATACAGATCAAATGAGTTTTTCTCAGTTTGATGTAGGTTTCTTGGGTTTCTTTTGGGCACTTGAGGGCCTCTTTCGGGTGTATTAGATCTATAGTGCGACAACGTACAGCTAGGTCAGCATGTATATGGATGCAGCAGAAGCTGTCGTTGCCTAGCACCTCCAGGTCAGCATATATCTGGATGCAGCAGAGGAGGTACACGACTTTTTTCAGAGAAGATTTCAGAATCAGATCAAAATTGTGTGTATCGGGACAACATACAGACATTCAAATATAAATGAGCTAATTCCAAGTGGCTTTCTTTCCTGGGGTCATGTACAATTTTAGTTCTGAACAGAAGGACACCCAAGATATCCCCGGATGATTCAACAATATAAAGACCCGAAACCTCAGATGTTGGCTATCTATCAACGCAAGATTTAAGACCATAAAATCATACGCCGTTGGTATGTTACCCACATGGTACATAGTTCGTTATGTTTATATCACTTAGTATCTTTTATCATGTTGAGCGTCAAGCCTATCGACATATCGCAGTAGATCCTAGTCTTTTCAGCTATGGCACCTTACATGTGTTAGTCAAACCCTTTAACACGAGCATTTATTTCACTTCCCATATAATGCAATTTATCTTTTTGGCTTTTTCATTTTTCTAATGTTTTTGTATTTTTCTCATTTTCTCCTATTTACAGCAAACTCTTTTTGGTTTTTCTCGGTTTTCTCCCCCTAAACTCTATATATGTCTCTCTCTCCCCCTAAATTTGTGCATAAATATTGTATTTTTGCGCAAATTTACCATTTACAAGAGAAATGACACTTTATATACAAAATAATGAACTAAGAACGAGAGAAAAATATTTTTGTTTAACCGTTCTATCATCAGATTAAAGACTAATCAATATTCAAATCAAAGTACTAAATTTAAATGGTACCTTTTGCTGATCATTTCTTACTTCTCTAATCTCCTCCAAAGGAAACATATCATCTGTAAAAAAAAAAAATTGAACTTTTTGCAACAGTGAGATGTTACCCGTTTTATCTCTGGAACAACCGCTATCAACATTCCAGAGATTGTCAACAGCTCCTCCTTGGTTGTTCCTGAAAAGTAAGGAGATTAGTAAGACATGGGTACCCAGGCCATCGTGGTCCTAGGATTACCTGAAGCATCAAAATAAGACACTTCTTTTAAACACAAGTCCCCTTTCGTTTCAGGGATTGGAGATGTAGCTTCTTTTTGTTTTGCTCTCCAAATTTGTTTAGGCTTTTCTAGTTTCTTAGAGGCCTTTGGCAAAACAGTTGGCTTATCAACCTTGTTATTTTTCGAAATTTGTGTAGGTTTCAAAGCTTGTTTTCTTTTTGCTTTAGCAGCATTCCAATCCCCATCAGAAGGTTTAACCTTGGGATTCACATTCTTCATTGCCTTAGGTGAAGAAACCTTCATTGGCTTGGAATGGTAGTTACCTTTGGTGTAACCCTCTGATTTTGCACATGATAGGGTATATAGGGACGATGTGTGCAGTTTCTTGCAATATGACCCGCAATGCCACAATTGTAGCAAGTTTGTCTTTTCATTGGAAAGACATTTTGAGCAGCTTGATTTGCTCTAGCAGGTCCTGAAGGACAAACCGGTCCTTTTTGCGTTGGATGCGCCTGCACATTTCTCTTAAACGAAGACGAATTGGGGTGCTTGTATTTGTTGTTTGCAGAAGTCTTGTTGCTCTGAGCACCATTTTTCGTCTTTTCTCCCTTATTGGAGCTTTCAATCACCTTGTTACAAGCCTTATGAGATCGTGATTGTCCTTGATAAGCAGACTTCGTATACCCCCGACTTTGATCTGCTCGTTTTGGCTCATTTTGCTTTTTGTGAACCGGCTCACAAACATCAGCACAAGAGCGTGTATTGGCATTTTGTTGCACATTTGGACGATAAACACAATTTCTAGCAATGTGTCCAGGAATTCCACAGTTGAAACATGTCTGTCGTTTCAATGTATGGAGATTCTGAGATCCAGCAGCAGTAGCTAATCTGATGGGTTTAGATTGCTTTGATTGCTTTGCTTGTGTTCCATGTTCCTTTTCTGAGTTCTTCTGTACCACCGATGTATGATTTCGCGAGCTCCCTTCATCATGTTTCTCTTCTTCTGTATCACCAAACGAAACTGGTTGTTTTGGAGTTGACACACCTGCATCAGGGGAAACACTAGACATAATGTTAAAGGATTTGAACAAATCGGCATAATCATATAGCCAATCTGGACCAACTCTAGCGTCCGTAGTATTTTCTTCGAGCCATTCAATGTTGCACGACTCAACGATTTTCTTGGTTACTTTATTGTACACTCTATAGGAGGATCCTTTAGCGTATCCAATAAAGAAACATTCATCCCCTTTGACCTCAAACTTCCCATTAGTGCCCATGAGCAACAAGACACACGGACAACCAAAGTTACGGAAGTGTGAGACCGAGGGTTTACGTCCTTCCAGAATCTCGTAAGGAGTTTTCATATGACATTTGTTTACTAAAGCATGATTCTGGATGTAACAAGCCGTGCTAACTGCTTCGGCCCAGAAGAAACTAGGAAGCTTTGAGTCGGCCAGCATGGTTCGTGCCGCCTCTATAAGAGTACGATTTCGTCTCTCAGCCACTCCATTTTGTTGTGGAGTTCGTGGTGCACTGTACTGTCGTTCGATTCCCTTTTCTACACAGAATGTATCTAAGGTGATATTCTTGAATTCTGTCCCATTGTCTGATCAAATTGCTTTCACCCTTGTAGTAGCTTGATTTTCAACTAGAGTAACAAATTGTTTGATCAAACTCGCAGCCTCGTTCTTGTGACTAAGAAAGTATACCCATGTGTAACGAGAGTAGTCATCTACGATCACAAGATAATACGCCTTCTTGTCAATGCTCACCACATTTACAGGACCAAAAAGATCAATGTGTAGTAATTCAAGCACGACTTTTGTCGAAGGTGTAGACTTGGACTTATGAGGCTTTCGAGGAGCATTTCCTTTTGCGCAAGCAACACACTTTTCTACCAACATGAAGTCTTTGATTGGTAGATCATGGACCATTTGACCTTTAGAAGACGATTCAGTTTCTGTTTTAACTTCCTTTTCAGAGACATTTTCTAGTGACTTGTCATTCAATGTGACCACCTCTTCTTTTTCAAAATCTGGTTCAGTTTTAATTTCAGAAGATGTAGAAGTTTCATCAACACGTGTTTCGTCAACGCACGTGTCATGTGAATCTACTTGTGGTTTACTTTCAGCTACGGTTTCCAATAGGGTCCCACTAGATTCAACATTAGGGACGTCCACTGAGACCGATTCAGAAGAAGAATCAGTACATTCTTGATTTTCTTGAGAATAAGTTTCAGTGGTTTCACTGAATGTATCCTGAGGGACCTCACCTGTAACACTGTTATCAACTGAAACATTAGAAATATTACAATCACATGCATTAACTGATAAACAATCACCACCACACTTATTGTTCAAAGATTCAACACAAACATCATCAGTTTTGCCCCAAACGTCAGACACACTTGACGAAACATAAGCAGAAAACGACTCAAACAAAGATCTACTAAAAACAATATCAGATTCAGTTTGTTCAAAATAATTTTCAGAAATATTAGAATGAACAACTGGTTCACTCCCAAGAACATCTCCACACTTTACTTCAGATACTTTATCTGCACATGAAGACGAAACGTTAGGATCAATTGAGCCTTTAGAAACGAAATTTAATGGAGTAGACTTCGGTTTCTCAACTGGTCTGTCATTAGATGACGACTTATTGTTTTTGGGACCATAAGTCATTTTACTTTCATTCATCATCTCCTCCTCAGTCATAGGTAAATACGTATAATTGTCATTATAAGGAGGAGGAGCCTGACTGAAACCCAAACCACACCCTTTCTTTTTCTTGTATGCGAGTTGTTGATCACACAAATTTGAATTTTGAGTGATATCTTGGGATGTTTGGGACTTACAAGTGGTATCAGAGCCATTGAAGCCATTCAAGGGCTCGGTTTTGATATCACTCGAAGAACAAGAAGATAGATTTGCACAGTGATGGGGGATGTCTGTTCGTCAAAAGGGAGATCTCCGGTTCACAAGGTAATAGTTTATCTTATTGTTGAGAATCATGATTTGAACTATAGATGTGTATGATTTGGAAGATCAAACTCCGTTCTTAGTCACCGTATTAGACTATGTAATGGTTAATCATCATACTTCGTTGGTTCATTTGAAAAAGAAACGGGTCCTATTTTGATTATATTCGCAAACAGTTTATTGGTCGGGAGGTTGGTGTGTGGATGTGTTCTTGAAGATTATCCATATTATGGTCCTTCGTTAGAGTTGGTGTTTGTTTTTGGATTGATCCGCAGGAAGTTTTAATTTTGAGAATGTGTGCCTATAATTTTGGAAATTTGTTTATGGCTTTGAATAATATTCAAGATTGGCGGATACAGAGGGATTCTCTTTTTCAAGGAAAGTTGACAATTTGATTGATTATGAATTTGGCTATCATTTAGTCTAGATTTTTCCTTGGGGTGAAGGTTTAAATGGGATTTGAAATATTGGCTGCATTATCTAAAAAGGATGGCAGTGGAGGTTATATTCACGTGAAGAATTGAATGCACACAAAAGAAACATCACATCATTATCATCGATTATGGGCAGCAGACATCACTATTTTTTGGCCTCTAGAATTCTTGTTATTCACATCATCCTTCATCAATTATCATCATCATTGCTTCCAAGGGTTCTTGTGCGACTGAACTAACTCTTGTGCGACTCGATCAACTTGTGGCCATCATCATCCACACTTCAAGTTTGGTGGATTGTTTACAATTTCAAATTGTGCGATGAGACAAATTCAAACTTGTGCGATCCTATTGTGCGATCAATCTTGAATTGTGCGACTACATCTCATTTGTGCGATCAAATCATCATCTTCATCATCGCTGCATTCTCTCACCATCGTTCAACATCACTGATCATCATCAGCCAACATCGTTCATCCGTACATCATCATCAATCTCGAATTAGAACACAGTTGGAGTGTGCTACTTCATCATCTTCAACCGTTAACTCCGTCACCGTACTTCGTTGAGTCGAAGCAGAATTCTGATTACCTTCATCCTCACCATCGTTCCACCTACAACACCTATCATTACTCTGGTCACCCACCACATCGGAACCGCACACTTTCACCACATCATTGTTCGCGTACCGTACACTCTATCATCAACATTCATCATCTGAATCAAGCTAATCCGGAACATCATTTACCATAGTCAAGCTGATCCGATCCGAAACAAATTTGATTATACGAAACCGCACGCCATCTCCGACGAACCACCTCCGAGAATCATCATCACCGGCACCTTTCGACATCTCTGTCCATCATCATTTGTCATCAACACCTGAAACTATATCAATCATGTCCATCTTCATATCCGTTCAACTTCCCCGGCAGCCACCGATCCACCTGCATCATTCATTCACGACAATATCATTGTTCATCTTCATCGACACTATCGTTGTTCTTGGCGACGACATCTGTCAAACGTGAAATTAGGGTTGGCTCAGTTGTTTGTCGAACGAAGAAGACGAAGATGTATAGCGGCTGAGGTTCAAAAATTAGAGTTTTGGTTTTGGACGTATTGTTACATCACCAAAGAAGGATATGGGGCTTTTGGTAGATCTCCTCTATTCCGGGTCTTGTGGGCTGTTTAAGTTTCTTTATTGGACCGGAAGTTTTATAGAGAGTGGGCATGTTTCCTGTTGTATCACTGAAAGAAAAGACCCAAGATTGAAGATCATTACAGCTGAAGATATTATTTTTCTAAGCCGTAATAAAGATAGCATAAAACTAGGGGGATATTGTACAACCCAATAATTGTATAGTTTTACGCTTATCTTTATTGTACACGTTTATGTTTATTGAGCTTAGATTAGGACTTGGGTTTAGGCTAGACCAATTGGTTAGAGGTTCCTATATATTGTATTTAGTTCATTGTTAGGGGCTCTCTCATTCTCTCATTTTTTTCAATCATGTAATCCCCCATGGAGAACCTTGTACCATGGATTTTATTGGCTTATCCTCTCTCTCTAACTCTAGAGGAATTTTGTAACTATGAAGTTCAAACCCTAAAACAAGTTAGAAACTTGTTTATATACTAACTCAAGTCCACTTCCCTACATGGGCTCCCCTTGGGCCTGCTTGGCCCACATGGCCTAAAGCTTGGCCCAAAAGACCTATAAAGGTCCAAAACCTAATATAAATTAACCCGGAAAAGCCCAGTTCGTAACCATAACCCGTTGTGTCAATTTGATGCGTCAGTCTCACATTTTATGGCCTAACAAGGATGGCCCCACTACCATGTTTCATTGGTTCGACTCGGTCGAAGTCACTCTGCGACAAAGCGGATGCCCCGAAAATCTCCGCACTCTCAATGCTACTGGCGTCTTCCAGTCCCGTGCTCTAGACTGGTGGACTGCTGAACGAAACAAGCGTGGGAATGATGCAGCTTACGAGCTGACATGGGAGGAACTGAAGGCAATAATGATCGACGAATTCTGCCCTCCTCATGAACGCCAAAAGCTGGAGGATGAATTTTGGGTCATCAAGCAGAAAGACGGAGACAACGCTGCTCTCACTGCTCGCTTCAAGCAGCTTAGTATCATATGTCCCGATCAGGTCAAGACTCCAGAGATGACCATCAAGAAGTATATCCGAGCTCTGCCAGACTGTGTAGCAGATTTTGTTCACGCCTCCAAGCCAGCAACGATCGAAGAAACCTACCTACTCGCCGCAGAGATTAACGACAAGCGGGTAAAGGCCGGTTTCTGGGATAAGCCAACCAAGTCTCTGCTCCAAGCTACAACAGCATCCCCCGACAACACCACTGCTCAACCCTCCAAGACATCAAGAAGGAAGAAGAAGCACAGCAACAACAGCTCCAGCAACAAGAGCTGTGCTGCCGCAACCACTGCTGCTCCTCTACAAGCTGTACCAGCTCAACAGCAGCAACATCACCGCTCAGCTCCAGTGATCAATGCACCGCCGGCAAAGCGTGCATACACAGGCCCTCACCCACTCTGCCCGACGTGTTCGTATCATCACCCGGTGGGTCTAGCCTGTCGTTTTTGCGCTCACTGTAACCTTTACGGTCATTTCACTGCGAACTGTCGCTATGGTCCCCGTCAAGCCCCAGTTCAAGCTACTGTCAACCAAGCTCTGCTTCCCGCCCCTCAAGGCCAACAAGCAGCCAAGCACCTGCAGCCAACGCTCGAGTCTGCTTTGCATGTGGTGACCTTAACCACTTTGCAAACAGGTGCCCGAACAGGGTGGTTAAGCAAGAGCCCCAGCAGCAACAACCACAACAGCAGCCTCAGCAACAGCAGCAAGCAGCCCATGCCCGAACCTTTAACATCAATGCCCGTCAGGCTCAGGCAGATAACAACGTGGTTAATGGTACGTTCCTTGTGAATGATATTTATGCATCATGTTTGTTTGATACTGGAGCCGATAACTGCTTTGTGTCGTTTGAATTCGAGAAGCTCCTTAGTCGTAAGCGCTCTTATCTATCCTCTTCATTCGAAGTCGAAGTCGCTAAGGGAAGAACTATTGCCGTTAATTCAGTACTCCGTGATTGTACCCTCGAACTCAACCATCACATCTTCCCAATCGACCTTATTCCAATGCAACTCGGAAGCTTTGACGTCATAATAGGCATGGACTTTCTTCGCGAAAACCATGCTGAAGTTGTGTGCTTCGAAAAGATGATCCGATTCTCGCTCGTGAAAACCATGCTGAAGGGTATTTTGGTCATTTAATATGGACTTAACTGAGATATTTAACTGATGTTAGGGCTGAGGACCAACCGAGTGCATTTTTGACAACTTTTGGGACCAAGCGTGTAATTAGTAAACCACTAGGACCAAGTCTGCAATTTTTGAAAACCACAGGGACCAACCAAGCATTTAACTCTTAGTTATGATTATGTGATATTTTTTTGAAAGAGTGTATTAATTATGAGATGAGATTATTCTAGGGGTGCAAATGAGCTAAGCCGAGCCTAAGATCAAGCTCGATTAACTTATGAGAGTTCGACCTCGGCTCGAGCTTTATTTCAAAGCTTGAGCTCGGCTTAGGCTCGATCGTTTATTATCTATTAACTATTAGAGTAAAATGTCATTTCGTCCCTAAGGTTTGACCAGTTTTGAGACTTTCGTCTAAAGGTGTCATTTTCATCCAAAAGTTTGAAAACTCGTTATTTTCATCCCTGAGGGACGAAAGTCGCAATAAATTGCTAACCTTAAGGATGAAAATGGCAAGATTTCGAAACGATAAGGACCCGTATGCGAAAAAAACAAGCATTTTGATGAAAGTCGCAAAAGTGACCACACCTCGGGGACGGAAATTGCAATTTACTTTAATTATTATATTAAATAAAAATAATATAAATAATAGACTCGTTTAGGTCGCGAACTCGATATGTAAAGTTCGGGCTCAGTTACTAAACAAGCTCATATTTTGGTTAAATAAGGGGTAAATGTTATTAAATATTAATAAAAACTAATATTACATAAACTAAGGCTTGATAAGGCTCGAAGAGCCTGACGAGCTTCACATGCAGAACTGGCCCTGAGAATTCATGTACTCTGTTCGAGTTTGAAAAAACGTGCCCTTAGGCCTTAACGAAATTAGGTATTGGGCTCATTAAAGGTTTAAACTTAATGCAAATTGGCTAATAACTAATCTAAATCATAGGAATAGTTTTGTAAGTGAGTCTATTTTGGTGTTTGTATGGATTTACCCTATTAAATTTTTTTCATATACATATCAGAGTTTTTTTAAATAACGGGCCCTTTGAAATATCCGGCCCTGGCCAGTGGTCCTCCCCGTCCACCCCCAGGGCCGCCCATGTTCACATGCCAGGCTCGATAAATAAACAAGCTTTGTTTTAAAATCAAGCTCGACTCAGACTCAATAAGGTTGAGCTCGTTTAGAGTTTTTTCTCGAGTCAATCCTGGGTAGCTCGACTCCTTTACACCTTATATTATCGATGCTCGCTTGTCACAGAACAAGATATGACCCACAAATCAATTATATGGCATTGAAAGTCATCAACAAAGAATTACCAACCGCTAGGAACAAAAATTATAGATATACGGTAGATCCATATGAAGATATATATATATATATATATATATATATATATATATATATATATATATATATATATATATATATATATATATATATATATATATATATAGTGTGAGGTTCATTGGAGAACACTAAAAAAGTGGGGAACAGTGGGGAACCGGCTCAAACGAACTCCGATTGGACTCATTCCAGCGGCGTTGGAACCGTCTCGTTGAACCCTAACTAGGATCTCTTAACCCTAAACCCTAAATAATAACCCCTAAACCCCAAATATATTAGGGTTTGGCTTTTAGGGTTTGGCTTTAGGGTTTAGCCTTAGGGTTTAGCTTTAGGGTTTAGCTTTAGGGTTTAGAGTTTAGCTTTAGGGTTTAGGGTTTAGCTTTAGGGTTTAGCTATAGGGTTTAGCTTTAGGTTTAGCCTTTAAGGTTTAGCTTTTAGGGTTTATAGTTTAGATTTTATGGTTTAGCTTAGGTTTTAGCCTTATTTTTTAGCTTTAGAGTTTAGAGTTTAGGAGTTAGGATTTAGGGTTTAGGGTTAAGAGATCTTAGTTAGGGTTCGACGAGCCGGTTCCAACGCCGTTGGAATGAGTCCAATCGGAGTTCGTTTGAGCCGGTTCCCCGCTGTTCCCCACTTTTTTAGTGTTCCCCAATGAACCTTCCCCTATATATATATATATATATATATATATATATATATATATATATATATATATATATATATATATATTTAGCAATTAAATTCAAAGAAATTCGTATAATAGAATGATACATCTTTAGAGGTGTGAACTTTGAACCTAAACGGGATTTGTAAGTCCAATAACATTCAATAAATGGATACTTTGTTTCTTTTCGTTTTTCTACTTAAAACACGAGTTTAAAGATTAACCAAAAAATGCATGATTAGATATATTTGTAGTTTGTATATCAACAAAGTGCAGAGGCCAAAGTCCTCCACGTTAGACTTTTACGCAAAAACTCACAAACCCAACCTTCTCCACAACTATAATCGCGCAATCCATGCGTGCTCGTCCAACCCAACTTTGTGGAATACCACACATCCTTATTTTGCTTCTTTGTTGCCCCTATCGTTGATCCTAGACACGAGAGCGAAATGTTGTGTCATGTTAACTTAACTGATATGGACACCTCTAAAGCATATGGTGGCAATGATGCGCCTCATGTTTGTAACTACTAGAGGTACTCCGCGCTTTGCGCCGAGAATTCGGTTGGCATTATTTCGCTCCTTTAAGGTACTGCCACTTGATATATTGATTGAAAGAAAAAACCAGGAAAAACCCATGAGTATAGTATTTTTGAATCAAAAGAATAAAAAAAATATAAAAAACATTCTTATAACTAAACTTAAAAACTTTCCTAGTAAAATTATCTAGATTTAAATAAAGAAAATAAAGTAACTTTGCCTACGTAACATCACCCAACAACACTTTTTCAATAAAGTCTTAACGGTAGGGGTGTTCCGATTCAGATTAAAAAAATTCGAAACTTGACTCCATTTGATTCGTTTATCCAGAACTCGAATTCGACTCATGTAAATCAAATACGAATTTACAATTTTAAATTTCATTCTATCAAAAATTGAATGTAAATTATACATATTTATTTACTATTTTTATATATAATACACACATATAACTTTAATTAGCCTATAGTATAAATTAATCTAGGTCCTAACATAGTCCGTTACGAAACTCAAATACACATAACGAATTTACATAATTTCAAAGAATTTGAATCAAAACGAATTTATCTGAATTCGATTCGAATTTGGATCGAATACGATTTCGAATCGAATTGTCCGGTTCTCAATTTTTTTTTCACAAAACCCAATATCATTCCACACGAAAAAGGACAATTACAAAGCAATAACAGGTAGTCGGGTAACAAGTTGCGCCGCCACCCCCTTTTGAATAGAAAAACCAATTCTACTAAATACAAAGTTTGAAACCTTTAGCGACGAAGAATTACTATTAACGACTAATTCAAAAATTCGATTCTAATAATAATTTAAAAATTCATTATTCAATTCGATGAAAACGTACCCTTCCATAACATTAGTAACTTTTTAGGTTTTGTCCCATCGATAGAAGAAAATGGTTGTCAATCAATATCAACAAGACGAGTTAAATACGAGTTTTGGAATAAAAGGACTACAGGGGAGTGAAGTGACTAAAAATATAAACACAGGGGCTGAATCATACACACAACAAAACTTATCCTTGTAGGTTGAAGAAGGTATTCAGCCGTCGTCTTCTTCACTTTCATCCTTTCAAGCAACCAAAAATGTCAAACACCGAAGAACAAGAAGGACCACAAGAACTCACGTTTGAACAAATCGGATTAGACCCACGTCTAATTCACGCCTTAACCAAGAAAAACATCCAGCAACCCACTCCAATTCAACAAACCGGAATCCCATTAATCCTCGTAAGCTCCCTTTTTAACGTTTGTAATTCAATCTGTTCGATTCAGTCATTGATTGATGTTTTTGTGTGGAAAAACAGGAGGGTAAAGATGTAGTTGCTCGTGCGAAAACGGGTTCTGGTAAAACGTTTGCTTACTTGCTTCCGTTGCTTCAAAAACTCATGTTGTTGGATGGTAAGAATAGTAGTGTTTCGTCGGCGAAAGCATTGGCTCCTACTGCTATCATTCTTGTTCCGTCAAGAGAGCTTTGTCAACAGGTATAAAGATTTTATTTTTATTGTAATTTTTTTTTTTTTGTATTTTAATTGTGGGTATTGTAAATAAAGGAAATGATCATGAGAAAATTTGTGTTGATTGTTTTCTGGGTTTAGTTTTTAGGGTTTAAGGGTCTAGCTTTTTTGAGCTCATGGTTTAGTCCGTTTAGTTTTTAGGGATTAGGGTTTAGTTTTTAAGGATCAGGGTTTAGCTTTTTTGGGGTTTAGGGTTTAGTTGTTAGGGATTAGGGTTTAGTTGTTAGGGTTTAGGGTTTAGTTGTTAGGGATCAGGGTTTAGCTTTTTTGGGGTTTAGGGTTTAGTTGTTAGGGATTAGGGTTTAGGGTTTAGTTGTTAGGGATTAGGGTTTAGGGTTTAGTTGTTAGGGATCAGGGCTTAGCTTTTTTGGGGTTTAGGGTTTAGTTGTTAGGGATTAGGGTTTAGGGTTTAGTTGTTAGGGATCAGGGTTTAGCTTTTTTGGGGTTTAGGGTTTAGTTGTTAGGGATTAGGGTTTAGGGTTTAGTTGTTAGGGATCAGGGTTTAGCTTTTTTGGGGTTTAGGGTTTAGTTGTTAGGGATTACGGTTTAGGGTTTAGTTGTTAGGGATCATGGTTTAGCTTTTTTGGGGTTTAAGGTTTAGTTGTTAGGGATTAGTGTTTAGGGTTTAGTTGTTAGGGATTAGGGTTTAGGGTTTAGTAATTGTTAGACGGGAAGGTATGGAGGAGGCAAGTCCTCCAAGGATGGGCCGCCACGTCACCGCCACGTAGGAGTGGCTTGGAGGGGATGGACCTAGGGGGGTGGAGGATGAACCCCTTTGTGTATATATATGTATGTATGTATAGGTATATGTGAGAGAAGAAAGGAGAAGGAGGCCCGGCAAGAACGGCCGTGGGTTGCTGGTGAAGCCGGGCCGGGCCGGGGGGGGGGGTGTGGGGGACCGGCGCTGGTCCTCGCCGGGCCTAAGCCGGCCCCCATACCTTCTAGTCTTAGATAGAGTTTTCTAATTAAAAGGCGTTTCCTGATGATCCCAATCCTTGTATTTAATTGTGGGTATTGATGAACAGGTTTATTCGGAGGTGGTCTCGTTGATTGAGTTGTGCAGAGTGCAGTTGAAAGTGGTTCAGTTGACGGGTGAACCGAGCTTTTCGGAAATGGTTGGTTTGGTTGTTTGGTTGTTTTTGTTTTCATGGAAGTTCTTTTTTATGTCGATTGTATTCGATTATTTTCTTTGATATTTCAAGTTAAAGTGGTGATGTTTGGTTGTGTATTTTGGTTCGTAGGCGAGCGCCTTAGCGGGTCCTCCGGATGTTTTTGTTTCGACCCCTGCGTGTGTTCAACGGTGCTTATCTTCGGGTGTTCTTCAGGCGAAAGGGATACAAGATTCTCTTTCGATTCTTGTTCTTGATGAGGCGGATCTTCTTTTCACTTATGGATATGAGAAGAATCTTAAAGATCTTAAAGCTCACATTCCGAAACGATGTCAATGCCTTCTCATGTCTGCTACCTCAAGGTAACTAACTATATAATCTCACTTTTCTTCTATAAAGATACAATATTTACGCCTATAAAATAGAACTAGGGGTGTAAACGAGCCGGGCCGAGCCCGAGCCCGAGCTCGGCTCGTTAGGTTTTTATGAAGCTCGAGCTTGAGCTCGGCTCGAGCATACTTCTTTGAGCTCGAGCTCGGCTCGCGAGCAAAACCCAAAGCTCGAGCTCGGCTCGACTCGGCTCGAACTATTTTGAGAACAACCTTAAACGAGCTAAAAGCTCGGCTCGAGCTCGCTTAAACGAGCCAAAGCTCGGCTCATCAATGTTATCATCATTATTAATATATTATATATAAAAAATTTTAAATTTTGTATGGGCTCGTTTAGGCTCGCGAGCCTAAACAAGCTTTGTATTTCAGGCTCGAGCTCGGGCTCGATAACAAAACGAGCTCTATTTTAGGCTCGAGCTCGGGCTCGTTAAGGCTCGGCTCGTTCGAGCTTTTAACCGAGCCGATCACGAGTAGCTCTCGAGCCTCTGGGCTTGTTTACACCCCTAAATAGAACCAATAGAAGACTTTCTTCTTTGAGATTCACATGCGGCTATGTAACGTCTGCAGTGAAGATGTTGAAAATTTGAAGAAACTCTATCTACACAATCCTTACATTCTTACTTTACCAGACGTCGGTGACGGAAAGGACGATATCGTCCCTAAAAATGTTCAGCAATTTTGTGTAAGAGCTGTAATTTTATCTTTTTTTTTTGAGTTAAATGTCATTTTAGTCCCTGTGGTTTGGACCATTTTGCCAGTTTAGTCCGAAGGTTTCATTTTTAACCTGTGGATCCAAAAAGGTTTCACCGTTGCCATTTTAGTCCACTGGGTTAACTCCACCCATTTTTTCTGTTAACGAGAAGACCAATTCGGTCATTTTATATAGCTGAATTGCCCTTTTAGTTAACAGAATTACATACAAAATTACCGAATTGGCCTTCTCGTTAACAAAAAAAAATGAATGAAGTTAACCCAGTGGACTAAAATGGCAACTGTGAAATCTTTTTGGACCCACAGGTTAAAAATGGAACCTTTGGACTAAACTGGCAAAATGGCCCAAACCACAGGGACTAAAATGGCATTTAACTCTTTTTTTTTTGACGGTTTTTAATATATGCTTGTTCTCATTGCTACTTTTATATATAGATACAATGCAGCGAACGGGATAAGCTTCTCCACATTCTCGCACTTTTGAAGCTCGATCTTGTACAAAAGAAAGTTTTAGTATTTACAAACACCATCGACACAAGTTTTAAACTTAAACTGTTTCTTGAACAGGTATTATTTTGACCCGTTGACCTGTTTTTGTGCATCTTAGAACTCAAACCTCTATTAACGTAACCTTTTATTTACAGTTTGGTATAAAATCCGCCGTGTTAAATGCCGAGTTGCCCGTAAATTCAAGGCTACATATCCTAGAGGTATCCAGTTTGGCTCATTTTTTTAAACTTTATAATTTGAGTGAATTTCAAGGATTGTCCTTTATCTTTATACTCATTTTCAGGCGCTGTCCTTTATGTTCAAAATCGAGTTTTGTCCTTTATGTTTTCATATCATACACGTTTTGTCCTTTAGACCTAACCCAGTTAGTTTTTTCAGTTAAATTTGGTTATGTGCTTTGCACATGAGGGCATTTTTGTCAATTCAAAGGTTGCAGAAGCTCTGAGCTGTAAATCTGCCGTTGAACTTACCTTTGAATTGACAAAAATGCCCTCATGTGCAAAGCACATGACCAAATTTAACTGAAAAAACTAACTGGGTTAGGTCTAAAGGACAAAACGTGTATGATATGAAAACATAAAGGACAAAACTCGTCAATTTTGAACATAAAGGACAACGCCTGAAAATGGGTATAAAGATAAAGGACAGTCCTTGAAATTCACTCTTATAATTTTTTCCTAAATATAAATGCGTAAAAGACGTGATCCGTGTTCAGGGATTCAACGCTGGGCTCTTTGATTATTTAATTGCAACCGATGATAGTGAAACGAAAGAAAAGGAACAAACCGACGCAGAAAAGCAGGCCGAAACGAAAAAGTCAAAAAAACATAAGAAGCGGAAGTTGGACTCAGAGTTTGGTGTCGTTAGAGGCATAGATTTCAAAAACGTTTATACGGTCATAAACTTTGATATGCCTTTGAGTGCTGCAGGGTATGTTCATCGAATCGGGCGAACTGGACGAGCATTTAACACGGGTCAATCTGTTTCGATCGTAAGTCGTTTTGACTTTTGTCTCCGACTTGTTGATTTCTTGATTCTTAAACAATATTTTCATAATATATAGAGTTAATTACTGTTTTCGTCCCTGTGGTTTGTCAAAAATCACTATTTCAGTCCATTAGTTTAAAAATTGCGATTTCAGTCCCTGTGGTTTCACTTTCGTAACCATTTTACGAAAGTGAAACCACAGGGACTGAAATGGTTACGAAAGTGAAACCACAGGGACTGAAATCGCAATTTTTAAACTAATGGACTGAAATAATGATTTTTGACAAACCACAGGGACGAAAACAGTAATTAACTCTAATTCATATAAATGTTAAGACTTTAATGCTGATTTTGAAACAGGTTTCTCCTGATGAGATGGAAGTATTTGAAGAAATTAAATCGTTTTTGGGAGAAGACGAAGAGAAAGACTTGACATATGTTGCTCCGTTTCCGCTTCTGGAGAAGAATGCTGTCGAGTTTTTACGGTATAGAGCTGAGGTAATTGGTCGATTTATTTAATATGCATTTTATAATTTAAAAAAAAGTCGAATCAAGTATTTATTATACAGATTGATTTTTGCAGGATGTCGCAAGGAGTGTGACGAAAATCGTTGTCAGAGAAGCCCGAGCTCAAGATCTTCGCAATGAAATTCTTAATTCTGACAAGTTAGTCCGTTAACTATTTTTATATAGCATTCTTTAGACTAAGCGGTATGGGGGCCGGCTTAGGCCCGGCGCCGGTCCCCCACCCCGCCCCCCTCCCTTCCGTTCCGTCGTCCCTGGTTCCCCACAGATGAAGTCGACGGGCCTCTCTCCTCTCTCCTTCTCTCACATATACCTATACATACATACATACATATATATATATATATATATATATATATATATATATATATATATATATATATATATATATATATATATATATAAAGAGGTTCATCCCCCACCCCCCTAGGTCCATCACCCTCAAGCCCTTCCTACGTGGCGGTGACGTGGCGGCCCATCCTCTTGAGGATGGGGCTCTCCATACCCTCTAGTCTTATGTGACATTCCTCTACAAAAGAAGTACTTAAAATAATTAAAGAGTAAATTGCCATTTTAGTCCCTGAGGTTTGGTCCAAATTACCATTTTAGTCCAAATAGTTTTTTTTTCTCCTCTGGGTCCCTGACTTTTCCATTTTCTTGCCATTTTGATCATATTGCCTAACTCAGTCTAAAAATCTGGTTATAACCAGGGTATTTTTGGCATAACTGTTGTGTAGTGATAACCAGGGGTAGTTTACAACATAATTTATAAACCTCATTATAATTTAATGCCAAAAATACCCCTGGTTATAACCTGGTTTTTAGACTAAGTTAGGCAATGTGATTAAAATGGCAAGAAAAAGGAAAAGTCAGGGACCCAGAGTAGAAAAAAAAAACTATTTGGACTAAAATGGCAATTTAGACAAAAACTCAAGGACTAAAATGGCAATTTACTCATACTTAAAATAACTTCTATTTTCCTTCTACTAGTACACATGCCTTTTTTTGTTTGTTTTAAAGTTTTAAGGTTAAAATTCTGTTGGTCAATGTTCATTTGGGTAGAGTGTTTGGTCAATATTTATAGAGTGAATTTCAAGGATTGTCCTTTATCTTTGTACTCATTTTCAGGCGTTGCCCTTTATGTTCAAAATTGACGAGTTTTGTCCTTTATGTTTTCATATCATACACGTTTTGTCCTTTAGGCCTAACCCAGTTATTTTTTCAGTTAAATTTGGTCGTATACTTTGCACATGAGGGCATTTTTGTCAATTCAAAGGTAAGTTCAATGGCAGATTTACAACTCAAAGCTTCTGCAACATTTGAATTGACAAAAATGCCCTCATGTGCAAAGCACATGACCAAATTTAACTGAAAAAACTAACTGGGTTAAGCCTAAAGGACAAAACGTGTATGATATGAAAACATAAAGGACAAAACTCGTCAATTTTGAACATAAAGGACAGCGCCTGAAAATGGGTATAAAGATAAAGGACAATCCTTGAAATTCATTCATATTTATATTTTGATGATTTACTCTCTGTTCAGGTTGAAAGCTCATTTTCAAGAAAATCCAAGGGATTTAGGTAAGTAAAGTGAAAATTATCCCTAGAACCGTAATTTATACACGACACAACCTATATTAATTTGATCTCTAAAAAGTTTTTTTAATTTTTTTTTTTTTACTTGAAAGATCTTCTGAAGCATGACAAGCTTCTAAGCAAGAAAGCCCCTGCGCCTCATCTACGTGACGTGCCCGAGTATCTGCTGGACCCGACAACTCAACAAGCTAGCAAATTTGTTAAACTCACCCGAGCTGCTATGGGAAGAAATAGCAACAATAACAGCGGCAGGGGTCGTAAAGCCAGACCCAAAAAAGCCGGAGATCCCCTCAAGACTTTTTCTGCAGACGTATGCGTTGCCCTTTTGTAAATAGAGTAAATTACGTTTTTGGCCCCTGTTGTTATATCATTTTTACTATATTAGCCCAAAATAAGAATATTTAACATATCTGCCCCCATGGTCTCTATAACTAACCATTTTGGCCCCTAAGTCTAAAGATCATGGGGGCCAAAATGGTTAGTTATAGAGACCATGAGGGCAGATATGTTAAAAATTCTTATTTTGGACTAATATAGTAAAAGTGATATAACCACAAGGGCTAAAAACGTAATTTACTCTTGTAAATATTATCCATCTTTTTGTGATAGGTTCTATTTGTTTATAATTTTTTTGTTTTTGATATGATCAGGCTAAAGGGCAGAAGAGGAAAGGCAAAGAGTTTGGGCCAAAACAGAAAAAGAAGCAACAAGTATGATTGTAAAAAGTCTACCAAAATTTTGTAGCATTGTTTTTGAGGGATCTTAATCATATAGACTTATGTAACATTTATTTTGTTATAGTTTTTATTCGACTGAAAATTAATTTGCGCGGATCTTAATCACGTCCACAATAATTTCCGTCGGATTAGCACGTATGCCTCCAAAAATCAAATCGTTGCGAGCTTTCCAAATACGCCTTCTTTATAAACCGGAGGTCAACCACGATTCTTGAAAATGTCAACCAAATCTTTAGTGTCAAAAGCAAAAATCGTCAGAATTTTGCACCACTGAGAGATCCCTTGCCACACGCCAGCGGCGGATCTAGAAAATCCGCCAAGCCGTAACGTTTTATAAATAAGCCGTAACGAAATCGAAAAAACCTCAAATTTTTCCAAAATTTACACTAATTTTTCCAAATTTTTCCGCGCCAAGCCGTAGCGGGCGTTGCCCCCCGGCCTAAGGTATATCCGCCACTGCCACACGCCACAAGAAAACGCATAGCCAGTGAGAAGATGTGCAGCCAATTCCACTCCTTCCCCGCACAGCGAACAATACAAATGCCAACGCGGCTGAAAGAGTTATACCCGCAACCTGTTGACAAAGTTCCGTCAATTCCATAGTTTCATTCGGAGTGGATGGTTGTTTTTTCCAATTCCACGCAAACTCCCTAACTCCCCCACGCTTGAGCATACGATCCGTGACTCGACAAAACTTGTCGCCTTCTATTCTATAAAGATTCGGGAACCTAGTCTTTAACATAGGTGCCTGAAACTTCTGCAAAAAAGGTTCAATAACCACATCAACTTTGTGCTATTCACTTAGGCTATGCGGTATGGTGATGGTCCTCCCTTGGAGGATGATCTGCCACAGTAAAACACTGGAAATGGGAGGATGATCCTACCCACCATCTTTTTTTTTTTTTTTTTTTTTTAATTTATCTACTTTTTAATTTATTCTACCCCACAAATCAACAACAAGATTGATGCTTTGGATGCTTTGCATCTGATCAACCATCACAAAAAGCCCCAATTTTGGTTCTTAATCAACACCCACAAAATGCAGTTCATCCAATCACACATTCACTTTCAATTACCAAACAACACAAATTACCTTGTCTGGAAAGCAACCAAGAGTAGAGACCCAATAGTTTTTTCATTAATCCTGACCCGTTACGCAATAAACAAAATCATAAAAGCGGAATCTTGCAGCAACAATAATACAAAATCTACAAAAACAAATTCTTAGACGATACACGATAGCAAAAACTAATACTCACAATTGCAATATCTTGCATCCTAACTCATAAATATACGAACATCGAGATCTTTAGTCCACATGAGCACCATCAGCCCCAATTTCTTCTTGAGTTCTAACATGGAAACAATTACAAAAACACTAGCAAACAGCATTTTTGTTTCAAAAAACCGATTTCATGAAAAACTAATCACAGATTGTTTAGATAAAGAATTAACTGAAAATCGAACCGAAATCATAACCGAAAAAACCCTAACTGAAAACATGAAACACCACTACTTGAGAAACAATCATCCATATCAAGATCACAACACTTTAACCTAAATTTACATAAACAAAAACCCTAACATTTCATTAAACTCGAATCAATCCACTAACCGACAAGTAAAACTTCACTTTCCCCAAATCTAAACATAAAACCGATCGATTAACACAATAAACAACAACACATACGCATCAATTACACATAACACACATCAAAAATTTAACAATCAGAAACAAAATTACAGAAAAGCAAATCACGAGAAGCTAAATACGTACCTGGATAAGCTCAGTAACAGAAACTGGATCTAATCCTGAGTGTATATGGCTAACAATAAGTTTGCAAATCAGTTGAATTTTGCCGTTAAAATAAAAAATAAAACCCTAGATTTTAGGGATCATAAAGCTAGAAGTGAGAGAAAAAAACGCAGTGGAGCGTCTCAATCGTCCTAGGCTCGACGATCTCGACGACGACGGGGAGGGGAGAAATGGGTGGCAGAGCGGCGCCGGGCCACGACGGGGGGGTGGGACGAAGCCCACACCGTCTAGCCTTACTCTAAAGAGTGTCATATTGGCGGATTTTGAAAAAATATCAGTGTATACAGTTGCGGATCTACATAAAATTGAGAATTTTTTTTGCACTTCGACAAGAAAGTTGAGGGGTATCCCAGGCACACTGTCAACCCTCTAGATCATCGTTAACGTTGATCAATACAAGAGATGTTGTTCGGAATATATCACTATTACTAAACCATCGTAAATCCAAATTTGTCATTACATTGTCAAAAAAATAAACCATCGTAAATCCGAATTTGTCATTACATTGTCACAAAAAATGTCCCTACAAAAGCTAAAAGCAGATCAAAGATGGAAACTTTTCCATAATACAATTCTTAACCAACCGAGTTTTCAAGCTTCAAGCTCATCAATTGGTTAACTTCAGCACCGAATTCACGAGGAAGCTCGTTAAACACGTCCCCACAAAACCCGGAAATCATGGCAGCCATGGCTCTCTCTAAATCGATACCTCTTTGTTGAAAGTAAAAAACTTGGTCTTCCCCGATTTTGGAAGTGCTCGCTTCGTGTTCTATACGAGCAGACGGGTTTTTCGCCTGTTAATCGATAAACAATAATCGTCATCTCAAATAAAAAATATGTTCATAATATCCGAAAAATATCCGAAAAAATATCCGAAGTATCCGAAAAATATCCGAAGTATCCGAAAAATATCCGAAATATCTGAAAAAATATCCGAAATATCCGAAAAATATCCGAAATTTATATTCGGATATCCGAAACTATCCGAAAAATCTGGTTCCAAATATTAAAAAATAATAAAAAAATAAAAATTAAATAAAAAATTGGATATTCGGATATCCGATTAGATATCCGAACCCGAATCCGAAATTTCGGATATCCGAAAATCGGATATCCGAAATTTCTCGGATATCCGAAATTTCGGATTCGGGTTCGGATGTCAATATTTCACTATCCGAAATTTCGGATATCCGATTTTCGGATATCCGAAAACCGGATTATCCGATCTTGAACACCCCTAGCCTACACACACGTATGCGGAGGGATCTATGCAGAACACTGTATATTGCAAAAATTAAATACCTGAATATATGGGTAGGTATTAGCAGCCGCGTTGTCGCCAATAAGCATCGAATCACATTGCGACGAATTTCTAGCATTCTCCGCTCGTGAATGAACCTGAACAAGACCCCTATAACAATTTCTTGAATTTCCGGCCGAAATCCCCTTCGAAACAATCCGACTTTTTGTATTTTTCCCCTTATGAATCATTTTCGTACCCGTATCCGCTTGCTGATAGTTATTCGTCAACGCAACCGAATAAAACTCACCAACCGAATCATCACCCTCCAACACAACACTCGGGTACTTCCAAGTAATCGCGGACCCCGTTTCCACCTGGGTCCACGAAATCTTGGATTTTCGACCCGCACAAAGACCCCGTTTCGTCACGAAATTATAAATCCCACCTCGCCCGTTTTCATCCCCAGCGTACCAATTCTGCACCGTCGAGTATCTAACCTCCGCCCCCTCGTTACAATAAAGTTCCACCACCGCCGCATGAAGCTGATTCGTGTCATAAGACGAAGCCGTACACCCCTCTAAATACTCGACAAAACTCCTATCGTCAGCTACTATCAACGTCCTCTCGAACTGACCCGTTTCCATCGCGTTTATCCTAAAATACGTCGAGATTTGCATCGGGCATTTCGTGTCCTTCGGTACATACACAAAAGACCCATCACTAAACACTGCAGAATTCAAAGCAGCATAGTAGTTATCATCATTCGAAACAACCTTCCCTAAATACTTCTTAACCAGACCCGGATACTCGTTAATCGCATCCGAAATCGAACAAAAGATCACACCCGATTTCGCTAAACGCTTTCTATGAGTAGTAGCAATAGAAACACTATCAAGAACAGCATCCACAGCAACATTAACATTTACATTAACATCCCCTAATCTTTTCTTTTCATTCAACTGAACCCCTAACTTATCGAATAACTTAATGTGATCAGGGTCAACTTCATCAAGATTAGTCAAAGGCGGTTTTTTTTTGGGTTCGGAATAATAACAAACATTTTGAAAATCTATTTTTGGGTAATTATTATCGGACCAATTGGGTTCAGTCATGTGACAGAACTTATGATAAGAGTTTAACCTGAACTCCAGCATCCAATCGGGTTCTTTTTTGATTGAAGAAATTAGCCTGATTGTTTGTTCTGAAAGGCCTTTAGGGATTGTGAATGAATCGATATGTTGAGTGAACCCCCATTTGTAATCTCTTTTGAGGAAGTTGTGAAGTGGGTCGTTATTGTTTGGAGATGAGGGTGATTTACCTTCGGCTTTGAGGTTCAAAACCCTGGATTTTTTGGTTGTTTTGGATGAAAAATTGGAACTTGGGAGTGACCCTTTTGAGATTTTGGGGTTTTGTGAGATGGGTTGTGGAGAAAAGGTTGGAAGAACGCCGTTTGTGATGAGAGATGCCATGGATTTGGTGGGTGTTTGTACGAAGGGAGATTGTTTGTTGGAGTTTTGTTGGTGACAAAATGTCTTATTTTAGGGGTTTTATCACCTTTGACGATGAGTTTTCTCTGGAATTGGTGATGGGCCGGATCATGAGTTTTCTCTGGATCACGGGTTTGTGTGGTCTTTTGAGTTTTGCCAATGGGTGTATCTGTTTGATCAGACTTTGTTGAACGTTAAAAAAATAAAATAAAGTAAATTAAAAGAATACTTAAAAGTGAGGTGTATAAAATGGGTATTTTCAATACCCGGTTTCAGGTCATTAACGTTGTTTGCAATCGTGGGTAGGGGTGTAAACAAGCCCATAGGCTCGAAAGCTACTTGTTATCGGCTCGATTAAAAGCTCGAACGAGCGGAGCTTTAACGAACTCGAGTCTGAAATAAAGCTCGTTGAGTTATTGAGACCGAGCTCGAGCCTGAAATACGAAGCTTGTTTAGGCCCGCGAGCCTAAATGACCACAAACAAAATTTTATATTATTGAAGTGATATTGATGATAACATTGGTGAGCCGAGCTCGGGCCGAGTTTAGGCTCATTTAAGCGATATTGAAGCGAGCTCGAGCCGAGCTTTTAGCTCGTTTTAGGTTGTTTCTCAAAATAGCTTGAGTCAAGTCGAGCCAAACTATAACTTTGGGTTTTACTCGCGAACCGAGCTCGAGCTCAAATAAGTTGGCTCGAACCGAGCCGAGCTCGAGCTTCATAAAAACATGGTCGGGCTCAGGCTCGGCCCGGCTCGTTTACATCCCTAATCGTGGGTTTGGGTTGCCTTTTGAGTTTTGTCAATGAGTATACCTGGGTGGTCGGACTTTGTTGAACGTCACGACTCACGTGAATTTGAAAAATTAGACCTTTAAAGGAACATGTTTAAAAACAATTGGATTAAACATCTTAGAAATAAAGGATTTGACTATACCAATAATGTCTGAGTTTAAAACCTTGCAAGGGTTGTTAAGTCAGGAAGTAAAGCTAAGTAATATAATTTCTGAATTTGTTGATTAAAACTTTGCCATTTTAGCTAACTATTCGAATCAAGAAAGGACTTAATATGTTAGGATATCAATTCAAATAGAAAGGACTATTCGAATCAATAAAACTTTTGAGTATCACCTCATTTTATACCGTAAAAAAACTTGTCAAGTTCCTATATTGTTATACATCTTAAAGGAGAAAGTCGGTGGTAACCGACACCCCAACTTTCTAACTTTATCATAATCACCCCTCTACTTTGAATTTCCACAACTATATCTTCATTTTTCAAACTTTGTCATAGCCACCCCTCTATTTTGCTTTTCTACCATTACTCCCTCAGCTTTTACACACTTACACCACCACCCCTCTACTTTTACATTTCCATCCCAACCCTCTCATCTTTTACGCATTTCCGCCACCCCCCCCTCAACTTTTACACATTTCTGCCACCATCCCTCTACTTTCATACTTTCCGTTTTTACCCTACTACTTCTACTTTACGTCAATTTGCGCTTTTACCCCTTGCACTATTACTCCATTTTTACACTCACTCAATTTTAGAAAGTTGCAATTATAGCCCCTAAACTACCACTCCTACTTTTGCAAATGCTAATGCATTGTTTTTTACGAACTGTCTTGGGCATTGGGTTTTACACTTCATGTTTACCTTTGTGTTTTACATTTTTCTTTTGTAATTGTCTTTTACGCATTGTGTTTTACACGTTTTTTGTAATTGTCTTATACACATCGTTTTTTACGAATTGTGTGTTGTCTCACTACACATTTCCACCCACCACGCGCCGCCGCAACACGCGGCGGGCAAAATACTAGTTATATATGATTTTCTAAAACTCAACCCAGAATTTATTTCAAAAATGTATTTCCGAACATATTACACACTTAAAAAACAGAACACTAAGAAATAATTTTTACAAGCAAAACAAAGTTTAAATAAAATACATATATAGACTATTGAAAAAATAAAAATAAAAATAAAAATAAAAATAATAATTTAAGACACATACATTGAATGGCCATTGGCCAATGAGTGTACTCTTGCCGCAAAACTAGGTTGGACCAAGGCTTTTGATATGTAAGCATTTATTTCACGCAACAAACTATGGTAGTTTTATATGTCGGTCCAACGAAAATAGTGTGGTCTGAGTTCATCAACTGTATGATTTGATGATGGGTAAATTAATGTGGTAGTAGAAGCAAAATAAGATAGATGGCCTAATCTTATCGGTCTAGAGACGAAAAAAACGTGTAAAGCGGCAGAGAGGTTAACAGCGGATCAAGATAGGAATGGAGATGGATTAGAGACCTAGAGTCAAAGGCCGAGATGCGGGAATGGCAAGAGTGCCAAGGGACTATGGCGGAAGTGCTTCTGTCAACTGAGAGAGACTTGTGGAAATGAACGAGTGATGATTAGGGTATCTTTTCGGTTAAATCAGTAAAGAAAATGAAGAAAGACGATAGGGGGACGGTATGCTGAATATTTTTTAATAGTGTAATTGGATGCCCCTTAAATGCAATATCATGGCTTTGAGGGCTAACTTTGATTAGTTTGGTGTAGTATTTACTCACGTTATTGTTTGTATGATAACTTTGGTGTAGGATTATTGGTGTAGTATTTATTCACGTTATTGTTTGTATGATAACTTTGATTAGTTTGCTCAATTGATTATCTTGCTTGCCTATAATAAAAGTAGTCTTTACATGATACGAAACGATGTAGACGACACTAGACTTTGAATCTTAGGTCACGTGCACGTTAAGGACCTTCAAAGCTTAAAGAACTTATAAGAAAAATAAAGAAGCAAAGAAAACCGAAAAACACGATTGAGAGGTAACATTTTTCGATGGATCCATCCTAAGATTTGGTGTGGGTGTGTCTCATGCACATGCCAGGAGAGGTACCGTGACAACTAAGATTTAAAGACATGCCCAAAAGCTGCACGCGTGAAGTATTTGCTCGCTAGTGTTTACACATGATGGCTAACGACAACGATGAACTGCTTTTGTTCTCATTCACTTAGTCGGTTGTAGTGGACTTTCCGACTGATTTAGCCGATTCGTATGGTTTACCATGTGTTGTTTAGGTGACCCAAGGACTCTCCTCCACGTAGTTTAGGACGATGAAATATAATTAATAAAATCACGTGATACGATAAAGTTAAAGATTAAGATATGAATACGATAAGATTAGAAGATAAATATTAGATAAGATTAGAAGATATATATTAGATAAGATTGCATCAAATGGTAGGCATGATCTTAGGATTCTTTACTTGATCATGTTGTGGTGTTCAATCACATGAAACAAATGATTTGATGAATTAAACAATGTTATATGTTTTACGATTTACCCTTATCTTACCCAGTGTTAAAAAGTTGATATTCTTATTTTGAAAATCGATGTGTACCATTTTCAGGTGACCAGATGTTAGGATTAGAGTTTGATATTTGCAAACAAATATTGATTATCACAATAATATTCACAAATAGAGAGATGTTATCGTAAACTGTTTTTTAATGATTCATATAATCAAAAGTTTTGTAGCAATGATTTTACAATCTCCCCCTCAGCCGGCTACAAAAGAGAATGTGTGTGAAGTGATAAATATATCACTAACATCTGTGATCTATTTATACAAGTACTAAAGCTCTATTCGTGATGTGCTGACGTCACCGTGATAGTGATATCTAACATTCCTAACAGAAAAGATTGAGAAAATCTTATCCTGTGATATAGACTATACTAAACATTGTTGAAATAAAGTACTGTTATATTGAGAAAACACTGTCTAGCCTATCCTCTGTTGCAGTTATCCAAACATCTATTTGGCCTAACAAATGGTTGGTCTTCTTCATCAGATCTTTGCTTGATCAAGGCTTTGGCCTTCAACAGATGCTTGTACTCTTGAACAACGGTTCCAAGTCTTCAACAGATGTTAGCCATGCTCTTGAACATATGTTCTGAATAGGTGTCAAGATTTACTATCTTTGGGGTGAGAATTGCTTCATTATCTGTTTATTTTTTTGATCTGAGAATCATGTTTTGGCATTTAGATATCATATGTTCTTTTGTAGGTCCAACAATAGACATGAAACAGGTGAGGAACGGGTACAGGAAATTGCAAGTTACGACAAATTTAGATGATTCGTTTCTTTTTATTGTATGATAAAATGGTTCGTTTATGATTCTGTTGCTATGAACGATGAGTAACACCTAAATTTTACGATAACTAAATCATTTTTAATGGTTTTAAAATTTTTATATGACTGGGAATTTCTGCTGCGGAAAAATATTTTGAAATCCTATATTTTTGTTAAAAACGCGAGGTGTTACAATCCACACTCTCAAATGTTTACATATGCAACGTATATATAGGTACTAATCCTAACCGACATATTAACTGTCACAAATGTCAAGTCCCGCCTAAAATTCAGATTGTTACACATGGTTTCCGGAACTTTCCGGGCTATTCAAGAGGCGCGAAGGGTTGCTGGAACTTTTCGGAAAATGCTACCAGGTTCTGGACCATTAAACCATCATATAAGAGTGCGGAAGACTCTAAAAATGGCTGGATGTTCTGGTCTAAATGGACTAGCCAAGAAGGCTCAAGATCAACCTTAAAACATCATGAAAGTGCCAAGATATTCTCCAAGGAAGGGACTAGAAAGGTCATCAAAAAGACTGGTTAAAAGAACACCCTAGATCAGCCAAAAACCACCACAAATTCTAGATATTTTGATAGAACTCTCTAGAAATCATCCAAGATATTATGTATAGATGAATCCAGATTAGAACTATCTAAACTTCTAAGTACTAGTATATATAGGCATGTAAGGCCTCATTTGAAGGCAACCAAGTTTTTTGTATTCTCAAAGCTTTGTAACTCTTTCCAAGTAATACAAACATCTTTCCTTGTAGACTTGTAAACTCAAGTGCTACAAAACTCTTGTGTGTCTATTGCGATCCAAGATTCTCACAACCAAAACCAACCGAATCAGATCCAAGGCTTAACTTAGAAGTGTTCTAAGTGCCACACATGAGTCAAAAGATTACTCCGTAACACTAAGCTAACTTTAACTAACTATAATATAGTACTATTAACCCTAAGTCTAGATTATATTCTAATACATCCCCTAAGCTAGATTTGTATGGAACTTGTTTCGGGTAAGATTCCAAGTGGATTGCTTGAACATCCCTTAGAATCGTTAATGTTTTTTCATCTTCACCACCTTCTTCTTTGGTTAAAAAAAGTGGATTGCATCTTTTATAAAACGTTCTTTAGATTCCCATATCAAAGTTTCTTGTCAAGGTCTCTTTACTTGATGATCAATTTATTTTATTCTTTTCCATGACATTTTGTTTGCCATATGTTTTAAATCATCTCTCTTTCCCTTCATCATGCATCAAAATATAAATCTTAGTTTTCTCTTATAAGGTTGTTGTTTTATTTCAATCCTTTTGCAAGTAATTTTATGCTCTTCAATACGATATCACTATGTTAGATATCAAATTTGTCCATCTCAATCAAAATCTGGGTGTGGATTCAAATACGTACATTTGTGAGTTTACATCCAAATAAGAGCATAACATTTTGAATAAAAAACAAATCTTGTATGTAAAATTTAAAGTTGCACCCTTCTTTAAATATTTACATGTCACACCTAGCCAACGGGCTTAGAAGTTTTACTGGATTGTTAACAAATTCGCACAACGAAAGTAACATAATTATGAATTATTGTTTTTGCATTCACTAGTTCGTAAGAGACACAAAATAATAAATTGACTAAATAAATAATTAAATTAGACAACATAACCCGTAGGGACGAATCATGGCATTCGTCGATGTATCTCCCAATTTTAGTCAAGGATTCGTGGGAAAAGCTCCGCCAAAGTCGTCTAATAAGTTCTAAGTAAGAAATCTGTAATTAGAAACTGTACCATATGTTATCTATGCAACCACACACTTGTTTCATTTATTTAAACTTTACCATTTTATAACAAAGTTTTCATTCACGACCATTTTATTTTTATTTTTCTAAATTTAACAATTGTTATTCTTATTTTTCCTCTTTTGCCTTTTATGATCCCACATATTTAAAATTACAGAAATAAAATCAAGTTTTACTAAATCAAACTATGTAATACACGGGCTTTTACCCTAGTACTATAATACAAACTGAACTTTTTAATATAAAAATATTAAAATTTAGTTAGGCCTAAAATAATTTGCTTAGTTAGGCCTAAAATAATTTGCTTTTATCATATTATAACATCTTGTTTTAGTTGTTTGAACTTTTACCATACCAAACAAACCACGTTTATGTTGTTTCAAGAGTAGTCACTTCCTAATTTAATATGGGTCAATTAGTCAATGTAGATCTAGCTGATCTTTGTTGTTTTCTTATATACATCTCCAAAAAAATA
Organism: Helianthus annuus; assembly: GCF_002127325.2. Lineage (NCBI taxonomy): Eukaryota > Viridiplantae > Streptophyta > Magnoliopsida > Asterales > Asteraceae > Helianthus > Helianthus annuus. The sequence goes on from NC_035443.2 coordinate 5,347,786, forward strand.
AAAAAGAAAAAAAAAGGTTTTGATTGGTTGAAAAATAGGCTGGCCCACCACATCTCTCCTCCTTCAATCGGTGACTTCTCCCCGACCCTACTCCCCGATTTGCCTCACCGCCTTGATGGCGCCAGTGTTCCCGAGCGGGGACTTCGGTCACCAAAAGGGGTCACCGAGAGTGCCCCGTACAACCTTAACTATCAACTTTTAATTGTGGGACGAAATAACTATTCGATTTTGTTATACACTTTTCTTCTTTTCAACTTTGTCAAAAAAACATTTTTCATTTTTTACCTCAACACTTTTTTAAATGCCATTTTAGTCCATGTGGTTGGTGTCATTTTGCTAGTTTAGACCAAATGTTTCATTTTTTGCCTGTGAGTTCAAAAAGGTTTTACCGTTGCCATTTTAATCCACTAGGTTAACTTCATCCAATTTTCTGTCAATGAGAAGAGCAATTCGTTCATTTTATTTAACAGAATTACATATAAAATGATCGAATTGCCCTTCTCATTAACAGAAAATTGGATGAAGTTAACCTAGTGGATTAAAATGGCAACGGTGAAACCTTTTTAAACACAGACGAAAAATAAAACCTTTAAACTAAACTAAGAAAATGACACAAACCAAAGAAATAAAATTACATTTAACTCATTTTATAAAGTTGACACATGTACCATCAACTCAACTTAATAATTTATTATGAATTTACGAGTAGTCAAAATCTTTGATAATAATTTTAATAAAGATAAGCTTTTAAGGCCACCACTGCCGACACAGGAAACCAAGATCCAAATCATGTTACCATGGCCCATCACCCATTAGATTTCCCCAACTTGTTCCACCCTTTAATTCTCTCCATTTTTTCCTTCTTTTCAACCATAAATTCTTCTCATTTTCCCACTCAAAATTCATCTTTATTTCTCACAGATCCAAGATCCACCCTATTTAGATCCAAAGATGTCAACTTTCCATTAAAGATCCATCAAAGGTTTGTGCTTTTTACCAAATTATTGCTCATTTTAAGCTTCTTGATGTACTTTTGCTTGTTTGAGTTCAACTGCAATCTGGGTTATGTCAGTTTCTGTGATCTTTTGATTGGTATATGACTATATGTTCATGGGTTTTTGAAATCTTGAATCTTTTTTCAACTTTTAAACTTTTCTGACACATGTTTTTGAGGTTCATGGTCTTTCCATTTGAGGTAAGTACTAGTTATGACTTTATGAGTCAAACTGCTAAAAATTGCATTTTTTTTTGTGACCCCAAATGGGTATGATTTTGTATCAGGTGGATATGATATTGTTTCATTTTCAGCTCTTAATTAGTTCATAATCAGTTGCTAGTAGTTATACAGTTAGTCAATTTATACTAGAAATAAACATAAGACTAAACTGGCATTTTGGTCCCTATGGTTTGGTCACTTTTGCCACTTTAGTCCAAAACGCAAACTTTTTGCATCTGGGTCCATGTGGTTTCAGTTTTATTGTCATTTTGGTCCAAAAATGAAATCAGGTCATATTTGCGTTATAAAATCCTGCTATTTTGTCGTTTTCCGCAGGTGCAAAATGATCATTTCTTTTTTATAAATAAATAAGACAAATATGACCTGATTTGCCTATGAGAAAAATTGACAAAATTGCAGGATTTTATAAGACAAATATGACCTGGTTTCATTTTTGGATCAAAATGGCAATAAAACTGAAACCACAGGGAATGCAAAAAGTTTGAGTTTTGGACTAAAGTGGCAAAAGTGACCAAACCACAGGGACCAAAATAGCAGTTTACTCTAAACATAAATTAGTTGACTTTTTCAACTTTGATTTGACAAAAGTCATTTGTTGTTGTCAAGATTTTGATAGATTATAGTATGATACTATGATAACATAAACATTAAGATATTATAAAGCTAAAAGCTTGTTCATTTCTAAATATAAAAACATAAAGATCAAGATTATCAATTATGACCATTGTGTATGTTTTTGTTTCTCTTTTTTGGCAGAGTGTAGAGTGTAATTAGCTTGATACTTTACACGAATAGCCATGTCGAGAAGGCCGGGAAATGGCACGCGTCGCTTTGTCGGTGGTGGGAGCAATCCACTAGGAGGAATATTTCACTCGAAAACACAGACATCTCCTCTATTATCGGTTGTTCTTGTGTTACTTGTAAGTTCATAATCCGTCATATGTTTTGATTTCAATGCATACAAATGAACCTGATTTGATCTTTTTTTTTGCATATCATAGGGAACGGTTCTTGTGATCGGCTATGTTTACAAAGGCTCAGGTATGTTCTAATCCGGTTAACTACCCTTGTGTGTACATAGTCATGGCTAGATTCTTGATTTCTTGCTTCATGGTAGATTTGGTTTAAGAAGGTGTTTGGATCTTCATTCTAGAACTGATTATGCAACTTGATATCACGATAATCAGCTTTTAGTGTTTGGATAAATGGATTCTAGTTTTGAGTAGTTAAGAGTTAAAATAAAGTTATTAAATTGCCCATTTTTAAAACAAGTTGAGTTTTTTTATTCTCATTTTACAAAATATCTTTTCTTTTTTCGCAATAGTGTCGTTTTCGGTTATTTTATCTGTTAATTCCTAAAATAATCAGATTTTCCCCACACTTGAACATCTGGTTATTACTAGTTCAAACAGCCAAAACACATCCAAACAACCCTAAATGTATAGCATATTCTTTCTTATATTTGACTCGGCACTTGATCTTGAAATGCAGGTGGATCGGGGGACTATAAATCATTTAGCAAGGTTCAAGGTAAGTGTTTGTTTTATTTCAAGATCAATAATCAAACAAAATGATTCTTACATACATGGCTTAACAGTTATCATATATTTGAACATCTTTAGGTGACTTTAGTTGCACGTATGATGTCCATATGGCGATACCTATTTTAAAGAAAACATATGGTGATAGTATGCACAAAGTATTACACGTGGGGCCCGACACTTGCTCGATAGTATCCGAACTGTCAAAAGAAAAAGACACTGAAGCATGGGGCGTAGAACCGTATGATATTGAGGAAACCGATAAGTCTTGTAGAAGCCTTGTGAGAAAGGGTCTTGTTCGTGTAGCTGATATTAAGTTTCCATTACCATACAGAGCTAAATCGTTTTCTCTCATTATAGTTTCTGATGCCATTGATTATTTATCTCCTAAATACCTCAACAAAACCCTTCCAGATTTGGCAAGAGTTTCGGCTCAAAATATTGTTATATTCACAGGTAACTTGCCATAAATAAAAATAGTTTATCAAGGTTAAATTTGTAAATTCTGAATTTTATTATCTTGTGCTTATTCAGGTAAACCTAGTAATTCAAAAGCTAATATTCCACAAGCATCAAGATTTGGACGCCCGGTAAGCAGCTACTTGAATTGTGTGGACAAAAGGGTTGGGATTGAAACTGGCCACTTTCAACTTTCAACTTTCAAATTAGGGTCAAAATGGGACGGGTTGGGTCGACCCGCTGCTATTTTTTGTTCATATTAAAAACTAGAGTAAAGTACACAGATGGTCCCCTATGGTTTACCAAAAATTTGGATTTGATCCATAGCTTTTCATAACTATACGGATGGTCCATGTGGTTTGCACTTTGTAACACATTTAGTCCCTAAGTTTGTCTAAAAGTACATGGATGGTCTCTGTTGTTTGCACTTTGTAACGCATTTAGTCCCTAACTTGGAGTTGTTTAAACCTTTAGATTTGTTAGCTGGGGACTAAATGTGTTACAAAGTTCAAACAACGGGGACCATGCGTGTACTTTTGAAATGCTTGGGACCAAATCTAAAATTTTGGAAAACCACAGGGACCATCCTTGTACTTTATTATGAAAACCAATAACGTGTTAAATAGGGTTGTAAAAATAGTATTATGACAACAACAGCCTGCATTATAAATAGAATGACTCAGTATGCTTTGCAACTTAAATTAGTTATGTATGATTTGAAAATAACTATTTAAATGACACATTTGTGAAGGCTAAAATGCGGAGCGCGTCTTGGTGGGCCCGGTTTTTTGTTCAGACAAGCCTTGAGGAGAACGAAACAGCAGCTAAAAAGTTTGATCAGGCTGCTGCCAAGAGTTCATACAAGCCAAAATGCCAAGTTTTCCACTTGAATTCTTACCGTTGATGGTGAGATGCTAACTATTTATAATCGTCTTGGTTGGATTCTTTTTCGGCAAAAAAGAAGACTCCAGCTCCCATAGATGTAGCTCTGTTGTTCTTGGTTCAATTTGGTGGAAGATGTTAGTTTCGTCACCACTTTTATGCTGTTATTTATACCAATTCATTATAATTTCATGAACTCAATTCAATAGTTTTATAATTATTCATTTAAAGACATAGAACAAGTTTTATAATACTTTTGTTTCAATGATAAGAGCATCTCTTATTTAAGTATTCTTTTAGTGTACTATTATCAATTTACTCTTTTTCATATGGATTAATAATATATTATAGATAAAAAAAAGTTTGTTTTTTTTTTCATTTTGTGTGAAATGTCACTCAGTTCATTTATTCGTGAAATCAAGGCTCCTAGCAAACTCGTTACATATGCGGAGGCTATGTAGATGGATTTATTGTTGACATGAACTTGAACACTATCTCATCATTGATCTTTGTATATTCAAATTTATATAATCTTTTGTATAATAATAAAAAAAATCATTCATATCAGTATTTTCACACATTTGGAATGTCACTTTATTATATAGAGTGAATTTCAAGAATTGTCCTTTATCTTCATACCCATTTTCAGGCGTTGTTCTTTATGTTCAAAATTGACGATTTTTGTCCTTTATGTTTTCATATCATACACGTTTTGTGCTTTAGGCCTAACACAGTTAGTTTTTTCGGTTAAACTTGGTCATGTGCTTTGCACATGAGGGCATTTTTGTCAATTCAAAGGTTGCAGAAGCTTTGAGCTGTAAATCTGCTGTTGAACTTACCTTTGAATTGATAAAAATGCCCTCATGTGCAAAGCATATGACCAAATTTAACTGAAAAAACTAACTGGGTTAGGCCTAAAGGACAAAACGTGTATGATATGAAAACATAAAGGACAAAACTCGTCTTTTGAACATAAAGGACAACGTCCGAAAAAGGTTATAAAGATAAAGGACAATCTTTGAAATTCACTCTATTATATAATACTTTTTATGTATGTTGTATTAACCCATTTCATATAAATGAAAGATAGAAACATCATTAAATGAGGAGGTGTGACTTTGGATTCATGACTTGATGTTACAATCCATGTGGTTTTATGTTGGAGTATTTACAGAAGTTAGATGTCAGATCTTGGCTGTTTGTTGCAAGAATTTTGTCATCAAGAGGGTACTGCATTATATGCTACATTGTCTACTCAATTCTAGATGATGGTTTGGACCCATTTTCATTATATACTGACCTTACATGTAATTACATTTTTTTATGAGTTAATTACTATTTTCGTCCTTGTGGTTTGTCAAAAATCACTATTTCAGTCCATTAGTTTAAAAATTGCGATTTCAGTCCACGTGGTTTCACTTTCGTAACCATTTCAGTCCACCTCGTAACCATTTCAGTCCCTGTACTAACAGAATAAATGGATTGAAATGGTTACGAAAGTGAAACCACATGGACTGAAATGGTTACGAAAGTGAAACCACAGGGATTGAAATTGCAATTTTTAAACTAATGGACTGAAATAGTGATTTTTGACAAACCACAGAGACGAAAACAGTAATTAACTCTTTTTTTTTTTATATAAATGAACCCAAAATCATAGAAATTTAAACTAAGCAATACATTTTTTTATAATAAATGAACCCAAATCATAGAAATTTAAACTAAGCAATATTTCATTTAAATTTTACAAACCAAAAAAAATGTAAAAAGAATGCCAAAATTTGACATACAAAGTTGGGTGATTGTATGAGTCTTAATTTTCATGCAATTTCAAATAAGTTGAAAAAAAAATAAAAAAGTAATTTTTTTTTTTTTTTTTTTTTTTTTTTTTTGTAATTTGTGAACTTGAAATATGTAGGACCTAAAGATTGGGAAAAAGAGCTGTAGACAGTTTGTTATGACTTATGATGTTTGACCCTTTCTTTTAGGCTGTTCACAGCCCAGTAACTCCACTCAAATCTTCAATCATTTGAAGGTGGGAATTCTTTCCCACATTTTGCTTCATTTATGAGTAGGCCATTTTTTTAATCACACATGAAATAAGTGCTTTCATTGTTTTTTTTTTCTTTCTTTTTATAAATACTTAAAAATCTGTCAAAGGAAATGATGGTTTGACGTATTTGGTTGACAAAATAATCATGGTTGGTTTGTAAATGTGTTAAAAAATTGAAATGTGATGGTGATGGTGATGGTTGTGGCAACGACAGCAATGGTAAAGGTGGCGAGTGGTGACGATTCAGGCAGTTGCATAGTGACGATAAACTTTTTATAATTGTGTATTCGCTATAAACTTGTGATCTCAAATGACTACTTTCTCCTTTACTTATACAAGACACTCTAAGGGAATGATGGGAACAAAAGCTAGTTGAAATATTCTTTTATGATTATTTGTCAAAATGTTTTGTCTAACTAATCATACTTAAAACACTACACAGGTCTTTCACATTTATAATCATGTTTGTAACATGGACAACTTATAAAGAACTGACATTATCTTGAATAATTTTAAACATTTTATACAAATTTCACACCATCCCCTGAACCTGTGTGTTTACCTTAAACTATCATCAAACTTCTCAGACTTCAAACCAAAATTAGGAAGCAGAAGAAAAGAAGATCACAATATGTACCTAAAGCCTTGTAAAAAAGAGTTAAATCGACACCTTATATATAGTTAGCATTATATAATTTGAAAATAACTACTTAAATGACAAATTTGTAAAGGCTAGAACGCAGAGAGTATCTTGGTTGACCTATTTTTTTTGTTCAGACAAGCCTTGAGGAGAATGAAACAACAGCTAAAAAGCTTGAGCAGCTACCGCCAAGACTTCATAAAAGCCAAAATGCCAAGTTTTTCCACTTGAATTCATACCATTGATGGGGGAGATGCTAACTATTCACATAGATGTAAAAATGTAAGTATGTTGTTCTTGTTCTTGGTTTAATTTGGTGGTAGATGTTAATGTCATAACCACCTTTATGTTGTTGTTTATACCGGTGCATATAATTTCATGAATAGTTGCATTTAAAGACAAAGAACAAGTTTTATTATACTTTGGTTCAATGATCTGGGCTGCAAATGGTAGTTCTTACAACCAAGTTGGTTAATGATAACCTTCAAGAGAGGATGTTGCAGTATTTGGCACTTGATAGGTCTCAATTTTGAATCCGATTTCTAGTGTTTTTCTGCCTTTAACCTTTACGAAGACGCAATGCAAGCTGCGCTTCACCTGATCCCGTTACTTAGTATGGTATTAATAATGTTCCGTGACGCTTAAAAAAACAGTTGGTTGATAATATCACCTCTTGTTGTACAAAAGTATATCATTTCAACTTAAATTAGTTTCTTCTTCTATAAACAATACCACCACCTGTTTTATTAACTTAACCATACATAACCAACAAAAAGATTTTACTACCCCTTTTTTGTGCCTTTCTGGACATGGGCCACCCACACCTTTTGCTCTTTCGGCCCAAGGCTGCGCACTAGGGTCTAACAGGCCCAAAGGCTCAATAACTGGGTGTACAAACCAGTTTTAGAAGTTCTTACTACCCCTTTTTGTTGCTTTTTGGATATGGGCCACCCACACATTTTGCTCTTTTGGCCCAACTCAATGCACTAGGATCTAACAGGCCCAATAGGGTATGTAAAATCATCATCATCATACTCAGTAAATCCTATCATAGCAAAACTAAGGTAGAGTCTAAGGAGGGTAAGATGTAGACAATCTTACCTCTATCCCATAGGAATAGAGAGGCTGCTTCTAGGTGACCCCTGGCTCAATAGTAGTTTTGTATCAAGCCTTGGACATAAGGCACATAACACTTAATAACTGGTACAAAATCCGATTAGTGCATGTACCCCCTTGTCTTTCGGCTATCAACGCCACCACATGATGCATGATTAACCGTCCCTCGTTTTTAACGTTATTTTCACGAAATTAGTAAAATAACGTTAAAATTAGTGCACTTTCACTTTTGCCCCCGAGGCCCACACATATATACATTATATGCACATACCGTAATGTAAAACAACTTGCAAAATAACTTGGTGTGCAACTTTGCTGTACATAAATAGAAACCCAACCCTTATATTATCATCATAATGTTGCAAAATAATCAAAATATAACTAAATACGAGATTAGCATAAAAGCCTCATTTTGAAATGTCATTGTAATTCCTTAAAGTGTCTTTATTTATTATACATAAACTTGATTTTCTTATACTTTCTTTTAATCTTATTTCTAAATTACTGGATTTTATTTTAATCGTATTGTGTCACGACCCCCGACCCACCCTGGACGGAATCGGGAGTCGCGAGCAGTCCAGTGGTACCGGTGATTAGTTTTGAAAAACATTGCAGCGGAAATTTCATCAGGACCGTGAGTTAAGAAAAATATCAGAGTTTAGAAAACACCGGATTTTATTTTAAATAGATGGAATAATTCCATGTTTTACAAAGGTAGCTTTTAATACGGGATAAACCCAAAAACAATATTTCTTAAGTTGATTAAATTAATAAAATAAGCCACTTCTTGAAGTCTTTTAGTGCCGGATCCAATCCTTACTCCAATCTACTGTAATTACCTGAAACGTGTTTTAAAAAGGTTTTGTCAGCGGGAAATACTGAGTGAATCATTCAGTTTACTAAAATGACTCGTTTATTATAATTTACAGTATTAAGAGTTTTTACATATGTTTCTGATATCTACCAACTACCCACAGTATTTGTCACTCGACCGGATCTGTGACTGTGGTCATATCACCATTGGCTGCCCCAATGAATGACGTATATCACTTAATTTTAGGTTCGCCCACCTAATGTGATAAAAAAAGTAGTAATGTGCACAATACCCCACATACTGGCTGTAATTTGGTGATTACATAAACTTAATCACTGTAATTATAATTCTGAAAATAATTTGGAGTATTGTAAAACATTTGAGAAAAAGAGAATAACTCACATTATAAACATGCAGATTCATACGGCCAAAGTTTAGTCTACAGATAAGCCTTGATATATTGCAGATTTATACAGGCAGAGCTTAGCCTATTGATTTAGCCTTGTAACCTAGTGCACACGAACTAGGTAGGTAACTTAATACAACAATTACGATAACTCACGAGATCAAATTCTCACAACGAACGACAAAGTGCGATACTTAAACATCCATCGATTTAACGACGAACGACAAAGTATAACTGTAACGCCCTGCTTTTTCAAACATCCTACATTTAGAAACCTTACGTGAAATTCTATCTTTGGAAATCTTGTGTTCTTATAACCATTCTTTCATCGTAATCGTTGTAAAATACGGAACTTGCTTCGTAAATAAAACTTGTACATTACACTTTTTACCTAGTTAAATCATGTTTTATTTCATATTTCACCTTGTTACAAGTTAGGGGAAACATTGTTGCATATTATTACACAACTTAATTAACAAAATTACTCATTATAATGTTTTAAAAAAATAAAAAAAAATAAAGAAATATGGCAGCCCAATTCAGCAAAATTCAGCCCCATATAGTTGGGTTTTGTGGGCTAGTTTCAAGGTGTAACCCCTTCTAAACACTTCCAAAGCCCAACCCATTGAAACCCTAATCCTTCCCCCTATAAATACCACTTATAACCAGCCTCCATACCACTTTTGCAACCCTAAAAACTCACAAAACATCCACCAAACCGTAGCTGAAAGCAAGGGTTCGAGTAGATTGACACCCCTTCACGAAAATGAGCATAACTCACTCAATTCTTATCCGATTCACTCGATTCTTTTTCCTACTTGCTTGTATAATCATGGGGTTCGATTCCTAGACTTCTCCTTGGAGAAATCAGACCTGGAAATGCCCCGAAATCGTCCATAAACTTTCTGTTTGTTTTTACGTTCATCAAAAACTTGTTTAAACCTATGTAACTTGTGTTCAACACATCTCATACCTATGTCCTAATGCTTACAACTTATCCCATGGTTGGTTAAGCTTAAAAACAAGGTTGAGACATTTAAAATCAGAGGATTAAACCTCATAAACTTGGTGTTTTGTTTAGGGTTTCAACCCACAAATCATGTCAAACATAGCCTTGATACATGAGTGATTATGGAACAACTTGGGTTGTCCTACATACAATCCTCACATGATTTGATGATTTCTCAATAGTTAGGTTGTTTATGTTATTGTGCAAATCCTAGTTCGTGACCCTCCTTGGTTGTTGTTACACCAAGTGAAGTGGTGAACATTCAAGGGGTTCCTAAATGGAAGCATGTCCTTCCTACCCCATACATGACATCTATGATAACACGAGGTGCCTAAATGAAGATTCTAATCTTCTACCTCCTACTTGAATTATTGGACTAAATAATATGTAGTACTTAACCTAGATATATATATACACTCATTCGAACCTTTAATGTTGAACTCATGTTTATATGTTAAAGTAGTAGAACATCACCTAAGACCTAAACCTTGTTGTGATTCTTATGGGTGTTCAACTCATGAAAATATTATCATAACCCTTGTGGTTACCAAGTGTCATACAAGTGTTATGGGTTGAAGATGATTACTTTCACATGCTATTCTCATATCTTACTTTTATGTTGTTTTTAAATACCGAATCTCGACTCTAAGCATACATGAACTTTAACCCTACACATTCAACCTTCTAACCTCATCAACTCGTCAACAATTGGATAATCGGAAAACATATGCAAACTTTGTGAGTATACTCGTACTTTTCCCCTTTTACTTTTACCACTTTTGGGGTGTAACATGTTTACCTATTGAAACTTACACATGAACTTTTGTCTAAACACACGAACATTCCTATAACAATGCTTGTATATGTGATGGCTTGATACTTTAAATTTGGGTGATTCTTATGTGTTGAACTTATCATTAACTTCGTACGAGCCAAACCTTGACATATGTAGCGCTATAGGATTAACGACCCGCCTCCACTGAAACTTTGGTTATGTCATGAGCAAGTTGCGTTTTCTTGGTTTGATATGTTAGACACATGCCATATTTAATGTTTATCTTGAATCGCATGCTTGCTATGAGGAATTGTTCACACTTTTATCTTATGCTATGTATGTACCAAACTTGTATACTCGCCTTTGCTTTTGCATTGAATTGTATTTTAAACATGTTACATGTTGATGATGATGAAATGAAAGAGGTAGCACGATGCCTAGATACACACTTTAGACGTTAGGTTTAATATGTTGTATCGAATTTTGGTTATGTTGGTTTGTTATTTTGATTAAACTTGTTGTTATTTGGGATCTTGTATTGATGACTACTTGAAGTTTGGAAATGAAATTTGGATTATTAAATTATTGTCACAAATAGTGTTATGATGTCTCGAGCAATCTTCACACTTCGTCTCATCCCGATGTTTCCGCCATTGGTTGGGGTGTGACAGATTGGTATCAGAGCCATAACTATAGGGAATTAGGGAAAGTAGGAATGCTTTAGCCTAGTCTATAGTTTTAGAGATTTATTCTTATGTTTTGCTTGAAACTACTTGCATGCTACCTTATTTGTTCTTATTTATTTCTTTTTTTATCTTTTAAGCATATATGTCGCTTATGTGTTAACACTTGGCATGCTATATTTGCTTTATTATGTGCTAATACATGTTTTATTGTCCCATTCATTATGTGCTATTCTTAATATGCTTCATTGTGCGTTTAAATTTGTTTGTTTATTCCTTTAACATACTCTTTCCCTCATGCATTTTACTCGACTATTCTAAATCCGTAAACACTCGAGACGAATTCACCAAAATAGGTGTGAAACCCACAATTTGGTGAACGACTCTCAATCTACCTATTCTTTTTTTTACACGAGATATCGCGATTAAGCTAGGAGTGAAATCCACATCTTAATGGTAAATCTCAAATTTCAAGTTCTAGTGGACCCTCGTCAACACGTCGAAATTAAATTTTGACCCGACGAGTACCAACCACACTTAGGATACGAAATCGTCAAGTTAGGGGTGAAACCCGCACCTTGTCGACTAGTTCCACTCCTTGGAATTTTTTTATAAATCCCGTCAAGTCTCGAAATTTCGATTGATTTGGGACATGTAGTAACCGGAAGGGTAAATACCGTTAACCGACTTGTCGGCGAGAGTATTTTACCTATTAGGCCAAAGCATGCTCCTCAAATTTAGAAGACTTTTCGACCACTTTGGTTAGTCAAAGTTCCGTTTGGAACACTCCAAGCTTTGGTCAAACATGTGTTTCTATTGTTCATTTTATACGATGCAATCTTTCAACCTCGAGTTTACCTTTGATTTCTCTTTTCACACGCACAACATATCGAACCTTTTCGATACACTTATATATGCATGATTTTCATATAATTTAAATTCATATTCCTTGTAACAACTAGTGGAGATGTATCATCGAGATTGGAGTGACTTCCTTACCTTGACGATTGACTCCACCCCTCTTCCCTTAAAACGACTTCACCAACGAGTTAGGGGTGATTCCCTTACTTAGGTGACCTTTACCAAAACTCCTCTTTAAAAATATTTTATTATGCAAACCCGATCATGTTTTATACCTAAATCATTTATCATTATTCAAAATACCTACTTATACCGATTTCAAAATACATTGTTTATCAAACGTACTTCTTATTCTACCATCCATTTTCACTCAAATCATATACACGAGATTCTTAATCAGGTCTTACAACATTTTATTTCACGAATTTCAAAACCTTATGAAATGCTACCTATCAATTAATCGGTCTAATGAATCTCTTGCCCATGAACTTCATATCCGACTTATTAACTAAAATACGCTCACATTATATCATCATACTAGAGACTTCCATTCTTAATCGAAATCAACCTAACCTTTCTCAATTACTTATAAGATCTCATGGATGTTATATGATCGTTTTACCAAATACTCTTTTCAACATCAATAAATCATTTGTTAAATTTATTTTTTTTAAACAATCACTAAGTCCTTTTACTAAATTTCTTTTCTAAGGGTCGACGTTTTCACAAGAACTTTCAAAGTCCAAAATTTTCATGTTTTGATGCAAATGAAACAAACCCGTTATTTAAAAAAAAAAAAAAAAAAAAAAAAAAAAAACCTTCTCTACAACGCTTAACTCGTCATCCAAATTTCAAAACACGTGGGCTAGAAGACTTCATGGGGACCGACCATTTTATACATACGTGAACTCCTTTTTTTTTTTTAACAAAAGTAGCATTTCAATCATTACAAAATACGTTAAGCATGACCAATGAGTACTTTATGTTCCTTTACATATACAAACTATATTCTACCTTTCAAACCAAGCTCAATCTAATTTTGATTCGACAAACTCAACGTTTTGTTTAAACAACTATACATGCACATCATCATACACATTTTAGTCGATATCTCGCGATAACATCATTTATATCGTTCGTATCTACATACTTAACCTTTTTTTTTTCTCCGCAATGTCTCAACGTACACCATATACGCAATATTTATTTTTCATACCTACACCTATGTTCATACGTTTTATGCTTGTACTCATACACATACTACTTATACGTTTTACGCTTCTGCTTGTACACATACTACTTACACGTTTTATGTTTATGCTCATACATACATGCGTATTCATACTTAAACTTATGCTCATACTTTCATCCTTACTCATGATTCGTACATTCGTACCTATACGCGAGCGTAATCCGAGGGATTCGCTTACGTGGGTCCCATACATGCTTAAACATAAACATGCTTACATACGACATTCTTCTACGTACACATTCTTATTTTCAAATTCATGTATACCTTGATTCATACATAACTAGTACAAGCTATGTGGATCATGCGACAATCAGTATAATCGCGGGTGCACACGGGATTATAGTGATAGGCGTATGAGAACCATAGAGTGTACTACTGTGTATGGTAAGACACGGAACGTAACATGACCCCAAGTAACGAAACGGACGTAATGTGGTTAAAACATGGTGGATACGCCGCTGGTACTTCCTATATATAAGTGTTTTCACCATGTTACCAAACTTTCGTAAAACGTGTCATGAGAAATTCAGTGTGTTGCAGACCTTTTGGACCTAATACAACTTCACGCAACTCACAAGCGCATTATATCCGATTATTCATGACGAGACTTCATCCTTAACACACTACGTTCATCTATCCAACACTTATGCTATTCACATACTTGTACTCTTTAAGAGTCATTCGTTCATTCTATACTCGTATTATTTTATACAAAACTCGTTCGCAATCCAGCTTGTTTAAACAACCTATAAAATAGCCTCCTTATTCTTGATTCTTGTGAAACTATACTTAGTATACCTCTATTACTTTATTTAAAGTAACAAACCTTTTCGTTCCTCTCAATAAACAGGTTTTACGAAAGTATGATTTTTTTTATACTATCCTTAAAAACTTCCCCTTGCAAATCTACCTTGACTTTCTCCAAAATTTGGTACTTTTCAAAACTTTCAAACTTCCCAAGTTTCAATTCTTAATGATCACCTTTATGCCAAAAACTCTTTCGAGCCTTCCTCTTGAATAAATTTCGGGACGAAATTTCCTAAAGGAGGTGAGACTGTAACGCCCTGCTTTTTCAAACATCCTACATTTAGAAACCTTACGTGAAATTCTATCTTTGGAAATCTTGTGTTCTTATAACCATTCTTTCATCGTAATCGTTGTAAAATACGGAACTTGCTTCGTAAATAAAACTTGTACATTACACTTTTTACCTAGTTAAATCATGTTTTATTTCATATTTCACCTTGTTACAAGTTAGGGGAAACATTGTTGCATATTATTACACAACTTAATTAACAAAATTACTCATTATAATGTTTTAAAAAAATAAAAAAAAATAAAGAAATATGGCAGCCCAATTCAGCAAAATTCAGCCCCATATAGTTGGGTTTTGTGGGCTAGTTTCAAGGTGTAACCCCTTCTAAACACTTCCAAAGCCCAACCCATTGAAACCCTAATCCTTCCCCCTATAAATACCACTTATAACCAGCCTCCATACCACTTTTGCAACCCTAAAAACTCACAAAACATCCACCAAACCGTAGCTGAAAGCAAGGGTTCGAGTAGATTGACACCCCTTCACGAAAATGAGCATAACTCACTCAATTCTTATCCGATTCACTCGATTCTTTTTCCTACTTGCTTGTATAATCATGGGGTTCGATTCCTAGACTTCTCCTTGGAGAAATCAGACCTGGAAATGCCCCGAAATCGTCCATAAACTTTCTGTTTGTTTTTACGTTCATCAAAAACTTGTTTAAACCTATGTAACTTGTGTTCAACACATCTCATACCTATGTCCTAATGCTTACAACTTATCCCATGGTTGGTTAAGCTTAAAAACAAGGTTGAGACATTTAAAATCAGAGGATTAAACCTCATAAACTTGGTGTTTTGTTTAGGGTTTCAACCCACAAATCATGTCAAACATAGCCTTGATACATGAGTGATTATGGAACAACTTGGGTTGTCCTACATACAATCCTCACATGATTTGATGATTTCTCAATAGTTAGGTTGTTTATGTTATTGTGCAAATCCTAGTTCGTGACCCTCCTTGGTTGTTGTTACACCAAGTGAAGTGGTGAACATTCAAGGGGTTCCTAAATGGAAGCATGTCCTTCCTACCCCATACATGACATCTATGATAACACGAGGTGCCTAAATGAAGATTCTAATCTTCTACCTCCTACTTGAATTATTGGACTAAATAATATGTAGTACTTAACCTAGATATATATATACACTCATTCGAACCTTTAATGTTGAACTCATGTTTATATGTTAAAGTAGTAGAACATCACCTAAGACCTAAACCTTGTTGTGATTCTTATGGGTGTTCAACTCATGAAAATATTATCATAACCCTTGTGGTTACCAAGTGTCATACAAGTGTTATGGGTTGAAGATGATTACTTTCACATGCTATTCTCATATCTTACTTTTATGTTGTTTTTAAATACCGAATCTCGACTCTAAGCATACATGAACTTTAACCCTACACATTCAACCTTCTAACCTCATCAACTCGTCAACAATTGGATAATCGGAAAACATATGCAAACTTTGTGAGTATACTCGTACTTTTCCCCTTTTACTTTTACCACTTTTGGGGTGTAACATGTTTACCTATTGAAACTTACACATGAACTTTTGTCTAAACACACGAACATTCCTATAACAATGCTTGTATATGTGATGGCTTGATACTTTAAATTTGGGTGATTCTTATGTGTTGAACTTATCATTAACTTCGTACGAGCCAAACCTTGACATATGTAGCGCTATAGGATTAACGACCCGCCTCCACTGAAACTTTGGTTATGTCATGAGCAAGTTGCGTTTTCTTGGTTTGATATGTTAGACACATGCCATATTTAATGTTTATCTTGAATCGCATGCTTGCTATGAGGAATTGTTCACACTTTTATCTTATGCTATGTATGTACCAAACTTGTATACTCGCCTTTGCTTTTGCATTGAATTGTATTTTAAACATGTTACATGTTGATGATGATGAAATGAAAGAGGTAGCACGATGCCTAGATACACACTTTAGACGTTAGGTTTAATATGTTGTATCGAATTTTGGTTATGTTGGTTTGTTATTTTGATTAAACTTGTTGTTATTTGGGATCTTGTATTGATGACTACTTGAAGTTTGGAAATGAAATTTGGATTATTAAATTATTGTCACAAATAGTGTTATGATGTCTCGAGCAATCTTCACACTTCGTCTCATCCCGATGTTTCCGCCATTGGTTGGGGTGTGACAGATTGGTATCAGAGCCATAACTATAGGGAATTAGGGAAAGTAGGAATGCTTTAGCCTAGTCTATAGTTTTAGAGATTTATTCTTATGTTTTGCTTGAAACTACTTGCATGCTACCTTATTTGTTCTTATTTATTTCTTTTTTTATCTTTTAAGCATATATGTCGCTTATGTGTTAACACTTGGCATGCTATATTTGCTTTATTATGTGCTAATACATGTTTTATTGTCCCATTCATTATGTGCTATTCTTAATATGCTTCATTGTGCGTTTAAATTTGTTTGTTTATTCCTTTAACATACTCTTTCCCTCATGCATTTTACTCGACTATTCTAAATCCGTAAACACTCGAGACGAATTCACCAAAATAGGTGTGAAACCCACAATTTGGTGAACGACTCTCAATCTACCTATTCTTTTTTTTTACACGAGATATCGCGATTAAGCTAGGAGTGAAATCCACATCTTAATGGTAAATCTCAAATTTCAAGTTCTAGTGGACCCTCGTCAACACGTCGAAATTAAATTTTGACCCGACGAGTACCAACCACACTTAGGATACGAAATCGTCAAGTTAGGGGTGAAACCCGCACCTTGTCGACTAGTTCCACTCCTTGGAATTTTTTTATAAATCCCGTCAAGTCTCGAAATTTCGATTGATTTGGGACATGTAGTAACCGGAAGGGTAAATACCGTTAACCGACTTGTCGGCGAGAGTATTTTACCTATTAGGCCAAAGCATGCTCCTCAAATTTAGAAGACTTTTCGACCACTTTGGTTAGTCAAAGTTCCGTTTGGAACACTCCAAGCTTTGGTCAAACATGTGTTTCTATTGTTCATTTTATACGATGCAATCTTTCAACCTCGAGTTTACCTTTGATTTCTCTTTTCACACGCACAACATATCGAACCTTTTCGATACACTTATATATGCATGATTTTCATATAATTTAAATTCATATTCCTTGTAACAACTAGTGGAGATGTATCATCGAGATTGGAGTGACTTCCTTACCTTGACGATTGACTCCACCCCTCTTCCCTTAAAACGACTTCACCAACGAGTTAGGGGTGATTCCCTTACTTAGGTGACCTTTACCAAAACTCCTCTTTAAAAATATTTTATTATGCAAACCCGATCATGTTTTATACCTAAATCATTTATCATTATTCAAAATACCTACTTATACCGATTTCAAAATACATTGTTTATCAAACGTACTTCTTATTCTACCATCCATTTTCACTCAAATCATATACACGAGATTCTTAATCAGGTCTTACAACATTTTATTTCACGAATTTCAAAACCTTATGAAATGCTACCTATCAATTAATCGGTCTAATGAATCTCTTGCCCATGAACTTCATATCCGACTTATTAACTAAAATACGCTCACATTATATCATCATACTAGAGACTTCCATTCTTAATCGAAATCAACCTAACCTTTCTCAATTACTTATAAGATCTCATGGATGTTATATGATCGTTTTACCAAATACTCTTTTCAACATCAATAAATCATTTGTTAAATTTATTTTTTTTAAACAATCACTAAGTCCTTTTACTAAATTTCTTTTCTAAGGGTCGACGTTTTCACAAGAACTTTCAAAGTCCAAAATTTTCATGTTTTGATGCAAATGAAACAAACCCGTTATTTAAAAAAAAAAAAAAAAAAAAAAAAAAAAAAAAAAAAACCTTCTCTACAACGCTTAACTCGTCATCCAAATTTCAAAACACGTGGGCTAGAAGACTTCATGGGGACCGACCATTTTATACATACGTGAACTCCTTTTTTTTTTTAACAAAAGTAGCATTTCAATCATTACAAAATACGTTAAGCATGACCAATGAGTACTTTATGTTCCTTTACATATACAAACTATATTCTACCTTTCAAACCAAGCTCAATCTAATTTTGATTCGACAAACTCAACGTTTTGTTTAAACAACTATACATGCACATCATCATACACATTTTAGTCGATATCTCGCGATAACATCATTTATATCGTTCGTATCTACATACTTAACCTTTTTTTTTTCTCCGCAATGTCTCAACGTACACCATATACGCAATATTTATTTTTCATACCTACACCTATGTTCATACGTTTTATGCTTGTACTCATACACATACTACTTATACGTTTTACGCTTCTGCTTGTACACATACTACTTACACGTTTTATGTTTATGCTCATACATACATGCGTATTCATACTTAAACTTATGCTCATACTTTCATCCTTACTCATGATTCGTACATTCGTACCTATACGCGAGCGTAATCCGAGGGATTCGCTTACGTGGGTCCCATACATGCTTAAACATAAACATGCTTACATACGACATTCTTCTACGTACACATTCTTATTTTCAAATTCATGTATACCTTGATTCATACATAACTAGTACAAGCTATGTGGATCATGCGACAATCAGTATAATCGCGGGTGCACACGGGATTATAGTGATAGGCGTATGAGAACCATAGAGTGTACTACTGTGTATGGTAAGACACGGAACGTAACATGACCCCAAGTAACGAAACGGACGTAATGTGGTTAAAACATGGTGGATACGCCGCTGGTACTTCCTATATATAAGTGTTTTCACCATGTTACCAAACTTTCGTAAAACGTGTCATGAGAAATTCAGTGTGTTGCAGACCTTTTGGACCTAATACAACTTCACGCAACTCACAAGCGCATTATATCCGATTATTCATGACGAGACTTCATCCTTAACACACTACGTTCATCTATCCAACACTTATGCTATTCACATACTTGTACTCTTTAAGAGTCATTCGTTCATTCTATACTCGTATTATTTTATACAAAACTCGTTCGCAATCCAGCTTGTTTAAACAACCTATAAAATAGCCTCCTTATTCTTGATTCTTGTGAAACTATACTTAGTATACCTCTATTACTTTATTTAAAGTAACAAACCTTTTCGTTCCTCTCAATAAACAGGTTTTACGAAAGTATGATTTTTTTTATACTATCCTTAAAAACTTCCCCTTGCAAATCTACCTTGACTTTCTCCAAAATTTGGTACTTTTCAAAACTTTCAAACTTCCCAAGTTTCAATTCTTAATGATCACCTTTATGCCAAAAACTCTTTCGAGCCTTCCTCTTGAATAAATTTCGGGACGAAATTTCCTAAAGGAGGTGAGACTGTAACGCCCTGCTTTTTCAAACATCCTACATTTAGAAACCTTACGTGAAATTCTATCTTTGGAAATCTTGTGTTCTTATAACCATTCTTTCATCGTAATCGTTGTAAAATACGGAACTTGCTTCGTAAATAAAACTTGTACATTACACTTTTTACCTAGTTAAATCATGTTTTATTTCATATTTCACCTTGTTACAAGTTAGGGGAAACATTGTTGCATATTATTACACAACTTAATTAACAAAATTACTCATTATAATGTTTTAAAAAAATAAAAAAAAAATAAAGAAATATGGCAGCCCAATTCAGCAAAATTCAGCCCCATATAGTTGGGTTTTGTGGGCTAGTTTCAAGGTGTAACCCCTTCTAAACACTTCCAAAGCCCAACCCATTGAAACCCTAATCCTTCCCCCTATAAATACCACTTATAACCAGCCTCCATACCACTTTTGCAACCCTAAAAACTCACAAAACATCCACCAAACCGTAGCTGAAAGCAAGGGTTCGAGTAGATTGACACCCCTTCACGAAAATGAGCATAACTCACTCAATTCTTATCCGATTCACTCGATTCTTTTTCCTACTTGCTTGTATAATCATGGGGTTCGATTCCTAGACTTCTCCTTGGAGAAATCAGACCTGGAAATGCCCCGAAATCGTCCATAAACTTTCTGTTTGTTTTTACGTTCATCAAAAACTTGTTTAAACCTATGTAACTTGTGTTCAACACATCTCATACCTATGTCCTAATGCTTACAACTTATCCCATGGTTGGTTAAGCTTAAAAACAAGGTTGAGACATTTAAAATCAGAGGATTAAACCTCATAAACTTGGTGTTTTGTTTAGGGTTTCAACCCACAAATCATGTCAAACATAGCCTTGATACATGAGTGATTATGGAACAACTTGGGTTGTCCTACATACAATCCTCACATGATTTGATGATTTCTCAATAGTTAGGTTGTTTATGTTATTGTGCAAATCCTAGTTCGTGACCCTCCTTGGTTGTTGTTACACCAAGTGAAGTGGTGAACATTCAAGGGGTTCCTAAATGGAAGCATGTCCTTCCTACCCCATACATGACATCTATGATAACACGAGGTGCCTAAATGAAGATTCTAATCTTCTACCTCCTACTTGAATTATTGGACTAAATAATATGTAGTACTTAACCTAGATATATATATACACTCATTCGAACCTTTAATGTTGAACTCATGTTTATATGTTAAAGTAGTAGAACATCACCTAAGACCTAAACCTTGTTGTGATTCTTATGGGTGTTCAACTCATGAAAATATTATCATAACCCTTGTGGTTACCAAGTGTCATACAAGTGTTATGGGTTGAAGATGATTACTTTCACATGCTATTCTCATATCTTACTTTTATGTTGTTTTTAAATACCGAATCTCGACTCTAAGCATACATGAACTTTAACCCTACACATTCAACCTTCTAACCTCATCAACTCGTCAACAATTGGATAATCGGAAAACATATGCAAACTTTGTGAGTATACTCGTACTTTTCCCCTTTTACTTTTACCACTTTTGGGGTGTAACATGTTTACCTATTGAAACTTACACATGAACTTTTGTCTAAACACACGAACATTCCTATAACAATGCTTGTATATGTGATGGCTTGATACTTTAAATTTGGGTGATTCTTATGTGTTGAACTTATCATTAACTTCGTACGAGCCAAACCTTGACATATGTAGCGCTATAGGATTAACGACCCGCCTCCACTGAAACTTTGGTTATGTCATGAGCAAGTTGCGTTTTCTTGGTTTGATATGTTAGACACATGCCATATTTAATGTTTATCTTGAATCGCATGCTTGCTATGAGGAATTGTTCACACTTTTATCTTATGCTATGTATGTACCAAACTTGTATACTCGCCTTTGCTTTTGCATTGAATTGTATTTTAAACATGTTACATGTTGATGATGATGAAATGAAAGAGGTAGCACGATGCCTAGATACACACTTTAGACGTTAGGTTTAATATGTTGTATCGAATTTTGGTTATGTTGGTTTGTTATTTTGATTAAACTTGTTGTTATTTGGGATCTTGTATTGATGACTACTTGAAGTTTGGAAATGAAATTTGGATTATTAAATTATTGTCACAAATAGTGTTATGATGTCTCGAGCAATCTTCACACTTCGTCTCATCCCGATGTTTCCGCCATTGGTTGGGGTGTGACAATAACCCTAATGTGGGTGGCACTTAAACATCCATTGGATATATTGATCGGTCGGAAAATGAATCGTAATAGCGATCGAGTTAATACCCGGCATCGTAGCAGCACTTCGTGACCCGTGTGTGTTTAATTGTACTACTACTGCTCTAATTCGACGTACACAGTGAGAATTGACGTCGTTTCAATCACAGAAAGCAAGTGCCAATGTCTGCTATTTATACACGAAATTTGGCAGGCTTACGGACCGTAAGCCATATCCCTTACGGTCCGTAAGGGAAGCAATCTAATTTATAGGCTGCCTAGGTTCGGGACTAGCTTTGCTGAGTTGACACTTTTCTCAAACGAATTTTAGACAGCGAGAATTGTTGATAATCGTCACTAGGGTTTACCCCCCTTGAGTTTTAGGGGCCCTGATCCTGATTCCGATTGTTCTGAAAATTTTAGGGTTTGCGCAGAATCACTTGGGTGTCTTAATTAGGGTTTCCATAATAGATAATTATTATCCTAATTATTGATTTTAGTGAGAGTTGTTACATATTGTAACTTTTCAATTACTATATACCCATTCACCTTAAAAAAAACTTTTTGTATCTGGGTCCCTGAGGTTTCATTTTTGTTGTCGTTTTTATCCAACTTACAAAATGGGTTAGAATTTTATGTTAACTTCTCCTTTTTTTGTCGTTTTCCTCGTTTAATTAAACTATATTATGGCATGAAATGAAGATT
Organism: Helianthus annuus; assembly: GCF_002127325.2. NCBI lineage: Eukaryota > Viridiplantae > Streptophyta > Magnoliopsida > Asterales > Asteraceae > Helianthus > Helianthus annuus. Next base: position 5,370,918 of record NC_035443.2, read on the forward strand.
ATACCCTTCATTTAAATGAGTAAAACGACAAAAAAGTGAGAAGTTAACAGAAAATTCAAGCCCAGTTTGCTAATCGGATGAAAATAACAACAAAAATGAAACCTCAGGGACCCAGATATTAAAGGATTCATTTTCTGACTAAATGACAAAAATTGTCTAAACTCAAGGACCATGACATTTTACTCTTATTTTTATTAACGTGACCTTTTTCATTGGGTGAATACCAATGTACGTCTCATCGAAACCAAGCCTTACAAATTTTAAGACCTTTGCCGCATCACACCGGATATTATACCAGTTACCACTAGTTATTATTAACCCCACAAATTGATTTATGGTTAAATGGGAGGGCTAATAATTAATATACTTAACGTGTATGTAAAACTGAGTAAATTTCCAAAATCGTCCTTAAGGTTTAGGCATGTTTGTCAGTTTCATCCAAAACAACTTTTTTTTACTATATTGTCCTTCAGAGACTTTTTGCCATTTTCATCCAAACATCTAATTTGCTTTGTTATTTCTATGAGACATTTGGATGAAAATGACAAAAAATCCCAAAACTCAAGGACGATTTTAGCAAAAAAATTTAGACGTTTGGATGAAAATGGCAAAAATTCTCAAAAGTGAAGGGCAATATGGTACAAAAAAGTTGTTTTGGATGAAACTGACAAACATGGTCAAACCTCAAGGACGATTTTGGCAATTTACTCGAATGATATTTTTCTTTTGACATATTAGTCGACAACAGTTTCAACTAAGGAAATGTTTTTTTTATAGTCCTAAGTTCTAACCTATATACCAATAAAGATATGTCATAATACACATTTGATCGGTGTTGAAAGATACCTAACTATACTCCCCCTAGCAGCCAGAAAGGTGGTCAAATTTGTACTTATAAATATATACATGTATAATGACGTTTTTAATCTAAGAATAAAGTTCCATTAGATATATGAAATACAAGTATGATGATGATAAGAATGGTTGAATGGCACAACAAACAGGCAACATTGGCCGGACGACCATAAACCATGCCGATGAACCGGACCCAATAAAAGGGAAATGAAAAAAAAACTTGAATTCAAAGCTATCATCATTGGCAACATCTACGTACCACAATCATCTTCTAACCCAAATCATTGAACCGATCCCATCGTGTCACCTTTTCATATGTTCATATTGGCACGGGTTAAAACGTTAAAAAAGTACGTCTACTACTACATCAGAAAACCAAATAATTCAATTACACACGTTACATGTATCAATTATTAGAGTTTATAGTTTAAAAAAAATATACATAACTCAAAGAAGAAATAATAAAATATAAAACTAGATAAACAATAAAGAAAAAAAAAACACAAATTTACGACAAAAAATGAATCAGTAGGTTTTTTTTTCCGATTCATTACGTATATATTCTAATTTATAGAGCGTAAAACACTAAAACTCATTAAAAAACAAAAAAAATCAGGCCTCTAGAGGGTTTAGGTCTTGAGTCGTCGCCCACCCCGCCCCCTCTCCGGGCCGACCCTGTTTAAATTGGTCTAATTGCTTATGGTTCCTACGTTTTTTTATAACCTTGAACAACATCATCCTCTCACGTTTAATGTTTTTGATGGATTCTGGTTTTCTGAGTTCGATTTTTCAATTCTGGTCCGTCTCCATTTACACTATAGTGTTTTAGATTGTGTTTTCACCCTACACCCTTGTACTTTTTGTATAATACAAATATTTTTTTTTTAATTTGTGAATTATATTATATTATATATAGAGTGAATTTTAAGGATTGTCCTTTATCTTTATACTCATTTTCAGGGGTTGTCCTTTATTTTCAAAATTTACGAGTTTTGTCCTTTATGTTTTCCAATCATACACGTTTTGTTCTTTAGGCCTAATCCAGTTAGTTGTTTCAGTTAAATTTGGTCATGTGTTTTGCACATGAGGACATTTTTGTCAAATTTGGTCTCTTCCACCCATCACCACCTCCATCACAACCTACCACCACCCACCCCACCCTACCTCCACCTCCATCAACCGCTGGGGTGATGGGTGGAGGTGTAGGTGGAGGTAGGGTGGGGTGGGTGGTGGCAGGTTGTGATGGAGGTGGTGATGGGTGGAAGAGACCAAATTTGATTTGAAAAAACTAACTGGCTTAGGCCTAAAGGACAAAACGTGTATGATTTGAAAACATAAAAGACCAAACTCGTCAATTTTGAACATAAAGGACAACACCTGAAAATGGGTATAAAGGTAAAGGACAAACCTTGAAATTCACTCTTATATATACCTACAATAATAACTTTTGTCTACAGTAACATAGTATGATGGTAGATTAAGGCGGTTAAACGATAAGACTATAGGGTGTGGTCAAAACTCTCATGACCATCATGACCCTCTACGTCAGTGACATGTCAAATACCTCTAATCCAAAACCAAAACCTTAAGGGTGTGGTCATGACCCAAATCATCATCTCCTTATTTATTTTAATTTATCTTTTTTCTAAAGAAAAAAGAAAATGATTTCTTGAAAAATAGAAAGGAGGACCATGGTTGCCATGGTTTAATCCATGCAAACCACGGTAGATCATGCAAGGGGGTGTGTAGCCTTCCATTCAGGGGAGAAGGTTAGAAGGGGCCATTGGCGAAGGATTTAAGGGGCGGGGAGGGGCGCCCGCCCCCCCGAACTTTCCGGTCAGTAGTGTTATATATGTACGTTTCGTATAGGATTTTGTGGGTATGTACGTTTTCGACCCCCGGTTTTATAAAAAAAATAGGTTTATACGTTTTCAACCCCCCCCGGTTTAATTTTTTTTATTTATATAGCCTAAATAAAATATTTAATTAGTCCAAATATTATAGCCCAAATTATTATATTTGATAGAATATTAGAATGAAAATTACATAACCCAAATCAAATCATTATATAGCCAACTTAAAAGCCCATCCTATCAAAAAAAAAAAAAAAAAACCTAAATTCGTTTACTTTGGGACATCGACCAGAAGAATAAAATGATAACTTCTTTTTTAATGTTTGAGAACGTTTTTTATTTGATATTAATGTTTGACCCGACCCGACCCGAATCGGATCACCGACGTCCAACCCGAACATACACCTCGAAACTACGCGATAGAAAAGTTTTTTTAGGTCCGCTACTTTCCGACCCCCCGAACTTTTTTTTCAAGCTTCGCCACTGGAAGGGGCCAGAGGGGGCGTCCAACTCCCCGAACTTTTTGCTCAGTAATATTATGCATGTAGCTTTTATATATATAGAAATTTTTGGATATATATGTTTTCGACCCCCGTCGAAAATCTCAAGCTTCGCCACTGCTTGCATTCATGTTCCTACGTGGTTAAAAAAACCATAACCCCCACACCCTTTAGCCTAAGTGGATGCGACGTGGCACCCATTTATTTTTTTTATTTTTTATTTTTCAAATCGTTACAGCTGTCAGTTTAATAAGGTATCCATGGAAATTGCTTCAATATGGAATCTAGCACAAGTGGTTAGATGTCTTAAGCTGTAAACTGTAGTTCTTCGGTCCGACATTGTTTGGTACTTCAACTTTTTTCGCTGGTTGCATTTTTTTTCCTGCTTTTCAACTCCAGTGTCAATACAATTCTTATTAACCTTATAACTTTTTTCATGTGACTTTTCATAAAAGCTTACAAATAGTACCTAAGACTATAATATATATTCATACACATGTGTGATTTAAAACGAATAAAAAATGAACCCTCTTAAAAGTTTTTCATTAGAAAAACACATTTTATCAGGGGCGGACCTACCTCTTTGGTAGGGGTAACCCTCGCTACCCCTTGGTCGGAAAAAAATTGGAAAAATTAGTGTAATCGTACATTACCTGTTGTTATTTTGTAACACATGCGAAATTGTTACAAAAAACAACATGCTATTTCATCAAAATTATCACATGCGAAATTGTTACAAAAAAAACAACCTGCTATTTCATCAAAATTATCACATGCGAAATTGAATTACCACATGCGAAATTGTTACAAAAAAACAACCTTCTATTTCATCAAAATTATCACATGCGAAACTGAATTAACACATGCGAAATTGTTAAAAAAAAACACCTGTTATTTCATCAAATTTATCACATGCGAAATTATTACAAAAATAAACAACATGCGATTTTCATTGCGGGAAGATGATCGGACGGCTGAGATTATAGCGTACGTAATGTATGATAAGGGAATTTGTACAGTACCCTTTACCTATATAGGGATAAAACCCTTTTCAATTGAAAAAACCTAGGAAACTATAACCTCCCGACATTTTTTGTTTTTAAAAAAATCACACATGTAATATACATTTTTTTAAAGTTTTGAACCTATATGCATACGTATGAGTGTAAATATGCCAACCTAAGCTACTCGAGACCAATTTATTTCTAAAAATCAAAGCGAGTCGAGTTTAAGCGAACTCGAACCGACTCACCGGCTTAAATGAAGTTTTATTATATAATAATTACTTCTATGAGCAAAATTATATTCTATTCAATATACTAACTGTATTTTTATATAATAATTACTTCTATGAGCAAAATTAGGACAAAAGTAATTAAATGATATATATTATATTATATAATAAAAATTATATTTATAAATATATGTATAGATAATTATAAAAATATATAATCAATAAATAATAAATAATAAACAATAAACAAGCCGAGTCCAAACGAAGCTTGAACTTCAGAAATAAAGCTTTAAACGACCTGAGTAATTCGAGCCCGAGCTCTCTTTAGGCTTAAAGCTCGGTTGGACATGTTTACCACCCCCAACATATGTGCAAATACATACAAATTCTAGAAATGAGCAGAGTCGAAAATATAAGTAAGTGGAGAAAAAAAAATTAATTGGTTAACATTATATCTTTTTATTTAGTTTTTAGTTTTTAAGATTAATAATATAATATTCTCACCAAACATTTAAGTTCTTATTTTCTCCTTACCCTATAGACTCAGATAAGAAAGACGAAAGACTCTTGAGAATCACTAAGGGGATACGGAGTGGGCGGCAAAAGGTGTTTGCCGCTCGGGAACACCGTCGTCAACCAAGTTTGCTGCGCGGTGAAGTTTGGAAGCGGTAACAGGTTGCCGATGCGGGTAGAGGGAGCGTAGGAGAGAGAGAGGGGGTGTGTAGGGTGGGGTCCATGACATCTCAACGAATCACACATTTTTTTTAGAGTTAATTACACAAATGGGTCCTCTGGTTTATACCTAATTTCGCCTTTGGGTACTAACTTTATTTTTTAACAGGTTTAAGTTCTATGGTTTCAATTTTGTAACACCTTTGGGTACTAACACCAAAATTAGTTAATTAATGACTAAAATACCCTTGATTTTTTTAAGTTTATCAATGTAACACATTTGGGTACTAACACCTAATTTTATTTAAGTTTAAATCAATTTTACAAAATCTATTTATTTTTTTTTATTTTCATCTTTTTATTATATCTCTTAATTAACATAAACTGTATTTATTTTTTTTATTTTCATATTTTTATTAAATTTCTTATTTAACATAAAATCTATTTGTTACACCAGTTTTTTTTAATAGATATTTTAAATAAAATCTACTAGCTATATAGTTTTATGTAAAAAAATTTTTACTCGTTTTAAATAATGTAAACTTACTCGTTTTCAATTTTGGATTGAAATGATTGATAATAATAAATATCTTTCATGTCAAAAAATTTAAGCCTTTTTTTAACTCGTTTTTTTTATTTACATTTTACTATTTTAGAAAGATATTTAATTTAAATAAAACTATATAGCTAGGTATTTTAGATAAAACTAAAAAAATTAAGCCTTTTTTTAACTCGTTTTTTTGTAAAAAAGATATTTAATTTACATAAAACTATATAGCTAGTAGATTTTACTGGTGCAACTAGTAGATTTTATGTAAATTAAATATCTTTCTAAAATAGTAAAATGTAAATGAACAAAAAAACAAGTTAAAAATGGCTTAATTTTTTTTACATGAAAGATATTTATTATTATTATTATCAATCATTTCAATCCAAAATTGAAAACGAGTAAGGTTTACATTATTTAAAATGAGTAATTTTTTTTACATAAAACTATATAGCTAGTAGATTTTATTTAAAATATCTATTTAAAAAAAATACTGGTGTAACAAATAGATTTTATGTTAAATAAGAAATTTAATAAAAATATGAAAATAAAAAAAATAAATACAGTTTATGTTAATTAAGAGATGTAATAAAAAGATGAAAATAAAAAAAAATAGATTTTGTAAAATTGATTTAAACTTAAATAAAATTAGGTGTTAGTACCCAAATGTGTTACATTGATAAACTTAAAAAAATGCAAGGGTATTTTAATCATTAATTAACTAATTTTAGTGTTAGTACCCAAAGTTGTTACAAAATTGAAACCATAGAACCTAAATCTGTTAAAAAATAAAGTTAGTACCCAAATGCGAAATTATATATAAACCACAGGACCCATTTGTGTAATTAACTCTTTTTTTTAAATAGTTTACCAGTTCATGAAGTGTCTAACCATTGCCAACACTTTTGAACATAGTTTACCACTTTGATATGACACACTCTCATTGGTTGATTTTGAAGTTTATCACTTTCAAGTGTCTAACCACTCCCTACACCTTAAGTGCTAGAATACGTGTTTTCACTAGTGAATATGCTATAAAAAAATTAATGATTCTACATATGGGTGATAGGTCTATACACTTCACTACTAAACAATGAAAAAAATGATAACCAAATATCTAAATGTTCTCATTTATAATATCGATCATGTATACATCTGCATTTATATATATTATGTTATGTCATATCATATCATGCCATTTAATACTATCTGATGACTATATTATGTGATGATGCATAGTCGCGTGGACGCGTGGAGACTCCTTCAAATTATTAAGAGAAAATATAACAAAGAAAAAAACTGTACGATCGACTTGTGGCTAAAATTTACAAAATATCGTTCTATTATTTGCAATATTCACACTTCATTTTCCGTCACTGTGACTAATCTTATTCATATCATGTATCATTTTGCACACAAAAGTTCTTGACGTATTATTTACAACAAAAACGTTTATTTCCTTGAAAAGGAAACTTATAACATATTAAATTAAATTTAGTTACAAAAGAAGTAAAAAAAAAAAAAAAAAAAGGAAGATGATAGTTGTCCATGTTCCATATATAATTTAAAGAGTTAATTGCCTGAATGCTTCCTGTGCTTTCTCATTTTTTCACCTTTAATCCTCAACTTTTTAAAATTATATGTATGCTTCCTGCGGTTTGATCTTTTGTTACTCGGATAGTCTCCTGAGTGGATGTCTGTTAGTTTATTCAGTTAAGTTGGTGTAAAATGACTTAACTACGCTTATAATTTAAAATACTAGTTAAATTAAAACATTAAAAAACATCACTCACCCCCAACTTACTTCAACCTCTATCACCCAACCCTCTACCATCACCATTTTCACCCATTTCTCTTAACACCACCACCATTTTCTATTTAATGGAATAACTTAACGCCCATCCACTCAAGGGACTACCCGAGTAACAAACATTCAAACCACAGGGACCGAACATGCTATTTTTAAAAGATGAGGACTAAAAGTAAAAAAAATAACAAACCACATGAGCTATCCGGGCAATTAACTCTTACAACAATTTAGAAAAACTTTATAGCACTCCAATCTTAGTCTCTCTTTACTCTATTTTAGCATTTATATTTACACAAAACCATTCAAATTCCTATCTGTTTATTTGTATAAAACTATAAAAGTGTGATCTCAACAACAAATTCTTTTGAAAATAAAATTTAGTTGATTGATATTTTATATTATAACAACTGGCCGAGTTACATCAATATCGCAGGTAAGCGAGCAACAAGCTGCGCCGCTACCCTTTTCTGAATAGCAAACCCTAGCTTATTAAAGACAAACCCCAACCCCCCCTGTTGATGAGCAAGTGTTGTGGACAACCTTTTGGACCCTAGTCAACAAACGGATAGCTACTGGAGCTAGGGAGCCAAAGGTGTCGAAGGCGAAGGGGACAAATGCATGTTGGTTATCAGCACATGCTTTAGCGTGTTTATCCACCTTTTTTGATTCCGCTTTCCTTATAGCTTGTCCTGCTACAAACCCACTTTCCCTTAAACCAGCTAAGGGGGAGACTTCTGTGAGATCCACACAAGCATATTTCCCTCCCGCCCAGCCAAAGACGAGCAGATCCGCTGGTCTCAATATAGATCTCCCTTCCATGGGATCTGTAAGGAAATTCACAGGGGCCTCCTTCTTGGCAGAAATCCCCGCTCTCCTCAAGATGTCCCCCAAAATAAAATACCAATAACTATATGGATATGGATGCTTAATGTGTGTGAAAGTGAGAATTCTGTCTTTACATAGCATAAGTTGCTTAAAAATAAGTGATTACTCACGTCTTGTAGCCTGAGACCATGCGTAATGGGGCGTTGTTTTTAAAAATTTTTCGCCGAAAACGCCCTATAACGCCCCTCCCCCCATTACAGGGGGGCGTTATGAGGCGTTATAATTCAAAAAAATTGATTCCGGCGTTTAAATTAAAACGCCATTCGAACCATCCATCCTCCAATCAACGGTAATATCTCCAACGGCTAGTTTGACCATTTTTTATTTTTTTTAAAATCTATTATATATATATATATATAAACAATCAAAACTCATCCATTTTCAACAAAAACACTCTCAAAACCTCTCTAAAAAATCCCACATTTTATAAAAAAACTTGATGGATTCTCCTAGTTCTTCATCCATGATGAATTTTTACTACAACGAGTTTTATGTTTTAAATTTAAAAAAATAATTGGGAAATGATTGTAAAATGATTGAATGGGGCATTATACCACTACACCACTTTTTCTATAATGCCCCCATGCTGACTAGGACGCCACATGGCGCAAAACGCCCCATGGTGGGGGCATTATAGTGTATCACCACTACACATGGTCTCTGATAAGCACAATTATACAATTCATGTCAATTTATGGCATGTATTGTGACATTTGACAATATGGTTTTCAGCTGGATTTGCAACTAATGAAAAGTTATTTTCGGTCGAAGTTTGACATATTTGGATGAATGTTATCTTTGGTTGCTTATTTTGTTAACTATCATAAATGGAGTGGTGGTGTTGATGGATGACAAATCCTTCTCAGTATATGAGTTATGGGGATGATTAGAGTTGCTAATATGATTTACATTTTTTTTTTTTTGAATGGCTAACATTACTCTTCCAAACTTTTATATTTACAAATAACTCACTCTTGCTTGGGATTGAACCCTTGCTAATATAATTTACATGAGTTTGTTGTTTGTATGTTAGGTTGTTTGATATTAAAAGAAGTAAGAAATGATTAACAAAAATTATGAAGATCATAATCAATAGAAATGATTTGAGTGGATCGAATAATTGATAAATTACTTAATTCTGATTCTTAGTCAATTCAAGAAGATTAACTTATATAGAGGTTTGAAATATTTTATTTGATGGAATGCTTGAATATAATTCATCATTAACAAGAACTCAAAAGTTTACTTAAGGTTATAGCATTCATATTGGAGACTTTATTTTTCTATTTTTAAATCAAAAATTTTGTTAATTTCTAAAAACCTTTTTTTCATTCATATATTCAAGTCAAAAAGTATATTTATCTTTACCTCTATCTTAGTGGTTGTTTGTTTTCAGACTGTTTGTTTCGTGAGCAGATGTCTGAATGGTTCAGACATTTGCCTTTGAATGGTTAAGTATTATACAGAGTCTGAATGGTTAAGACAGATCTGAATTGGTCAGATATTTGCATCTGAATGGTTAAGCATTATACTGACTCTTAATAGTTCAGACCTCTTACTGGTTCAGCACTTAATGGTTCAGACCTCTTAATGACTCAGCACTTAACCATTCAGAAGTTGTCAAATAGCCGCTTACTTACATTAACTTACTATGTTATTATTTTCTCTTTCCTACACACTCATAAAAATATAGAGAGTTGAATATAACCAACCATCTAAGAGCATTCACATTGGAGCCTCTATCTCTATCTATATAATTTAATAAAAAAAAACACGTATATTTTTCTAGAAATCAAGTTTTCTTTTCAAAAACCTCTCACATCCAACTCTCTATCTATTTCTCTATTATACTCACAATCATTTATTTTATTATTTCTTTCTCTTTCTACACATTTATAATAAAAATATAGAGGCATGCAGGGGCGGAACCAATAAAGAGTGAGCCGTAGCACAGGCTACGGCTCAACCCCGTATTCGCAGTGTTTTTTTTTTTTCGGTTTTATACATAGCATACTCCTAAACATATACGGAGATACCCCTAAGAGAAAATTATGAAACTTGATATTATTCATTAAGCCCAAAACTTGTAAGGTAACAAAGCCCAAAACTTGATATTAGTTTTATGATAATTAAGCCAAAATTGTAATAACTAATAAAGCCCAAATAATAAAATAAGTGATGTTGCGCGTCTTATGGTTGAAATGGAACACATAGTTCTTGTCCTTTGGTTTATCAGGTAATGAAGCTAGCTTTGGTTTTACCGGTTGCAACCGCAACCGTTGAAAGATGTTTTTCGAAGTTGAAGCTTGTCAAGACGGATTTACTCAGTCGAATGGGCCCAGAGTTTTTGAACAATTTCATGTTTGTGCGGTCGAAAAGGATTTTTTTTATAAAGTAAAAGACGACGTTGTGATGAAACGATTTTAAGCTATAAAAAAAAGAGGACAAATCTATTAGGTTTTTGTTTTACTTTATTTATTTATTGTCGTTTTTTTAATATTGTATGATTGCACGGTAAAAAACAAAATTGGGATACCCCTGATTTAGTGGGCTAATTCCGCCACTGGAGGCATGGATATGAGCCTCTAAATATAGAGGTTTACTTAAATATCTATAAAACTTTCTATATTATAGAGATTCCAATGTAGTGGTGTTTTTATTGTTCTCTCTATTTCTTCCTCTACATTATATAGAATTTACTAATATAGAGGTTTAAATATGAATACTCTAAGAGCATTTACATCTAACCCTGCATTTCTAATCTTATATTACACTAAAAATTACTATATTTTCTTTTTCTTTTTTCAATTAAATAATACTTTTTAATACCTTTATCTGTACATTTTCTCATTCTTCCACTCACAACTACTTTCAAAATATATTAAAAATTTATAAAGGGTGAACAGTGTCCTTCAAATTTAACAGTAACACTTTCTCTCCTCTCTACCCACAATCACTTTTCATAAATAAAACCCCCCTCATATAATTTGGAAGGTTGGATGTAAATGTTCTAAATATAGAGGTGTGGTTCTAGTTAAATTTTTCTCTACAAAAAAGGTTTTAATGTCTGTGAATTTTTTTTATTGTTTCTTCTAGTTTTTTCTCTATATTATATAAAATTTCCACATATAGATTTCAATGTGAATGCTAATGGGATGCAATAATAAATCTCCTATCAACAATGTCTATCATTAGTTATTATATTAAATTAAATTGATCCGATTTCATTCTTTAATTGACTAAATATTCGTAAAAGTCGGCTTACATTTTTGTCAAAAAAGAATAACAATAATGATTGATAAGCTTATATTCCTTGACATTCCTTGACACATAAAATAGTGTATATTTCACAAGAGTTTTTACGTATGTAAAAAAAGAAATCAAGGATTCTTTGCGAGTTCTTTTTCCTGCTATGAATAGAATTTGCCAAGCTTAATTATGAAACCAAACTCTTTAAAATAATAAAACAACATAGAATATAAAATACAAGTAACTTTACACGAAACCAACAAACTCGACAGATTAAAACTAAATTACTCTTCACTTCACTCTAAAATAATAAAACTAACATAGAGGAGTATGAATAAATACAAATCACATTTCGCATACAAACTGTAAGAACCAATTAAAAAGTGTTACGTTACATCCAACCAATTATAGAGAAATGATAAAATAATATCCTAAATAATATCAATTATATTGAATTCCTTATAAATATGCTAACAAGCAATTAATTCTTTATTTGGATCTTGCGTTTGTTTTCAATGTGCTGATTAAAAAAAAGTGCTGATATCATTCAAATATGTGCTAAAATCAATTATCTTGATTAATTTTCATTTGCTAATATAATTCAAAAGTACTACTTTTATGTATGTATTGTTTTGGTAGGTGCTAATTTAACTTTTTTAAAGTGATAAGATCTGTTCTTACGGTTGGTAGGATAAATGTGGTTTGTACCGGAACCAACCCTACAAATACAAGTAACTTCACACGAAAACAATTGTGTTGTTCATAAACTTTAAAGAAACATGGATTATAAAAATATATACACTATAATAATCCTTTGGTCGCGTGAGTATCTATCACAAAGTTCGGTCACCAATAAATTAAAAACATGATTGCCAAGTAATATTTTGTGTTAACAATATCAATTATTGGTATGAACATCAAGCTTACGAAAACGTTAACATTTAAAATCAGATTGGTATTGATTAATAAATATTAACAGACACTATCAATCAACAACTACTTTACCCAAATTATAATATTATTTAACTACATTACCCAAATTATAATATTTTTTTATTTTACCCAAATTATAATATTATTTTATATAGCTCAAGATTGATGATAAAAATATCTATATGTTAAGTTATTTGTTCAGGTACATTGATGATAAAAATATCTATATATTAAATTATTTGTTCAGGTACATATTATTGACTTAAAACTCGAATGAAAATCGTTAAGATTATCTCCACTCAATTTGTGGATATGTCTCTTTATCTAATTATTAAAAAATAAATTATATGGTTGCGTTAAGTATTTAAATATTTGACATGTTGCTATCAACCCCATTTAGTGGATGCTAACTTAATTGTTGCTTGTGTGTTTTTTTTGGTAATCCGGCACATTTTTTGAACTTTCAATCAAATAAAGTCATTAATTAAACAATTAACACCTTTAAAAAAAATCTTTTAACACTTTGTTGATTATATATCCCGGTGTACCAACTGAAGTTTTGATGATTCTTTCATCCAGAATTATACATTTTATTGTAAGGACTATTGCTACAATTTTCTACAAATTTGCTACAAATTTAGCTGTCACAAAGTAGACAGTTTTCTAGTAGTGTTTGAAATCTCCTTTTGTAACTGACATAAGCAGCTTTCTTACACTCTATTCCCGAGTTTCATTTAACAGGGCGAGGGGGACTTGTATATGATGTTTTCTCGTCGTCATTAGAAAAAAAAATTATTACGCCTTGTGATTCAATCATTTTTATATATTCTATAAGACTACGTTAAACATGTTGTTAATTGTCAAATATGCTAGCCTAGTGATAAGTTCATAATGTCTACATGGTGTTATAACATTAAAATTTAGACATATTTCAACAACATGAAACAACAATGGTAGTTGGAATTCGTTTTTATTTCTTTTAAAGGGAAGAATATTAAAGGCGAGAACCAATAACTTTATTATGTGTGCCTATTAATCATGTTCGATAAAGCATATATCATAGTAGAGTGGTCATTTCATGTTTCTAATCAAGGTGATAATTTATAAAGTCATGCTATCACCACTTACATGAGTAATTGATGTAACATTATGTAACATCCGACCCTCATACCATTCAATGTATTCTTCGTTGCCCACATGTAACTCATATGTTTGATTTCTTGTAGCATTGGTTTATCTTTACCGATATGGTTTCACGACGAGAATGGAATATACCAAAGTGATCTCGTAGATATTGAATATTTTCCGGTTAACTACCACTTAATAGACAGTTGACGATACTACATGAGTAAACGAATATTTAAATAAAACTATTTTCATAATTTTGTAATTTTTAAATAAGAGTTTTATTTGATACATTCAAATGAAATTAGTCCACATGAATATAAGCATATCATATGCAATGTTTTAAAAACCGGTTCAAACCGGTCGGTTGTACCGGTTAAATCGTCTGATAGAACCAGTTAAATCATCCGGTATACCCGGATGAACCGTTTCTGAGCCAAATCCGATATGGTATGAAAATCGGATTTTAAAACATTGCGCATATGTACAACCTGCGACTGCTTTAAATGTGGATAAACATTGACTTCTTCTTACTATAAGTTCAACAAATATCATATTACCGGTCAAATGCATGACTATGAAAATGGATTAGTAAAACCAAACGTTAAGAGTATCCATACTAAAAAACTGATTATCATCGACCAACAATTAAAAAAAAAATCACTGATGAACAAGTCATATTCGAAAAGAAGTATATTAAAACAAAGATTTCGCATGAGGTGAACGTAGTCTGATATATAAGGGATCATTCTTAGAAGTCAAATGATTTTTTTTTTAATTAATTTATATTGTATATATCATGGACAACCGAAACAGAAATCTAGAAAGAATAGAAAAATATACAAATTGGATACAACAATGTTTAAAATTCTAATTTAAAAGTTCAATCATTAGTAATCCAATTATGATAAAATATTAAAATACAAACAAATTCAAATAATAAAGACAAATGTAAATAGTAATCATTAAAATATAAAACAACTTAGAATATCTATCATCTTATAATAAGAAACAAGTTAAAGTATTTATCATGTTAAAATGTAAAACAAGTTAAAGTATTTATCATCTTAAAATAAGAAAAAAACAAAACGTGACAAGAATATAGTAGTATGGGATGTAGTTTCAATATTAGTAAAATTACATTTGTAAGTTTTGTTAATAATACTACATCTTAATTCAGTCAAGTGTTTGGTTGATTTGTCTTTTTTTTTTATACATTTGTTCATAATCTCGTATGTTCATCATAACAAATTTTAATTATTGGACCATGTGTTTAGTTTATTTTGTTTCTTTAAACATATTCTCAGAATTTCAGATGTTCGTTGTAACAAATAGTAATTGAAATCCAAACTTTAATTTTGAGATGTAAATAAAATATGGTATATTAAGCCTACAAAGTCTTTTATATTAAAATACGTTTTGTTTTATCATATAAGAATAAAGTTAAAATTAAATTATTATTATTTTATATATACGAAACGATTTGATAAACACTAAGACTAAGCGGTATGGGGGCCGGCTGAGGCCCGGCTTAGCCGGCGCCGGTCCCCTACACCACCCCCCATAGGGTCGGCCCGTCACAATCGGCTCCCATCAGTCGGTGTTGCCGTGCCTCTCTCCTATCTCCTTCTCTCACATATACCTATACATACATACATATATATATATATATATTTATATATATATATATAAAGAGCTTCATCCCCCACCCCCTAGATCCATCACCCTCAAACCCTTCCTACGTAGCGGTGACGTAGCAGCCCATCCTCCTCTATACCCTCTAATCTAACTGCATTTACTTTTTTATCTAACTTTCACAACTTAGTCTAAGCATATTTATTAAGATAATATGTTTAATAAAATTTTGAGTATATTGTTGTGACGAGCTTATATTTATATACGTCTCGAGATAAATTTTACTTAGAATTATGTTGTGTAAAATGTACATGTTATCAAAGTTGTCTCACGCTTAAATTTTTTTTTTCTTTTTATATAAAGTGACGAAGGTTGCCATTTTCATTATTTTAACAATATAATATAATTGTATATTTTTGAATATATCTTTGCAATATACTTATTTTTTTATCTGCATTTCAATAAAGATTTATTTAAAATCAGACATGTCAAAAATAATTTATTTATTTTTATATTTACCATGACGAACCAAACCAATTTTGTTTGCACGACATCTGTAATGGCACAAGTGTTCGGTTTTATGGTTTTATTGACAACCGAACCAATTTCAACCAAATAATTAACATTGGTACAGGTATCAATGTTATCTTGATCGGTACGATATTCGTGTTTATGATTTTTAGATGATGTAAAACATGTGTTGATATCCTCTAGCCTCTAGGGTTGCTTGTTATACCGAGTGACGGTATCGTACCGTACTATAATGAACCGAACCGAATCATTACTGATTTCTTTTATTATTTTTTAAGATTATTTGAAAGTTTAAAGTGTATACTTTATTTTATATTTGGAAAATAAAGGTTCAACTAGAAACGTTCGCGTTTTAATGTGCCACAACGATAACGTCTGATGTAAGTTTTTGTCTGTGCTTTCTTGCCAATCTAAAACACGTGTCCATTTCCTCTTTGGCATATTTCTTTCGGTTGCTTTACCGGTGCCTTACAAAACCGACGTGATACCAATTGTAACCCCGTTGCGTAGCGCATGCATTCTTACTAGATATATATATAGAGAAAGTGTTAAGTACAATATGCCTAATCGTAAGATACGTACGTGGCGGCCAGATCATGACGCGGGTCATTCTTTTCACTCTCAAGGGCAAATTAGACAATTCCCTTCAATACCAGATTACGAGTCGTTACACCACGATCCCGGTATATATGATTCGGATTTGTTTCAGATATTTCAGAAATTTTAAAACTATATAGTACGGTCAAATCTCGGCAATTAGGGTTTCAATTAAATTCGATTACAATGGATCCACAGAGTAGTGCCAGACGAAATTTAAAAGACGGTGAAATGGAAGACAATCATGATTCGATTGAAGAAGTTCGAAATCCGAATTCAAACAACATGGGATCTGTCCAACATGCGTATTTACATGTTTTGTGTTTTCCAACATGCGTGATTATTTTTTCTATAATATGCGTGATTAGCAAAACACGTTATTACTAGATTTATGTAGCATGCTTTATTACAATATTATAACATGTGTTAGCAAAACACACTATTACTAGATTTATATAACATGCGTCATTACATAATTATAACATGCTCCATTACATTAGCAAAACACATTATTACTACATTTGTATAACATGTTTCATTACATAATTATAGCATGCTTCGTTAAATATTATAACATGCGTGATTAGCAAAACACATTCTTACTAGATTTATATAACATGCTTCGTTACATAATTATAACATGCGTGATTAGCAAAACACATTATTACTAGGTTTATATAACATGCTACATTACATAATTATAACATGCGTGATTAGCTAAGCACATTATTACTATATTTATGTAACATGCTTCATTACATACTTATAACACGCGTGATTAGAAAAAACACATTATTACTATATTTATGTAACGTGCTTGATTACATAATTATAACATACTTCATTACATAATTATAACATGCGCGATTAGAAAAAAAACATATTATTACTAGATTTATACAACATGCGATTATTTTTTTCTATAACATGCATGATTAGAAAACATGTTGAGCAGAGTAAAAAATGACTTCAGTAAGTTGAAGAGGAGTGTTGTAGTAGTCTATGAGGTTCTGTGGCAACATGAGGTTTATGGCTTAATTGTGTGATGTGTGCATAATCGGAAGCGAAAAGAATGTGTGTTGAATTGAAAACAATAACTGATATATTCTAGGGCTAGAATTTCGCTCCAATGATCAGTTTCCAAATCTCGTATGATAAATGAGAGAGTGAAATTGATAAATATGTCATTTTCTCCTAAATTTCTATTAGAATGTTTGCTTATTACGATCGTGCCACCACGTCTAATCAAGAGCAGATTGTATCTAATTGTGTGGTTGTGGTTATCACGTATGTAACGCATGATAACCAATATTGTACATTAACCGACCTATATATATATATATATATATATATATATATATATATATATATATATATATAAACCAACATGCATTTAAAACACATGTATATATCTATATATATATAATAACTATTAACCAAATGGTATCGCCAATTGTCCCCTACTATTGTTACTCAAACCACAACTACCAATTAATGAGGGGATGGATGGTATATATAGGCTTGGATAGTGCCTCTTCGAACCATTGCGATATTGAACTCACAACCCTTTTGAAAAGGTGCGTTGTATATAAATCGTGTTGGTTCACAAACAAATAATATATGTTTGTGATAAAGTCATGTGATGTCTATCATGATGGTTATAAGATAAGAGATGAAGTAGATGATGAAGGTAGTATTATAACAACCCTCGGTAAAACCGACACCCTCATAATAATTTTGACACACTAATATATCTTGAAATGTATCAATATGTCTTTATATGCACCCCGTATAGGAATACCGAGCCCAAAAATAGATTGTATATATATAATAAATTAAAAACACTAAAAATTTAAGCTGAGGCGGGCCGCATAGGACCTTACCTCAACTTAACGCGGGCCGCATTAAGATGTAACCGGACTCCGCTGAATTCTTTAGTTCATGCGGGCCGCGTATGAGTTCGTCTAAGTTCATGCGGGCCGCGAGCGACCTGGAATGTGGCACAGCCCGGTGATGACACGTGTCGTAACGCGTGTTGAACCTAGTGATGACCCGGATCAGCTACGCCTAGACCCCTAGGCCATGCGGGCCGCGTAAGCCCTGCCCATATCTCACGCGGGCCGCGAGAAGGTCAAGATCAGACCCTATAAATAGGACGCATCGGATTTCATTTTCGTTCGCTCAGATTTCAATTCTCAATCTCAATTTCTGTAGTGGCGTTATTATACCCGGGCATTATACCCCCTAATTAGCGAGGTTCTGCTACGATGTAAGTATTATAACCCCTGGAGACGTATTAGATACGCTGCCCGATTGATATAGGGTTCCGTAACGGCTGTCGTGGTTCTGCCCGACGTAGTCGTTGGAATACCGTCTCGGGGAGGGCATTACTAATGTTAAAATGGGTTATTATACTAACACACGTGCATTTGTGTAAATTATAGATATTCCCCAGGAAACCCTAAAGAATAACCTAAGACAGCAATGTGAGTGATCCTTCTTTTTGTGTAAATCTTTTTGTGAGTAATCCTCTGTTTGTTAACTGTTTTTACAAAACCTCACATGATTAATTATATATTAAGCAGTTATTGAGTATTTGTAAGAATACAATTATCGTGGGTATGTTGGGGTTTTGTATACAAAATTTGTTATCTCCTGGTTAAGGAGTAACATTTCCACAAGTCAGGTCTGACAGTACCAACGGGTGATAATTGATATAACTTGGAAACAAATGTAATTGCGGGATCGCCCTCAATACTGTTCACTGTGAAATTACTTTTTATTTAAACCTGATTAAAATGGGATTCACTCACCAGTATTTCCCACTGACAAAATATTTTTAAAACGCGTTTCAGGTAACAAAATGTGAAAGCCAAATAGAAGCCAGCTGGACAGCACTGAAGGCTTGGAAAAGTGGCAATAAAGTTACCTAAGAATAAAATGGATGTTTTTATTAAAAAAATAGGATTTATTCCTATAAAATGTGTGTACTGAAAACTTGGGTTTTACCCATATGTTTAATGTTATAAAACATGGTGGTTTACTCTGATTAAATATTTCCTAACTACGGTCCTGATGAAAATTTCCGCTGCCAAATTGGATAAATAAACGTGATACCACCAAAACTGGCTCACGGCCGCCCGTTCCCGGGAACTAGGGATCGGGGGCTGTGACAGAAGGTGGTATCAGAGCTATGCCACTGATTCAGCCACAGAAGTGTTCCGCTGACATCAAAATTCAAAGTGTTAGGAAATAAATTACGGGAATACGTGCATAATTTTATTTTCTTGCTATGTGTTATCTGACTATTTGTTAGTTTACAGTATGAGCGACCAAGGACCTTCTGACGCCTATCGTCAACTGTCTGGTTCGCCTAGGAGCGAAGGCACCTCCTCTTCTCAGCCTGCCCTCTCAGGGTACTCTGCTGACACAGAAGAAGGAATCTTTGTGTTTAACGCTCAATCTGAAGAGCCATTTCCTCAGAAAAAGAGGGGATGGTTCAGTAGGGGAGCACACGAGCGTAGGAAACGAATGAAAAAGTTGCAGGAACAGCGAGTGTTAGCCGCAGCAAAAAGAGAGACTGATGCCTATAATCAGGATATGCTAAATAGGGGCATAGCTAATATCCATATTTTAGCAACCACTGCTGCTGACCCAAACCTGGAACAAATGCTAGCACCTCAACCACAACCACAAAATCCTGACCAACCCATGGAAATAGAAAATCAAATAGAAATGCCTGATTACAACCCGGAGGAGATACCTAGGGTACCTGCACCAAATCCTCTAGACCCAAACAACTACGACCCCTGGTGGGATGATGTTAGAGACTACGTGCAACAAAACCCAATACAGGAAAATGTGCCAATGCCCAACTTAGGAGCTTATCCAGGGTTAGATCCTCAAGATCCCTACAACATTAGTGATGCATATGTTAGGGAAATTTTAGAGAATCCATACCCATACCAGGCCCCTATACCTCCATATCAGGAACCCGCACCACAGATTTTAAACCCAGTCCTAGAACCTGCACTCCCAATGAGTGCAGAAAATGTCCAAGAACTTAGGACCTTCGGTGAGGAAATTTTAGAAAGCAGTGAGAGAATGCGACAGGTGGGAGAACGCCTCGTATGGAAATACGACGAGCGTAATATGGATTTTTGGATGAATCCATATTAGTGAATGTGATGGCAGGAACGGTAGTAGTAATAATAATAAAATATAATATAATAATATATGTGTGTATGTGTTTAAAAAAAAAAACACTACGGACGCCTACTATTAGGAGTGATATCCAAATCTTGATGGGAGTTTTCCATTTCCTAATCTAGTGGACCCTCATCTTTGGATGGGTACTAACCACGTTAGGGTACGATGTTATCAAGTTAGAGGTGAAACTCGCATCTTGTTAACTAGTCCCATTCCTTGATTTTCGATCTCGCCAAAGTTTCGATTTACCCAATCGATTAAGGACGTGTAGTAACTGGAAGGACAAACATCGTTAGTCGCTCCTCGATGAGAATGTTTGTCTATTAGGCCAAAGCACGTTTCCTTAATTCGAAAAGGACTTCGATTCACTTTGGAATAGTCTATGTTACGTTCCGTGACACTCCATATTTATTGATAAAATCTCTTTTTATGCTATCTCAATTATCATGTGATTTATATTTGAGCGTTATCTTCAATTCAAATTTGGGAACACGAAGCACGTTATTATCGCAATCCAAAACAATTAATAACTACTCTCTCTCGTGAACAAACTAAATTTATATTGTTTTCATTATTCTATGTGTAACATCATGTCATTCTATGTGTAATACTATGTTAAACTATGTGAAACTATTTGGTGATCCATGTGAGAAACTATGTGCTATGTGATGCATACATGAAGTCAATTTTCCTAAACAAAAACATTATGATTAAAAGTCTCATCCATTTCTTGTTTTGAATTTCTAGATGTCATCATCTCGTCAGTACTCTCACTCTCCCAGAAAATCCAAGTTCCTTTTTATCAGATGTACACTATATTATCTTCGATCTTTTATGATGAAACTCTTCCTTGTCAATTTTGAACCATTTTTAGGATTTCACTTTTGCGCATACATCATACGATTATACATCATTAGCATGCATAATTTCACTTAATTTTAATTACACTTTCGTAACAACGAGGGAAGACATATCATCGAGATAGGAGTGATTTCCTTACCTTGACGATTAACTTCGCTTCTTTTCTCATCTTACAACGACCTCACCAACGGATTTGGGGTGATTCCCTTACCTAGGTGATCGTTACCAATACTTTCTTTAATAGATTATATTGCGTAAACACGATCATGTTTATACCTAAATCATTTATCATGTATTTCAAAATGCTTCATTTATTTAGACGTATCTCCTATTCTATAATCTATTTTCACATCGCTCGCATACACAAAAATTTTCAACGTTACCAAAAACGCGTATCACTATACTAAAGAATTCTAAATTTCCAATTGAGAATCAAACCAACTTTTCATACAGAATATTACAAATATTATCCGATCAGTTATAAAAACTCTTTTCAAGATCAACAAAAACATTTTATTAAGGACACCTTTCACGATCACCAGGTTCATATACCAAAATTCCTTTTCCTAAGGTTAAACCTTTTCACTAGAATCTGTAAACTTCGAAGTTAGTAATACAAAAAAAAAAAAAAAAAAAAAAAAACTTCTTAAACGATGCAAACTTTTTAATTCGAAGAACTTTTCAAAACCTCGCTTGATACGTTAATTAAATTCAAAACACGTGGGCAAGGAAACTTTATAAGGACGACAAATTTTCAGCTATGAAATTTTTTTTTAAAACCATAATAGCACTTCCATTCTTTTACAAAGTATCCTTTCGCATAATCAAAAGATGTTTTCCTTTATATTCTCTTTACAATTCACAAACTAGATTCTACATTCCTGACAACTCAATCTAATTTAACTTCACGTTTTGCACAACTATATATGTATATCATTTTACACGTTTTAGTCAATATCTCACAACAATCTCACGCGTGTCACTCGTTCTCTTTTTCCTTTCATATTCAAAACTTTAAACCTTTTATGCGCATAAACTCATGTATTTTAATTTTATATTATAAACAAAATCATTAATCCCTACGTCCATACTTATACATTTTATGCTTTCACTTATGTTCACACTTACGCATTTATGTTATACTCACGTCATTCGTTTGTGCTCAAATTGTGCTCACATTTATGCTCATTTTAATACACGTTATGCTTATACTTTTGCTCACACTCCTGGCATGCGTTTTATGTTTATGCTCACGTGCGTGTTCAAATTTAAACTTATACTATGCTCATGCTTTTTACTCAAAATTTATACATTCGCACATGTACACGGGCGAAACCCGAAGGATTCGTTTACGTTAGTCTTATACTATTTGGAACGCGAACATGCTTACATGTTACTTTTTTTATACGCACACAATCTTATTTTCAAAATTTATGTATACCTTGATTCATACGCAAATTAGTACAAGCTATGCGGATCATGCGACGATGGGTATAATCGCGGGTGCACACGGGATTATAGTAATAAGCGCATGAGAACCATAGAGTGTACTACTGTGTATGGTAAGACATGGAACATAACATGACACGAATAACGAAACGGACGTAACATGGTCAAAACATGGTGGATACACCGCTGGTACATCCTATATATAAGTGTTTTCACCACGTTACCAAACTTTCGTGAAACGTGCCATGAGAAATTCAGTGTTTTGCACACCTTTTTGGACCTAATGCAAACTTTAAACAACTTACAAACGCATTATGTCCGATTATCCAAGACGAAACTCCATTCTTACTACGCAACTTTTGTATATCCAATACTTATGCCATTCTTATACTTGCATCCACTTAGAGTCAATCGTTCACTTCCCTACTCCCACTATTCTCTATTATTCCATGTCTTTGATATGACTCCCATTCACAATCAAGTTTCATCTATTCCCTCTGTGGAATCCTTGGATGCCATCTTTTCAACAGTCTTCCTCTTAGATTTCGAGGACGAAATCTCCTAAAGTAGGGGAGACTGTAACATTTCGTATTTTCAAACTTTCCATTTTTGGAAAGTCTACTTGTACTTTCTACTTTTGTAAGTTGTACCTTTGTTGTACTTGATTCAAATTCCAAAATTGTACTCGAGACTTGAAATCATAATGAAATTGCATGATTTTATCCATATTTTGTGTTTGAATACTATGAATCATTGAAACTATGAAACTATGTTAAACACGTTGAAACTATGTTAAACACGTAAAAACAGAGGAATTCCATCTTAATTTCGACTCTTTAATTCATCGTTGCCAAGAGATTACCCTAAACCGTACAAAAATTTGGAATTTATACGCTAATTCGGTAAAAATATTGAAGTTCGGGTTAAATTTGATTATTATATTATTTTATTATTGTTTTAAATGGATAAAATAACAATTTAAATTAAATAAATTACTATTTTCTAAATTTTATTGGTTTTTAAGCATTTCCGTTAGCGAATCTGACCCCGTTAGTGAAAACCCGGTTAAATAACCTAACCTGGTTAGTTAGTGGCTAACCCAGTTAAGTCTAAGCCTTTATAAAAAAAAAATGAGTTTTAAGTGCATGGAACCGGACTCGAACCCGCGACCTCTGCTTGCACAAACAACACACCAACCGCTCAGCCGGGCATGCCACATCCAAACAAACCATTAGACTAACCCTTTTTATACTGACATTAAATGCACTAAACTAAAATTCAAATAAAAAGTGGCAGCGAGTCGGATTCGAACTCGCAACCTCAACGACAGAAATACGCAACGCACTCTAAGGTGAGTATACTTGACCCATTTTCTTTTTACACGTTTGGGTGTAGTATGCATTTCCTTATCAAAAACACAATGATAAACACTTTCATTGCACAATCTATCCATTTAAACATGAACATTTTCTTATGCAATGCACAAAATAATACATTATATATGAATACTTTGATACATCTTGATGCTTGTTAATACTCATATTCCCAAAAAAAAAAAAATTGGAAACTTATCATCAAGATAGGGGTGATTCCCAAACCTTGATGATTAGCTCCACTCACTTTCTAACTTCACCAACGAGCTAGAGGTGATTCTCTTACCTCGGAGGTAGTTACCGACTTTTATTCGTTCTCAATGAAATTTTATGATTGAACGTTCCTTTTCAAAAATTTTAGAATTTATTTCACGTGCATGCCAATACGATATACTGGATTCGTGTTCCTTGGGTTAAACTTTATGTGATAAACTTGTCATTAACTTCGTAAGAAGCCACACCTTAACATACTCGATGGGTTGACCTGTGTATTCACATGCCAGGGATACGTTAATCTTGTTAACTAAGTATGGCATGTGGATTGTTCTAAATTTTTATGAAATACGTTAATCTTAGATTTCGAGGACGAAATCTCCTAAAGTAGGGGAGACTGTAACATCCGCCAATTTTAGCGCTGTCGGTTGTAACGCCCCTCCCGTATATACGGGTATTGTTAGGTTTAATCTATTAACTCTATTAACTCTATTACCACCCTTTCGAGGGTTAGGCTATGTTAATTGCGTAACTATGGTTTGGACATGTGGATTTCATCGTTACGAGTATGACAGTTAATTGAATATCAGTTGTTCACATGGATTAGATTTGATAAACTATTAACTCTATTATGCTATATCAAACCTGTATACTCGCCAGCAATTATTTGTTGATTGTATTTTAAATGCATACTGCAGGTTGAGGATCCAAGAAAAACAAGAAAAGACTAGGATGGCTTAGAAACCCATCAACTATTTAAATTTCCAAATCTATGTTATGTATTTGAACTTTTCTATATATTGTATGAAACTTATGATTATCAATGAAATAAACTTTAATTATTGTCACAATTAGTGTTATGATGTCTTTGAACAGTTTGTACGTCTCATCTCGATGTTTCCGCCATCGGTTGGGGTGTGACAAGTGTTGTAGCTTTACATTTCAGTCGGTATTGTAATTTAAATTTCAGTACTAGTGGGTAATGATGCATACTATATAAATAGAGTAAAAGTCGCAATGCTCGACGCTTTTGGCTGAAAGTGCGTGTCATGTGATTGGCTATATTCAAATATTATTTGTGATATTAATATTTGGTAAATGTTTAAAATTCAGATGGCCGACGAGGGAAATCAAGATAATCTGAATAACGATAACCAGAGTAACATTAACGTGGTTAATGAGAATCCGGACAACAATAACAATGGAAACCAAATGGATAATAGTGTCGTTCAACACATAGTGGCACAAGGAATTATAGATGCAATGCCATTTATTATTCAAACGATTCAAGAAGCGAATAATAAAAGTAAGCATAGCAGTAAGCGACCAAGTGAACGGACCCATACTTCAAGCGCCCATTCCCAAAAGAAGAAGAACTATGCCATATGGTTGTTCTTACAAGGAATTCTGGTCCTGTAAACCAATAGAATTCTCGGGCAATGAAGGACCCATTGCAGCCCTACGTTGGATAGAGAACGCCGCGTAAGCCCTGCCCATATCTCACGCGGGCCGCGAGAAGGTCAAGATCAGACCCTATAAATAGGACGCATCGGATTTCATTTTCGTTCGCTCAGATTTCAATTCTCAATCTCAATTTCTGTAGTGGCGTTATTATACCCGGGCATTATACCCCCTAATTAGCGAGGTTCTGCTACGATGTAAGTATTATAACCCCTGGAGACGTATTAGATACGCTGCCCGATTGATATAGGGTTCCGTAACGGCTGTCGTGGTTCTGCCCGACGTAGTCGTTGGAATACCGTCTCGGGGAGGGTATTACTAATGTTAAAATGGGTTATTATACTAACACACGTGCATTTGTGTAAATTATAGATATTCCCCAGGAAACCCTAAAGAATAACCTAAGACAGCAATGTGAGTGATCCTTCTTTTTGTGTAAATCTTTTTGTGAGTAATCCTCTGTTTGTTAACTGTTTTACAAAACCTCACATGATTAATTATATATTAAGCAGTTATTGAGTATTTGTAAGAATACAATTATCGTGGGTATGTTGGGGTTTTGTATACAAAATTTGTTATCTCCTGGTTAAGGAGTAACATTTCCACAAGTCAGGTCTGACAGTACCAACGGGTGATAATTGATATAACTTGGAAACAAATGTAATTGCGGGATCGCCCTCAATACTGTTCACTGTGAAATTACTTTTTATTTAAACCTGATTAAAATGAGATTCACTCACCAGTATTTCCCACTGACAAAATATTTTTAAAACGCGTTTCAGGTAACAAAATGTGAAAGCCAAATAGAAGCCAGCTGGACAGCACTGAAGGTTTGGAAAAGTGGCAATAAAGTTACCTAAGAATAAAATGGATGTTTTTATTAAATAAATAGGATTTATTCCTATAAAATGTGTGTACTGAAAACTTGGGTTTTACCCATATGTTTAATGTTATAAAACATGGTGGTTTACTCTGATTAAATATTTCCTAACTACGGTCCTGATGAAAATTTCCGCTGCCAAATTGGATAAATAAACGTGATACCACCAAAACTGGCTCACGGCCGCCCGTTCCCGGGAACTAGGGATCGGGGGCTGTGACAAGTATAATGCAATTTGTTTGGACCACAAGTTAGGCGTTCATGGACAATTACTGGCACGATGTAGTAGAATAAACAGGGTAATTGGTAGCTTCACTATGGTATCGTCTTTTATTTAGTTGTAATTGCGTTTAGTTTCAGTTGTTCACATGTTCATAGCATTGCCATTAGGCTTTGGCCACATGGAATTCATGGCAAATTGGCGGATTGAATTGTTGAACCCAAACACAAGCCCTATATATGTTCTTGTAATGAGATAAACCCTGAAATAAATACATTTAAAATCATGTAACTTGAACACGACCCATTTATCTACCCGATTCAAATGGGTAGACATGTTATAGAAGGGTTGGCATGGTGTACTCAAGCGGTAGAATTGTTAGAGGGTTGTGACAAATAAATTGAACAATCGTAAGCGGGTTGGCAAGTCATGTTTAATTTAACATGTTAAACAAGTTAACCCTAATACGAACCTTTTAATGTAACAGGTGAAGCAAGTTAACCCAAACATCACTTATTTACTAAACACGTTAGATATGACAACCAAACCTAATTATTTTCTTATCATTTTTGTATGGGACTTTAGATCGTGTGAGTAATTACAATCCTAATTGCCATCATAACGCATCTTTGTTACTAAAACTCCATTAGTCATTTATAAACTACTAGAAAATTAACTATCAAGAGCAAAAAAAATCAACAACAGACAATTCCATTAGTAATTACCGACGATAATTCGATCAAACTTTTTGAGAACACGTAACCGACCCCTTTGTAAACCAAATCCGGATAATAATAAATAAAGTATAAATTTCTTTTATTAACCCCTCATTGTTTTTGTTATTTCATTAATATCACTTATATATTGTTAAGTTATATATAAACGATACTTCACGAACCAAGCGATATCACCACCTCCCAAACGACATCACCTTTCCTGAATAACGTCACACTTAAATGACACACTCGATCCCAATCAACACCTTGACCATCTAAGCAACAATACAAATCAAACTACACCTCCACATCCTACAAACGATAACCCCAAGCTCACCCTCAAACATTCCCAAGCGACATCATGCCTTATTACCAAACACACCTATTCCAAGCGGCATGTCCCTTCACTCCAAACGATAAAAGGTCTCGTTTGATACCTCATCCAAACGATACGACTATAAAACCAAATCACATCACCCTCAACTTGCAAACAACATCTCATTGTGCGTATCTTCTTCTTCAAGCACAAGAAACCTGATTCACCTACAAATGTTTTACGCGTATAAACATTCCAAATTACCTTATTCAATTAGGCCTAATATATAATATGTAATACTAATATATACACCCTTAAAACGTCCCAATTCATTCCTATTTTTTATATTTATAATCAAATCAAATCTCCATTAAAGATATAAAAATATCAAAAATTTATAACAAAAATTCAGCCATATTAACACCTCCTACTGATTCTATACTACATCTCCACCTCTCTCACATAAACCTTCACCCTCAATTCGTGCAAACAACCTCTACAACTCGCAAATTCAAGGCAAATGATTTCTAGGGGTTGGAACTTCATCTCACGGGTTCTCGTTTGATTCTCAACCAATTAAGGTAGTTCTTGAGCTAAATTATTTAGTTTTTCGAGCACTACAATACCCCTCTATCCATTCCTGTGATAGAGGGCTTATAAATTTGTATTTAATATCTTGTATTTCTAGGGTTGTTAAGTTATAGATTTGGGGCTTTTTGATATTTGGTCGTTTGATGAATCGATGATAGTTTACAGATCTTTATCATATAATAATATGTTGTATAATTTTTGAGAATTTTTTGACAACTTTTGGATTTATTGCAATTTTAACCATTATATATATGATAGAAATTGTATAAAAATACGAAAATAGTCAAATGAAAATTTTATAAATAATATTCTGAATTTTCCAGAAAATATACAAGTTAACGAATTTTTATAATAAATTTCATGTTTTCTCAATACATTATTTAAAAGAAAATATTCTACTAAATTATAGAATAATTAAGCCTTTTTATAAAATAATGCTTTTTAAATATAGCATTTAATTTGAATTTTTTTACTCTTTACTGGAAAAATCCAATATTAGTTTTGCATACCAAATACTAACTTAGACTATGTGGTGAATCATGGATATAGATAGAAGTCAAAGAAAATGTTCAAATAATGTTAATGTAAAGTAACTGAAAGTGAAGTTTCCTAGATTGTTCATCAAGAGAACAATTATTAAAGATTCAAAAGCTCATGTCATGTGTAGAGGGAAAGTAAGACCTTTCTTTATTTCTTTTATTATTATTATTATTATTATTATTATTATTATTATTATTATTATTATTATTATTATTATTATTATTATTATTATTATTATTATTATTATTATCAGAGTGAATTGCAAGTTTTGTCCTTTATCTTTAGGCCATTTTGCAAGTTTTGTCCTTTATGTTTAAATTTGACGAGTCTTGTCCTTTATGTTTGAAAATCAAGCACGTTTTACCCTTTGGGGCAAAACATGCTTGATTTTTAAGGACAAAACGTGCTTGATTTTTTAAATATAAGGACAAAACGTGCTTGATTTTTAAACATAAAGGACAAAACTCGTCAAATTTAAACATAAAGGACAAAACTTGCAAAATGGCCTAAAGATAAAGGACAAAACTTGCAATTCACTCTTATTATTATTATTATTATTATTATTATTATTATTATTATTATTATTATTATTATTATATAGAGATTTTTCTAGTATCTATAGTTTTTATGGCTTATTAAATGAGATTTAGGAGATTTATCTAATAGTGACAACAAACGAAATATACACTTGCATCCGAACCGGAGAAAACCCTCACCTAGGGCCAAAGCCGTGAACACTCGCCCGAAGGTACGACAATGCAGTGAGGTAAAACCCGCTCAGTTCAAGGATCGAACTAGCGATCTCCACCTTTTCGCCTAGTCTCCCATCATCAACAGGTGCAGCAGAAAATAATGGGGAGGACATGAATCAAACTTAGGTTCCTTTGAACACCAAGTCTCTCCCTTACCACTCTACCACCTTATCTTATAAGTGGAAAATGTATCACATATACTAAGGGTTTAAAAGTAAATTAAAAAAAATATATATACTTTAATTTTTAATTGGATTTCCAAAATACAATAGTTATTATTTAGTTAGATTTCAAAGTTTCTTAAAATAAAAGAGAGTTTAAAATTAACGAGTTTTATTAGGCTATTAGGTATGGTTATTACCTAAATAATCATCATCATCCTTCACGTTATTGCTATGTCACGTCACATTCATCCATCACCCTATATGTTGTTGACCATAATTCTCACTATCATCCACTATACTCCCTCACCAATCAAAATCCGCTAATTAATTGAAAGAGAGGCATGGTTGTCATGACTTAAACCATGCGAACCACCATGGTTTGAGAAGAGAGGCGGTATACATCTTCCACGTGGTAATCCATGATCTAATCCACCACCCCATACCACATAGCTTTAGTATAATTAGTATTTTGTTAAAAATTATTATTATTAAAAATAGAGATGTGTATTTAATAAGAGAGATATGTGAGGAAAAATGATGAGACATGTTATGAGAAATCCTACTTTATATTGTATGGTATTGTATAGATATAAACTTTATATTTTCAATAATTGATTTTCAATACTTTATAAACTTTTCAATCTATAATAAAACGACGTAAAATGAAAAAAATGCTTTATATATTTTCTTGACCTTCATAATTTCATTCCCCACGTACTATTTTTCTACCAATTAATTGATTTCATTATTAACCATCAAACCGCACACCCCACCCACCCCCAACCAATTATTTCCCTTGTTATATTCCATTTCTACTCTCTACCATTCTCCCTACCTCTTCATAACATCCTTCAAACAAATCTTTTTGAACAAAACCTTTAATACAAAAATGGTCAACCATGGCGTTTTTGACAATAATATCATCTTAGACTTGACTCTTAGTTCATCCATGTTGCAACACAACACCACCAAGAAGCCTTGCAACCGCCCGAATTTCGACCCTTCCTTAACGTTGGCTCTTTCGGGTGATCATGGCATAACCAAGAAGAAACATGCATGTGATCATGGCGGTTTGTATGGACAAGATAGCGGTAGCGGTGGTGGTGGTGGTTCATCGTTAATCTCGGTAGCGAGTGTGTGTGTTAAGAGGGAGAGAGAGGTGAAGAGTGAAGTGATTAGCACAACAAGTGAGGTTGAAGAAGAAGAAGATGAAGATGATGATAATAGTGTTAATGGTAGGAAGAAACTTAGACTTACAAAGGCACAATCTGCACTTCTTGAAGAAGCTTTCAAACATCATAGTAGTTTGAACCCTGTACGCTTTTTCTTTTTGATAGATTTTTACTATTTTTTTTTCTAAATTATACAAGGTTTTCACTATTTTTTTTCAAACTGAGGGGGTCAGTGGCGCAGCTTTCAAGGGGCCGGGGGCGCCCGAGCCCCTGAACTTTTCGCTCAGTAGTGTTATGTATGTACGTTTCGTATAGAATTTTTTAGATATATACGTTTTCGACCCCCCGATTTTATAATTTTTTTTACTTATATTAGAATTTTTAGGTTTGGTGACTTCCGACCCCCCAGTGGAAATTTTCAAGCTTCGCCACTGGAGGGGGTTTCTAGGAACCCCTAAAACATCCCTGGATACACCCCTAACAATGATCGTTATATTCGAGTAAGTTTGGGGTTTTTAAGGTTTATTAATTAAAACTAACGATGATTATTGTTGAATATTAGCAGAAACAAAAGCAAGAGCTTGCAAGGGAGCTAAAGTTGAGGCCTAGGCAAGTTGAAGTTTGGTTTCAAAACAGAAGAGCCAGGTATGATTTTTTTACTTTCTTGAAAAGCTAAGATATTAATAAAAAATGATCTACAATTATATATTTATCTAAAATATGTATATATTTGTTGTAGGATAAAATATGTATGTATTTGTTGTTAAGATCAATATGTTAAAAAGAATGAAATTATAGTTACGTACAAAACTTGAACTACAATTAATATTAATCTACTATATGTATTGTTATCATTAATACTATTAAAAGACTTATACTTTACTTAAAAAAAGACACATACTTTTATTAAATATTAGAAATTATGATGGTTACGTTGAAATTGACTAAACTCTTCAAACCGATCGTTGTTCATACTGTAGCAAGTCGCCAGGTTAGATACTGAAACTTTAGCCCATCGCATTATAGCCTAGTGGCATATTAAGGGTGAGCTAAGGCTTAGAGCCCATTAGGTCGTGGGTTCGATTCCTACAAGGAGGCTTTTGTCATATTTATTAGGTTTTCTCCTGAATTGGTGTATATGCATTATTGCTTAGTGGAGATGAATATGATCAGATGATTTTGCTGGTGGCACGATAATACTACAGTGGTCCGTCAGTGATTCAAATTTGCCGTTAAAAAGATACTAAAACTGTACATTTGGTTCACACGGTTTGATAGTTTGACGATTCGTCTAGTTTGAAACTTGGAATCAAATGTGTAAACTTAACCTTTACTATTTTTATAGTTTTTTTTTTCTAGAATATATAGTTGTGAATATGTATTATTGTCCAAAATTGTCCAAAATTATAAAGAAACAAAAACAACCATGGTAATAACGTTTTTTTAGAAAAGTATTTAATTCTTACAGTTTTGTTTCTTATTGACTTAATAAAAACTTATAGAAATGTTATTCAAAAAATAAGAAAAAGTTATTATTCTACAGTTAGTTACTTAGTTGCTTAATAATTGTTTCAATTAATATCAATATTAGGTTCTAGTAAATATAATACTAATTTTGACTTTTGTAATTAAAGGACAAAGTTGAAGCAAACAGAAGTGGACTGTGAATACTTGAAGAAATGTTGTGAGACTTTAAAGGAGGAGAACACTAGACTCCACAAAGAGCTTCAAGAACTGAAAGCACTCAAACAGTCAACTCAGCCACCATACATGCAGCTGCCGGCGGCCACCCTCACCATGTGTCCGTCGTGCAAACGCATCGGCGACACCACTTCCTCTGCTAATACCCGTCCTTTCTCCATCACTCCAAAACCGCACTTCTTTAATCCGTTCAACAATCCATCTGCGGCTTGTTAATTAGATGGGAGTATGAGTTGTCGTTCTAAAAAAAAATACTTATTTAATTACATTTTTTAGTTTTATTTTTTTTACTTTTAACTAGTCATTAAAAGCATTCATGTTAATTACCACTCTAATTAATCATCCATGCACAACCCTGATCATATCTTATTTTTAGAGTCAAGGGTTTGTCATGATTAGTGAGAGATTTAATTATTTATGTTTGTAGACATTTATCCGTGTAAATATTTCAAGTTTAAGCTTTTGTATTTCAGGATACATATTTAATATAATGCTAAAGAGATTATTGACATTTTTATCACATTTTAAGTTAAGAGTAAAATGTCATTTTGTCCACGAGGTTAGGTCAATTTTGCGAATTTTGTTCAAATATTTGTTTTTTCGCATCTGGATCAAAAAGATTTGAAATTTTGTCATTTTCATCCAACTCGTTAACTCCATCCATTTTTCTCTGTTAAGTCAAGGGTATTTTAGTATTTTTTGTTAACTTAAAGGACAATTCAATATTTTCCAGGGGTATTCGGTCTTTTTTACATAATGTGAAAAAGATCGAATTGCCCTTTAAATTAACAAAAAAGACGTAAATACCCCTGCCTTATCGGAGAAAAATGGATGAAGTTAATGAGCTGGATGAAAATGGCAAGATTTCAAATCAGTTGAGAGGTATATTAATTGGCCCGTCAATGTGCCCTTTATGCAATATGGCGAGCGAATCTGCGGACCATATTTTTGCGTCCTGTTACGTGGCTTCGGTGATCTGGAACGCGGTAAGTAGATGGTGTGGGTTGGATCCGATTGATGTCTCCTCAGTTCGTGATATCTTCGAGATTCACCGTTTAGCGGCCGACTCAAGTTATAAACGTCAAGTGATCGACGCTATCATTACGACGACATGCTGGACATTATGGAAAACCCGAAACAACATCATCTTCAACAACGGTTCGTTTAAAGTGGATGGCATTAAAGGCGAAGTCAAATCGTCCAGCTTCCTTTGGGTTAAGTATAGGGCTAAAAGGATAAATGTCGAGTGGAATAGATGGATCTCTTTTGATTTGTAATTTCCTTTCCTGTTTGTTTGTTTGTTTGGTCCCTCATCTAGCTTCTTGTTAGCGGGGTTTGGTTCAATGAAATTTGCCGTTCAAAAAAAAAAGTTGGATATAGATATCGAAAAACAAACCTTTAGACGAAAGTCGCAAAACTAACCAAACCTCAGGAACAAAAATAGCATTTTACTCTTGATTTAATGTTTGAATGTTTATTTGTCACCAATATTTTTTGTGGACTTAATGTGAATATTTGACAAATTATTTCTTCGAGTTCGTTTGGTCAATTATCCTATATATTAAAAAACCAACGTTATGAATAGTACCAGGGGCATTTCAGGGACTTAACCTCTGCCTCCCTCACTTCACCATCTCTTTTGTAGCCCTAAACCACACAAGAAACATCAGCAAGCAACAGATTACACAGACAGAGATGAGCGGCGGTGCACCTCATCGACCCCTTTCATCTTCTCCACCCTAATTTCATCTGACATACCCCCAACCTACCATCACCGTTCCACCAACCATCTCCGGCAATAGTATCCTGGGACACGTGACAAGCCGCGTATGGCGGCGACTGCACAAGAAAAGAGAAGAGAGAGAGAAACGAAGAGCGTGAGAGATGAGAAAGAGAAATCAGAGACGGCGACGATCCGCCGTCAGCGGCGGAGCCGCGGCGGCAGCGATGTTTGGCCGACGATGTTTACGGTAACACCCCCTGCTACTTCTCATTCTATTCCTTTTTTTATTGAATGTCCAATAATGTTCTGTTGGTTGTTCACTCGGTTCAGGTTTCGGGTTTCCGTTCACTCGAGCCTCGGGTCAGCGATTTCGGTTCAGTTTGTGACGGTATGTCTCACCTCAAATTGCTTTGTATCCGTATGTAAACTTAGCGAAAGGGATATATGTTTCAATCCAACCATCATGAATTTCTAAATGGCATGTTCTTTCTTACTGATATTGTAAACATATTGCTGGTGTTCACAAATCTTGTCTTTTTAATACGTAAAATAATGTCGCTGTGATAAAACAACATATAGAGAAAAATGATTGGAATCTATTTTTTTTCCCAAAAGAGGATGAATTTGGGATAAAAGTGAAGGTTTCGTATTTCAATACATATCAAGTTCACGTTACGGTTCAACTTCATTTCGGTCGACTTAGGTCAACTCAGCTTTGGTTCGGTTCGACAAGTCAACATCGGTCAGCATTGATTTGGGTCAGCTTAGGTCTCAGCTCAAGTGCGGGTCTCGGTGCTGCTTGGTTCAACCCGGTTCGACTCGGTATAACGCGTATGTTAATTTCACTATTTTGTATTTTGCACACAGATTTCAGTTGATTGTTCATAGATCGTTTTTCTCAGCTTGCGGATTATTAAATCCTAGCATTTTATGAAATTATTGAATAATTGGAATTGAATTTGATTGTTGATGTGTTGTTTTGACTTTTGACAGTCTATGGCTTGTGTATTTCAAATTCTGGCGTTGAAGTCTTATTCGTTGTCGTCGGCGATTGTGAATGAGAGTGATGAATGTGCTATTGTGAAGGAGAATTTCGATTCGGTGAGGCACCAGAAAGAGAAACATAGTATGTTTACAAGCGTATCGCCTCTCGGTAGCCGAAGGTAACTAACTACCTTCAACTATATGCTATGCTTGATTGATTACATTTCATATACTATTCTTTGCATCATGTTGAGTAATGTAGAATGTGACTGATAAGCTCTTTGGTACCTGGTTAGAATGGTGCATTTGGTGTTATAGGTATGTATTCAGTTTAGTTGGAGAATGTGAATAGAAATTTCAGCTAAGATATGGAAGTTTGTGAGATACAAACATTAAACTGTTGTATTGGTTGAATATATCACCAGTCACCTAAATGACTTGTTCTGGATCAATGAATACCATTTATCACACAGGCATTATCACTAAGAAGGGCGTTTGGTCAACACAACACGTTTCAAAGGGACCTTAAGTTAAGAAGCGCGGCGCAACGCGCGCGCCGAAAAATACCTAGTTTATCTTAGTTTGTCAAAAGTTGTGCACGTCTTCCAAAGGTCATCCAAACAATATATGTATAGTACGTGTACGCGGATATATATCTAATCTAACTTATAATAAAAGATTTCAAATAATGGCACATTATATACTCTCCTTCAACCTTATAATTTTATTTATATTTTTTTAATAATTTTCTTTGAATATTATTATTAAGATTAATATTAATTAATAACCAATATATACATATCACTTATTTTTATCCTTATTTTTATAAAAAATTAATAAATAATTTTAATGTTGCAATTTAGACCCTTTGCTTTTTACTTTTAACCCAAAGTTTTTCATCTTTTGCAATTTAATCCCAACTCTTTTTTATTTTCAATTTTGGTCCATCACACTTTTCATCTTTCCCAAGTTTTTCGTTTCGTTCTAAATTTTGTTAGTTAACGCACTGCAACGTGCGTGTGGGGTTCAACATTTTTTTGTATATTTTTTCCCGTTTGACTAGCCCATCGCGTCACATTTATTTTTCTGCGTTTGACAAGTTCGTTCAACACGCGGGTCCTGGATGGACTTAGTTATTTTTTCTATGTTTTACGTTTCGGTTTAATTTCTCAGCAACGAGCGTGTGTGATTCAAAGATTTTACGTCTGCTTTTCGCTTGGCGTTGTTTTTCCTGTTTTTATTTATTTTGTTTTTACGAGCTTTTTCGGTGTTGGTGGTCGCTAATAATTGTATAGTATTGCTACTATTTAACACAGTTTTATGACAAACGCTGCAACGCAGGGGTTTAGTACTAGTATATATATATATATATATATATATATATATATATATATATATATATAGAGAGAGAGAGAGAGAGAGAGAGAGAGAGGCCGGTTATCATACAAATAACCTAATCGTACATTATGTACGCGTCATCCACAACCGTCGGATCATCTTTCTTAAACAGCGCGTTTTTCTATTAAATTTATCAACATAGGATTAATAAAAAAGAAACCGCCAAGGTTAAAATCGTCAAATTTAAGATCAAAACACCTGATAAACGGCAAACAAAACCTCAAAAATCATAACGAAAGATCCTAAATCAAAACCAAAAACGAAATTATAACAATTAACCAAAAAATCGATCGATTCTTATTCACCAAATCGATCGATTCCTATTCACCAAATTCTTCTGAGAAAATGAACTTCTGATGAATTTAGAAATTCTGTATGCACTGACTATCGAAGAAGATGATGCAGATTGTCAAATCATGTGCGAAAACGTCGACAATGCAAATGCGAATTCGGTATAAAAAGAATTCTTTGACGTTTCATATAGTTTGCGAATTCATGGGATGCATATGCGATATCAGTAAAAAGTTAAGAATTCTTTGAGATTTCATATAGTTTGCGAATTTCATGATAATGCACATGCGATCTCAAAAATTTTCAAAAAACTCTTCATATAGTGTGCGATTTTAGATAATTTACACATGCGATATCATAAAAAAGGATATTTAAATGTTTGTTTCTTACAGTTTGCGAATTGCTTTCGAATCAAGTGCGATTTCGAATAAGGAAGAGTGCAAAAAAAACTTTAAAAAAATACTTTGTAATAAAAATGCAAAAAAAAAAAAAAAAACTACCAATCTTAAAAACTAAAAATGATATTATTATATATAAAAAAACTTAATTTATTAACGATGTGACTATAATTTGACATGTAATGATGAATTTTACAATAAATACTACTGAACTTACCACCCTACCTATATAATAAATTTACTATATTATTATAAAAAACCTTGATAACTACCTTCCATATTAAGACATAGAAGACCAAATAAAACACACACAAAAACACAGACAAAACAAAAATGGCATCTGAAGATATAGAAAAAATCAAAAACATTGCAATCAAAGAGCTATTGTCAACTCGCACTTTGACAGAAATAAGCACTGATGTCACCTCTTCTCATCTGGTTCTTGATGTGCAGGGCAAAATCCTTGAACAAATCAAGAACAATCAAGCAGTATGGGAAAAGCTACTTCAAGAACCACCATCAAGCTTCAGAGACAAAGCTTTGGATCACATAAAAGAGCAATCTCGAGCTGATGACTTAGCCTTCTCTTTCCTGACAGATGCTCTAAACACTGTGAAGGAGAAGATGGAGTTCAGCTCTACTGAACGTGACAAAATCTTTGCTTCAAGTAACTAAATTTCTGTTTAATCGTTTTATGGTTGTAGCTGTGTTTGACAAAAACAACTATTTTGTATTTTGGATATATGTTTTGAACAAATCTTATGCTTTATTATAATTTAAAATCGCATGAATGAATTAGAGATCTTTGCCACAATAACAAAAAAAAACAAGATAACTCAAAATCGCATGTATTAAAAGAGAAATTGCATGTGAAAAATGATATAAACTAAATATAAACTGATGCATATAAAATCGCAAGTTTATAATACAAAATCGCATGTGAAAAATGATATACATAAATGAATATAAAATCGCATGTGTTTCGTATAAATTCGCATTTACATTTAAAAAAACATTACTCATCCTCGTCATCTTCATCTCCAGACACCTCTTCCCACAGATCTTCTTCTTCAGATCCATCATCACTACTGTAATCTTCAAAGTCATCTTCCTCTTCGTCGTCTTCACCCTCATTGTCTTTGTCTCTCAAACCATCTTCAATCTGGACACCCTTCATCTTCTTTTTTTGTTGTTTACCTTGTTGTTTGGCTTTCAGCTCCTCGCAAGTCCGAATGTCATGACCTTTTTCATTGCATACACTACATGTCCTTGACCTTTTCCCTTTGCGGCTGATCATTTGTTCCTTCTTAGATTTAATCCTTCTATGCGAGCCGCGGCCTTTGTTTCTTATACCAGCCGGCACACGAACAGTAGGGGGAGCATTAGTTACTGGTTGTTGATAACCAATCAACTTTGAAAATCGGTCAAATTTTGGATCAAGTTGCTTGGCTATGCGACTCTGATCAACTCTCTCTTTAAGCTGCATCATTTGATCCCTCACTAAAACAAGTTGATCAAGGTCGGAAATCAAATTACTAACCAAATACTCCCCTGTATGAATGATTTCACGAGCAATCCGTTTAGCCTTGTGTTGCACATCCTTACCACCAATATTTAGATTATACTTCACATTTAACTCATTGGGCACCACATCCTTCGTCCATCTCTTCGTAACATATTTGTTTGGAATTTCTTTAACACCAAACATCTTGAAAAGAAAATAGATGTGTTTACATAGCAGCCCATACTGCTCAAAACGCAAACAGCTACACTGTGCAGTTACATCATTTTCAAGATTCTTGAACCACACCTAGCAAATAGCCAAAAAAAATAATAATAAGATTTAAAATCGCATGTATAAACATAACAATTTCGCATGTTTAAACAATCATGTAAGTGAGTAAAATTAATATCGCATGTGGAACATAACAATTTCGCATTTCTAAAAAATAATGTAAAATAAATAAACTAAAATCGCATATGTAATGTAACAAATTCGCATATCTAAACAAACATGAAAAATACCTCCAATAAACCATCTCCATGTGCTTTAAAGTCCTTCAAAAATATTCTGATACGTGGACCTTCAACTTTGGTGTCCATCGGCAAACATTCGGAAATTGTTCCATGTATCTCTAATTGCTGATAAAAAAATATAGACCTGGTGTAGATCTTAGCAGCATCTTTTTCCAATGTAGTTTGACTCCAATCAGCTGGCTCAGTATATCTTGAAATATGATTATTTTTCCTATGATTGAACCTTTGAACATCCATTGCCCCATCAAAATGATTCATAAACTCTACGAGTGTGAGTTGTGAATTAGCAACCTGACAAAAAAATGGTTCTCACTCTCTGATCTTGAAGTTGTTCTCATAAGACCTGACATTGGTTCATGCCGGTAAAAAGCCGGAATCCACATGGATCTCATCCCAAACATATCATCAATCCATTTGTTTTCAGTAAGACCAAACTCAATCATCACCAACTTCCACTGTCTCTCGAATTCTTCGGGCTCAATCGAATCAGTCCAAACAATGTCGCACATCCTCCTTTTAAACTCATCATTATTGCACAACTCGTGCCCAACCTTTAAAAACAAATGCATTTTATATCAGTCTATTACAAAAAAACTATAATAATAAAAAATAACACCAACAAAAACACAAAAATATTGCATGCTCTACCTTATCTGCCACTTTTTTCATTATGTGCCACATACACAATCTGTGTCTGCTAATAGGGAAAACCTCCTCAATAGCCTGTTTCATAGCAGGGTCTTGATCCGTCACTACAACATTAGGCTGCCGACCAAATGACTTTAAAAATGAATTTAGAAGCCATTTATATGATTCAATACTCTCTGATGCCAACAACCCAGCTGAGAGTGTTACATTCTGACAGTGGTTGTCAATGCCTGTGAACGGAACAAACACCATCTTGTACCTGAACAACAAATGCGAAATCACGTTTATTATATGCGAATTAATAAAAATCAAATGCGAAACCAGGGGAAAAAGGCATGCGATATATTCAACACCACTCTGTTGTCTACACATGCGATATTGAACATTCATTAGCCAAAAAAAACATGCGAAAAATCAGTAACAAAAACATGTTTGTCTTTGAAACAGTTACCTGTTTGTCTTGAAGGTTGCATCGAACGATATCACATCGCCAAATTCCATATAGTTAAGCTTGCATAAACCATCAGCCCAGAACAAACCAGTTAACCGTTTGCCATCATCAACAGAGTATTCAAACGAATAATCAACTAAATATTTTTTTTTTGTCAGTCATCCTATTTATAACCATGTCAGCGTCGTACTCTCCTATATAGCTGTTTATTCGCTTCCTAAAATTTTTGCAATCATCAACCGTGGCACCAACGTTCTCGAAACCACCATAACGTTTCCTCATTATATGGAAAGCTTTGACAGGACCAAGGTTTAAAGTGCCTAGTTCCCATACCATCTCCTCCTGGACATCTGACAATTGTCTGTAAGCTGGGAGCATGTGAATGTCATTTTGACAAACAAACTTATGGTTATGACCATCAACAAATCTCTTGACTGTATATAATCTACCATCCACAGTGCAAATCATAAGTTGAGCTTTGCATCCGGTCCTAATAGTCCCCCTGTTCCTTGTTTTGAATTGTTTTTTGACTTCGAATTATCATCAATACACACAGGCTTATGTCCCTCTTTAGAACAAATAAAATACCTAGTTTTGATTATACCACCACTGTATACTTCGCCACCTTTCCGAATAGAAAAACCAGCTAACTTAGCATATGATTGATAAAACGCATATGCTTGTTCAATGGAGATAAATTGCATTCAAACAACAGGTGTAGCTGATGCCTGAACCTCCGGAGTGTAAACCCTTTCATCTACATGAATCAAAATAAAAAAACATAAAACGTCATATAAACCACATGCGAATCGTCTGATCAAGACATGCGAAATGATGATATTGATTAATCTGAATTACATATGCGATTTATTACATAGTGAAATGCGAAATTACAAAAAAACAAAACCAAATGCGAATTGTAAAGAGTAATAACATGCGAAGTTATACATGTTGCTTCTCAAAAAATACAAAAGTGTAATCAAACATTCAAACTACAAAAACAGCTACAACAATGCTACGATTAAACAAAAAACAATTATACGAACAATTTAGATATCTGAATTAACATAATTACCAATAGAAAACTCGTTTGCAGCACTTGAACTTGAAACTGGAATTGGAATTGGATTTGCAGGTCGCGGATTTAAAACATCCTCAATCGAAACTCTCTGATAAGCAGATAATTGAGCATGATCACC
Source organism: Helianthus annuus (assembly GCF_002127325.2). Classification (NCBI taxonomy): domain Eukaryota; kingdom Viridiplantae; phylum Streptophyta; class Magnoliopsida; order Asterales; family Asteraceae; genus Helianthus; species Helianthus annuus. The sequence goes on from NC_035443.2 coordinate 5,413,091, forward strand.
GATCTGTCGATTTTCTTCAAAATCATCTTTTGTTCGTCCAGTGCTACTCTGTGGATCCATCGAAATAGACAAATTGAATGAAACCCTATCACGTACGAACGAAAACTGCAAATTGTGAATTATGGAAAATTTGAAACTGATTTGAATAATAATTACTGGGATATCAGTGTAACGAACTTCTCGCTGAATGAATGAAGAGACGAATTTGCCCTTTGATGGTTAGGTTAATTGTCTGATTTAACCTTCTTAAACCGAACTGAATCAGGACACGTGTACGGCTCACAATATAGCGTACATAATGTAGGATAACCATATTTGTACCATACTCTTTACCTATATATATATATATATATATATATATAGAGAGAGAGAGAGAGAGAGAGAGTTAGGGTGAAACGAAAACTTATACGAGTTGTGAAAACCTAGAGAACTCGGCCATACTAAAGATTTTTTTCAAGTTTTTTTTTTACCAAAAATCCTAAAAAATCAACTTTTCAAAAAAAAAAAAAAAAACAAAACAAACTTGTTTTTTTTTCATTTACGACAGCCGTAAATGCTATAAAAATATGACATGCTTATTTCATCAGCTTTTTACAGCTGTTGTAAGGGCAGAAAAACACCACTTCGATTTTTTTTTTACGACAGTTATTTTAAACATTTTAATTTAGAAGTTTGAAAAAATGAAAGCAAAACTCGCATAAAAAGACCGAATTCTCGTCCCAGAATGGAAGTGTGAAAATAAAATCATAACTTAACAATTAATTAACTATATTATAATTACCAACTATTGTAAACTAAACACTTTTACCAACTATTACATTGTACTCATCTACTATTTGATTTTTTTGGTATCTCACTACTATTTAATATAATTATTATATCATTAACTATAATTATTATATTATTAACCAAATGAATTTAATATAAAAGTAATTATTAACTTTTAAAAAAAACTTATGTTTTTTACTTAAAACCTTCACCAAGTTCAAAACTGTTTTGGTTAAAATATTTAAAAAAAATGAAGATTAATGATGATAATTGCTTTTATGAATAATTTCTAGAAAAGATTTAAATATTTAAAGTGGTTGGATGGTAAGAATGATAAAATACAATATATTAACTAAAAAATAGATGGGATTAATCAAAGTTAATACCTAGTTGAATGAAATTACGTTATAAAAATTAACTTAACAAAGTTAATAAGTGTCATGTCAATGCTCATTAACTTCATTCATTTTATTAGGTTTTTGTAACTTTTATTTAACCAGTATTCAAGCCATTATTACACTTTAATGTAAAAGTGTAAAAGTGTGCCTTAGTAGTCATACATTATCAACCTCATATACTTTATTAATCGAAGTTTAAACGAACAAATTTGATGAGTGGGTGTTTGGTGTCACGGGTACATCAACCTGGTTTAAAAGTTAAAACGTAACAAAATTTTGATCTTTTTCCCCTAAGAAAAATTAGTGTATGTAACAACTCTTCTTTTAACCGAATTCAAGATGGTTAACCATAAACCGGATAGTTTATAGTTAAATGAGTTAAAAACCATAAATTAACACATTTGCATCTCATTCTTCATCTATATCTATAAAAGTTAATTAAAGCATATATTTTCATTTAACTTTCGTTTGTTTTTTAAAAACATCCTACATCTCATTTTTCATCTCTATTTTCATCTTACTAAAACACTTATTTTTTTGTTCCTATATACTCACAACAAGTTTAGAGAGTAATAAATAGTAAGCAATCAAATCTAGAGAGTTAACCTTACTCTCTAGTATATAATTTAAAGGTGTAGAGCATAACAGAGGATCAGATGTAGAGGTGTTCTAGCTATTTTCTCTATAGTTTATGGATGGAAACAAAATAAGGAAGAGGATGTGAGTGCTCTTATGTCCCTAAGAGAAATGTTATGGTGGTAAGAGCATTCACATCCATTCCATTATATTCTCACCCTAAATTACACTAAAAAACATTACATTTTCTCTCTCATTTTCAATTAAATAATATTTTTTATACCTTTATCATTACATTTTCTCTCTCATTTTTATACCTTTACCATTACACTAAAAAACACTACATTTATTCCTTGGATGTGAATGCTCTAAGGCGTCTCTACTCTATCTAAGAGATAGAGGGTTTAAATCCTGCAATGTGCGACTATATGAGTATTATTTAGGAGATGGTTAATTTGCTGTTAAAAATAATATCTTATAAATTATAACCAACTTCTTATGAACAGGTCGATTTGGGTTATGATTATCTCTAGCTGGTCAAACGGTTAGAAATTAAATAGAAGTAACCTATAATCAGAAGTTGATCGCTAAAAAGTCGCCTAAGTTTAAATTTAATGCAAACAAATATACTTATATTGTTATATCATAATCAGAATACTATAAATATTTACTTATATTTTACACTAAGTTATACCTAATAAATAATTATCTGGTTGTGCGACGTGTTACAATTCTGTGTGCCCAAGATTCCTGTAACTATTTGAAAAATTTCCCCTTATTAACGATATGAATATTTCATTTATTTATTTTTTTTCTTAAAATGGTTCCTTTATTTTTTTTCCGCTTATTAATAACTAGTTAATATTTAATCGATGAAACGGGAACCCCGTGTAATACAAGAGTTCCCAACTAGTATCTAAATAAAATAAAGAGTTAAATGCCATTTTAGTCCCTGTGGTTTGGGCCATTTTGCCAGTTTAGTCCAAAAGTTTCATTTTTAACCTGTGGGTCCAAAAAGGTTTCACAGTTGTCATTTTAGTCCACTGGGTTAACTTCATCCATTTTTTCTGTTAACGAGAAGGCCAATTCGGTCATTTTATATGACCGAATTGACCTTTTAGTTAACAGAATTACATACAAAATGACCAAATTGGCCTTCTCGTTAACGGAAAAAATGGATGAAGTTAACCCAGTGGACTAAAATGGCAACTGTGAAACCTTTTTGGACCCACAGATTAAAATGAAACCTTTGGACTAAAATGGCAAAATGGCCCAAACCACAGGGACTAAAATGGCATTTAACTCTAAAATAAAACAAAACAAACTTGTTTTTTTTCTGAATAATTTTGATTTTTTTTTTTCTGTGGGGTGGTTCAGATACCATCAAAAAGATGTATTGGCTTTCATGGGATCGAGTCGCTTCTCCGTTAGGGTGGGTGGGCTTGGAATTAGTAAGTTTTTTTTTTATTTGAATGTTGCCGTTCTTTCAAAATGGATATGGAGGTATAGAACCGAGTCGGATAGCATGTGGAAGTCCGTGATGAAGCCCTGCACAACACGAAACGTTGCTGGAATGTGGTTCCTGTTAATAAATCTCTGCCTGGTGTCTGGAATAATATAGTCTCGTTGATTGATAAAGTAAAAATTTCAGGTACGTCTTTTCTGAATCTTTTGGGTTGTGGGAAAAGTGTTTAAATGGAGTAAATGGGTTCTCGAAAAGTGTAATATTTTTATGTGAAGGACGCTTTTGAACCGGGTTCCAACCATCGATGCTCTTCGGTCCCGTAACTGTTTCACCGAAGACCCTTGGTGTGTTTTATGTGATTTTGGGGATGAATCCATCAACCACCTGCTATGCTCTTGCTTTATTGCAGCTACTTTTTGGTCCCGAGTTAGTGCTTGGCACAAATGCAGCCCTATATTCGCTTTTTCGATTAAAGATTTGTTGGAGTCTCATGTCTCTTCAAGTCTTGGTAGGAATGCGAAGAAGGTCCTCAAAGGTATTGTTATGGTTTCTTGCTGGTGCTTATGGAACACACGTAATAAGAGAAGATTTGAGAACACAGAAGTGAATGCTGAAAAAATTGTTCAAGATTGATGAAACAATGGTTAACCGGGCAGGGTTAACACACTGGTCTCGTCAAGAAGGGTTAATCCCTTCCTCTCGAGGATCGCTGGCTGGATCACCGGTGGTCGATCTCCTGCACAAGGAAACAAGCCGTGACTCGTAACAAGGAGGATGGGGTGGGGGGTGCTCCTTGTTACCACTCTCCGGCGTGAGAATCAGTAGTTTGCTTGAGAAGCAAAGTAAGATAGTAGTAGTGAGAGAGTTGTGAAGGAAATACCTCAAACCTGGTTTGGGGTTGGTATTTATAGCCGAGGAGTGAAGGAGGAGGATGATGGATGGACTGACGACGTGCTGCACCTTTGCAGGTGTGTCAGGCTTGTCGGTTGTGGAGGTTATGCCACGTCAGTCCATTGCTTACGTAGCTCTGACAGGTAACTGCCATTGGTGCCACTTGCACTGTGGTGTCAGTCCCACTTGTTGAGTGCATAGGATGCGGTGCAAGCCGCATCGCTGCATGCGGTAACGTCTGAGGTTACCGCGTTTCCTACTTGTGACCAAGAAATACGCGAGATGCGGTGCTGGCCGCATCGTCGTCCGCGGAGACTATTTGCCTGTATCCCTTGTCGTGACGAAAATGCCCATATGGTGCGGTGCCAGCCGCACCGTTATGTTCATCTTCTTCTATGCCTAAGGTAAGGCTTCCTTGTATTGATAGAAGTGTTCACTGGACGCGGTGCGAGGCCGCATCGCTGTGAATACTTCTGTTTTCATACACCAGATGTGATGCTATGTCGCATCACTCTACCGTTCTCATGTTCCATGTAAGTCCTCCTTCGTTACTAGATAGATTGGATTCAACCCTTGTGCCGACGCGTTCTCGCATGGGCACAAGTAGGTTGTTAGCTGGTGGGGGTTTTGATAAGGGTAATGGTCACTCGCGGTCGATGCTGACGCGAGATCTGGGACCATACCCCTTCAAGTCCCCCCAGTCTAGTGTTGCTGCCACATACAAGTTGTATGTGGGAGGAGTACTGGACTATGGTGTTTGGAAGGTAGTTTGGAGTCTGGAGAAGATCCTAGACCATGTGGATGGTCTTTTCTGTATGTAAATCAAGCTGGAGGTCTGGAAGGGTCATCTGACGCCTCTTCCGTACCGGTGAAGGAATTTCGTCTGATGCGAAATTCTCAGCCGTTTTATGTCACCAGGTGGGTTGCCACCTGTTGTTGTGCCGAAGGTCTCTTGGAGACTTTGTTAGTAATGCTGCACAAACTTCGAACCAACCTCTGAGATGGTGGTTTGAAGGTATGCACAGGCTTTCAACCTCTGAGAGGTGGTCTTGTCTTCAAACCAATTGTTGAAGTGGTGCATGAAGAAGAAAAGAAACTTTGGATCAATCTCTGAGATTGGGATCAAAAGTAGTTGATGCTTGTAAGTGCTTTACTCAAGCTCTATGTTCAGCATCTAGTCATGAGATGACGATCCCTTTTTTGTTGGGTTTTCGTGTTCGTCGTCATAGCTCTCTAGTAACCGCACGTCCTTTACGGTTACCTCGTTGCGTCATTGTTGGCCATGTTTGGTCGAACAATGTAGATTTGTACTATGGGTAAATAAACATGGTCATAGGCAAGGGTATGCCCACCATTGTTTATTCTATGCGGCCCATAGGTGGGCAAACAAAGTCATAAGCAGACTTGTTACCGTTGTTCGGACGCTTGCTGTTCGACAAGGGCTTGTTTAGAGCGCTTATCTGCGTTCTTTCTGGAGCCACTTACCTTCACGCTCCAATACCGAGTTTGCCTTGAAGTAGCTTCGCTCGGTGATGTGGAGTGAGCTTGGCTCTTCCGTAGCAACCAGTCTGCGGAAGCTATGGTTATGTCCGTAGCTACTCGTGAGTGTCTGCGGTTTTGCATTACCATATTCGCTCGAAGCGGGTGTGTTGCTCGGATGTAGCTCTTGAAGGTTCAGGAGTCAGGGTTGCTGATGTGCGCGCGCGTACATTCCCTTCCTTCTTTATGTTAAAGAAGGTGTTCGTGTACCCTCTGCGGTTGTGAACCGGACAGGAGGGATTTGAAGCTTGAAGAGAATGAAGGCGATGCGGTTTACCTATGTCTGAGATGCGGTTCAGTCCAAAGAACAACGCTGGTTCTGAGCATCTGACACACCTGAACGGGCTCGTGTGTGTCATGTCCGCATATTCCACGTGTGCTCGTGGGTAGTGCGGATAGGTATTATACCCCCTTATAGTGTAGAGATATATATTTTTACCTATTTTTAGGGGTATGTTAAAAAACGACATGCGGTATGGGTTATGGTGCGGTATACCAGAGAAACCGCATGCCGCTTATTGTTGGATAATGTAGTCGCTTTTTCTTGCCTACGTGGCTGATCTCACGTGTGAGTTGGTGGAAGTTGGTGAGATCTTTCTGGCATGTGCTGAAATGAAAGGACATTTGCACTGCCCGAGGCATTAAATGCACTGTAGCAAGGAGTGTAAACGTCTCCTATGTCAGGCGCGTGGGCGGCCACGCGCGGGTGATAACCGTCAGCGAAAACGGCGCTTGACACGTGGTGTCGCGCAATTCGCTCTTTTTGAACGTGATGATTCGTTTTCTCCCTCCGCATTAATTGCGATGGGTATATAAGGGGAAACCGTTCGTGGTTTCCCCTCACTTGTTCGAAATTTCAAAAATTTGCCGGTGAGAGAACTTTTTCTTTGTCTTCTCCGATGATATTTCTTGAAGTTCCGGTGAGGTTTTTAGTTTTTCTACTCACTGTCTTCTGTTCCTTTGATATATCTGATGGCTGAACCATCAAGTCCACATAATGTGGAGGGTGAAAACCCTGAACAGCCGGTAGTAGCGGCTGATGAAGACGAAGATGATGACGTTGACGTTCCCGGTGGTGGGTTACCGGTGTTGAAGTGGTCAAAGGGTGGTTTTAAACTCCTGATGACCACTGTGCAGATGGCCGACGATTGGGATGCCACCTACCCACAAGAGGGGGATACCGGTGCCGATGCTCCGGCCGGTTATATAACCTTGTGGGCTGATTTTTTCAACGACGGCAACCTTAGGTTGCCGGTGACGGTGTTCGTTGCGGAGGTGTTGGAGTATTATCATCACCATATCTCCCAACTTAGTCCCTTTGAAATGTTCCGAATTAGGAACTTTGAATATACATTCCGTGCCCATGGCTTGCCCATTACAGTGGAAAATTTCCGGCGATTCTACCAGTTGACGGTGAAAACCGGTTTTTTCTCGTTTACTCAACGGCATGGGAGCTTGAAGTTGATGACGCCCCCTAAGGGTGTGACAGGCTGGAAGAAGAAATTCTTCTATGTGAAAGCCTGTGCGGTCTATGCCAGCATGTCTTTCAGGAATGTCAACGTTGGAGTTTCTGATGAAGATATTCCTGTTGCCACCGCAAAGACTGTGGATTGGTTCTCTAGGCTGCGGCCTATTGAACTTAAGAAGTTGGATAACAATCAGCTGTGGGTATTGCGGATGATGCTCACTAGACCGGATAGGAAGGCAAGGCCCGTTTTGCGGGAAAAGAGTGGTGGTAAGTTTGTTACTCTTTGTTGTTTTCCTTATTTCCTAACCCTTGTAGTAACCTGCATGCATGTGTTGTATCAGCGGATGCGGTTGGCTTGTGGAGAATATTTGAGCCCGATTTCGAGGGCCGGGTTGAGCTTATTGCGGTTGAGCTGAAGAAAGGCTTCAACCTAGAAATTCTTAGCAACTTCCGCGTACCGTCGCGTGCGGTGCTGGATGCTCCGGTGCTGGGAGACGCAAGAGGTAGTTCGTACGTTGCATTTGTTTTTCCAGTTTATCTTTTTGACTGGTTTTCTTGATTGTGTCAATCCAGGTATCCTTGCGGATTTGGGGAAGTTTGAGAAGCGCATTCCCAAAAAGTATGCGGAGAAGAAACCGGTGAAGAAAACCGCGCGGGGTCGTGGCAAGGGGAGTTCTGAAGGCTCAGTTGCCCCTTCTTCAGTTTCTGAAGCCCCAGGTACCTATCGATCTTGTTATCGCGGGTATACCGATTACGTGGTAGTATCTGACACCCTTGAGGGCTTGGGTGTTGTAGGTAGTGGTGCGGCTGCGGGTGGAACTGCTGCGGTTCCCCCTATTGCTGGTGAGAAAAGAGGACCAGAGCAGAAGGCTGCTGGTGGTGGTGAACCAAAGCGTCGGAGACTGCAGACCAAAAGGGCTGCTCCGGCGCAAAAGAAACATGCGGTTGCTGCTGGTAAGTATATCCCGTTTCATTGTTTTGCATGTACAATATGTTGGTTTAACAATTGTTGCTCTTTGTGTTGCAGAATCCCGAGATGCAGGGTATTCTTTCTTTGACTTCCCTTCGTCTCCCCTGCATACCGCTGCTGCGGGTGCGTGGGTACCGAAGGAGACTGTTGTGCCCAAGGAGCCTACGGTCCCTTTTGTTGGGCCGGTTCGCGATCCCACCGTGGAGAAGACGGTGGAAACGACTGCTGACCAGATATTCGACACTGTGGATTCCTCAGACAATCTGATCTCTCCTAATGAGGGTGATGGATTGGATTGAGGTTTTCAGATGCTGGTAAGCAGAAGTCTGATGCTGAGGTGCGGCAGCAGGATGCTGAGCCGCGGAAGTCTCCTGCTGGTGAGAAGGGTACCAGTTCGTCTGCCGGTGGTGCGGGTTATGATGGGCCTCCAATTCAGCCCGGGGAGTCTGAATTGGAGTATTACTACCGCACCTATACCCAGGGTCGAAGTACTGTTTATCACCGACCCCCCTGGACTGTTATGCAGGGGGATGATATTTCCAATGACCCTTGTGCGTGCAAGGAGATTTTGGGTGGTCTGGGCACCCCGTTTGAAGTTGATCGTGCCCGTTCGGCACCCCGTGAGCTGCGGATCAACCAACTTTCTACCATGCTAGTAGGAAGTTCCATTGTGGCGAACGCCATTTTGGAAGACTATCGGGTGTTAGGCCGCAGAGAGGATGAAGCTGCTCGCTTGCGGGCCGAAGCGGAAGAGTTGGTCAAGGCTGCTCGTGCGGGTGCGGAGCAGCTTGAGAAGGATAGAGCTGCTTTTGAGAAGCAGAAGCAGACCTCGGAGTGGGCTGCCACTGCTCAGCTGAAACAGGTTCGTACTCTTGCCAAACTTCTTTCTGATGAACGCAAGAGTTGGAATGAAAAGTATTCCAATGAGCGCAAGAAGTGGAATGAATCTTGGGCGAAGCAGAATGACAATCTGTTTCGTGCTCGTCAGGAGTTGACGAATGCCAAGGCAGCGAACGTTGCCTTGGGCAAGGAGAAAGCTGCAGCTGAGGCAATTGCGGTTAAAGCGCAACAAGCAGAGGCCCTGGCTGTTAAGGCGCTGGAAGAGGCCAAGGAAGCCGGGTCGCGTGCTGCAAAGGCCCTTGAGGAGGCCGAAGAGAAGGAGAGCCGCACTTCGAAGGCTCTGGAAGAGGCGAACGCGGAGCGTATCCGCTTGGGTAAGGTTGTTGCCAGCCTTCAGGTATGTTTGTTACCTTTGTTGTATATTTCATTGTTTTGAAAATGTTTATCGAGTAACCTGTTTTCTGTTTTTTGACAGGCTGAGGTTCAGGCCCGGGAGGTCGCGGTTAAAGACCTTACTGCCCGCGTGTCGGTTGCGGAAGAGCGGGCTGATGCCGCTGTTGAGGCCAAGGATGCCTTGGCGTCCTCTATGGACCAGCTGAAGGCTGACCGTGAGTGGTTGCGGACTCACGGTATCGCGCGTGTAAGTATACGTTGCCTTTATATTTGTTTGGATTAGCATCCGAGACTTATGATCCTTTTATTGCAGATTGTTGAGGCTATCATGGATGCCCCTGAGACCGCAGCTGGCTTGGACTTGGTCAAGCAGCGTGCTCGTGACGCTGGTTTTAAAGCTGGTTATAACCGTTGTATTTCCCATATGAACGTCATGTCTATAGGCGGTGATATCGAAGAGCGATCCGGCTTTCGGGACGTGGATACCGAGTCGCTTCTTAAAGCGGCCGAAGCCTCCTTTTATGATACGTCCCTTGCATGTGTAGAGGAACTGGACAATTGTTTAGAGGCTGCGGACTATGTTGATCGCCTGCGGATGCTTTATCCTGATGCGGAAGAGGAAGATCCCGCTGGTGGTGCCGGAGGAGGTGCGGGAACCAGCGGTACAAAATAGGGTTTAGGTTGGCTAGTGTGCCTCCTTTTTGTTTTCCTCTTGTATAGAATAGGAACTTTATGTAAATCCATTAAGCATCACGTGGGTGCTTGAATTTTTTGAATATAAAGTTTTTTGTTCAGTTTGTACAAGTGTTTTTAATTCTTGCATGTCTGAACGTATGTATATGGAACTTTACCCATTTGTGAATGGGGTCAAGTATACTCCATACCTTTGTCGTATGAGTACGCGTCAATTCCGTTATTTACCCCGTTAGGGTTTTAGAATTGTGTAAGCTTTGTAAAAGCTTATATATCCGGAACTCTACCCATTTGTGAATGGGGTCAAGTATACTCCATACCTTTGTCGTATGAGTACGCGTCAATTCCGTTATTTACCCCGTTAGGGTTTTAGAATTGTGTAAGCTTTGTAAAAGCTTATATATCCGGAACTCTACCCATTTGTGAATGGGGTCAAGTATACTCCATACCTTTGTCGTATGAGTACGCGTCAATTCCGTTATTTACCCCGTTAGGGTTTTAGAATTGTGTAAGCTTTGTAAAAGCTTATATATCCGGAACTCTACCCATTTGTGAATGGGGTCAAGTATACTCCATACCTTTGTCGTATGAGTACGCGTCAATTCCGTTATTTACCCCATTAGGGTTTTAGAATTGTGTAAGCTTTGTAAAAGCTTATATATCCGGAACTCTACCCATTTGTGAATGGGGTCAAGTATACTCCATACCTTTGTCGTATGAGTACGCGTCAATTCCGTTATTTACCCCGTTAGGGTTTTAGAATTGTGTAAGCTTTGTAAAAGCTTATATATCCGGAACTCTACCCATTTGTGAATGGGGTCAAGTATACTCCATACCTTTGTCGTATGAGTACGCGTCAATTCCGTTATTTACCCCGTTAGGGTTTTAGAATTGTGTAAGCTTTGTAAAAGCTTATATATCCGGAACTCTACCCATTTGTGAATGGGGTCAAGTATACTCCATACCTTTGTCGTATGAGTACGCGTCAATTCCATTGTTTGCCTTTTTGGGCTCAGGAATTGTGTTAAGTGTTAACAAAAAACTTGTTTATCTGGCCGGATAAATATGCAAGTCTTTTTGCCTTCTGCTGGCCTATTACAATATTTGTGTGTGGTTACCACTTTGTATGGGTATCGCGAATGAAGATTTTGCCAATCTGTTTTTGGGATACCGCAAAGTGGAACACGCATTTGTAATAGTAGTAACAAACAATAATGTATAAAATTGCTTATTTATTTATTTGCCAATGGCCTGCGGCCCGATAGGTTACATAGAGAAATGTAAGAACATGGCTTACATATAACAGCGTCGAAGCTGTTGTGCATTCCATGTTCGTGCGATAGGTTCGCCTTCTAGCGTTTGTAATTTGTACGCGCCTTTCCCTAAGACCTCTTTGATGAGGTAGGGTCCTTCCCACTTGGGGGCAAGTTTGCCTGGGCGCTCGGCATTAGATGCCTCATTGTCGCGTAGGACGTGGTCTCCTGGGTTGAAAGTACAAACGCGGACGCGCGTGTTGTAGTACTTTTCAAGTTTGGATTTATATTTGGCCTCGTTGATGGCAGCGTTTTCGCGCCTTTCTTCCAAGAGGTCCAAATCGATCCTGCGTTCCGTGTTGTTGTCTAGTTTTTCAATAGCCAACATTCTAGGAGATGGGAGACCTACTTCCGCGGGGATCACCGCTTCTGAACCGTAGACTAGGCTGAAAGGTGTCTCCCGGTTGCTTGTTTTTGGGCTTGTACGGTGAGCCCATAAGATACTTGGGAGTTCATCGACCCAGCCACGCCTGGCCGTTCCCAACCGTGCCTTGATCCCTTCGACTAGGCTTTTATTGATACTCTCAACTTGGCCGTTCCCTTGCGGGTGTGCGACTGATGAGAATATGTGCTCAATATGTAGTTCTTCTAGCCATTTTTTAAATTCGTCGGCAGCGAAGTTGGTGCCGTTATCGGTGACAATGCACATTGGTAAACCGAAACGGCAGATGATGTGTTCCCAAATGAACTTTCTTGTTATCATAGCAGTGGTTGAGGCGAGCGGTTTTGCTTCTACCCATTTTGTGAAGTAATCGACCGCTACTATGATAAATTTGACCGCGCCCGGAGCGTCAGGGAAGGGTCCAACAACGTCAATTGCCCATTTCTGAAAGGGCCATGCGGTTGTGACGGGGACTAAGTTGTTCTTTGGCCGCAAGGTTTTTGGAGCATGACGTTGACAGTCAATGCATTTGCGCAACTCTTTGACGGCGTCCAGGTGCATGCCGGGCCAGTAATACCCGGCATTCATGATTTTGGCCACTACCATACGCGGTCCAGCATGTATGCCACATATGCCCTCGTGTATCTCTCGGATGAGGTATGTGGCATCCTGTGGGTTGACGCATCGCAGGAGTGGCCCGAGGTATGACTTTCGGTATAAGATACCGTCTCCCATTTGATAGTGGCACGCTTTGTGTTGCAACTTGCGTGCCTCTGACTTGCTTTCGGGAGTCACACCTGATTGTAGATATGCGATAATAGGTGTCATCCATGATGTTGTACCGTATTGAATGACATTGACTTGGCGTAGGGGCACCGAGGGATTTTGCAGAATTTCGATGCGTATCTCCTTTGCCAAGTGTTGGAAGCTGGTAGATGCAAGTTATGATAGTGCATCTGCGGACTTGTTTTCGCTTCGATTAATATGGCGAATATTGAACGAAGCGAATTTGGATATTAGTTGCAGGGCTTGCTCGAGGTAGAGGATCATGATATCCCCTTTTGCGGCATAGTCGCCGCGTATTTGGCCTGCAACTAACAAAGAGTCGACGTGTGCTTCCAGATGTTGCACGCCGATTTTGACTGCTAAACGTAGCCCCGCTAACAGGGCCTCATATTCTGCCTCGTTGTTTGTGCTTTTGAAATCGAGGCGGATTGCATATGTAAGCTCTTGGCCGTCAGGGCTGACGAGTCGCAGACCTGCACCCGCACCTTCCTCGTTGGAGGCACCATCGGTGAATAGTGCCCATGTTTCTGAGGAGGATGACGTTGGTGCAGGAGTTTGTGCTTCTTCGCATTCTTGGATGCGATTCACCGGTACTTCGGCGACGAAATCAGCTAAGATCTGGCCTTTAATCGCGGGGCGCGGTTTATAGTGTATCGTGTGCGCGCCCAGCTCGATTGCCCATTTTGCTAATCTCCCAGAGATGTCAGGTTTGGATAGGATCGGGCCGATCCTGTAATTGGTTAGCACTGCGATGACGTGGTTTACGAAGTAGCGTCGCAACCGTCTTGAAGCGTGCACTAATGCTAGCACCAACTTCTCCATTATTGAGTATCTCGTCTCTGGGTCGTTGAGCATCTTGCTGATGTAATAGATGGGTGTTTGAACCCCCTCTCGCTCCACTATCAATACCGCACCCACCGCGTTGTCCGCGGCGGATAGGTATAATATGAGTGGCTCGTCCTTGCGTGGTGCGGTTAGAGTTGGGAGTTGTATCAAACACTCCTTCATTTCCCGGAAGGCCTTTTCAGCCTCTGCGGTCCACTGGAATTGTTCTTTCTTTGAACAGCTCCGCAGGGTCTTGATGAAAGGATAAGACTTAGCTGCATGGTTGGCTAAGAATCTGTTGAGTGCCGCTAGTCTGCCGGCTAGCCGTTGCATATCTTTCATCGATGAAGGCGATGGCATGCGCTCGATCGCCTGGACTTTCTCCGGGTTTATCTTGAATCCATCTTTAGTCACGATGAACCCAAGGAATTTGCCTTCTTCCATTCCAAACGAGCATTTCCCTGGATTGAGCTTTATGTTAACGCTTCGCAGAGTCTGGAATGTTCTTTCAATGTCTGTGAGCATGGTATCTTCCTCCATGCTCATGACGACTAGGTCGTCCATGTAGATTTCGACACTTTTGCTTATTTGGCCGCGGAAAGTGTCGTTCATCAGCTTTTGATATGTTGAGCCCGCGTTGCGCAACCCAAACGGCATCTTTGTATAACAGTAATTTCCGGTGGGAGTCCGGAATGCCGTTTTGTCTTCATCCTCGATTGCCATTTGTACTTGATGGTACCCTTTGTAGCAATCGAGGAAACACTTCCACCTGAATGGTGCGAGATTATCGACTTTGTCGTCGATTTCTGGAAGCGCGTAACAATCCTTGGGGCAGGCTTTGTTAAGGTCTTTGTAATCGACGCACATGCGCCAGCCCCCGGAAGGTTTCTCTACCATGACTGGGTTGGATAACCAAGTCTGGTATTTGACTTCCCGCAGGATGCCTGCGGAGAGCAGTTCTTCGATCTGCTCTTGCATCGCCTGATTTTTAGCTGACCCAAGGTGGCGTTGGCCTTGGATCACTGGCTTAATACCTGGCAAGGTATTCAAGTGATGTTGCGCAATATCACGTGGGACCCCGGTCATGTCTGCGGGTGTCCACGCGAAGATGTCTTGGTTCCTGAAGAGAAGTTGCTTCAGGTGCGCTTTGGTGGCTGGGGACAAGGCGTGACCCAATGTGACCTTTTGTTCTGGGTATCTCGCGTTGAGAACCCATTTTTCTGGTTGGTCATTGGGAGTGGGCCTTGCGACCTTGGTCGGACGTATTTCGTCCGACATCATGACGTCCCTGCGGGCATAGATTATCGCGACCCCCGATTCGGTTGGGAAACCGACCGCAGAGTGGGGGACGGATGTAATCATATTGAAATCTCCTTGGGATTCTCTCCCGAGGAGTACGTCATATCTGTAGGTGTGAGGTAAAACCTCTTCTGTCCTTGTGTGTCTTCCGTTGGAAAGACGCACAGGAAAAGTAATCTGGCCCAGGGGAAAGACAGTTTCCCCTGCGAACCCGGCCAACGGGTAATCTACCGCTTGCAACCGATCTTTGTCCTCCTGGTCGAACCGGTTGAAGCATTGTTCGTAGATTATATCAGATGTACTGCCCGGGTCGATGAATAGACGCTCGGTGCAGTAGTGTGCCAGTTGGCCTGAAATAACGACGGCGCGCCTATCGCGCGGTCCGCCTCGGACTTTTGGAAAGACGACTTGCTCGTCTTTCCAGTCATTGTCCGGCCTTCTCGCCGCTTTGCGTGGCCTACATTTCCCTCCGTGGATCATGTGGGTGGAAGCCACGTACATGGTTTTCTTCCCGGAGGAGGTACCTTCGCCATGAGGGGTGATGCGCTTGGTGGGTTTTTGCCCACCTGGCAAAAGGTGTTGCAGTTTCCCCTCCTTTAAGGCCCGCTCAATCTCCAGCCGGAGACTGATGCAGTTGTTGGTGGTGTGGCCCGAGTCCTTGTGGTACTCACAGTAGAGTGTGAGGTCCTGATTTTTCTTGGACTTCATTGGTTGGGCCGGTCGCAAGAACTGTGGGTCCGCAAGGAGGACCTCACTTGGCGACATGGTGATCTCGGTCCAGTTGCGGTCCCGAGAATCTTTTTTTGACGCCCGACTGTCTCGGGCGGGGTTGTAGTTCCTTGGGTCGAACGGGTTGGTTCGCGGGAAATACGGTTTGGAAATATCACGATTTCCGACGTCCCGGTTGCGTTTATTGTTACGCTTGGACCCTTGGTGGGATGTTTCGGCTTGGGGCTTTGCCTTTGCCACGTGCGGTTCGAGTGACCGCTGTGTCTGGGCGTATGTCTTGACCGCGGTCATGACATCCTCCCATTTTTTGGGCAAGCCCTCCTTGCCAGAGATAGTCATGCATCTCTCTGTCTTTGACGGCCCGGATGAAGTGGTTTCGTGCCATCTGGTCTGCCACGTCACCTATCTCCAGGCACTCTTTATTGTAACGGACGACGAATGCCTCGAGGGATTCGTCGTCCCTTCGCCAGATGTTCATGACGTCCAACGAATCACGTTCGTGGCGTCGTTGCTGGCTAAAATGGGCGAGGAACTTGGTACGCAAGTCCTCGAATGAATCCAGTGATCCCACTGGCAAAGAATCGAACCATGCCCTGGCCAGGCCCGTAAGGGTCTGGGGGAAAAAATTACACCAAGTGGGTTCATCCCACTGGCCGTTGATGCCCGCGCCCATGAAGATGTTCATGTGGTCGTCCGGGTCGGTCGAACCACTGTATTTCCCAACGTTGAATGGGAACTTTGTCGTGGTGACCTGGGCGTTGGCGATCCGCGGGCCGAACTTGGAATTTTCGGCCGCTGCCTTTGGCCTGTATGGTTCATTCGCAGGGCGCTTAGCCGCCCTGAGGTATGTGTTGCGGGGGTGACTGGGAGGAACATAGTTGCGTCCTCCCGGTCTGCTGCTGGTGTCATGTGAATCCCCGCGGTAGGTATGGTCGTCAGGGTCGGTATGACCATACCCTTCGGTGTATGGTAGTGGGCCCAATCGGCTCTGAATGCCTGGGCCGCGTCGGGAGGTTGATCGCCTCCTGTCCTCGCCATGGGGGCCAAGGCGGGTATGCACTGGTCCTCTGGTGTGGGACCTGTACGAGGAATCGTCCTCGTTGAGGGTGCGGACCGAACAGTAAGACGATCCGCGGTCTTCACGTCGGCTTCTTGAAGCCGGGCGTGAATGTACCCTGCCGTCGTATTGTAAAATACGGTCAGCAGGGGTGTGCGGTGCTGGGGTAGGCCCAACTTGTATATGCGCTTCCGCACAAGCGCGGTTGTATGTTGCTGTCAGCAGGGCTGCCTGCTGCTCGTACCAGGTATGAACGTCCATGCCTGGTGGGATCACAGATGTGAACTGTGATAAGTCATGTCCAAACGTAAAGGAGGGACCCCTTTGTGTGGACGTGCCGATGTGTCCGGGTTGGGAGGTCGAGGCATTGACCCCTACTGGAGGTGGGATTGGGGGATTTGGGTTATCCGCAGTGTTGTTTTGGTGATCAGTCATGATCTTGAGAGAGGGAAAAGGATAGATGAGAAAATGCTAAGAGTAGCGGTGGGCGCCAATGATGAAACAATGGTTAACCGGGCAGGGTTAACACACTGGTCTCGTCAAGAAGGGTTAATCCCTTCCTCTCGAGGATCGCTGGCTGGATCACCGGTGGTCGATCTCCTGCACAAGGAAACAAGACGTGACTCGTAACAAGGAGGATGGGGTGGGGGTGCTCCTTGTTACCACTCTCCGGCGTGAGAATCAGTAGTTTGCTTGAGAAGCAAAGTAAGATAGTAGTAGTGAGAGAGTTGTGAAGAGATACCTCAAACCTGGTTTGGGGTTGGTATTTATAGCCGAGGAGTGAAGGAGGAGGATGATGGATGGACTGACGACGTGCTGCACCTTTTCAGGTGTGTCAGGCTTGTCGGTTGTGGAGGTTATGCCACGTCAGTCCATTGCTTACGTAGCTCTGACAGGTAACTGCCATTGGTGCCACTTGCACTGTGGTGTCAGTCCCACTTGTTGAGTGCATAGGATGCGGTGCAAGCCGCATCGTTGCATGCGGTAACGTCTGAGGTTACCGCGTCTCCTACTTGTGACCAAGAAATACGCGAGATGCGGTGCTGGCCGCATCGTCGTCCGCGGAGACTATTTGCCTGTATCCCTTGTCGTGACGAAAATGCCCATATGGTGCGGTGCCAGCCGCACCGTTATGTTCATCTTCTTCTATGCCTAAGGTAAGGCTTCCTTGTATTGATAGAAGTGTTCACTGGACGCGGTGCGAGGCCGCATCGCTGTGAATACTTCCGTTTTCATACACCAGATGTGATGCTATGTCGCATCACTCTACCGTTCTCATGTTCCATGTAAGTCCTCCTTCGTTACTAGATAGATTGGATTCAACCCTTGTGCCGACGCGTTCTCGCATGGGCACAAGTAGGTTGTTAGCTGGTGGGGGTTTTGATAAGGGTAATGGTCACTCGCGGTCGATGCTGACGCGAGATCTGGGACCATACCCCTTCAAAGATATTAAAACTTTGGGTTTTTTATGGTATAGAAATAGAACAAAGAAGTGTTTTGTTAGCTGGGAGTCTTGGTGTAAATTTGATTTTGTGTAATGCATTTGTAGCGTTTGTTGTGCCTTTGGTTGGATGGTGTTGTGAATAAGAAACATCTTTCAAAAAAAATAATTTTGATAGTTTTGATACTTCAATCTATATATATATATAAATGAGATGGATTTGGGCTATGTGTCCTTTGTCTTTGGCCATCTAGGCTGATGTGGCAATTTGGTTTAGGAGGGAAATCCCAATTTGCTTTATACAATCACGATTCCAAGGAAAAAAGGCGGGATCCGAATTGAGTTGGGTCGGGTTTTTCGAATTCGGGTCATAGTATATATTTCCTTTTTTTTCCTCATTCTTCTTGCACACACTTTACAAACCCTAAAAAACTAAGTTGCATCCTCTCTCCTATCACCACCACCAAGATCCTCAATTCTAAACCATAGCCAAATCTCTGCAACATCATCTTCTTCACACAAATCAATCCTATTAACCAATCAAAGGTATGTTTCTATGTTTTTGATTTTATTGTTTCTGATTTCGTTGTTTTACGATTGTAATCTACACAATCGATCCTAAATCTACTTTATTTATGTTATTCAATTCTATAGAAACTTGATTTTATAAATATTGTGTCGAATGCTATTAACTTCTTCTTTGTCCTAAACTTTGTAGATCTGATCATAAAAATTGAAGGTATGTTGTTTTAATTTGTTGTTTATCTATTGTGTATCTTTAATCTAGCGATTGAACATTTATCTTTCTGTTTTTTTTTTTTTTTGCAAACAAAATCAAGATCAGAGGTTTTATTATCATCATCTACATATATCAAAGTTACTGATTTTTGTTGATTTTGTTTTTCATGTGGAACCCTAAATCTTGGATAAAATCGGACTCCGATCATTCGTGAAACAACAGAGGTTAGTTAAATGTTATAGCTGTTTTCTTTTTTTTTAAGTTTGTGTAGGTTTGATTTTATCCTTTCTGTTCGGTATTTCTTTTTTTTTCGTTGTTTGTTGGTTGTTTGTTGATGATGATTTTGCATTATCCGATTCCAATCATATGAAATGACATTTTGTTGATGTTTTGATTTTGTTCTCATGTTACTCATATTTTTATTTACAGTCTTTTAGTTTGTTGTTGATGATGATATGTTTTGATTGTGTCCGATGTTTTTTGATTGTGTTGATGAAGATTTACAGTGGCCTGATATTTTTTCATTCGGTATAATGTTTTTGTCTTCGGAATATTGATTTTGGTTCTAAAAAATAAATATTTTTTATTTTTTTTTAAACCGTTTCTTTTTATTTTTGAATTAGGAAGTTTCTCAATTGAATAAATTATCTTTTAAAGCTTATTGATTGTTGATTTAGGAATATTGATTGTTTTCTATAAATACTTTACCGTTTTATTTTTTTAAAAACCTTCATATATATTTTTCAGATATGCATCCCTTACACAACAGTCCTTCATTTTTAAAGCTTATTGATAAAGATGACCCGATATTTTTGGTACGTTTATGTGTATTCTAATTACTAATCATATTTTAAGTAAACTGATATTTATCTTTTTTTATTTTATTTTAAACTTATAGCAAATAAATGATGATTTATATTTAGTATGATAATTTATGGCATTGGATGTTAGTGATATAATTTTAAGAATTCAAATTTTAAATTTTAAATTTTGAGGTTTCTAATTTAAATTTTAAATTTAAAATTTTGAGCAATTTTAAATTTCGTTAGTGATTTATTTTTAGTATGATAATTTTGCGGAATTAAGGTTTCTGTTTCTATAAATAAATGGTGTTACGTTTTTTGAAACCTCAAATTTGAAATTTTAAGGTTTCTATTTATATTTCCGGAATTTAAATTTTAAATTTAAAATTTTGATCAATTTTAAATTTCGTTAGTGAATTATTTTTAGTATGATTATTTTCCGGAATTAGGGTTTCTATTTCCGGAATTCAAATTTTAAATTTATATTTTTGAGCAATTTTAAATTTTGTTAATGATTTTTTTTTTTTTTTGAAACCTCAAATTTAAATTTTAGTGATTTATTTTTAGTATGATAATTTTTCCGGAATTAAGGTTTCTATTTAAATTTTAAATTTAAAAGTTTTCCATTAATGTGTTTCATTTTAAATTTCGAATCTGTAAATTGAATTTAAATTTGAAAGGTTAGATTTTCCTAATAAGTTTGCTTGATTTACGGGATTGGATATTAGTGATTTGATTTTCAGATTTTAAATTTTAAATTTTGAAGTCAATCATTATTTTAAATTTAAATTTTGAAGTAAACCATTATTGTGTTTGATTTTAAATTTTGTATGCTTTGAAATCTTGATGTTTTTTTTATGAGATGCTTTGACTATATTATTTGTAATTTTAGGGATGCTTCGAGTCTTTGACTATTGTTTTTGTACTCGAGTTGCATATCTCATAAACCTTTTGTGTTTTGTAATTTTAAGTGAAGAGCTTCTTTCAGACTCCTTCCCCTACAAGGAACTGTTGAATGGGTTCCTATGAGAAGTTGAAGAAAAGGTATATCTTGCACTGTTTTGTGAGATATAATTTTTTGCATTTTAGTTATAATTTTTGTATTTAATTAGTTTTTAATTCTTTAAAGATGTCTTTAATTTCTTTTTAAATCTGTTTTTGTTTCTATAAATAGATTAGGGTTGTTAAAGATGATTTTTGTATTCTAAATTATGATTCGGTTTCTGTAAATAGACTTTGTTTCTATAAATAGATTACCGTTATATTTTTTTTAAACAATGGTTACTTCCTTTGCAGTTATGGATAATGAAAACAATGCTCCTTCGTTTTTAAAAACCTTCATATATATTTTTCAGATATGCATCCCTTGCACAACAGTCCTTCATTTTTAAAGCTTATTGATGAAGATGACCCGATATTTTTGGTACGTTTATGTGAATTCTAATTACTAATCATATTTTAAGTAAACTGATATTTATCTTTTTTTATTTTGTTTTAAACTTATAGCAAATAAATGGTGATTTATATTTAGTATTATAATTTATGGCATTGGATGTTAGTGATATAATTTTCAGAATTCAAATTTTAAATTTTAAATTTTAAATTTTGAGGTTTATAATTTAAATTTTAAATTTAAAATTTTGAGTAATTTTAAATTTCGTTAGTGAATTATTTTTAGTATGATAATTTTGCGGAATTAAGGTTTCTGTTTCTATAAATAAATGGTGTTACGTTTTTTGAAACCTCAAATTTAAAATTTTAAGGTTTCTATTTATATTTCCGGAATTTAAATTTTAAATTTAAAATTTTGATCAATTTTAAATTTCGTTAGTGAATTATTTTTAGTATGATTATTTTCCGGATTTAGGGTTTCTATTTCCGGAATTCAAATTTTAAATTTATATTTTTGAGCATTTTTAAATTTTGTTAATGGTTTTTTTGTGAAACCTCAAATTTAAATTTTAGTGATTTATTTTTAGTATGATAATTTTTCCGGAATTAAGGTTTCTATTTAAATTTTAAATTTAAAAGTTTTCCATTAATGTGTTTCATTTTAAATTTCGAATCTGTAAATTGAATTTAAATTTGAAAGGTTAGATTTTCCTAATAAGTTTGCTTGATTTACGGGATTGGATATTAGTGATTTGATTTTCAGATTTTAAATTTTAAATTTTGAAGTCAATCATTATTTTAAATTTAAATTTTGAAGTAAACCATTATTGTGTTTGATTTTAAATTTTGTATGCTTTGAAATCTTGATGTTTTTTTATGAGATGCTTTGACTATATTATTTGTAATTTTAGGGATGCTTCGAGTCTTTGACTATTGTTTTTGTACTCGAGTTGCATATCTCACAAACCTTTTGTGTTTTGTAATTTTAGGTGAAAAGCTTCTTTCAGACTCCTTCCCCTACAAGGAACTGTTGAATGGGTTCCTAGGAGAAGTTGAAGAAAAGGTATATCTGGCACTGTTTTGTGAGTTATAATTTTTTGTATTTTAGTTATAATTTTTGTATTTAATTAGTTTTTAATTCTTTAAAGATGTCTTTAATTTCTTTTTAAATCTGTTTTGTTTCTATAAATAGATTAGGGTTGTTAAAGATGATTTTTATATTCGAAATTATGATTCGGTTTCTGTAAATAGACTTTGTTTCTATAAATAGATTACCGTTATATTTTTTTTAAACAATGGTTACTTCCTTTGCAGTTATGGATTATGAAAACAATGCTCCTTCGTTTTTAAAAACCTTCATATATATTTTTCAGATATGCATCCCTTGCACAACAGTCCTTCATTTTTAAAGCTTATTGATGAAGATGACCCGATATTTTTGGTACGTTTATGTGAATTCTAATTACTAATCATATTTTAAGTAAACTGATATTTATCTTTTTTTATTTTGTTTTAAACTTATAGCAAATAAATGGTGATTTATATTTAGTATGATAATTTATGGCATTGGATGTTAGTGATATAATTTTCAGAATTCAAATTTTAAATTTTGAGGTTTCTAATTTAAATTTTAAATTTAAAATTTTGAGCAATTTTAAATTTCGTTAGTGATTTATTTTTAGTATGATAATTTTGCGGAATTAAGGTTTCTGTTTCTATAAATAAATGGTGTTACGTTTTTTGAAACCTCAAATTTAAAATTTTAAGGTTTCTATTTATATTTCCGGAATTTAAATTTTAAATTTAAAATTTTCATCAATTTTAAATTTCGTTAGTGAATTATTTTTAGTATGATTATTTTCCGGAATTAGGGTTTCTATTTCCTGAATTCAAATTTTAAATTTTTATTTTTGAGCATTTTTAAATTTTGTTAATGATTTTTTTTGAAACCTCAAATTTAAATTTTAGTGATTTATTTTTAGTATGATAATTTTTCCGGAATTAAGGTTTCTATTTAAATTTTAAATTTAAAAGTTTTCCATTAATGTGTTTCATTTTAAATTTCGAATCTGTAAATTGAATTTGAATTTGAAAGGTTAGATTTTCCTAATAAGTTTGCTTGATTTACGGGATTGGATAATAGTGATTTGATTTTCAGATTTTAAATTTTAAATTTTGAAGTCAATCATTATTTTAAATTTAAAATTTGAAGTAAACCATTATTGTGTTTGATTTTAAATTTTGTATGCTTTGAAATCTTGATGTTTTTTTATGAGATGCTTTGACTATATTATTTGTAATTTTAGGGATGCTTCGAGTCTTTGACTATTGTTTTTGTACTCGAGTTGCATATCTCACAAACCTTTTGTGTTTTGTAATTTTAGGTGAAGAGCTTCTTTCAGACTCCTTCCCCTACAAGGAACTATTGAATGGGTTCCTATGAGAAGTTGAAGAAAAGGTATATCTTGCACTGTTTTGTGAGTTATAATTTTTTATATTTTAGTTATAATTTTTGTATTTAATTAGTTTTTAATTCTTTAAAGATGTCTTTAATTTCTTTTTAAATCTGTTTTTGTTTCTATAAATAGATTAGGGTTGTTAAAGATGATTTTTGTATTCGAAATTATGATTCGGTTTCTGTAAATAGACTTTGTTTCTATAAATAGATTACCGTTATATTTTTATTAAACAATGGTTACTTTCTTTGCAGTTATGGATAATGAAAACAATGCTCCTTCGTTTTTAAAAACCTTCATATATATTTTTCAGATATGCATCCCTTGCACAACAGTCCTTCATTTTTAAAGCTTATTGATGAAGATGACCCGATATTTTTGGTACGTTTATGTGTATTCTAATTACTAATCATATTTTAAGTAAACTGATATTTATCTTTTTTTATTTTGTTTTAAACTTATAGCAAATAAATGGTTATTTATATTTAGTATGATAATTTATGGCATTGGATGTTAGTGATATAATTTTCAGAATTCAAATTTTAAATTTTGAGGTTTCTAATTTAAATTTTAAATTTAAAATTTTGAGCAATTTTAAATTTCGTTAGTGATTTATTTTAAATATGATAATTTTGCGGAATTAAGGTTTCTGTTTCTATAAATAAATGGTGTTACGTTTTTTGAAACCTCAAATTTAAAATTTTAAGGTTTCTATTTATATTTCCGGAATTTAAATTTTAAATTTAAAATTTTCATCAATTTTAAATTTCGTTAGTGAATTATTTTTAGTATGATTATTTTCCGGAATTAGGGTTTCTATTTCCTGAATTCAAATTTTAAATTTTTATTTTTGAGCATTTTTAAATTTTGTTAATGATTTTTTTTGAAACCTCAAATTTAAATTTTAGTGATTTATTTTTAGTATGATAATTTTTCCGGAATTAAGGTTTCTATTTAAATTTTAAATTTAAAAGTTTTCCATTAATGTGTTTCATTTTAAATTTCGAATCTGTAAATTGAATTTGAATTTGAAAGGTTAGATTTTCCTAATAAGTTTGCTTGATTTACGGGATTGGATAATAGTGATTTGATTTTCAGATTTTAAATTTTAAATTTTGAAGTCAATCATTATTTTAAATTTAAAATTTGAAGTAAACCATTATTGTGTTTGATTTTAAATTTTGTATGCTTTGAAATCTTGATGTTTTTTATTAGATGCTTTGACTATATTATTTGTAATTTTAGGGATGCTTCGAGTCTTTGACTATTGTTTTTGTACTCGAGTTGCATATCTCACAAACCTTTTGTGTTTTGTAATTTTAGGTGAAGAGCTTCTTTCAGACTCCTTCCCCTACAAGGAACTATTGAATGGGTTCCTATGAGAAGTTGAAGAAAAGGTATATCTTGCACTGTTTTGTGAGTTATAATTTTTTATATTTTAGTTATAATTTTTGTATTTAATTAGTTTTTAATTCTTTAAAGATGTCTTTAATTTCTTTTTAAATCTGTTTTTGTTTCTATAAATAGATTAGGGTTGTTAAAGATGATTTTTGTATTCTAAATTATGATTCGGTTTCTGTAAATAGACTTTTTTTCTATAAATAGATTACCGTTATATTTTTATTAAACAATGGTTACTTTCTTTGCAGTTATGGATAATGAAAACAATGCTCCTTCGTTTTTAAAAACCTTCATATATATTTTTCAGATATGCATCCCTTGCACAACAGTCCTTCATTTTTAAAGCTTATTGATGAAGATGACCCGATATTTTTGGTACGTTTATGTGTATTCTAATTACTAATCATATTTTAAGTAAACTGATATTTATCTTTTTTTATTTTGTTTTAAACTTATAGCAAATAAATGGTTATTTATATTTAGTATGATAATTTATGGCATTGGATGTTAGTTATATAATTTTTAGAATTCAAATTTTAAATTTTAAATTTTGAGGTTTCTAATTTAAATTTTAAATTTTAAATTTCGAGAAATTTTAAATTTCGTTAGTGATTTATTTTTTGTATGATAATTTTGCGGAATTAAAGTTTCTGTTTCTATAAATAAATGGTGTTACGTTTTTTGAAACCTCAAATTTAAAATTTTAAGGTTTCTATTTATATTTCCGGAATTTAAATTTTAAATTTAAAATTTTGATCAATTTTAAATTTCGTTAGTGAATTATTTTTAGTATGATAATTTTCCGGAGTTAGGGTTTCTATTTCCGGAATTCAAATTTTAAATTTATATTTTTGAGCAATTTTAAATTTTGTTAATGATTTTTTTTTGAAACCTCAAATTTAAATTTTAGTGATTTATTTTTAGTATGATAATTTTTCCGGAATTAAGGTTTCTATTTAAATTTTAAATTTATAAGTTTTCCAATAATGTGTTTCATTTTAAATTTCGAATCTGTAAATTGAATTTAAATTTGAAAGGTTAGATTTTCCTAATAAGTTTGCTTGATTTACGGGATTGGATATTAGTGATTTGATTTTCAGATTTTAAATTTTAAATTTTGAAGTCAATCATTATTTTAAATTTAAATTTTGAAGTAAACCATTATTGTGTTTGATTTTAAATTTTGTATGCTTTGAAATCTTGATGTTTTTTTATGAGATGCTTTGACTATATTATTTGTAATTTTAGGGATGCTTCGAGTCTTTGACTATTGTTTTTGTACTCGAGTTGCATATCTCACAAACGTTTTGTGTTTTGTAATTTTAGGTGAAGAGCTTCTTTCAGACTACTTCCCCTACAAGGAACTATTGAATGGGTTCCTATGAGAAGTTGAAGAAAAGGTATATCTTGCGCTGTTTTGTGAGTTATAATTTTTTGTATTTTAGTTATAATTTTTGTATTTAGTTAGTTTTTAATTCTTTAAAGATGTCTTTAATTTCTTTTTAAATCTGTTTTTGTTTCTATAAATAGATTAGGGTTGTTAAAGATGATTTTTGTATTCGAAATTATGATTCGGTTTCTGTAAATAGACTTTGTTTCTATAAATAGATTACCGTTATATTTTTTTAAACAATGGTTACTTCCTTTGCAGTTATGGATAATGAAAACAATGCTCCTTCGTTATTAAAGTCGATTGAGCACTATGATCCTATATTTTTCGAATTGTTCGTCGACCAAAAACAGGTTAGTTCAGTTTCGTTGGTGTTGTTTGTTTTTTGATATGTATATTTGTACCATGTCGGTTGGTTTTGCTTGGTAAGGTTAGACTTTCCTAATAAGTTTGCTTGATTTACGGGATTAGATATTAGTGATTTGATTTTCAGATTTTAAATTTTAAATTTTGAAGTTAATCATTATTCTAAATTTAAATTTTGGAATAAACCATTATTGTGTTTGATTTTAAATTTTCAATTTTGAAGTCAATTATTATGTTAAATTTAAATTTTAAAGTTTGCCATTAATGTGTTTGATTTTAAATTTCGAATCTGTAAATTGAATTTAAATTTGAAAAGTTAGTCTTTCCTAATAAGTTTGCTTGATTTACGGGATTGGATATTAGTATACTTTGTTTATTGGGTTTTAACTAATAATTTGATTGACTCGGTTGTTAGATTTGTGACGATGCGTCGGACAAACAACATTGGGAAAATATACAGCCTTGAGCCTTGGTAAGTTAACACATTAGTTAAGGTTATGATGTTTTTTCATGGCACCGACACATTATTGAGTAGTAGTGCATTAGGTTAGTGATATTAAAATTTGTGCCTTGAGAAATTTTGTATATTGATTGATGTTTGAAATTGATTGTGAGGTCTTTGAATGTGCATTGTATTGCTGATTGATGTATGAGATTTTGTTGATTGGCATAAGGTATTAGATAAGATGTGTTTGAAGTTGTGAAGATGAATAAGTGAGACATGTGTAGCAGATATTAGTGAGTGCACAACACATTAGTTAGGGTTTTGAATTATTGCTACAGGTTAGTGATGTTAGAGATTGTGTTATGAGAAATGTGTAGATTGAATTATGTCTGTGTTTGATTGTGACACCTTTGATTGTGCATGAAATTGCTGGTTATATGAGATTTTGTTGATTTTAGACAAATAAGTTTGAACAGAACTTATTAGATTTGAAAGTTTGCCATTAATGTGTTTGATTTTAAATTTCGAATCTGTATATTGAATTTTAATTTGAAAGGTTAGACTTTTCTAATAAGTTTGCTTGATTTACGGGATTGGATATTAGTGATTTGATTTTCAGATTTTAAATTTTAAATTTTGAATTCAATCATTATTTTAAATTTAATTTTTGAAGTAATGGCAATCTGAGTCTGATTTTTTTCGTGATTAATATCCGCTTGAGTAACCCAATCTGAGTCTGATTTTTTTCGTTAACGATTCTGGTAAACTTTCCCGATTTGGGTTTTCTGCAAGGCTAATCATCTAAATTAATTTGTTATTTTTATGGTTTACCATTGCATAAGTTAGTATAATTTGTTGACAAAGTTTTGTTTTGTGGGATAGTAGTCATAAATTGAGTAATATTCAAGGTTTATGTGTTTTTATTTTGATTCATTAAATAAGATGTGTTTGAGTAATATTCAAGGTTTATGTATATATGAGATTTTGTTGATTGGCATAAGGTGTTAGATAAGATGTGTTTAAAGTTGTGAAGATGAATAAGTGAGACATGTGTAGCAGATATTAGTGAGTGCACAACACATTAGTTAGGGTTTTGAATAATTGCTACAGGTTAGTGATGTTAGAGATTGTGTTTTGAGAAATGTGTAGATTGAATTATGTTTGTGTTTGATTGTGACACCTTTGATTGTGCATGAAATTGCTGGTTATATGAGATTTTGTTGATTGTAGACAAATAAGTTTGAACAATTAGATTCACATTTAAGTATAAAAAATAAGAGGTTGTTATAATCTGAATTATATTCTGAACGAAAAACTGAAAGGAAAAGGAAAAAAGAATAATTTAATACAGAGAAAAGAGGATAGAGAGAGAGTTGCCACATTTTTAAAACCAAAAATATAAGGTAACCATGCTTCTAAAATCTACTATACTTTTTAATAATATTTTGTGGAAAATGGACTATATTGGGTAGGTAGTCAAACATGGTTTTTAGGGTCAAAACGGCTGTGTTGGGTTGACTCGGGACACTTTTATGAAAAACTTGATGTTTCTGACCTTAATAAACCATTTTTGTAGATGACCAATGTATATCTCTATTTGAGGAATTCTCCAAAGATCCAGAGCCGATTGTTTCATAGAGTTGTGAAGTTGCGTTAAACATACTGGATTTTGAATGATCCGACAAACCATTCGAGGTACTTGGAAGATTAAGTCTCTTATCTGGGTGGTTGTTACAGGTTTAGGATGTTAAATGATTTTGGATGTACTCTGCGATGTCGATGATGCAGAGATGTTGGTGAAGCTCAGGTTAACAACTTCATGTGTATATTTTAATGAATAAAGTTTTTGTTGTTTATATTTTCTAATTTAAACTTTTAATTAACTTCTAAATTTAATTAAATGAGTTTGTTTTGCAGGTTCGAACAACTTCATGTGTATATTTTATTATAAAAAAGAAAAGTTTTTTTTTTGTTTCATGGGTCGTTCAGAGAGGCAAGTTTCTACCTCCGGTTCTTGCCCGAAGTTTCTGACCTTACTCGCAACCCATTGACTACAACTTTCAATTCAAAACAATTATAAAAAAATTACGTTTGAAAACATGTATTTTTATTTTATTTAATGACATAACTCGATTAATATAAAGTAAATTTTTCTACCCGCGAAGTTCGCGGGTGATAACCTAGTTAATACATAATAGAGATAACGCTTCCGATATTACTATGCAAGCAATGATGTTTTTTAACGGTAAATTTCTTTACTCTTGTCGTCGGTGAGACTTGAACCCAAAACAAGGAAGGATGTTTAAAATTGAGAAATGACTCGTGATAAAATTGAGAAATGACTCAATTGGAGAATTTGAGTTGTTTTACTATTTGGGCCGTGATAAAATTGAGAAATGACTCAATTGGAGAATTTGAGTTGTTTTACGATTTGGGCCATGAGCATTGGGCCAGTAAAGCAGTACAAGGGCCAAGAAAGAAAAGCCTGGCCTGATACTTGTTCCAAGTTTCAAGTTCATACATTTAAAGATCACTAAATATGGCTGTGACTGTAAAAGATATATTTTTTTATCTACTAAAACGTATTTTGTAGCCAACATGGTATAGCTCAGTTGGTCAGAGGAGTTTTCCGTAAGGTTTCTCCTCTGGGTAGGTCCCAGGTTTGACTCCTGCTGTGTACATATTGGGATTTCAGTATGGAGTTGGGCCTGGGCAGGGTTCAAAAGCTTGTCTCGCCCTATGGGATAGTGGGTCCTTTGGCCCCTACAATTGCTGTTCGAAAAGAAAAAAAAAAAAAAAACTAAAACGTATTTTGTTGCATTTTAGTTAAAATTACACCCTTTTAATATAAAAGTGAGTTGTTTTATATTTCACACATGACTAAGATATGGTCAATTACTAATGAGTTAATTATTGTTTTCGTTCATGTGGTTTGTCAAAAATCACTATTTCAGTCAATTAATTTAAAATTTGCGATTTTAGTCTCTGTGGTTTCACTTTCGCAACTATTTCTCCATTTATTCTGTAAGTAACGAGGTGGACTGAAATGGTTACGAAAGTGAAACCACAGGGACTGAAATCACAATTTTTAAACTAATGAACTGAAGTAGTGATTTTTGAGAAACCGACGAAAACAATAATTA
The DNA here is from genome assembly GCF_002127325.2 of Helianthus annuus. Lineage (NCBI taxonomy): Eukaryota > Viridiplantae > Streptophyta > Magnoliopsida > Asterales > Asteraceae > Helianthus > Helianthus annuus. The sequence goes on from NC_035443.2 coordinate 5,443,059, forward strand.
ATTCATAAATTAATGTGACTTTGAACGAATATGTGTGATACACATCTTTGAAAATAAATATATAATGATTATTAAAAACATGATCGATAAAAATGAATATATTAAGACATTGAATACGTAAAGTTTGAGACATTGAGTTAATTACGTTTTTAGTCCTTGTGGTTTGTCAAAAATCACTATTTCAGTCCATTAGTTTAAAAATTGCAAAAATAGTTCTTGTGGTTTTACTTTCGTAACTATTACAGTTCACCCACACTAACACCATCTAGTTATTCTGTTAGTTTATTTGAAATAACCGTAATGCTCCTGTTATTAAAGTTAAATTTAAAATAAATAAAAAGTTAGTTACGCTTTTCGTACAAGTGGTTTGTTAAAAATAACCATTACAGTCCATTTTTTTAGTCCCCGTGGTTTCTTTAAAAATAAATAAAGAGTTAGTTACATTTTTCGTCCTTGTGGCTTGTTAAATGATAACCATTGCGTTTTTCGTCCATATGGTACTATTTTGGTAATTTTTAGAACTAATGGGCTGTAATGGTTATTTTAACAAACCACGGGGACGAAAAACGTAACTGGCTCTATTTATTTTAATTTTAGTCTTAATAACAAGGGCTTTATGGTCATTTCAAATAAACTAACAGAATATATGAATGATGTTAGTAAGGGTGGAATGTAATAGTTACGAAATTGAAACCACGGGAACTGTTTTGACAATTTTTAAACTAATAAACTGAAATAGTGATTTTTGATAAACCACAAGAACGAAAAACGTAATCAACTCTATCACTAAATAACTAGTTATAATGTTCTAGTTACCTTCCTAATTTATATATTTATATATTATTAATTTGAAAGATGTTTGTGCATAGTGGGTTTGTACATGATGCTTAATGAGTTTTTTGTGCATAGTTGTGTTGTACAGGATGCTTAGTGGTGTTGTACCCCATGTTTTGGGGGGGTTTTTCAAAAAAAAAAAAATATTGATGTTTCACTTTAAACCCAAAACTACTTGATTTTGTAGTTTTAACCCAAAAGTTTTTAGTTTTTCCAATTAAACCTCACAACCTTTTTTACTTTCGACTTTGATCCCCTATGTTTTTCATATTTTGCAAAAATTTTTCGTTTTACGTTCAGACATAAATTTTGCGACTTAACACGGCACAATGTGTGTGTGTGGTTCAACGATTTTACATTTTGTTATACGCTTCGTTCTAAATTTTGTGAGTTAACATGGGGCAACGTACGTGTGTGGTTCAGTGTGTTTACGTCGTCTATTTTTTCCCGTTTAATAAGTTCGTCACAACGTGCGAGTCCTAAATCGAGTGATCGATGTCGTAAGGTCGGTCAAAAATAAAGTTAAAAGTGTCCTATTCACCTTTTACTAATAAAGGATAAGTATGATGTCGAATCCACGTGGAATCAGCAGAAAGTATGAAAGCTCGTTTATTAAGATTTTAAAACTTCTCCAAAAGCTTTAATTTATTGTTAGGTTTCATGTGACAACAAAACATGTGAGTTCTTGAAATTTATGAAAGCCAGCTACCCAACCTGATGTTAGGATTACATGCTACAAATGTTTTCTTCTTTTTTTTTTATTTAGGGAACGGTTATGTTGTTTACTTATTGATACCGTTGTCTTTGTAAGGCCATGCCAATTCGTGCTCAACCGTGATTGTTAATGTAATGTAGATGTGGTTTGTCTGTTTATGTTAATATGATGTTATTAACTGTTTTTATTATGGTGGTGGGTTTTGTTCTCGTTGGGTTCTGTTGTCAATGACGATGACACTACGTGTTCATCCGAGACTTTTTACCTAATGTAGATGCAGGTACCGAATTGCTAGTCGATAATATATAAATATATAGATTTCTATTTTTTTTTCGGTTTAAATGTGTTGATAGGCTGTGACGTTTAAAATCCGGTTTTATAAAGTTGCGAAGGCTTAATACAAGCAACCGTTGAATACCAGATCTCTAAGCCTAAATATATAAATTTTCTATTTTGTGATGTGTATTTACTTTAGGGTCAAATATGATGAGTCCTTTTTACATAAATATTTTTTTGGGGTTGTCCTTTGTTATTTATATTTTGGTTAACAACTTAGTTGGCAATGACGAATGAGTTGTTCTTATGGTCTTTATGACCAAGATGTCATCATAAAAGCAAATGGCTACAATAATGTGTTTGAGCCTATGCGTAACAACTTCATAATACGTTTCCATTCTTTTCTTTATTGTTGTTGTTTAGTTAATTAGTTTAAATATAGCATCATTGATATGTAAGCTTGTTGGTTTAGAATGTCAAGCTCTAATGAAGACATGGACGTATTTGAACGGCTATCACGTATTTCTTAATATGTTATCGATTCGGACAGATGGATCAACAACAAACTCACCAAACTAACTAAAAGAGTTGGTTATGAAAAGCAAGTCGAGTTGCAGCATGCAATAGACGCGAGTTATGTTAGAAATAATAATATTGAATAAAAAATAGGTATAGATATATTAGTTTTTTTTAACAACTAGGGTGTTACACCCGCGCTTCGCAGCGGGGCAACCCGATTTTTGATCCGATACAAAAGTATGTCGACACATGTCTTACATCAAGTGTAAGACTCGATTAGAAAAGTATTTACAAAGTAAAAAGGTTGTCAGTGTGAATGCTAATCAACTTAAGTTTATAGGGACACGTAAATAAAAACAAAGACGTAAAAGTTGGTTAAAAAGTATTTAGAAAGTTAGGAGGTTGTAAGAGTCAATGCTGAAAATTAAAGGTTCTAAGTAAAAAAACAAAACAACAAAAAAGAAAGAAAAATATTGTGCAAGGGGTAAAAGCTTAAAGTTTAAACGTTGACGAAAATTGTAAATTACAAAAGAACTTGGTATTTAAGAAACAACAAACAAATCATAAGGGCCGAAAACGTACATTACAAGAGATGGGAAAAATACGTAAAAGATAAAAACCACAAAAAATTAGTGCAAGGGGTAAAAACGTAAAGTTAAAAAGTTGATGAAAACTGTAAATTGCAAAAGAATTTAGTATTTAAGAAACAACACACAAACCATAAGGGCCGAAAACGTAAATTAAAAAAAAACTCAAAATTGGTAGGAAAAGACAAAAAAAAAAGGAAAAAAAATTAAAAAAACAAAGGCCACGGACATAGCTTTTTATAGGTTATATAATTTGATTGTAAATTTTGTACTTATCTTGTAAACAATCAATGTATTAAATATCGTTTATGCTTTATCCTAATTCACTTTACGAGCTATACAATTAATATGCTTAATCTTATTTAACCTCCCCACCGCAAACTAGCTCGAACTTAGCGCGACTTGAAAACGGAATTTATCCATGACAACTGTTTGTACCTAGTTTGAATCCAAGATCTCATAGTATCTACAACCTAGTTAGGTCCCTTGTGCATGAAAACTTGTACTTTTTAGAAAGAACCGAACGAGGGCATGTGTTAGGGGGTCCAACTACAAAAGGAGGTTAGTTAGTTAACCATGTTTTGGCTCTCCGACAATAATCCATCAGTACCTTAATGTGCACGTGCCTAGACTTGTGACCACTTCCTTAATCCACATGTGCCACAACCTCAAACGTCTTGACAACCTTTGTAGGACCCGTTCCAATTATTGTATGATGTATCTCCCCGGACAATGGTTATCCCATCATTAATATAGTACAAGAAGTGTGATGTTTTAGTTAGGCCTAAAAAAATTTGAACTTTCAGCGTATAGTTCATGAACATTCGGCAGAAAGTTCGTTTGTGTTTGTTCGTCTAATAAATGGACGAACACGAACAAAAAACTTAGTTTAGTTAAATCAACGAACATGAATAGAGGTCGCGTTCATTCATTTATGTTCGTGAACATTCGGTAACATGTTTGTTTGTGTTCGTTCGTGTTCATTTGTGTTCGGTAACGTGAATAGAAGTGTAAAATACCAATCATGTCTTTCACTTTTTGTATTTAAATTTTATTTAATATATTCTCAATTAAAATTGTCTTCATACATGATCATAAATTCATAATTCAATCATTGTGATTGTATCATAGTTATTTTTTAAATAGCCTTAAATTGTACAAGTGTGAATACTTTTTTAAAACACATTTGCATATGTATATCTCAATTCTCATTGTCTTAATTTATTGCAAGACAATTTATTTTGGGTAGATACAATTAACAATAACAATTTACTTTCTTGCCCCCATCCAATCTTATGCATCATATTATGAATGGTTAAATGATGTTCTTAAATTCCATCCAAGCATTCCGGTGGCGGGACGGGGTTCCTTTGTTTATCGGTGCAATAATCGTACACCATGTGGTTCATACGAACCCATCGGTATCGACGCGCTGCAACGGCATCTAGTTGTTGGTAGCTTGTACCCTCCCACCAATTGGTTGGGTTGGAAGCACAAACACTTGGGTCTGGTGTAGCGCATCCTTCGATATCAAAGTCTTTATAATATGCATAAAATGGTGCTTTCTTCCAATCTATTTTTTCAAGCCCACCCCTTGTTGCCCAATCATCTGCTTCCCATAATGTGGAGTAAATTCCCATTGGTTGAGATTTTGGAAAAGGGGTTCCTTTGGCTTCATTGTTCTTGTACACTCTTATAGGCACTTCATCCACTGAAAACCTATATAAGTGATCATACATTGTTAGTTGTACTTTCACAACATGCGCCTGAAGCCTCTTGGCCTAGTGGCACCAGGTGTTTATCCACATAATTGTTAGTTGTATTTTCACAACATGTGCCTAGAACCTGTTGTCCTAGTGACACCAGGTGTTTATCCCACATAGTGAACAATAAGTGGATCTGAAAAGAAGATTTTTTAGAGGTGTGTTCGCCGTTAAAAATCCATTAAAAAATAACTTACACAACATGTTGGTGGTTCCATAGGATTGAGTAAACATGGAAGTCAGCAGAAGGGTCAAACCATAGGTTAACCCTTTGTTCTCTATCACCTTTTCCATGGGCAAACACATTGGTTTGGACCGAATATGGTTGCCCAGTCCGGTTCCCCAAGAATTCGAAGTCAAGCTCATCGCGTATTTGATCAGTATCCGAGTTCATCTATCATCAAGAACCATGGAAGAACAATGATGGTTAATTAATAAATATATAAGTTAAACAAATCATAAGCAAGTTCTACATTGTAGATCAAATTCATACGTAAAAGGCAGTGACTGTGCCGGCGGAGTCACCAGGAATAAGCTTGATCTTCATGCTCACACGTCCAAACAAATACTTGTTCTTTGAAGCGAACCCACATCCTATAACATATGAAAATAACGTTTATGAAAATCACAAGCTACTCGTGTCACGTGACAAATATATCTTATAATCATTTTTATATGTTATATAACTATGTGATAACGATTCATCAAATATTATATAACAATGACAACAGTAAAAAAAAAGTTTTAGATCCGCCACTGAATTCACATGTCAATATGTCATGATGCATAAGGACTACATGTACTGACATGACATACACATAAAAGAAGTGTGTTACATACCCGAGTTTTGGTCGAGGAGTAGTTGGATCCCCTTCCCGCCATCAAGTTGTTTAATATGAGAATCAGACCATGTTATACGAAAATCTTGAAGAAATGTAGACGGCTTTGTATATGTCACGGGCAACAATGGCGCGAACCCGATTAGGAAAAGTGTGACAAGAACGTTTTTACGAAATATGCTCAAAGAATAGGCCATTTTTTGATATACAAGAATGATGAAAGTTTTCTGTTAAGTTATATGCTGTGTGAGGAATAAATTAGAACTTGTGGGAGGGGGCTATATATAGAAAAGTTTTTAGATAGGGAGAGTGATGATTGAGGATAGGTGTGTAAACTGTAAAGGGACTGGCATTGGTATGTTTGAATAGTACGAGGGGTCCATTGTAAAGTGGTATCGCTTTTTGCTTAGGCTCAGCTTATGATTAGCTGTCGATTGGACCCCACAACTAACAGAACACGTTTAAATCCATCCTGCTCAGGGTTATGTCCAAGATCGACTCCTCGACTATCATGTATCGTATCAAATTTACGTATTTCCCTAACCTTTTGAACAACAAACTTTTGATACCTAAATGGCTAAATACCATCTAACCATGCAACTATATAGATTTAGACCTACACTATTTTATAGGGGGCAAACAAACACCATACTGCTAGACCACTAAGTCATGAGTACATATCATTCTAACTATCTCCATATCTTTCATTTTATTGTTCCCTCGCGTACATTACCTTCGATGTAGGATACTGCATTAGGGGAGAGGGGTGGTCACTAGTGATAGAATTCTATCACTCCTAATATCCAATCAAATCATGCCATGTCATCACCCAATATTCTATCACTAGTGATAGAAATGTAGTGAGGGTGGTCATCACTAGTGATGGGATTTCAATGTACAAGTATTAATACACAATGTACAAGTCAAACACATTCCTCAATAATTCTTCAACGCGTTATATAAACAACGAGTTATTCCTATCACTCGTTACCAAAGTGGTGGCGGCGGTATGTAAGAAGCAATAACGAGTGATAAGAGCCTATCACGGAAAAATAACGCACCACCCCTCCTCCCCTTGAACATGGTATTTTTATATACGCTAGCGGCATGTTGTTTAATGTGCTTGCCAACTAAAGACCAACGTTGTAAAAGTTTAGCGTTTCTTGATCTTTTTATATTTTTTGAGGTTGATCCTACTAATTTACAAAAATGATATACCTAAATTATTATTCATTTCAAATTGAAAGACAAAAATAAAGGATATAGTCTAGATACTAAATTATTAATACAAACCCACTTTTAGACTACTTGTCATATCAAAATACTTGTGTGTGTGAAATGTAGTAAGTACCTAAGAAACACTTAAAGATGTAAATCAAAGATCAAAATAAAGATGAACTAATTACTAACTATCTTCGTCTATTTAAAAGAAGTTGATCTATCCGGAAGACAAAAGAGTTCACCGAATAGAAAGAGACTTTACGCACATATGGTTAGTGAAAAGTCCAACATACGCAAATCTTGTGAGGTCGCTCTTCACAATTTGGTTAAGGAAGTTCTGTATGAATACTTATCTTCGTCTAAAAGATAAACTAAGGTTTTAAACGAAAATGCTTAAATATTTTCACAAGAATTGTAGCAAAAACGTGCACAAAAACTTATGAAATGAAACAATCACACAAGCTTATAAATCAAACTTGCGAAAATGAGAGTCGTTTCATGTTCTTGATTGATGGGAGATGATGTGAGTTTGTAAAAGATGATTTGAATGTGGGTACTGTTGTGGGAGTATTGTCATTACAACAAATCGAAAATGTGATAACTGATATATAACCGTGTTTTTGAGATTTAAAATGAGGGATAATGTTTTATGGTTTTTCTAATATATTAATAATAAGTAATTGAAAAACATTAATTTCTATCAAGAGAATCCTTTACCTAACATTATCTATGAAAAAGAGATTTGGGACAAAGATTTAACGTAATTAACTCATGTAGAGGTGCCCTCATGAATGGACTAAAGCAAAATATGTTAACCACAATCCATGGTTAATCCCATTAGGGTTAAGTCCACCAACTTTGTTACCACTTTTATACGCATTTACATGTCGATAATGGTGGAATTCAATACTGACTTTAAAATCAGAGGGTGGTGAAGAGACTCTAATCTCCAACACCTTCCTACGAGAGCTTCATGGTTTTGCATCTGGACAAAACAGAGAAGACGAGATGTGGTCGATCTCCCCTTCATCATCGTAGAGCATTTACACTGATTTTCTGAAGGTTGTGATTTGCTTCTTCATTAGCGTGAATTTCAATTTTAACAAATTTTGTGAATCAAACACCTTAAGAGTTGGAATTAAGATTCCAATTCCACTGAATTCCGATGAACCGAATACACCCTGAGTTTCATGTGTCTCACGTAATCTAACTTGTTTGCTTTATGATTTTTTTTTAATTTTAGATAAAAGCAGGTCGCTCTAAAATATATTTTTAATGATAAAAAGGGATTAAACAATTATAAAAATTATTTTTTGTACACTTTAACAATAGTCTTAATACAGTCAACTTCCCAAAAAATAAAGATGGATAATAAACAAGGTTAATATTCAAGAACATAATATACGAACATTTTTAGGATAAGGTAGTATAAGATGTGGAGATGAATATCATGGCGGAGTGGAAAGGGCTTTTCAAGGGCTAGCTCTATATATCATCTGTTGTCCAAACAGAACAATGTTCGGCTCTTAATGGTTTCTTAATGGTTTAGACATCTTATTGGTTCAGACTGTTTGTTTCAGGAGCAGATGTTTAAATGGTTCAGTCATTTGCCTCTGAATGGTTAAGCATTATATTGAGTCTGAATGGTTAAGACTATCAACACCACAAATTAAGTCAACATTAATTGCAAATTACTCTTAGTCAACAAGATTTGTAACCATTGCATAATTCTCTCCCTAGAAGATTTGTAACCATTGCATAATTCTCTCCCTAGAATCAAGCTCTTGTAATTATTGTATTAACTCTTGTACCACTATATATTGATTTGTAAATAATGAGAATAGCATCTTGATTCAATACAAACTTCTAATGTTTATATGGTATCAAGAGCCTAAAAGCTCCCTTGAGCCATCTCCGATCCAAAACTCGACAAACACCTTTTGACCGCTTCCCTTTTCTTTTATTTTATTTCGATTCACCATGGCCAAACCAATCATCCACAACCGTCAACCCACTACTTATGACAATCAGCCAACACAAAACCCAAATCCACCCACAACTGGAAACCAATGGCCATCTAGAACTACCAATACCAACACTCGCCCGACTCACAACAACAACACCCAAATCCACCCACAACTGCTACCTCCTTGTGTATGTTGATGACATTGTCCTTACAGGAAGTCATAATTCCTTCATGGATTCATTTGTTCAAGCCCTAAGCAAACAATTTTCCATCAAAGACTTAGGCCCTCTCCATCACTTCCTAGGAATCGAAGTCATTCCTACGCCTCATGGTTTATTTCTTTCTCAACATTGCCACATTCAAGATGTTCTCACCACCTTTAAAATGGATGGTGCAAAAGAGGTTCTCACTCCTTTGAGCACGTCTGATCCGCTCTCTCCTAATGACTCCTCTCCTCCCGTTGACCCCACCCCTTACCGAAAACTAGTTGGTACTCTACAGTACATTGCCTTCACCCGTCCAGACATCTCATTTGCCATCAATAAATTATCTCAATTCATGCACTCACCCGAACAATCACACTGGCAAGCTCTCAAACTGGTACTCCTATACTTGAAAGGAACGGTACATCACAGGTAGTTCTTGAAACGCAACACCAACCTTAACTTGCAAGCCTTCTCGGACTCGGACTGGGGCGGCTTTAATGATGGAGGTCGGTCAAGCACAGCATATCTTCTATACCTTGGGTCCAATATCATCTCTTGGAAATCTGCAAAACAAAAAACCGTCTCTAGATCCTCAACCGAAGCTGAGTACAAAGCCCTTGCTAATGCCGCTGCCGAACTGTTATGGGTTAAAAATTTACTCCATGAACTGGGTTTACCACTTGTGAGCACTCCCTCATTATACTGGGACAACACCGGGGCCACCTATGTATGTGCCAATCCAGTTTACCACTCACGCATGAAACACATAGCCTTGGACTATCACTTTGTACAGGAACAAGTCAACTCCAGGCATGGTTGCAAAAGTCGCTAGGCGCTCCCTAGTCGGTCGACTGGGGAGTTGAGAGTACTCGGCATAGGCGGAGAGTACTCGGGGAGTACTCGGACATGTTAAATTATAAAGAAATTAGTTTTCGGAATTGAAATATGTGTCTAATAACATAAATTTACTAGTATTTATAACAAAATACGTGAAAATGACATTCATTATTTAATATGATAGTCATATAAATTATGTTTTATTATTTTGTAAGTCAAACTCGGCCCGAATTGACCTACTAGATCCGATTTTGGCCGAGTTTGACCGCGTTTGATCGATTCCGAGTAATTAGTCGGAGTTAGAGAAAGTCGCCTCGGCAGCCTACCTTGTAGCGACTACTTGGGGAGTAATCGGCCTTGGAAACCTTGTTTTACAACCATGACTCCAGGCAACTTAAAGTCCTTCACGTCAGCTCAAAGGATCAACTTGCAGATATCCTCACCAAACCGCTTCCACGGGCACCTTTCCTGTTTTTTCGGTCCAAGATTGGAGTCTCCAATGGATCCTCCATCTTGCGGGGGCGTATCAACACCACAAATTAAATCACCATTAATTGCAAATTATTCTTAGTCAACAAGATTTGTAACCATTGCATAATTCTCTACCTAGAAGATTTGTAACCATTGCATAATTCTTTCCTTAGAATCAAGCTCTTGTAATTATTGTATTCACTCTTGTACCACTATATATTGATTTGTAAATAATGAAAATAGCATCTTGATTCAATACAAACTTCTATTGTTTATAAAGACCTCTTATCTGAATTGGTCAGACATTTGCCTCTGAACGGTTCAACATTATACTGGCTCTTAATAGTTCAGGCCTCTTACTGGTTCAACACTTAATGATTTAGACCTCTTACTGGGTCAGCACTTACTCATTCAGAAGTCACCAAACAGCCTCATAGTCTTCAAAAAGATCAAAACTCCATTCTCAACAATTTCAGATGATATCAAGACACAATTGTTCTTATGGATTCGTTATAGACCACGCATAAATCCATATGCTGAACTAGATAGTGCAGTGCTCCTATTTCATGTTTTCTTGATTGTGATGTTTCTTGCTTGGTTGTATAGTCGATGGTATTTGTAATTGTATTTTTATTAACATGTCAATGTTTGATATGTGTTTTTTAATGGGTGTATTGAATGTATACATTTATTAAAATTAAAACGTGGGGTTTGACAGCCATATCCCACAATGACATTGTTGGACATGTCAAATCTATAATAATCAAGAGGCTTCAATAATATGATGTTCTATCAATACTCATTAAACAAAAGCAATATAAATGAAAATTATATATATATATATATATATATATATATATATATATATATATATATATATATATATATATATATATATATATATATATATATGTTGTTGCATCGTTTGTACGTCAAGATCGGCTTTGGAACTGCGTTTTTTAATCTCAGATGGAGTTGCAATGTTAAGAAACATGTTAGAAGTGGTCTAGAGGTCATAGCCTTGGGTACCACCATTCGACGGCCATGCCAGTACCGTGTATATATAGGCATGTATCATAGATATGCATGTATATGATATAACATAGGGGCAAAGGTCCTAGCGAAAGAAGGGTGAGGACTTCTTGTATAGAGTATGTGCGCTGTATCTCATCCGATCCTAAGCCCAGACATTAATCTCGATATGAACAAGCGTAATCAATAGACTACTTCATCCATATTGTATTTGAGCAAATATGATGTCTTGAATCTTCAACAATTTTAGGCAACCTACTACATTGTTTATGAAACCAACAATACAATAAGCATATTAACTTTTATGCATGAACTACTTGCTTTATTTATTATGTAGCATGTGTTTTGGTTAAATTAGGGATTCTTAGAACTAAATCTATATATATATGAGTGATAAAGTTAAAAACTATATTTAAAAGAGGTTTTATTGAATATTAGGATATATAACGAGGTTTTTTTAATAGGAACTTAAATACTTGAAATTTGTAAGAGGATATTATGGAATTATATATTATTTTTTGAAATGTGTGAATTATTCGCGAATGTCGGGAGGTCTAGCATACGTTGTCTTAACCGGGTCCGCGCTAGAGAGCCCCATCGCACAATAGATCCCCAATTTAAACTCCTCAATGAGAAACCCCTATCACCCAGACTCGAAGTTGAGACCTAGAGGGGAAAACTCACCCGGGCTCACAATAATGAAACATAAATACGCGTGATTACTACTAGAGTACTAGTGATCGTTTATTATATAGTGCTTGCTATTTAACCGAAAGTGTAACTTCATTAAAGTTTTGTTTTATAAAGTATGTCCTTACTATCTAACACTTAAAATGAGAGTACTTTGAATTTATTTCAGATTAATAAAATTTAGTTGGCTGTGGTGAGGTGGGCCCGTTTGAAATTGCCGACATTCCATGTCATGTCAATTCTTTGAAAGAAAAAGGAGGTGATGCGTCTTTAGAAGCACCGTCTCTAATCCCAAGGTGGCTGATGCCTCTTTTTGTTCCTTTTTTGCGTTTGCCACTCTCCAATCGACACGTGTAGCAATGATTGATTACATCCAGAGTGACGCATGCGAAGCCTCTTATAAGAGGCAAGGTATCCGGCTTGCGTCGGGCTTCCAGCAGCCTCCTAAAAACCCAGCTTAACCTAAACAATGATAATGAAATGCAGAAAAAATATAAAGGCAACATTAGAACCAAAATAATAATAAATCAATAAGAACACATGATTTGCTTACCGGTTTGGCGGAAGGAGCGGCATTGTCCACGAATGCAGTGGCAGAATGCATGAGTTCATCTGCATTGTTGATGGGTGATGAAGAGGCCTCATCCCAACCATTCCAGTTCATTGTGGTCCCGTGAGAGCGACGATGGAGGTTTGACGGGTCGGGTCGGATCGTCTTCAACAAATGTACATCGGTTCGGGTCACACCTCTTCGGGTCAGAACCCCTAAGCGTCTAGATGAGCACTTCTTCGAACCACGGTATGACGGATCAGAGTATGAAGGGTGGGATCTTCTTCAAAAGACTGACAGATTGGAGTTTGAACGGTCGGATCTCCGACACACCACCGCCGGATAGGAGCTTGAAGGGTCGGATCTCCGTCAACAGGTGGGAACCAGTAACCCGATTGTGATGCGTCTACGTGAGCACTGAACGTTGACTTTGAATATTTATTTTCCAAAGCGTCTTACAAATGCATCCATGGTGAACGTGGCAGCAGGTGAATGAATTTGATAGCATTAATGCGTTTGCACATGTTTTGATGAGTTTGGAACCTATCTAATGAGTTTGGCACAATTTTTTAGGGAATATAGACGCTTCCACAATATTCTACACACGTGTCAGCATTTTACTGGCGGACGCATCCCAAACCTTAAGGGGCCTTCCAAAGACGCATCACTTGGCTAAATTGGTAATTTGACTTTATTCTTGGCTAGAATAGTAATTTTCTCTTTATTTTTTATATTTTTTATGAAAAAAAACACTATATATACGCCAGAAACAGGGCATATCTGGAACACTCGCAACGTGAAGGAGTTCAAGAACACTCAGGTCTTCGAAAACATGGTGGTAGATGATATTAAAGCTGACTCCTTCATCTGGTTAAAGAGTCGGTCGAAATTATATAAATTGGACTGGGGTAAATGGGTGGATTTTAATGTTCGAGATATTATTATATAGAATGAGATGTGGGTGGGTGAGGTGTTTGTCGTTCGTTTGTAGTTGTACTGTGTCTTTTCGAGTTTTTACAGCATATGCTGGCCCTATTTTAAAAATCATAGAATTCCACCGTTAAAAATATATATATATGCCAGGAATAAATTGTTGCTAAAAAGGTTGGATGATTTCAAAGGAAGATGATTTAAATGTAGATATAATATCTTCAACAATGATGATCAAGAAATAGTGAAATAGTCTATGCAATCCCAAAAATCAGTCAACAGGTTCAAATAAATGATTAAAATGCTTCCATAATGGTCAGTGGTCGTTGTTAACCATTCCATCAATATAAAGAGAAGTTAATAACCCCATAATTGAAAGACAATTAAATGCACATGATTTGAAAACCTTATCTTTATATCTTTTATGTACAATTACAAACGGACTTGATAAATAGTCAAGTCTAGGGGCGGACTTGTAACATTCGGTCTCTCATACCAACTACGTTTCTGTAGTGTAAAAAAATGGTTTTATACAAATGATGCCCCTAAAAAAATTTTGGGATACCTCTAAATTTTAGGGCTAGATCCGTCACTAGTCAAGTCTGCTACAGAGATGAATTAAGGTTTTGATTAGGGTTGAAAATCTTTATGCTTGAACATTTCTTTAGTATCTATAAAAAGGAAATACTCTCTCCTTGTTCTTGGACTATGTCCTATGATCTATCAGTAGAATTAATAAACTTGCTTGATTCCACTAAACCAACATTATGGTAGCGTTCGTTTCATGGAATGGAATGGAATGGAATTAGGAAGTTTTTCTTTGTAAAATTGATCTTGGTTGGGGGAGGGAGGAATTTGAAATCCCATGAATTTCTTTAATCAATGAAATTTGTGACTATTTCAACATTCCATTCCATTCCTTCATTAGAGTGAAGGATTTCTAAGGAATGTTGAAATAGTCACAAATTTCATTGATTAAAGAAATTCATGGGATTTCAAATTCCTCCCTCCCCCAACCAAGATCAATTTTACAAAGAAAAACTTCCTAATTCTATTTCATTCCATTCCATGAAACGAACGCTACCTATAAGTATTTCTTTTTCAACAAGGCTATGTAATCAAAGAGATGACTATCACAAGTTCACGACACAGGATTTACTCTTGTCTGCTAATGGCGCAACCTTTGCTAGCTTGATCTCGAAAAACTACCCAAGGACACTATTCAGGAGACCCTACTTTAAGTTCAAACCAAACTATTGAGTATTCAAATCCTTCGTATGTAAACAGATGCAAATACATACCTCTAAAACTAAACTATGTACAAGGTCGCGTCAATATCGCATCTTACACTTTTTAGAAATCCGGATATCTATAGAATAGCATACCATACCTTATGTACATGTGTGTTTTGAATTTGATAGTTTTGGTAATCAGTCCCACCTGTCTTGAGCACTTCTTGTGTTCGACATAACAACCGTCACGCAAAAGAAGGTGATTATATCCTTATCAATTGGATGTTCATCAGATTGTTAACATCGGGTTCCTTCAATCGTTTTCCAAAACTGTTAACTGTTCGGCTGACTGCCTGACTTTCAATGTTAGAGATAAGTTTCTTGTAGCATTTGCTTCTCAAAAGCACTACTTTAGCATCATGATATGCACCTTCTAAATTCGATAATATCTTTATTTGGTTGTTTTAGGACAACAAATCATACACCCATCTAATTTACTGTTAGTTTTTTACTTTGTAGTCGACAACGAAACTCAAACCATCTGCCTCTAGGAAAGGGGACACCATTTAACACATTAGGGGGGGGGGGGGGGGGGGTCGGGGCGCCCCCGTGGTGAACCCCCACCACGCGTGGAACAACAAATAACACCGCTGCCGCTTGTTTCTATCACGCGTAAATTTGAAAACGCGTCAAAATTATCATGCGTGAAGAATTGAAGAATGTGAAGGTTTATTGTTGGGTGTTGTGACTGATGAGCATTTCCACTAAAATCCATCACCAGTGATGGAATAAAGCTCGATGACGTGGCGGAACTTGATTGGATGTTGTGAGTGGTAAGTGGGTGGTGAGTGATGGGCACCCCGCCCGCCCTAAGAGCGTGTACATCGAACAATTTGTATATGAAGATGAAAATATGTTCATTTGGATTAGATGACAACATAATGCAACCCCGAATAGTTTGATTTCCCTTTTAACAAGGAGTAGTAAAAAAAATATATATGCTTTGCTCCTTTGATTTAAATAGAATGGTTTTCAAGATAGTTAACAAAAGGTTTTGGCTAAGTTTACTCGTCCAGAGTTGAATTTAGGTTTTTCACCAAAGAGTCTTTACCTTTTACCATTAGGTAGGTTAGGGTGGTTTTACTTACATGATCTTAAATTACGATTTTTATAATTTACAACGTAACTTTTCTTTACTTTTTCTAATATACTCTTACAACGTGTTTTCTTTCTACGTTTACCCTTACAACGTGTTTTCTTTCTACATTTCGATGTCTAAATGCGTGTGTGATGTATTTTTTTATCTACCTTTCCACATAAAAGAGCACTCCGCGGCAACATGCGGGTGATTCCACAAATTTTTAATTCATTTTCATATATTTAAAACTTTTTATATATTATTTTTAAAAAGTTTATATATTAAGCGCCCGTATTTTCTATTCGCACAGGGCCCACAGATTTCCGAAGAATTTCGGAGACGGCATTGATATAATAGTTTTTTGTATTATTCTTAAATACAATACATTGTTATTTTATATTACTTTTATACCAATTCTTACCTATTTACTCAAATATAAAACTACTGAAAGTAAAAACTCAGCTAACTTTGAAACATATATGAGTGTAGATCTTTTTTATTCCATTTGTATGTAATGCAAACTATTAAAATAACTTGAATTTTTTAATATTATTAACAATGGAAGTCGACAATGCAAATAACTAATTTCAACTCTTATTTTAGGGATACTTAAAGTACTAAATATCATAAAGAATAATTAACTAATTTCAACTATTATTTTAGGGATACTTAAACTACTAAATTTGGTCCAGAGGTAAAGAGGCTTGTCCTCTCTAGTGGAGACACAGGTTCGATTCTTGATTGAGTCATTTTCGACGGACATCTGGGTGAATGGACGAATCTGGGCTTTAATCTTAGGTTTGAACCTGACGGGGACGAGGGTTTACGAATTCCATCCGGTTCCCGCGCATCAGGGGGTACGGTCTCACGGTGGTCGAGGAGTCGACCTTGATCATAGCTCCGAGCTGGGTGGGTTTACACGTGAGGTTTTGTCTTTTTTTTTTTTTTTTTTTTTTTTTTTGCCGTTTAAAAAAAAGAATACGTAAATCGTACGAAGTTGTTGAAACTTTTAGGCCTGATTATTAGTGTTTCAGTCTGTTGGGTTGGGCATAGTGTATTAGGTGGGCCAATTGACTTTGTGTTTGTAGTGATAATTCTGGGTCACATGTTCGCGACAATGCATAGGTGGGCTTATTTACAATTTTACATATTAAAAAGTGTGAAGTAAGACGAATTACATATTTATAACTAGTTTCTTGACATTTCGCGCTTTGTGGCTGCGTCGAAACTTAAGGTAACTCGAACTTATAGTGTCAAATATTTGACCCGACTTGTTTTCGAACTAAATTTACGTCAAAGCGTAGGCCAATTGATATTTGACCTGACTCGTTACCGAGAAAATTTACGTCAAACGTAAACTAAATTGGATTTATAACGAAAGATACTTAAAATAAGCAAAAAAGAAAGTAGTGTTTTTTTTACGTTAAAGAATGGTACCACGCGTTGCGGTGGTGTCGAAACGTAAAGTAACTCGAATTTATATCACCCAATGAAAATGTGTTATATTTGACCTGACTCGTTTCCGAACAAAACATAGACTAACAAAAAACATACATAAAAGCAAGCACGAAAACAAATTATATTTGACTTACATACATAAAAATCAGCTAGTAAAACTCGAGAGGGTCAAAATGACAATTTACAAAGTTTTTAGAAAGCTGAGGAAGGTTTAAATGGAAATGCTAAAAGATGAAGGGTTAAATACACAAAAAGATGAAAAAAAAAAAACAATGTGTTAGATGGTATTGTTGTAATTTGGAAAAGAAAACAATAAAAGAATAATAGAGGATGTGTCTTATGTAGTATTCCTAAGAAACCCAGTTTTATTATATTAATAATAATGGTTATTTAGTCGCGCATTGCGGCGAGAACGCGGCAAGACTTAGTCGATATTGGCTCGGTTTGTTATGGGATTGGTAAGGTGTCAGTACGGTACCACCAATCGCTAGTTATAACAACCGAAAGGAAAACGCGTCTGGCTCGTTGATTTTTACATTATTTAACTAAAACATAGCCACGGACCATAAGGTTTAATTATACATCATAGAACGAACATCACCAGTTAAGTAACGTGCAATTTGCGAGTTAACTTTGCATTGAAGGGTATGACAACGTAAAAAGTTTAGAAGGAAGTGTGGCTAACGGGTATCGAACCCGGGCGGTAGTGATACAAAAGCAATGCAATATCCAGTCCATCTGCCCTTTACTTTGTTTTAAACTTCATTGCCAAGGTATATAGGCTTAATCATGTCCACGTAGTTCCATGCGAGACGAAAAAAGGTCTCCCCCGCGACACCGGGGGGGGGGGGGGGGCTCGGGAAAACATGGTTTTTGATCTAAATCGCGTTTGAGGAGGCTCGTTCAGCTTCTAACCTACAACTATAAATCCAGAGCAAGAGATAGTCGATTTCAGTTCAGGCATCCTTTCACTCGAATCTCCGGTTTCTTCATGTTCAATCATTCTGAGTCAAGATTTGAAGTTGCGTTGATGAATATGCGCGGCTAAAAACCATATGACTTCCCTCGGTGAATGATTGCTAGGTTTTGCACAATTATTTTGTTTTCTGATTCTTGTAGCTGATACATGTTAGTCACTTGTGTTGAATTTGGTAAACCTTGTTTATATTTGACTATTTGTCTTTTATCAGGCGTATTAACGATTTTCTTGCATCATTAGCGGGTTGATAATTAAGTGGGTAGTTGGTATATCTTAACGTATTATTAGGTTGTACAGTTAGTATTAAAAATTGTCCTTAATAGTTAATCAAATTCATTAACTTCAAGGTCATGTGTATGTGTTGTTTGAATTAGTTAAACATATCTTTGTGTTAAAGTTGTAATTGGGATTCAGGGTAGGGGTTATTTCTTCTCAATCTGATAACACTTTCTCAAATAACTTGCGTGCTAATTTAATCAGAGCCGTCCCCGAGAAAGATAAAAATATTTTGCGCCTCGTGCGAGCCGAAGAAATTGGGCCCCTCCCTATAATTGATATTCGTCGAATTTTGGTTTCGTTTAGTGAGGTACGATACGGGTAGTTGGTATAAATAATAAATATTCTACCCAAGGGATTTTTATAAGCATAAGTAAAGTTTAATATACCAAAGTTGTAATATTACGTTATCACATATAACATTCTTTTATTTTACTCATACATTTTATACATTTTATGATAAGAGTCACTTTTAGATGAAGGTATACCTATAGCTAGGTTAAAACAATAGAAAATAATGATACAAAAAGTATGAGCAACGTGCATATATGATTTTATTTTATTGTCAGGAAAACTGTCGGTCCCACGCGGGCCCCACCTATAAGTATGTGAGATGAGGGGGGTGAAAAAAGTAATTAGGGGGTTTAGAAAGTAGCACTCTTCTCCAAATTGTATATAAAGCTGCTATTTAATTAATATAGAATTAATAAAAAAGAAAAAAAAAATCGGTTGTACAGATAGCTAGTATTTAGTTAATGTGGGATTAAGACAAGAAAAAAAAAAGTTGGAAAGGGATTGGGGGAATCGAACATAGGCCCGTACACAATACATACATGCAAAAGTAGGCCGATCCTTTATTTGTTTCGGAAGCGATACATTTTAAAATTTAAAACCTTGAAAACTAAAAACAAAAAAATGGGTATTAACAGGAATAGAACATGAGACCTCTTGGTTATAATTCGACGCGCCTACCAATTGAACTATAGCCGGAAGCTGTAGAAAGTATTTATTTTATGTATAATATGTAATATTTTTTAAAACTTTTCGGGCCCTTTTGATATTTGGGCCTCGAGCCGTCGCCCGGCTTGGCCGGCCCAATAGCGGGCTCTGAATTTAATCAATCAAACAAACCCCCAACCTAGTTCAACAATAGTTAATCGGTTCAACTGTTAAACACTGACCACAAATTCATTGTGGATACGACCTTACTTACCTGTATTCGCATAGGTATTTAAGTAAAAATACTTGTTTTTATTTGCCCACGACAACTATATCAACCGCAAGAACCTTAATCACGAGTGATGGCTCGAAATGGATGATGTGTGTCACGTGCGTGATGATGATGATAATAGTGACGATGATAACGATGATGAAGGTGATGCTGATGGCGATGATGATGGCAATGATGATGGTGATGATGATGATGACGTCGGAGACTCAGGTATCCATTCTGTTAAATAATTAACGGAAAAACTAACTACGTTGGCTTGGGGGACTCAACGTGTAGCGACACGGGGACTCAGGTATCCATTTTTCCAAAATAAAGACGCAAGTTGATCTCATCACTAAACCACAAGGATGCAAATTGCACTTTTCCTTTTTTTATTATATCAATACTATATTTAAATTAAAGAGAATAAAATACTAAATTTTATTGTAAAACTTAAAAAAAAAATAAGGAAGTACGTAAAAATTATATGCACTTAAAAATGATGGAACCAAATAAAAAATTAACAAGTGTGTTTTTTTACTAGTTAACTCACACACCTTTTATCAATTACTGGATGGGAAAATGAGCACAAGGAATTTTTCTTTTGTCTATTACCAGTGATCACGGAGTAAAATCAAATCCTTAAAGATTTGAAAACTTTCAATTTGGACATGTTTTCAAGGATCAAATATTTTATTTCTTAGCTAGGAGAGCTATGAGCCGGGTTTGTTACCAGAGATTGTAGTTCTTTTAACAGAGTTAAGCTTTTTAGACTAGTGAGTTAACTCGCTACTCTTGCTTTTGTTTTGTTTAACAAGGCTGGTCCACGATGAACTATATGATTGTTTGCTTGATTTGGTGTTGATATTTAAGTGCAATTGATTGTTGTCGTGACGCTACCCTTTTATGTTGCATCATACTCTTTTAAGGGTATACGGGGCGCATTCGGGGAAGGCTTCGGTAAACCATTTCCCCGATCGGGAACACCGCCGCCATCCCCGCGGGGTCCCGATTCGGGGGTGGTTTTGATGGGGGGTTCACCGCTTGAATTTGGCACATGTTTCGAGACTTGACCGTTGACAACGGTCGGAATTTAAAAAAAAAAAAAAAAATTCAATTTTTTTTAAACTAATATAAATACCCAACTCTATTTCACCCTTTTTTTTTATCCACAACCATCTCATTCTCTATAATTTTTATACCAAACTCTCCAACCACAACCATTTCACTCTTTATTTTTTATACTATCCAACCAAACCCCATCCACTTTTTATTTTTTATACACCGAGCAATGGAGAACCGACCCCGCGAGGCCAAGAAAAAAAATAAGGGGCGGGTATCGAAACCGTCTCGAGATGGTTCGAGCGGTGCAAATGCTCAACCACAACCCCCTTACGGATACACTTCACAACCCCCGTTTTATTTCCAACAACCTCCACACCCCTCGTTTTACAACACCCAACAACCCAATTTCGGCTATTTTCAAAATTTGCTATCAATGGACGCTCCTCCTCAATCCCCCGCCTTCGACCCATATGCTTATCGTTCTCCACAAGTTCCTTCTACACGAGGAAATGTCGAACGTTCTCTACCTATTGACGAGGACGACGAGGACGATGAGGTAGTGCCCGAAACTCAAAATTTGGGCGACGACGACGACGAAGAATATGAATATAATGTGGACGAAGAAGCGGGCAACGAAGAAGACGAGGCTCGAGAAAAAAAAGGGAAAACGGTGAGCGAAAAATGGACAAAAAAACAAGAAGAGGCGTTGGCGAAGGCGTGGGTACATTGTTCTACCAACAAAAAAAAGGGCAATCAACAAAGTCGCGAAAGTTTTTGGGGTAAAATTTTAGAGCACTATAACAAAAGTGTCGGTGGAAGTAACCGGACCGTTCATCAAGTACGGTCTAAATGGAACCCGATGATGGCGAAAATTAACTTTTTCAACGGCCTATACCAACAAGCGGTAAAATTTATATATTTTTTTAACATTGTATATTTTTTATTTTTTTTCTAAGTTTATACTTTTCTAACACTTTTTAACATTGTATATTTTTTATTTTTTAACATTGTATATTTTTTATTTTTTAACATTGTATATTTTTTATTTTTTAACATTGTATATTTTTTATTTTTTAACATTGTATATTTTTTATTTTTTAACATTGTATATTTTTAATTTTTTAACATGTAGGATCGCACACGAGGAAGCGGATGTCAAGATCTCGACGTGATGAAAGTCGCGTTAAAAGAATTTAAAGAAAGATTTCCAAGCGGTTTTCAACACCTCGAGGCGTGGGAGGTCGTTCGAAAACACGAGAAATGGGCACAAGTGCCATTGATGGGCGAGGAAGGTGAAGGTTCGGCACCTAAAAGAAAGCCCGTTGACGTAGACTTTTCAATCCCGGATATGAACGAAGATCCCTCGCCACAAAGACCACAAAGGCGAGACAAGCGTCAAGCTACATCGTCCGAGGGAAGCTCGGCCGAGTTGGCGGCACAATTCAAAGTGTACACCGCCATGAAAGAAGCGAAGCAAGCGGTAGAATTGGAGGCGATCGAAATGAGGAAAAAAAGAGATTCGGAGGCTCGCGAGCTCATATCGGCACAACTCGAGACGATGAAAAACTACAATTTCGATCGAGATATGAAAACCTTCCTTAAGCCGCACGACGATGTTCCACCAAGTATGTTGCCGATCATCCTCGCCCGAAAGCGAGAAATCGCTAACAAGTACGGGTGGCCATGCGATTTCTAGTTTGAACGTATTTTTTTTTTCTAGTTTGAATGTATTTTTTTTTCTAGTTTGAATGTGTTTTTTTTTTTCTAGTTTGAATGTGTTTTTTTTTTCTAGTTTGAATGTGTTTTTTTTTTCTAGTTTGAATGTATTTTTTTTTAAAATTTAATGAAATGTCTTTTATATAAATTTTTAAACATCAACAAAAAAAAAAAAAAAATAATAATTTCGAACTCACCTAATAGGTGAGTGCCGCCATCAAAAAGGGGAATTAAGGGAGTGTATTAGGTGAGTTGACGTGGCACCATGTGATTGGTTAGGTGTAAGATGGGGGACTCACCTATTAGGTGAGCACCCCTTACACCCTAAGAGGAGACCTGACACCCTGTGAATGACCTCACAATGCATTTTCTTTTTCCCACTTTATTCCAACACATATTATTATTTAAATATATTTACTTTACATAGACTTGTATAGATCCTTCAAGTAAAAGAATATGTTGACTCTTAGTTTGGAGTTTGATTTGACTTCAATAGAATAAAATGATTTTGAATTTGATTGACAAGGAAACCGAAAAACTAAACTAAACCTTCGTCGTAGGTTTAAGGAATCTCATGAATTTTAGTTGAATCACATAAAATTATAGCCCATATGATTTGTAAGTAACTTACTTCCCCACTATGCGTGAAAGATTAAATCTTAGGGGCTGTTTGGTAGCCTCTGAATGGTCATTAAGAGGCTATCTCTTAATGAAACCATTAAGAATTTTACCAATGAGAAGGTAGAAGAATGTGACATGTGATGATTTACCATTTAGAGGTTACCTCTTAACCATTCAGACTTGAGGTTACCTCTTATTCATTCAGAGGTTTTAAACCATTAAGAGGTAGCATCAGAATGGTCATTAAGAGGCTACCAAACAGCCCCTTACAAAGTCTAATATCTCCTCCGATTCATTTTAGCTTTTAGGGTGTAGAGTATCATTTAGGGAGTGTTTGGTGTTGCGTTTTTAAAATAGATTATGCGTTTTCAAAATAGATTTTGCGTTTTCCAAACTGCGTTTTGAAAAAGCAGGTAGGTACATGCTTCTCCAAAACTCTGTTTTGGAGGCAGATAATCACTTTTTCATACAAACACTTTTCTAGATTATTTATGTTTTACAAACGCAATAATCAAATAATCACTTCAAAACGTAATCCCAAATACCCTCTTAAACACTCTAGGGTATTTGAGTTACCGTTTAGCCAATAATATCATGTCATGTCAACTCTCCTTTTCACTCCCCATTTTCTACTCAAACACTAGAAATGATTCAAACACCTGAAGAGTGGTAAAAATAATTTTAAAAATATTATGATTGGTTGAAAGGGGTTGGGACCCACCATTTACCCTCTCTCCCACCTCTCCTCTTCTTCACCGAATCGGTGACTATACACCGAATTAGCAAGTCCCCACTCACCGAAATGTTGTCGGCGATCAATCACCGTGCGGCAAACTCGGTCCCCGATCCCGCTTCCCGCAATCGTACCTTCCCCTCTTATAATTGGGTGTGGCTAAATGCACCTCCATTTTTAGTGTTTATACCTCCCTTTTCAAAAATATCATTTTTTATAATTTTTTAAATTCCACCCTTTACCTTGTATATTTTATTGTTTTGTTCAATTGTTTATGGATTCTTAATTGTTTTGTTTAAGTTTCCCCGGATGATTTTATTTTGTATTATTTGTTGACTGTTTTGTTTAAGTTTTTTTTTTCACATATGATTTTGATACTTTTTAACAATTTGATTTGACGTGAAAGATTTTTTATATTACATGTTGCTATATATTATTTATATAAAAATAGAATGTGTTTGACAACTAAATTTCAAAAAGAAACATTCGCCTAAAAGTTTGTGAATTTTTTAAAAAAGAAATAATAAAGTTTAACTAAGCTAAAATGGGTACTCACGTGAAAAAAGCATGAGTAGATTCAGTTGTGATGGACTGATCAATCGTTTCAAACCACTACATCATCAAGATTATCATTATCATATGAGAAAAAAATAGATGAAGTTTTAAGTGTTTAACCAAAACAAATTACAGTTGAAGTTTAACAAAAAACAAAACAAACTATGTTAATGCACTTTTTGAATTTTTTGGGATCAATAATTGATTGATACAGATTCAATCCGTATAAAATTTTAGATAAGTTTTAGCTATCTGTTTTATTTATCTTTTTAAATGTTTAAAAGCTTAAATTAGATGCAATTAAAACAATACAAATTAATTAAAAGGTTTGATTATACTTATTTAAAAACTTTAAGAGAGGAGTGCAACCTGTAAAAATTACGTGCGTTTTGCATTATGTTTTCTTCCTATATTTCACCTTTTTGTATTATATAATACTTCTTAAACTTTCAATGCTAACCATTTAATATTTTCTTATACACAATTTCAATAATTTCTTGTCTAGGAATATTATTTATAATTCCCAAGTCTTTATTACTTAACTATTTCGTAGTTTCCTTATTCAATATGTGTAATGCATACATTACTAAACTAGTTGTACACACTACACACAAAATGCTATCAAGTGACAAGGTCAGATTTTTCCTCCACTTCGAATGTTTATGTTAAATACGAGCACATGGAGAGTATAACACAAAAAAGGCCAGCCTAGTAGTAGGACACACAACTCTCTTCTACGAGACATTGTTTCAAATCCGACACCCCCCCCCCCACCCACACACACACACGGAGAGAGAGACGGTTTTTTCATTTTCTTTTCATATTTTTATTCATTTTATGTATTATTTCCTTTTTCATTTTACTTATTTCCTTCTTTTTATATAAGTTTGGTTTTTTAGAGTTTTTATCTAATTCCATCTACCCTCTCTATTTTATTACTTTTCTTTTCTTTGTAATTTCCTTGATTTTTCAATTTTACTTTTTTAGAGTTTTTACTGTATTTACTTTCCTTTTAGATTTTCCTTTTTTTTTATTTTCTTAGCATCTATTTTATTAAGAGTTTTTTTTTGTCTAAACTATTTTTTAAATATTACTTACTTGGTGGTCTTTGTTTTTTTTTTCTAGATTTCCTTTTTATTTATTTTATTCTTTTGATCTCAAACACACCTATATCACATAAAATACATGTCGATATCATTTTAGAAATTCAAGTTTTTCTATCAATTGCTACAGCAAACGAGTGTATCGCAGCGAAACAAACTAATACCGATCAAATTTCCATTTAGAAATTCAAGTTTTTCTATAAGTTGCTACATCAAATGAGTGTATTGCAGCAAAAACAAACTGATACCGATTGAATTTCTGTTACGGAAATCCGAACAACAAAATGACATCCGGTTTGTAGGCATTTAAAACCAAAAGAGTGGGTTTAATACTTGTTTGGAATGTGAGTCTTTATAACTTCCACAAATCAAACACCCACACGTGTTGGATTCCATAATAATTGACCTTTCTGAGCTTTTTTTTTTTTTTTTTTTTTTTTTTTGAACGGCAAATTTGGATCACTGACGGACCACTGGAGTATCATCGTGCCACCAGAGGAACCACCCGATCATATCCATCTCCACTAGGCATAATGCCCCACCAATTCAGGAGGAAACCCAATAAACATGGGAAAACCCCCCTTATGGGAATCGAACCCAGGACCTATTGGTCCTAAAGCCTTATCCCACCACCAAGATGCCACTAGGCTATAAAGCCATGGGCGACCTTTCTGAGCTCTGATCTGCTCTTTCTCAATAAGGTTTAGTTCACACACATTGATAAAATCATCAAACACACACACACACAACACAAAACACACCCCTTTTCAATATCACTTTTCTCCACATCTCCCAGTCTTCCCTCATTAAATCCTTCAGTTAACAGTTTAACACTCACACACATTCACATCCTCACTCCATTACTCATCAGTCTATCCACAAATGGGCTGTGGTCACATCCCCAAATCATTACATGTTTTTACCATTTCTCTTCTCTTTTTCTTGATTCCATTCACAACCCAACTCAGATCTTTTGCTCAAGGTAAATGGGTGTCACTCACTTTCTCTCAAAACCACATAAAAATTTCATATTTTTTTTATAATTTTCACCCAAGATCACACTTTCTAGCATTATTTTACTCACCTTTTCTCATTTATGGCAGGTAGAATGTTGGAGAAACCACCCACTAATTCTCAGGTAACCCCTCAAGCCCTCAAATTTATCAGTTTTATTATCTTTTTTTTTTTTTTGGAACGACAAATTTCTTGTGTTAGGCCATCGCACTCCCTAAACTGGAGAGCCCGTTGCCCCACTGCAACCAGACTATGTTGTCTTAGTTTTATTATCTTTTTGCAAAGCTTTTTGGTTAGATTCAATTAATATGCCAAAACAACCTACGAGCAAGTGGCAGGTAAACGGACAACAAGCTGGGCTGTAACGGCGCAACCCCTTTTTGGTTTAAACTTGATGAACATTTATATATATATTTTTTATTTATGAAGGTGGAGGTGGAGATAGAGAAGATGATACTAAGAGGACAAATAGGATCAAGACCACCAAGATGTGAAAGAAAATGTGGCTCTTGTGGTCATTGTGAGGCCATACAAGTGCCTACAACCCCACATATCAAGGCTGCAATAGATGGAGTCAAGAACCCTACAGTGGGAGCCACAGAGGCATATGCAAGAGGTGATTATAGCTCAAACTACAAGCCCATGAGTTGGAAGTGCAAATGTGGGAGCTATATCTTTAACCCATGAGTTTTATAATTCTACATTGGTTAATAGGATAGGTGTACATATAGGAGTGAGAGCAGTTCTTCAAGATCCTCTTGAGTAGATTCTTTGGTTTTATTTGTTCACATTTGAATCGATTTTTAAATAAAAAAATTTGTTGGTTTTTATTAATTTAAAAAAAATGATAGTTAAAGTTGGCTCTTCAACAATTTCCGCAAGTCGAATTAACTAATTTGCTTTGGTTTAGACGGTAACCAGTTGATTTGTTATGAACATGTGTAGTGGATGAGGAAATTAATTAAAAAATGCATTTCACATCAGTGTCACGTAGTCACTAGGTTTTTACTGAGTAATTCATAAACTTGTGTAGTAGTTTTAACAAAAAATAAAATTAAAAAATAAAAATAAAATGTGTAATTGGTTGATTGTGGGTAGACCCAATCTCTCACACTCCTAACGTCCGCCATGGTAGTGGTAGAGAGCCCCTTGACGCCACCCTTTGCTTTGTTCGTAATGGTGCTGGTGACGTGGAGGCGGTGGTGCCTCCACTACACTTTAGTCTTTTTCCAAGAGGGGATGTTTTGTGTATTACTTTACATTTTACATTTTTTGACACCAAATATTACTCAGTATATTTTACACTAATTACTCTAAAATACTTATCTTTAAGAGATATACGTCTCTATCAAGTGGAATAGCCCCATATTAGCGAGTAATGCTTTAGGGGAGGAGGGGTGGTTCACTAGTGATAGTTTCTATCACTCTCACTATCCAATCAAATCATGCCATGTCATCACCCAATATTCTATCACTAGTGATAGAAATGTAGGGGGGTGGTATCACTAGTGATGGGATTCCAATGTACAAGTATTAATGCACAATATACAAGATACACATTCATCACCAAAGTTTTTCAACGCGTTATACATATAACTCGTTATACTCCATCACTAGTGATGGAATTAGGCGGGGCGGTGTTCCACGAGTGATACTATTGTATCACGGCCCATAACGATGCCACCCCGTGTGGCCTTACATCATTTGACATAAATGAGTAGACATTGATTAACCATACAGAGATTTGGTAATTAATGTTGTGATTAGGATATATTTATGGGTTTAATCTGTCACGTTTAGCACATTTATATATATATATATTTTTTTTCAAGCGATAAGGTGTGGTTGGGTGAAGAGTAGGTGGTAAATTAAAAGATGGTAACATGTTAATGAAGAAATAAGAGAAGGTAGCGTGCAGAAATGTCTTACACTTGTCCTTTCCCTATCAAAATTAAATGCTCTTATACATCTCCAGTCATTTTATTCAAGTATTTATATAAAGAATTTTAGATTATAAATCTATAAAAAAATATATATTACACCTTTTTCTGTCATATTTAATAAAACAACTTAATTCTATTCAAGTATTTATATACAGAATTTTAGATTATAAATCTATATATATTACACCTTTTTTTCGTCATACTTAATAATAAAACAACTTAATTCTAAAAAGGATATTGGATTTAAAATATCCTTAACTTTTATCATTTGACCGACAACACTTCCAACTTACGAATTGTACACACGTCACTCTCAACTTTCAACTTATTTTCCTTTGATATTTCCAAACTAACTGAACCCTAACCCAGTTATTATTTTTTTTTTGTTGATGTGGCACTTGTTTAGTGACATGACATTTTTTTGATGACGTGTGATCCGATGTGGCCCTTGTTTCGTGACGTGGCATCTGACGTTAGCTTACTGGGTTAGGGTTTAGTTAGTTTGGGATGTTAGAGAAAAATAAGTTGAAAGTTGGGAGTGGCACGGTACAATTCATAAGTTGTGAGTATTATCGGTCAAATGGTGAAAATTAGGATTTTTTTAATTCAATAAAAATAATAAAATGTAAGGACACGCGCAAGATTGCCCCCGCAGATACTCAGGAAGAACGCTAGGTGAACACCGAGCGACGAGGGACGGTTATTTCTATGGAGACATAATCATTTGGTGTTCAATGAAGTAAAACTTCCAACATAAAATTCTTTGATGATGTTAAGGTTCACTTGTTTACTTTACTTGGATAAGACAACGTGAAAGGAAATCTTATGGGAGAAATGCTTGAAATGGTGTCAGTCTTCGTCTTATGTGGTTTATAAAAACTAAACAGTTTATTGTAATAAATAAATTATTTTTAAAAAGTAGATATAAAAGATTGTAATTATTATTACTATTACTATATGATAAAAAAGAAACACAATGAACAGTGTTTCTTTTTTTATCATATAGTAATTAAAATTAGGATGGTATCGGGTATAGATACCGGTCTCAAATTTATCAAATTAGTGTATTTTCGGTATCGGTTCTGCACAGGTATTCACCGGTTTTTACCCTTAAATACCGGTGTCGTACCAGTATCGACCGGTACCGAACCGTACCATGCTAGGTATATTCGGTACCGGTACCCACTTTTGGGGATTTCGGTAACGGTTGGTACCAAGCTCATCAAATCCTGTAGCAACGCAGCAATGCAAGTAATTGCACCGTTCAGATTACTTTTCATACACAGTAAGTAAACTGTATTTCGTTTGAATGAAGTTTTATATACACAACAACTTATTTTGCTTTCTTTTTTGTTTTTTTCTATAATGAATGAATTGTAGCATGTAAAATTAACTTGGATATTTAGAATATTGATGAGCAAATCGTATCAAATCCTGTAAACGAACCGGTATCGTATCGGTACCAAATTTACTATACCAAATCATTTTCGGTACCAATTTGGTACCCACCTTTTGGCGTTTTCAGAATCGTTACTTTCGGTTCGACACCGGTCTAGCACCATACCTGTATTTATTGATTTTTACCTTCAAATACCATACCGTATTGTGCCGAGCATTTTCGGTGCCAGTACCTAATTTCGATGATTTTCCGGATCGGTACTTTCGCTGCCGTTACCAGTACCGAGCTCATCCATATTTTAACGTGTTAGCACCGTAATAACTGAACTGAAAACAACCGAATTTCCAACGTGGAGGACGTGTGGGTCCTATTATTATATATTAGGTTATTTAAAATCGCTTTTTTTATGACGGAGTGACTATCCTTACCACGTCTTTTTATTTATGATTTGATATTCGGTATCTGTTTGCCGTTGCTGACACGCCTTTTGTAGTCATTGGGTTCCGCCGCAACGCACGGACGAAAAGTAACTAGTTAGAAGAAAAAAAAGGCAAGGATGAGTAAGTGATGGATAAATTGTTTTAAAAAAAAAATCTTGAGTAATGAGATCTTTGATGCTTAAATACCAACTTGTACAGTTTTAGGTTCCACTATTGTGAATTTGTGATGCCTTTAAGCCTTTCTAATCATAGTTTTCGGTTTGAAAAACCAATAACCACCACACCGGTACAATTCATGTCAGACGAATATATAATCAATGTTTTAAATGAGTGTTAAATGAGTCATGTTGCATGAGTTGGCGAGTCAAACTTGGCATGAAGCCATGAACCTAGGAATTTCAGACAACATATAACCAATGTTTAGAAATACGGTTTTTATACCGTATCGGGTCAGGCTAAAAATGGTTCAATCGGTTGTACTGCGCCGTTCAATCAGATTGGCTAGTTTTAAATAAAATTACATATATATATATATATATATATATATAAGATAAAGATCATTACAGAACACTACTTATTGCGAGAACAAAAAGAACAACTGTAAATCACTAAATTTTGGGATTTAAAGTTCATATTTCTTGAATTTTATGTTTCTTACATTCATATGTGTATTATATATACATAAAAAAATCATATATTTTTCACTACACATAGTCTACATACATGTAGGTAATTTAGCCTACACATAACCTTCATGTGTGTAGGTTATTTAAAAACTAAAAATTTTTCATATTTTGTTTTAAATTCAAGTGTGAGAAACAATAAATCTTAAATTTATAACATTTTCATTTACTTTTTAGGTTTTTAGGATTGAAAAAATGAGTGAATCATTTTGTTCTGCGTGTTCTCGCAATATTTAGTGTTCTGCCTAGAACCTTCCCCTATATATATATATATATATATATATATATATATATATATATATATATATATATATATATATATATATATATATATATATATACAGGGTGAAGTTATTGTAAAAAAGACCAAAAGTGTGAGAAAGTTAAGAAAGAATCTCAACCATTAGATCTAAATTAATGGAAAAGGGTATAATTGTAAATGCATTAACAAATTCAAATATGGTAATCCTTGATTTAAGGATTTGGAGAGAGAAAATCCTTGATTTAAGGACTTATAACCGTCTATAAATATAACACCATTCAGAGCATGTTCATACATGGTGTTTTAAATATAACACCATTCAGCACAAATATAACACCATTCAGCACAAAAAAACACCATTCACACAAACATAACATCATTCAGCACAAACATAACACCATTCAGCACAAAAAAAAAACACCATTCACACAAAAAAACACCATTCAGCAGTAAATAAAATAAACACCATTCAGTACAAGAATATAACACCATTCAGTAAAAGAAATATAACACCATTTAGAAAAAGAAAATAACACCACTCAGAAAATAAAAATAACACCATTAATGAAAAAAAAAACACCATTCAGAAAAGAAAATAAACACCATTCAGTAAAGAATATAACACCTCTGTATCATCTTCTCCACTTCCGGCACCACCACTGCCGCTCCGCCGCCGCTGTCGTGTTTCAAGGTTTTGGTAGGTGATTGAATTCAACAATGAAAACATCTTCATCTTCATACTGATCTTCAGTCTCCAGTGATCTACAGGTGATTAATACTTCAATTCTCAATTCTCGATGTTTGATTCAACTAACTGCGATTCACAAGTTGTTCAATCGGAGTTCTGTACTTGTTGACTATTATGTAACTTGTTGCGGAAGTTAATCTCGCTGCGGAAGTAAGTCTCGTTAACTTAGGGTTTCGATTGATTGAATATGGAAGAAGAAAGAGAGAGAGAGAGAGAAAATTGTGAGCGTATGAGAGAGAACGAAATTGCAGGTTTGATTTACAAAATGAAGATAAAAAGACACAATTGCCCCTAGATATTTCAATTCAGTCCCAATTAACAAAAATATTTTACAATTTGGTCCCTATTGATCTCAACCATTAGATCAAAAGATCTAATGGCTGAGATTCTTTCTTATCTTTCTCACACTTTGGGTCTTTTTTACAGGATCCTAACTCTCTCTCTCTCTATATATATATATATATATAGGGTTAGGTTAACGTACAAATGCCCTTATCGTACATTACGTACGCTACAATCTCAGCCGTCCGATCATCTTCCTGCATTGAATTCGCATGTTTTTTTGTAACAATTTCGCATGTTGGTTTTTTAACATGCGATTTCATTAAAATTACCACATGCGAAATTGTTACAAAAAAACAATATGCTATTTTATCAAAATTATCACATGCGAAATTGGTACAAAAAAACATGCGAATTCATAAAAAATTATCACATGCGAAATTGTTATAAAAAAACAACATGCTATTTCATCAAAATTATCACATGCGAAATTGGTACAAAAAAACAACATGCGAATTCATCAAAAATTATCACATGCGAAATTGTTAAAAAAAAACATGCGATTTTAAAATGCGGGAAGATGATCTGACGGCTGAGATTGAAGCGTACGTAATGTACGATAAGCAACATTGTACAGTATGTATATATATATATATATATATATATATATATATATAGGGAGAAGATCATGCGAGAACCAACTCTTATTGTGAGAACCGCGAGAACCAATGTGAACACACCAAAAATGCCTAAAAATAGCTAAAAATCACACAAAAAATTTTTTTTTTTGAATTTTTTTAATATTTTTTATAAAAAAATCGCTACTTTTCGAAGCCAAAAAAAAATTTTTAATTTTTAAAAAAAAAAAAAAAATTTTTTTTGCTTTTAAAAGTAGCGATTTTAACATAAAAAATATTAAAAAATTAAAAAAAAAATTTAGATTTTTTTTTTGATTTTTTTAGATTTTTTTAGGTTTTTTAGGGGTTTAGTTTTTAGCATTTTAGCTTGGGGGGGGGGGGGTGGGGGGGGGGGGGGGTTTAGGTTTTTGGGGGTGGGGGAGGGGGGTTTAGGTTTTTTGGGGGGGGGGTGGGGGGTTTAGGTTTTTGGGGGGGGGGTGGGGGTTAGGTTTTTTTTAGGTTTTTTAGCTATTTTAGGTTGTGTTCACATTGGTTCTCAAGGTTCTCACAATAAGGGTGGTTCTCGCATGAGCCCCTCCCTATATATATATATATATATATATATATATATATATATATATATATATATATATATATAGGACCGCTAAAATGAAAACCACCTTTAGTTGTAAGAACTGAGAGAACCACTTTATAGCCACTAAATCAACAATATGGATGGATGAGATTAAAAGTAACTAAAACTAATATTAAATACATTTTGTCTTATTATGTCTTTAATATTTTAATCTAAAAGGGTAGTTTAGTAAAATTGCGCTTTTTTGTCTTTTTGTCTTTATTATTTTTTTATTACTTTTTTGTATTATTATATTAGTTTTTATTTTTTAAACAAATTTTTTTTATTAAAAGCATTTTTAAATTCAGATTTTTTTAACAAACCAATTTTTTTGCGCGCTGGTTTTTGCACCCCGTTTTTACGCCCGGCTTTTTCACAGATTATTTCTTAACGCGTCGTCTTTGCACGCCGTTTTTTACGCTCGACTTTTTCAAGCGTCGTTTTTTTAACGCGCCGTTTTTACGTCCTGTTTTAACGCGTCGTTTTTTACGTCCCGTTTTTTTCGCGGCGTTTTTATGCCCCGTATTCACGCCCCTTATTTAGGCGCCGTTTTATCACATGGTTTTTTACGTTTTACAATTTACGTAGAAAAAGTGTTACGTTTTACGTTAAAAAGTTTTTACATAAAAGTTTACGTTTTACGTTAAAAAGTTTACGTTTTACGTTTTACGTTTTACGTTAAAAAGTTTAGGTTTTACGTTAAAAAGTTTACGTTTTACGTTAAAAAGTTTACGTTTTACGTGAAAAAGTTTACGTTTTACGTTTTACGTTTTACGTGAAAAAGTTTACGTTTTACGTTTTACATTTTACGTTATACTTTTTACGTTTTACATTTTACGTTAAGAAGTTTAGGTTTTACGTTAAATGTTTACGTTTTATGTTAAAAAAACTATACGTTTTACGTTTTATGTTAAAAGCTTTACGTTTTACGTTAAAAATTTACGTTTTACATTTTAGATTATAAACACCATTGTATCATTTGAACAACCCATGAATATTATGCAGTACAAAACTCCAACATTTTGCAATCATACAAAACCCTATAAAATGAAAGAGAACACAATAACAACAAAACAACTCGTACATTTATCAATCCTATAACTTACTGTCATCAACCAAACTCAATACACAATCATAACATATTTTTTAAACAAATGTTCTAAAACAATGAGAATCATATAATCAAGATTTATAGTGAATCACAAATATTCAAAGACAACATACTACTAACCGAGGTATGAGGAGGATCGAGAGGAACACACGGGCTGCTATCGTCCCAAAACCCGAACCCGTAATCTGAACTACTCTTTTGAGCCGACCCGAAATGAAACCCGGTTCCCGAACATAACTCGAATCCGAGCCAAACACATCCCGAATCTTTGAACCAGCTGAGCAAAACTGAAATACAACAAAAACCATCACCATCGTCGCTGCAGACGGCGGCGCTCCCGTCTGCCGCCTTAGCTCACCGGAGCTCGACAGTCGACACCGGCATCTCTTTTTCCGTCTCTATCTCTCTCTCTCTCTACGCAGAACGGTGAATCCCGTCGGAAAGAGCACCGTCGCTGCCGTCACGCCGTCACTGTCGTCGCCACTGCAAGAGCTGTAACACCACCGCCACTGTTCTTTTCTCTCTCCTTTAAACACCCATTCTTCACGGATTCAGCTTCTATATCTGTAATACACCGATAAATTGATGCTAGAATGAATCCTCACCCTTCGATTCCATTCTACACGGTGATTTGAAGCCAAAAAAATGAATCAGATCTAGGTTAGAGAAGGGGTGACGGCCATAGGAAGAGGTAGATAAAGTTTCTCTCACACCTTAAGTGTGTAGCAAAAAATGGACAAATGATTTTCCTTTCAAATGAGGAGAGAGACAAGTGAAAGAAAACAAAAATATCTGACATTTTAAAAGCTGGTGACATTAAATGTTAAGAGAGGGGGGATTTGACATTTGGGGTAAATGACCAAACTACCCTTTTGGTTGGCAGAATATGATTGGTGGAGAGTGGTGTAGGTCCCTCTCTGGTGGATGACGAACCTCAAACCTTGTTATACAAACCTACTAGCGAGTGCGGAATCCAAGCTAGCAAGCAAACCGAGTTAGTAGCAAGAAGAGAAACAAACACACAAGGGTTCACCGATTAACACAACTTGTATTAATGCAAATGAAGGTTCGGTTACAAGCTCAATGTTTACAGAAATGTTCTATAAACTCTCTAAGTGTGTGTGTGAGTTCTGGACAGAATGCTCTCAAGAAACTCTCTATCTCTCGGATGTTTCTGTCTGTGTGTCTATCTGAAACTCAACACATGCATGGGTATTTATACCCAGCCCAAGATGCTATGTCCGAAGGATTCGACAGATGGTCCGAAGGATCATCTGTCGACCACATGTTACACGAAAGATCAGCATGGACCTCGAAGGATCATCCTTCGAGGTCTAATGGTCGAACCATGGTCGAACCATATCTTTCGATCACCTCGAAGGATCAGGTATATCCTTCGAGGCTATCCTTCGATCAGAACATCTTTCAACTGTTGTCCAAATCAAACCGGAGGATGGTTGACTTGGTCAACTTACAGGACTGACAAGGACATCATTTACATACAGACCGAATACAGACAAAGTACAGACACAAGTGCACCAACAAACTCCCCCTTGGCTGTAGCTTTGTCTTTGTCTTCCAATAAATGTGGACTCGTCTTGAACTTCGACGGTCTTTGGTCTTCGAGTTCTCAAAACTCTGATGTCCTTTCAAGTCTTCAAAGTCGGAGGATCTTCAAAGTCTTCACGTCTTGAAAGCAGAGAGTGTATCAACAAACTACCCGTATCATGTAGGAAGTGTGTTGACAAACTCCCCCTTAACATAAGCTCCCCCTTGAGTTATGCTCGTGAAAACACTTTATCTTTATGAAGTGAGATCCTTGTGGTGTTGATGATGGCCAGCGGCAACTCGATCATCTTCATCTCTTGAGCGCCTTCTCGTCGTGTCTTCATTCCAAAGCTTGTCATCGACCATGTTCTCCTAGCCTTTAGAATCTGCACATGCAAGAAATCTAAACGCGTAATGAGAACAACTGCTTGGAATATAGTATAAACAAATGACACACGAATGACCATGTCATAATCAAACACCGTCCGACAGTTTGAAAGTTTAAATTTGTCAATTTTAGTTTTTAACTTTCAAACATGCAAATTTTTGACCATTTATGAAGATTTAGTCAATTCGGTTTTCAGTCAGGTTTCAGGTAACGAAGACTCGAGCTCCAACATCGTACAATCGAAAATAAAGCAGAAATAAAATCTTTTTGGCTTTTATAAAGTTTATATTAAAACAAGCCTAAAATATTTTTGGTATTTTTGAAATTAAAAGACAACAATTTAAAATCCTTTGAGTGTTATCAAACGACATCACCGCTAATGTCGTGCTGATATGCACCAAACGACGAAACTGTTTTAAAAGAAAAACAATAAAAGTTAAGCAGTAAATAAATATATCCAGACATTCTTTTTGTGAGTTTCGAGGGTAAGAGAATCATATCAGTGTACGGTCATGCCAAAACACTCTTGTTGTTCAATTAGTTAACATTAAGACAAGCATCCTATAACAATTATCGGTATTGTTGTCCACTTAAGCTCAACTTATCAGATGTAATCATGTTTAGAGGATACGTTAATGTGTGATTTATACTTACCGACCGGTGTTCATCCACATCACGACACATTCCCGTATCAAGGTATGCACGAGGGTTCATCTTACCGGTGAGTATACCGATTATCATCTGTTTGACCGTATAAAATGTGAGATACTCACTTATTTTGATTTGAAAACAAGTCCTATGTGATATAATCACTTATTGATGAGGAACTTGATTTTCATATGCATGAGGGCACAGGTGCAAGTCCATGAACAGGTCAGTACTTCCGTACAGCAGAGAGACGAACTTGACACCCGGATAAATGTGATATTTATCACTTATTTGATTGGACATGTGATTGTTTATCACTTATTGAGGTCGAATGCAGTATGTAAATATGTACACGTGTGTATAGTATCATGGAAGATCTAGACTTGCGTCCCCGTTATTTTTCGGTAAAAGATACAACCATGATACCCAGATGATAAGCAGCATAAAGACCGAATATCTCAGAACCTCGGCAATCTATCAAACGAAATTTCGGTACTAAGACCATATGCCAATGAATGGTTCCCACCTGATCTTCAGTCGATTAAGATTTATATCACCCTGCACACTTTAAAATGATTGTGAGCCTACCGATACATCTTATATAGAGCTGCTTATCGTTTTTCATTTAAGGTTTAAAGAGGTTTGGATAGACCACTGATGTACTATCATTTTCTCTTTTGCTCTCCAGGAAACTCATTTTTGATTTTCTATTGTTTTTGTGTTTTTGAAATTTTTCGATGTTTTTGTATTTTCAGATTTTTGGATTTACTCCCCCTAAAATCAATAAATTAAGACAAATTTAAAAACACAAAGATATTTACAAAAATGATTTTCCGATGTTGGTTTTACTCTTGCTTGACCTTAATGCCGTTTACCAATAATAAAAAGTCAAATCTTGATTTGTCAAAAGCTTTGGTAAATAAGTCGGCACGTTGGTCATCGGTGTGGACCTTAACAACATCGACTAGCCTTTTCTCAAAGCAATCACGTATGAAGTGATATTTGATTTCGATGTGTTTGGTCTTTGAATGCTGCACAGGATTTTTAGTGATATCTAAAGCAGCAGAATTATCAACGTAAATAGGAGTAGTTAGGAATTCAAAACCGTAGTCCCGCATCTGTTGTTGGATCCAAAGAACTTGTGAGCAACAACTTGAGGCAGCAATGTATTCAGCTTCGCATGTTGATGTAGCTACACACGTCTGCTTCTTGCACTGCCATGTGACTAGGCGATTTCCTAAGAACTGACATCCAGCCGTTGTGGATTTGCCGTCGATTTTGCATCCGCCAAAATCAGAATCACTGAAAGCTACCAATTCAAAGTTATTATCCCTAGGGTACCACAGACCGGTGTCAGGGTACGCCTTCAAATAACGAAAAATCCTTTTAACAGCAGCAAGATGTGAGGCCTTCGGGTTAACTTGATATCTGGCAAGCAGGCATGTTGGGTACATTATGTCTGGCCTTGATGCTGTGAGGTACATAAGAGATCCGATCATAGCGCGATAGATTGAAGGGCTAACAGCTTCTCCCTTCAAGTCTGGAGTGATTCCGTGATTAGTTGGCAATGGGGTACCAATGGGCGTTGCATCAGACATCTGGAACCGGCTCAAGATGTCACCAACATATTTAGTCTGATGGATGAATATCCCAGACTCTGTTTGTCGTACTTGTAGGCCCAAGAAAAAAGTCATTTCCCCCATAGCACTCATCTCGAATTTATCCTGCATAATGCGCTCGAATTCCCTACACAAGACATCATTAGTAGAACCAAAAATAATGTCATCAACGTATACCTGTACCAGAAGAAGATCTCCATCTTGTTCCTTGATGAAAAGAGTACAGTCGATAAGACCTCTACGAAAACCGTTCTCCAGCAGATAGTGAGATAAGGTTGCATACCAAGCTCGTGGTGCTTGATGAAGACCATAAAGAGCTTTGTTGAGCAACCAAACCCGATCGGGATGGATAGGATCTTCAAAACCTGGAGGCTGTTCGACGTACACCTCTTCTTCAACCACACCGTGTAAGAATGCACTTTTCACGTCCATCTGATAGACCTTGAATCCTTTGAAGGACGCATAGGCTAGAAAGATTCGAATTGCTTCGAGACGTGCAACAGGTGCATAGACTTCGTTGTAGTCAATTCCTTCAATCTGACGAAAACCTTGAACGACTAAACGTGCTTTGTTTCGGATAACAACTCCGCGGTCATCCTTTTTGCATTTGAAAACCCAACGGGTACCAATCTTCTTGTATCCAGCAGGTTTCTCTACGAGTTTCCAGACACCCAGCTTCTGGAATTGTTGCAGTTCTTCCTGCATTGCTTCAACCCAAGCGCTATCTTTCAAGGCTTCTTTCCATGTTCTTGGTTCTTCTTGTGAGACATAACACGCGAAGGACCAGTCGTTTTGTTGCCCGGATTCTCGAATAGCTGCATACAAGCCTGCATTGTTGTTGTTTCGCAACATGTTTCTTGTTTGTACGCCACTTTGCACATTTCCAATGATGTTTTGTTGAGGATGGGTATTATGAATCCTTGTTTCTGGATTATCTGGAACTGGAACATTTATACCCAGATTGTTGAGATTAAGATCAACAACCAATTCAAGACCCGGAATTGACGAAGAGGATGATGCAGTAGCCTCAGCTGTTCGATGAGCATCTACTGGAGGAGTACCCTCTGAAGTACCATGAACTGCTGTTGTAGGAGCTTCCTGATCTGCATCTAGAAATTCATCATCCTCTGAAGATTCGTTCAATTCGTTTGCATCATGAAAATCCTCATTGTTGAGAGTATTGTTGTTCACCAAAGAAGATGGTTCTTGATTAACAAGAATTGGACGAACCACCGGTGAAACTGTTGCATTGTCACTCTCGAAAAACATCCTAGCCGCAGTATTTTCTTCAACGGCTTCAACATTGATCGAATTGAAAAAGTCATCATACTCAAACATCCAAGGTTGACCCGGATTTTTGACTGGCAAAGTGTGCCTTTGTACTCTGACCTCAGACCATTCCTCGACCCTTTTAGTCTCTAGATTCCAGACTCGTAAGTTAGGGGTGGCATACCCAAGAAAGTATCCATCAATTGCTCTTGCCCCAAACTTTCCATTAGGATCGATTATAGTGCAAGGAGCTCCAAACGGTTCGAGATAAGACAAATCTGGTTTCCGTTTTTGAAGAAGCTCAAAGCAGGTCTTGTTGTGCCTTTTTACTGTAAGGACTCTATTCAATGTGTAACATGCAGAGGCCACAGCTTCAGTCCAGAATGGAATGGGTAACTGTGACTCTACCAACATTGTCCTAGCAGTCTCGATCAATGTGCGGTTCTTACGTTCAGCGACACCATTCTGTTGAGGAGTATAAGCTGCACTAAATTCATGAAGAATACCCTTTGAAGTGCAGAACTCCGTCATGGAATGATTTTTAAATTCAGTACCATTGTCGCTGCGTATCCGCCTAACCTTCAACTTATACAAATTCTCAATCTGAATGATCAAGTTTTTGATAATACCAAAGGTTTCACTCTTGTGTGCCATGAACGCAACCCAAGAAAATCTTGAATAATCATCAGTAACCACGAGGCAGTATTGATCACCCCGAATACTCTTGTGCTTGACAGGACCGAACAAATCCATGTGCAAGCGTTCAAGAGGAACTGCCACCGTGTTGATCTTCTTTGTAGGGTGCTTCTTCTTTGTTTGCTTTCCTTTCTGGCACGAAACACAGATGTCTTGAAGATGGAAATTTTTGAGGGGAACACCATTCACCAATTCATTTGAAACCAAATGATTCATTTTTCGTAAGTGAATGTGACCCATTCGTCTGTGCCAAGAGATAGTGTCTTTTTCTGTGGCTTTGGAAACGAAACAAGTTGCTTGTGCAGACGTAGTAATAGCCTGGCTCATATCAAGGACGTACAAATCATTTATCCTTGGAGCCGACAAGAGAATCCATTCTTTTGGAATTTTGAAGCCGGGTTTCAGCACATAACATCCATTAGCATCAAAGTGTACTGAAAATTTCTTGTCACAAATTTGAGAAACACTGAGAAGATTGTGATCAAGTTGTTGCACAAAATTGATCTTGTCAAAGCTGACAATCCCGTTAGATATCATTCCTTCTCCCGTTATGTATCCACCTTTATCTCCAGCAAAAGCAACATAACCTCCTCTAATAGATTTAACGTCGTAGAGAAGCTTCATGTCGCCTGTCATGTGCCTGGATGCCCCACTATCAACAATCCAATGACTACTGATAGTTCCTCCTGAAGCACCCTGCACATGAACTCAAATGATTAGTTGGAGATGGGGACCCAAGCCATTGTGGTCTTGGGTCTTCCATTTTCATCAATAACAATAACTTCTTGTCTTTGATGATTGGTGAATTGTGATGGTCCCCCTGATTTGACAACCGTTTTTGGTTTCCAGCTCTGTTTTGTTTCATCAGTATTTTTCTTTAAAATTTTAACTTCTTTGTTGTTAGAAGTTTTTGAATTATCTGATTTTACACAAACAGGTTGTTTTTGAACCACATCGGTTTTAATCGCTTTTTCTATCTTTTTGACCTGTTGGCGTTTCTGTTTCTTTTCCCTTTCTTTTACAAGGCGGGGATCTTGTTTTGTGGAAACAGTTGGCTTACGGTCAGTTTTGCCACGGGGATCATCAACCTTTCCTTTCTGCTTATGAAGATATGGGCAGTTTCTAATAATGTGCCCAATGGTTCCACATTCAAAACATGATCTTCGTTCTACAAACCCCGAAGAATC
This sequence comes from Helianthus annuus, assembly GCF_002127325.2. NCBI lineage: Eukaryota > Viridiplantae > Streptophyta > Magnoliopsida > Asterales > Asteraceae > Helianthus > Helianthus annuus. The sequence continues at coordinate 5,485,069 of NC_035443.2, forward strand.
ATGTGAACGTCTAGCCGATGATGTTGAACTTTGTGAACCCGAGGTACTAGGCTTTGAACTGCTTGGTTCATTTCTTTTCTCGACAATAGCTTTCTTGACAAAATCTAAGTTAGATTGGTTTTCAAACTTTTCAATTTTGTCTGTTCCCGTCGATTTCACAAAGTTAACATTTTTCTTCTTCTTTTGGTTCGGCTTCTTGTTAGCTTGAGCCGGTGTTTTACCTTTGGGTTTGGTGTGATTTTGCTGTGTTGGCACTGTTGGTAATTTCTTGTTACCAAATTGTTTTCGAATTTCAGCTTTTGGAATAGGAGGACACTGTGTAACTGTAACTTTAGGTCCTGCCTTTCCCAAGAACTTACTCGTCGAATTCTCAAAGACTTTGCAGATTAAGGATTGATTAACATTCTTAATGGGAAAATCTTTGTCTGAGTAAATTTTATCATCACCAACTAGAGTGTACAGCAAATTCACACTCTCCGGCTCTCCTGCAGATGTGGACTCAGTTGCAATAGTCTTAGCGGGTTGTACAGGGGGATCACATAGAATGTGATTCTCAAGAGGTATGTCCTCATTTTTGGCTACCGCATCAGACTTTGCTGGGACAGTATCGTCAGATTCATCATCAGACGAATCAGCATCCTCAATCACAACTGGAGGATCTTGACTCTGTTCAGCACTCACAAATGTATCTGCTGACACATCTGAATCTGAGGATACTTCCTTTTGGTATCCGAGTCCTGCAGCAAACTCCTTAACATCTAGAGGCACAGAAGGTTCAAAGAAAACCCTGTCCTCTTCATCAGGCATGGCATCATAATTATGTCTCACTGGAGGTGGACACTTCTTGTACCCTATGCATGTGACATCTCTCTTTTCCTTCTGAACATCAATGATGTGATCTAACACATAGCTAGAACTCAAATAACTGTCTAGCTTGAGTTGGATCGCATCACTTTCGGTTTTCACACAAGCCATCTCTTTTTGCATATTCTCAAGACGAGATATATACAAATTAATATCAGTTTGTTTTCTTGAAACCATTTTAGTCAGTTCAGTTTTATCCTTCTTTAATGTTTCAATTACTGACTTAAATTCTTTTTCATGGTTTTCATAAAACATGTTGGCTTCTGTGCATTTAGAGAGGTCCACAGTCAACTTCTGATTGTGGATGAATGTCACATCATATTTCTCTTGCAAAGCCTCATGCTTGCTTTGCAAGTCACACCAATCAGCACTCAAGGAACTATGTTTGTCTTGCAAGTCAAACAAACTAGCTTGTAAAGCATCATGTTTGGCTTGCAACTCAGACATATTTCCTTCCAAATCAGCACACCTAGCATGCAATCTATCACATTCATCACAGTTAATAGCAGTGGGTTCATCGACACATACCTGACTTGATGAACCGTCGACATTAGCCATAAAGGCTGAATGGAGAGAAGACGAAGAGTAAGCAGCCTGATCCACCAGAATAGATCTTCTTTGAGTTTCTGCTACAGCTTTCCCCAAGAGTTCATCAATGTCAATATCATCCGAAACATTAGATGTCTCACCCACATGATCATCACCAGAGTTGGATGATTCTTCATCAACACTCCTGCTGTATCCAGAGGAGTCTTCATCTTCAGACGATTCATCACCACTGGCAGAAGATTCTCCACCACTGGTGTGAACTAGCTCCTTCACAATCTGAGCAAAACATGCTGTTCCATCAGGAGCATCACCACCCAACTGGATTGACCAGTCACAACCTTCATCCACCTGAACGGCAAGTGCTCGGTTGGTTTGGTTGTTGACAGGCACCAATGTACGATCATTGTTTCTGTTCTGCTGGTTGCCTTGGTTCCTGAAGGGGTTTTGATTCCCGTGCTGGGCTGGCTTTGTGCACTCCCTTTTGAAGTGACCCCGTTCACCACAGTTGAAGCACTTAACAGCTTGCTTATCGAACCCATACTTGGTGTCTCGCTTACTTTCCAAGCTGGTTCTGCCAGTACTTTCCATCCAATCCTTTGCTCTTCTCACAGCACTCGCAAAGGCCCACTTGATGTCCATCAAGTCCATCTCTTCCTTATCAATCTGCCTGTAATCTTCTTGTGTCAGATTAATGTTTCCAATCTGACCTTCTATCAACCCACAGTACGCGCTCACTACAGTGTTAAGCAGCTCCATGTGTTCCTTAGCTACTTCTACACTGATTTTAGAAAAACTAGAAGTGTCAAGCTGTACTGTATTTTGCTTTGATTGTTGACCTGCAGCAGATGATGTTCCTCCATAACATGCATATTGTGGTTGTTGAGCAGGAGGAGGAGGAGGTGGTTGTATTGGATTTCCATACAGATCTGTGGTTGGAGGCGGCTTTACAGGAACTTGCACTGGATTGCCATACATATCCGTGCTTGTGACAAACGCCGTTTGAAGTGGAGCATGTGAACCGGCTTTTGCAGATGACGTAGTGGAGGTGCCATAATACATCTCTGGATTCTGTGGCACTGCAACTCTCTTTGCCTTCAACGTTTCTTCCTGATCCTTGTTCTCCAGAAGCTGCACGAAATCGTTGATATTTGTAGTTCTCAACGTTCCGTTGTACTTCAAGATTTCCAGGAAGTTATTCCATTGAGGAGGCAATGCATCGGCAAACTTCTTTACCACCTCTGTTGGAGTCGTTGTGACTTCAAAGTTGGTCAGCTCAGTAAGTAGGTGATAGAAACGGCTTGTCATATCTCCCAAGGACTCCTTATCCATACATGTGAAGCCATCGAATTCTTTCTTCAGTAGATCTCGTCGTAGTTGACGTGTGGCTTCATTACCTACTCCTCTTGTCTTCAATGCATCCCACAGCTTCTTCGTAGTCTTGAAACTGACGAACTGATGATAAATATCCTTGCTCAGTGCTTGAGTGAGAATAGCGTATGCTTTCTTTTCTAAGTCATACGTCTTCTTTTGATCCTCAGGAAGATCGGCAAATGTAGCTGTCGAAGAAGCAGCAACCTCGATAGTTTGATCGAATTCCGTAGTGAACCGCAACCACAACTCTGTATTTTGACCAAGAATATATGTATGGAAACGATCAACCCATCCTGGATATTCATGAAGATGCATCAACTTTGGAGGCCTGTTCAAACTTCCGGTTTCACTTTCGCTTAGTAGAAGACTTTGAATACTCGGAGTTTGATTTGAAACAAAAGCCCATTGACCAGCTGGAGTGGCATTTGTTTGTGAGGATGTAGATACTGGTGATTCGGCCATGATGGAGATTGACTGGTATTCATGTATTTTCCACTGTCTGGAGCCGGACTTCCCCACCAACTCGGATTCATGATAGATGAGCAAAATAAATGCTAAGTAAGAATGATCCAAAGATACACAGCCGAAGGATCCTGGTCGAAGGATCTGAAATCACAAGAAACTTGTTAACAATAAACAAACCTCAATCGAAAGATATAACCTTGTTCGAAGGATCAACAGTACTCGAAAGATTACTGTTGACTCTCGAACAATGATTTCGAAAGATTCAAGAACTCGAAAGATTCCCTTTGAAAGATCCTTATCTTTCGAGCCAAATCCTTATCTTTCGAATAACAGATCTCGAACGACTCACCAATACGAAGGATCCTAATCTTTCGGACACTAATCTTTCGAAAAGATTCCTTTCTCGAAGGATATGTTTCAGACTTCGAAGGATGGGGTCGAAGGATATAAAATCTTTCGAGCCCTCCTTGATCGAAAGATATCGAAGGATGATCTTTCGATGTCGAAAGATATCTTTCGAGAAGCTCTGACACAACTGACTTTGATGTGATAGGTTGGTGAAAAGGTGATGGGTTGGTGTACCAACTTTCGCAGAATGGATGGTTCTGCAACAACTTTTCACCAAACTTTTTTGACTTTCCAAAAAAATTTACCAAAATAGGCAAACCATATCCTCAAGTCCAGTTCACCGGAATGATAACCGGAATGTGGCCGGAAAAATCAAAGTTTCACAAACACGATTTTTATGTTACCCAAACCGACTTTAAACACTCCCGGTTAGTTTAGACACGTTTTTACTCAAAGAAAAAGCAAGAAAACAAGTAAAAACAGGTGCAAAAACCAAGTGTTTCAACACACCACAACTTGTAAAAACCCGGTTTTAAACAAGGTAAAGAGCCAGGCTCTGATACCACTTGTAGGTCCCTCTCTGGTGGATGACGAACCTCAAACCTTGTTATACAAACCTACTAGCGAGTGCGGAATCCAAGCTAGCAAGCAAACCGAGTTAGTAGCAAGAAGAGAAACAAACACACAAGGGTTCACCCGATTACACAACTTGTATTAATGCAAATGAAGGTTCGGTTACAAGCTCAATGTTACAGAAATGTTCTAATAAACTCTCTAAGTGTGTGTGTGAGTCTGGACAGAATGCTCTCAAGAAACTCTCTATCTCTCGGATGTTTCTGTCTGTGTGTCTATCTGAAACTCAACACATGCATGGGTATTTATACCCAGCCCAAGAATGCTATGTCCGAAGGATTCGACAGATGGTCCGAAGGATCATCTGTCGACCACATGTTACACGAAAGATCAGCATGGACCTCGAAGGATCATCCTTCGAGGTCTAATGGTCGAACCATTGGTCGAACCATATCTTTCGATCACCTCGAAGGATCAGGTTATATCCTTCGAGGCTATCCTTCGATCAGAACATCTTTCAACTGTTGTCCAATCAAACCGGAGGATGGTTGACTTGGTCAACTTACAGGACTGACAAGGACATCGTTACATACAGACCGAATACAGACAAAGTACAGACACAAGTGCACCAACAAGTGGTTCTCATGGTTCTTACAACTGAGGGTGGTTTCATTTTAGCGGCTCCCTAACACACACACACATATATATATATATATATATATATTAATATATTATATATAGAGAGGAGAGAAGAGAGAGAGGAGAGTAGGGTTCAAGATTGTGGATTGTTGTTTTAGAAAACTAAATTAAGAACTAATTCAAATCAAAGTAGTTGTAAACAATTAGGAGAGAACAATGATCACCCTAGGTTTCAGTTTCTTTAAACAATTGTGTGCAATTTCACTAGAAAGAGTTACATAGACATAACTCGTGTATGTGTGATTGAAGTGATAAAAGGGAACAAAGTACTCGGATTAGATAATGCGAGGTTGTTTCCCGATGACCTATTAACCAATAACCAACCCTAACCCTTCCCGTGATATCTCGGTTGCCAACGGCACCAAGAACGTACGATCAAGACTAGAAATTGTGATATAGATTAACGCACTACAAACAATCAAACACACACCATGACATTCAAGCAACGCAAAATATCATTCTAGAAATGCAGAAATTAACACACAAAAGTCTTAGAAACATTCACCTAGGATGATCACCGAAGAGTTTAGCCGGACATGGCTCGGTGAATCATCATCAACATTAATCTAGTGTTCATACGAATTAAAAACACAAACCGAATGTTTAGAATCGTTCACAAACCAAGCAAGTACTCCAAATTCGCTCCCAAAGTCTCCAAGAACCGTCAATGATGAGATAATACCAAAAGACACACCAAAAACGAGTATATTGTGGCAGTTACACTTTTCACGTTCAGGCACCACCGTAAATTACGGCTCCACCGTAATTTACGGTGGTCATCAAAGTGTTACGGTGGTCAAGCCTGTTTACGGTGCAAGATAAATGGAAAATGGTCACCGTAAATTACGGTAGTACCGTAATTTACGGTACCAAGCATCTTCACTTCTTTGTTTTGTCTTGTGTTCTTCTCTCGACCCGTTTTCACCAAAGCATCCATAAGCTGCTTTTTATCCATCGCTTATCTCCTAATTTGCACCTGAAACATAAGCATCGTAGTTATCTAATTCAAGATAATTACACGGCTAAATGGAGGATTATTTCATGTTTTAACACACTTAAGGGTTGTCCAAAGGACCACCCGTCACATCCCCACACTTAACCGTTGCTTGTCCCAAGCAACTCATCAACATAGTTCGAAACAAGTGATCAAATCAGCCAAACAAAATCATGCAATTTCTTTACCAACCCCCTTTTTAATGCCCCAAGCAATACACCCCTCACAATTTCTCTCCTCTCGGCTACAAGTGGAAACTAGCAAAGATAAGCTAGACACACACTAGGCAAACGGGTGGTTGCGCAATCATAAGCTTGTACCTGAATCAACTATACTCCTATAACGGGTCAAACATGAATGCAAATCAAAGGGGCTTAAAGGTTGTAACGTGGCTAGGTGTATGGGTAGGAAATGGAATATATATGAGTAGCGAAAATTCAACCCGGTCTTTTTATTACAACTACCAAAACAACTAACAAAGACATACTACTATATACAAGACAATGAAACCTTCTTTTTTTTTTTTTTTTTCTTTCTCATTTTTTTTTCTTTTCATTGTTTTTTTTTTTTTTTTTTTTTTTTCAATCATAATACATTAACCATAACTATTTCAAACTCATAAACTACTAATTATATCACTAATGCTATAAGACCGGGTCAAATTTGGGTACATTTTCAAGTAAGTAGCTAGGGGAAACAAATGATAGGCTTTAGGCACAAAATTGGGCAACTAAATGACCAAACCCCCACCCCTCTCACTACCATGCTCATATATATAATTTATGAGGTCCAACCCCCCAAATCCCACACTCACTCACACAACCGACGAGGCTACCTAATGCCCTTATCCTTTCTACATTCATGTCTAACAAGGATTCAAATTGCATTCAAGCACAAGTTCTAACGCACCCCCACCCGTAGCCACTCTCATTAAAGATTATTTATATACATGTGTGGCTACAACTCTCACCAAGAATGAAAAGGGTAATAAGGGTTGCCGGTGCATTGACTTGGGGATAAATTAGGGCGACAAGATTTCATATTGTTTTGCTCGGCTTAAAATTTTTTCAAAAATCTTCGAAAAATTCCCCCATCCCCACACTTGGGATACATTGTCCCCAATGTATGGCTTTGGGTTTGATCACTCCTCAATCAACATCCGCAAAAAGCTTTTATCTCAAACCCCAAATTTCTTTTTGTATTTTTTTTCTTTTTATATTTTTTTTATGTTTTTCATTTTAACACAACACCACCAACCAACCAAACCCAACAATCAATCATATGATCAATCACCACCCATCCTCCCACCATAATCAACATAAACCAACAAATATATACAAACTATACAAGAGAGAGAATACCACCTGATCAATAATAACGCGGTCCTGGGGGCCCAAAAATGGACGACATCATATCGCTCCATTCTCCAAACCCGAACGAGCCGCTACTGCTTCCCTCTTGTTGTTGTGGTCCCTCTTGCCGTCTTGGATCAAGCCACTGAGAATGGTGGGTTGTGGAGTCGGATACGAAACGCTGCCATCATATGGTGGCAATGAGGCATAATCCACATGTTGTGGATCCTCAACCACCGGCCTCCCAGCATGCCAGTCCGCATGCATCCGCCTCATCTGATCATCGTGATATCGGTTATTCATTTCCACCTCCTGCGAATATGCGTGAGTCCGGTGCCATGATTCATTGCGGTCGAGGCTATGTTTAAGTGCCCGCTCAATACTAGCGCTATTCCGCGTGCCTTGATCAAATAACGACCTCTCCGGACCCGACCAAGTATCAAAGATGGCCGCCGGCGGGCGTTGGCTCTCGATCACCTCCTGCATTGAACCACTATAAGCCCACCCCGGCTCATATGGTTGCTGCGCATAGTCGTAAAATGTGCCACCATGACCACCATGAAAAGCCCCAAAACCAACATTTGCACCACCCGTTGGCTCGTCTGCGTAATCGTCATCCCCACTCGGAACTAACTCTTCATCACTCTCAGGTTCATCCGGTTCTCCCGGTAACAATTCCCTTGCACCTAATTTCAACGCCCTCCACCGTTGACCCTCCGATTTCAGCTTGTGATAACGTTCAGACGAAGTGTATGTCCAAACGTTTCCCAACCTATCCAAAGTAAAAGGCAAGTGCCTTTTCGTTAAACCGCGGTCTTCAGATGTGAGTGCCTTCTGCTGTTTCATTAAGCCCGTTATGATGCGGCAGTACGGGACAATGTCTCTCCCGTATTTGTTCCGACATATCCACAAATGGTGCATGATCAGGTAGCGGATTGGAAACCGTGGGGACCCGTGCATCAATGAGTACAGAACAGGTATCTCTGGAAACCTCACCTGTTCTTTATCCCCTCTCCTTGGGATGACATTAAGTAAACAGATCGTATGCAAGAGCTTGGCTTCTATCTTCAGATTTTTTCGGTATAACACGCCACCATACCTACCGGGCAAAAACAAATCAGCCAACATACTGTTCCATGTCACGTGCTTCTCGGGTTTGAGCAACAAGTCATCAAGCGTGGGAATCATGTATTCCCTAGCTGGAAGACTATCATATTTTCCCAACTTCTTCAAAGTATCAAATGACATTTCAACTGGTACCCCATGTACCGTCCCAATCAACTTCATTTGTGATGGCCTATAGAAGTTTTCACACTTAAGTGTTGCCATCCACTCCTGAATTTCAGTCAAAAACAAATTGCTCTTATCCTTATCCCAACACTTGAGTGCTCCTTCCCAACCCAAAGCACGGAACTTGTCATACACCCCGAACTGGCCCAACTGAGGCTCATCAACATCTCTTTCACAGATGAATGCGGCCGCTTTATTCTTTAACTTGTTCATGCAATCGTTATACAAAGTTGGCTGCCAAATTTCGGGTTGGTCATCCAATGACCCCGAATTCCACACCGGTTTATCTCTTGGGTCTAACTGCATCTCTTCTTCTTCCTCGCTTTCGCTTTCACTAACCCTACCAAGATATTGCCTCTTCTTCGATGGCTGCTCCTTCTCCTTGCCTTTGCCTCTTGACGAGGATGAACTTGAACCCGGCTTTTCCTTTGTCTTTGCCATTCCTACACACATGAAGAAACAACAAAATAACACAAAATTAACATTCTCTTCACAAATCATCCCCACACTTGCTTGTTGCCATGGTTGTAGATGTTAGTGAACCCAAAATGTATCAAGGATTTTCAAAAATTGGGCATGATGTCTCTACAATGTAGAACATCCCAAAAGTTCACTACTTTAACCAAATTCCTACATCTACAACCATCAATCATGTTCAATAACAATTTCATACTCATATCCTAGCAACAAGCAAGTGGGCAAGAACATATAACCTAAATCACCTTGTTTTTCACAATGCATCTCCATAATATAGTAAAATAAGTGTTCATACCTTGTTTCAAGATGAGAGGATGCTTGTGAAACTAAAAATCCAAAAACCCCCAAATTATCTCAACCTAGGGTTTCAAACTTCGACCCCAAAACCGCGTTTTCTCTGGAATTCCTCCTCACAATCACGAAGCTTGTGAAAAATTAGTCGATTTAGACCAAAACTCACTTGATTTGGGCAAGTATTGAGGATTTGATGAAGAGAAGAAGGTGGAAGAAGACTATGGAGTTTGTGGGTTCTTTGGAGAAGAAGAGGTGGAAAGGTGAGAAGAGAATGAGTGGTTAGGGTATAATGCACGTGACAGGCTTTTGTTTTCGTTTTTATTTTTTTTTTTTTTTTTTATAATACACACGGAACCGACGGAAACAATCATGCGTACCGTAATTTACGGTCTCACCGTAAATTACGGTGAGACCTGGATGTCAAAATGTCCGTAATTCAGGCTGTTTCCACCGTAAACCCACCAATTTTTTCACCACCGTAAATTACGGTATTACCGTAATTTACGGTAAACACTGGCCTTCAATTTTCACCGTAAAACAGGAGGTTTTCACCATAAAATTCCAAAAATTTTCAACACCACCGTAAATTACGGCTCCACCGTAATTTACGGTGGACACTGGGCATCCATTTTTTGAAAACTTGAATTTATGTGACCAAATTTTTTAGATTTTTAAATTTTTCGATTTTTTTATGTTTTTTTTTTTTTAATTATTTCAAAAACTTGGAAAATCACCCTACCCCCTCAAAAATCCCGTGTTGTCCTCAACACGATGTAAGAGCAATTCGCGACCCGAACTTCCCCACACTTGTTTCGAACACGGACTTCGAGGACTATGGCAATTATGCAACTATACAAACAAAACAAAACAAAACTACTATGTACACTATCACCAAACCTGGGCCTCTTACGATTGTTCCTCCTCAACCGGGCGTAGGATGTAGCCCGCTTTGTCAAGCTCCAAGTTGTTGATGTCATTGCCATCCAAATACGGCTTTAACCGGTGACCGTTCACCGTTTGTTGTTTCAATGTTCGCTCGTCTTGAATGTCAACATCTCCGAACCTTCCCACTCGTCGGACAACATAAGGGCCCATCCACTTGCTCTTGAGTTTCCCCGCGAACATTTTCAACCTTGAATTGTATAACCACACTTTTTGACCCACTTCAAAGTTCTTCTTCTTTATCTTCGCATCATGAACCTTTTTCAGTTTGTCTTTGTATGCGGATGCACACTCATACGCTTGGTCCCTTATCTCTTCAATTTCATTCAGTTGAAGCTTCCTCGCCCGACCCGCTTCATCATAGTCCGCATTCACTGTTTTAATTGCCCAATATGCCCTATGTGCCAACTCCATAGGCAAATGACATCCTTTCCCGTAAACCATTCGATACGGAGTGGTATCAAGTGGGGTTTTGAAAGCCGTGCGATATGCCCACAATGCATCATCAAGCTTGCTTGACCAATCTTTCCTATCCGTTCTAACCGTTTCATTAGAATTTCTTTGATTTGCCGGTTAGATACCTCCACTTGACCACTCGTTTGTGGGTGGTACGGTGTAGCCACACGATGATTCACACTATATCTCTTCAACAACTTTCCAAAATTGAAATTTTTGAAATGTGAACCACCATCACTTATTATCACCCGAGGTACACCGAAACGAGAAAAAATGTTGGATTGCACAAACTTACATACAACGGAATGATCGTTGGTCCTTGTGGCAATAGCTTCAATCCATTTCGACACATAATCAACCGCAACCAATATGTATAAAAACCCATTTGAGTTTGGGAAAGGACCCATGAAGTCTATTC